>NC_142009.1:285486576-286099790 GCF_049901735.1 Notechis scutatus | reverse complement strand
TTCAAGATTTATAACTGCATTTGTGTAAAGTCTACCGTTTAATACCCTGTACACTACAGTTCCATTATTGATCCTTGTTTTTGCTGGCTTTAAGCTAAATGGTCAGAAACCTGCTTCCTTAACTTAGTCAATGGGCATCTCAAGCTTTCTCTCCTTTCTTTAATGGTGCCTGCACTGTTTGGAGTATTCTAGTGTTGGGGTAGGGTATTTGCATATAATCATGCACAACCGTTTATTATTATTTCAAGTGGGAATATATTTTGATTTCTAAATACCCTGCTATAAAGATCCAAATCCTCAAATGTGTGTTCATGTGTGTATGTGTGTGTGCGTGCGCGTGTAACTCAACAATAAAGCTTTTAAAGGACACTGGTTACTGGTGCAAGGCACATTTAAAGGAAGCTTTACTTTATGTTGTATTTCCTTTGTATATTAAAAACATTTATTTAACTTGTTGCAGTTTGAAGTTTAAAAAGAAGATTTTCATTGTGTATGCTCAACATAATCATTAAAATGTTTGCAGCGTACAAAAGTCTTTTGGTTAGTATTTTACTAGTTCCTCCAATACATTCAAAACTTAATGGAATAACAGAATAATAAAGTTGGAAGGAACCTCGGAGGTCGTCTAGTCCACCCCACTGCTCAAGCAGGAAAACCTGTACTATTTCAGACAAACGGTTGTCCAATCTCTTCTTACAAACCTCCAGTGTCAGAACACTGATTGTTCTGTCAGTTAATTTCTTCTTAGTTCTAGGTTGGTTCTCTCCTTGATTAGTTTCCATCCATTACTTCTTGTCCTGCCCTCAGGTGCTCTGGAGAATAGATTGACTCCCTCTCTTTTGTGGCAGACCCTAAGATATTGAAACACTGCAGTCATGTCACTTCTTTCATTAAACTAGACATAGCCAAATCCTTCAATCATTCTTCATATGTTTTTGGCTGAAGTCCACTAATCTTTGTTGCTCTTCTCTGTACTCTTTCTAGAGTCTCAACATCTTTTTTATATTGTGGTGACCAGAACTGGATGCAATATTCCAAGTGCGGTCTTACCAAAATTATAAAGTGCTACTAACAACAGGAACCCTGTGGCACAGTGGTTGGAATGCAATATTGCAGGCTAACTCTGCCCACAGCCTGGAGTTCGATCCAGACAGGGCTCAAGGTTGACTTAGTCTTTCATCCTTCTGTGGTTGTTTTTGCTATTATAAGTATCTTAAATAAGAAATATGGGCATTCATTCTATTCAAAAAACTACTAACGTAATTTGTTGTTTCTATATTGTTTTAGTCAATACGGATGACTTGGTTAAAACTTTGATGGTATTATTTTTCTGTATCAAGTGGCCCCTAACCCAGATGATGAAAGAACTTGTATGCATTTTCATTACAACCAGTGCTTCTGAACTAAAAAGGGCCAAATTATAAATAAGTAATCATTTCAGCTGCTCAACAGCTCTTGTCCCTTCCTTAACTTTTTGAAATTTGACCAGGATAATACACAGCATTTTAGTTTGGAGATGTGTGTGTGTGTGTGTGTATCACAGTATTAGCACTTCTATTTTCCATTTTGTTGTTTATTAATAGTCTCCCAACAAAAAATGTTTCCTTTTTCAGAATCAAAAGCTGAGTCACTAAATCAAGTTATATCCATCCTTTCTATTCAGTCCCTACAACTTGTATCTTCTCAACATTTTTGTAATGTTAGGGTTTTTTTTTGTCCCCAAACAGATCCTTTTATCCTTGCTTACCAGCAATTTCAATATTCCAGAATTTGAAAACATCTTTTAATATTCTTTTTGGGCTACCTTGTGTTATACTAAGCAAATTAAAAATTTGTGTCATCAGCAAATTGAGCTACTTTGCTTTTCACCCTTCAGAACAAAGTAAGTGTTGGTCCAAATAAAGACACTTGTTTTACTCTCTTGGCTAAGTTCTTCCACTGTAAGAATTACCTGTCTACTTTTTATTACACCAGAATCATTTTCCTTGGGCTTAGAATATTTGAAAAAGGCAGAATCGCATATCTTTCCAGAGTTTTTGATTAATTATATTTATTTAATTGACAAAAAGAAAACTCAAACATTAGAAGAGTCGAGTAGTCCCCCTTTATCAGCTAACTATTTTGCATCCTTTATCAAGTAGTTCCATTCCTTCAAAAGGTGCCAGACTTTTATGAATTCCGAGGTTTTGAACAATTCTCACATATACTTGCCTTTTTGACAAAACTTACAGAGATAGTAGTTCTGGAACAACTGCTAGAGAAAGTATATTCAGTCATCAGGATTCAGCCCTGGGTTTCAAATAGCGACAACACTGATAACTTTGGTTAGCAACCCATGTTGAGGCCTGGATAAGGGTAATACACATATCCTAGTCTTTTTGAACCTCCCAGTAGCTTTCCTGATGGAATAGATGCGGCGGTTGAAGAATGAGGTCAATGTTTTACAGCGGTTTCATTTTTTTCTCATAAGCCAGTTCCAATCAGTGGTGATTGGGGAGGATTGGCTGTCAGATCTTTCCTCCATTACTTAATAGCTGTATGAAGCCATTGGGGAACTCATCTGGAAACTGCTCATCACAACCCCAAGCTCACTAGAGCTGGTGTCAATAGCTTGTCCCAAAGCCTGGAAACTTAAGATTTGGTTGGGAAAGAGAAGGCACGAATGCTACTAAAACAGACCTATCCTGTGTACATCAAGGTTCCTCTGTCCTCAGTGTATTGTTTCTGCCTTGAAGGAGCAGGTCTTCAATTTGGATGTCCTCCTGGCCTCAAGGCTCCTTCTGGATCAGCAGATAAAAGCTATGGCCAGGGTGGACTTTGCACAGCTTCTACTGGTGCACCAATTATGACTTGTCTTAGGGCAATAGATATGACTGGTGGTCTATGATATCATCATGCATGTAGACCAAGGCTGTCAAACTCCTGGCCACACCCATGCCCAGTTTAGCAAAGGGAAGGGAAAGTCCCAATATGTCACGTGACACCGCCGTGACAACATGAGTGATACCCATGATGTAGACTACTACTGCAAAGTGTTCTACATGGGGCTGGTTTTAAAAATAACTGGAAGCATCGGAGCAAAATGCAGTAGCCTCAGTGCTTGCTGGTGGTCACGTATTACACCTATTTTGCTGACAATGCCAAGTCCTGTTTTAAACTACCATATAAAACTCTGTGGCTTGGAGCTGGGCTACCTTTAGGATCTCCTCTCTCCATTGAATTTGCACAACCTCTTTGAGAAGTGGGTGATCATCCTCCATTTTGGGGAAGTGTGACTTCTGAAAAGTGGCCTCCTGCAGGAACTATGTCTGGCTCCCAACTTCAGTCACATTCCAGAGGCTCTTAAAAGCAGATTTCCTGGAGGTTGTTTATGGGCTGGTGCCAGATGCTATTTATAATATGTGTTTTTCTTGTTTTATCGAAATTTATATTTTCAATTTTTATTGTTTTTTTATGTTGCAAGTCACCAAGAAGCTGCTTTTGATTGTGGCAAGATAAATGATCAATAAATAAAGATGCACACATCCATATTCATATATAAAGATTAATTTAATTCCTCAAGCAGATTACAAACTTCAAAAACATTTGGCATGGTAGGAAAAACAATGTAAATTTACAAAAAGGTGATGTGCTAAACATTCGCTTAAGTAATCTTTTAGCCTAAAAACAATTATTCACAATTTGGCAAAAAAACTCAAAAACTGTCCTTTTTAATTTGAAGAATATTTTCAAATAAGTGCAATATTATTTTCTGGCTTGTTTCTTCTAGGTTTCTGCCATTTTATCAAGAACCAAAAGAGGTGCAAGAATTCTGGTTTTGTTGGTTTCTGCAATGCAACCATTTAGAACCATTTCATCCAAAATTATATGCACTCTGTCTAATTTGAACATGATCTGTATTCATATATTAAGTTAAGGTTTTGTATTACACCTTCAAGCAAATAGTATAAACTAAATTTCAAAATATCATATTTCATCAGTGCATTTATTTCATGTTTGGACAACTTAATTTAACTTTCTAATCAGATATTTCAATAGCTATGCAAAATTTATAACACCATGATATATATTTCAGTTTAGAATTTGCAAGAGTACATGAATGAAGAGAGACTTAGAAACTTGAAATAGTAAAAGCAGATGTTTGTAATATCAGTTACTACTGCAGATGTGAGACTGAGAAATACTTAAATTCACTATAAAATAACATTTTAAATGTTTAAATTATCCAAGTATAATTTTTATAATAATAGCAGTGAGCTGACCATGTTAGTGTTCAGAAAACTAATGTGCTCTCCCATTTTTTTCTTTCAAGCTGATATATTCGGTATGCATAATATTCAGTCTCAAAGATTTGCATAACTTAAGAAATCAGCTCCTTTGTTTCTTTTAAATATTTAATTTATTGTCAATATGCTTCAACCTTAACCTTTATCAAGTGATATGTGTGATGTTACATCAACTGGCTATTGTCTTCTACAATAATCTCTATGTTACAAACTTAAAGGAATTTTATTCTGAATTAATTCCCATGGCTTTTCTCCAACAATCCTGAGAAATTATAATCTGAAATAAATACTCAAAATTATTTAATGAAGATATTTGTCCCCTATCTTTTCTTGAACAGCAGCTTCCTCTCTCTTCTGAAATTGGAATAAAGCCATTTGATGAAGAGTATAAATGAGAAGGCATCCATATTGAAAACTTTGTCTTAATTATGTACGTAATTATGCATGCATTCCACTAAGATGCAAACATTCTTGACTTTCAAGTTAAGTCTTGAGTTTTATTATGAAAACTGCACAATTGGTGGCAGAAAGGGGAGTTTTGTATCTATTTAAAATTAGTGAGTGAGTCTGTTTAATGTATTGAGCTAATTATAAAGAAATCATCCAGGTATTTCAATACTGCTAATTCAGCTGTCAGAAATCTAATAAATGCTACCATTTCCTGGCGGATGGGGGAAACCAGGAGGATCATAGGTCACCAAAATATGATGAAGCTTTAGGATTTGATGGGATACACAGTGTATTCCATTTTACAGTTCAAAGTTTGAAAAAGCATCTGGAGAGGTAGCTGGAAGCTGATATGAAGGAAAACCCTAAGAGGTTTCTTCATCATATCACCATGTTGTGTGAGCTAACCCTACCCTGCTAAGCAGCATTCCACAACTTCATTCCAACAGCAAGTATTTCATCTGCTCTTGACAACCAAGTGACTGTAACTTCCTCTTCATTCTCTCAGTCGTCTTTTGCTCACCTTGTTCTAAGTAAATGCTAGAGCAATCAACTGGCTCTTTTGTTTTTATTGGTTTATTTAAATGCAGCACACATTCTCCTTAAAAATATGTGTTTCAGAGATGATTATTTTGCCCCACTTTATTTAACAGTGAAATTAAAATTAGCATTTTTTCCAGTAAGAAGAGATTGGCATCAATTGAATCAGGGGGACATGTATTGAATGGATAGGAACTGGCTTAAAGAAAAGCACATACTACTTTATATGAGGTGTTTGTTGAGAACTGAAATAGATTACTATTCTTCCCTATTATAATGGGACTCAGCATGATAACACAGATCACTGCCATGAGTGTACAGTTGATCTATAATTGTGGTCGGCTTTGTATCTAAATGACGTGATCTGAAAGGGACCCTCTTTAAGAACTTTTCCTGTGTACTTTGTCTGTATACCAATTTAATACTTTTGATTTTGTGTACCTTCATCTTGTATCTCAAACAAGCCTTCGTCTGACAATGTCACAGTTGGTGCAGTCCCTAGAATGGTTATTTCAATCATGAAAGGATAGTTCTTCCCTTAGCAGACATCATTGAAATGTTAGCACTTGAACAAAACATATTAGATGCCTACTATGGAGTAGCAAGTTTGGTTTTTGGTATTGATTACTTCATGCATCTGTTTCTCCTACCTATGAGTCATATACTTTTTAAACTCTAACCCACTTCTTCCCTTCAAATGTTCTAACAAGCTTTTGTGCAATGTGCAGTGACATGTTTGTTGCAAGTAAAGATTGTACAGTTGCTCAGAAATCAGTTCTAGTATGTTCACTCGGTTTTACTTCAGTTATCTGGGTGCAGAATTGCACTGTAGTGAAGAGTTCACAATCCCAGAATCAAGATATTTAGGTTACATTTTCAAAAAGAAATGCCCCCCACAAGCATTTAATTCATCTCAGATATGAATTTGTTATAGCAGAATAGTAATTTATAGACCTCGCCAGAGCGCGAGACAAACGCTGAAGAAAAGAAGAAAAAAAAAAAAAAGAAGAAGAAGTAATTTATAGAAATTCAGGTTATGTTTAATGACGCTCCTCCAAATCCTTCCTGCTATATAAAAAAAAGTAGGATTTTGAATTGTTCCTCTTGTAATTTTTTTTGAATAAATATTGCTTTCCTAAATCAGTTTCCCCAGCATTATTCCAAAGAATTTTCTTCCAATATTTTCAGGAACAAAACTGTGAGCTTGTCAAATATTAATGTAATAAATAACTCTTAATTCCCTTCTATGGAGAAAGAGGTTTATTTCCCAGCAATTTACAAAGACTTACTCTTTATCTTATTTTATATTTTGGAAAGCTTTTTTTTATAAAGGTAAAAATAATTGCTACTTCCTTTTCCTAAGATGTTTTCCAACTTTTTGGTTAACCTGTTTTATGCCTTCAAATCAGTCTTGACTCTGGACAAGTTCCTGCAAATTTCTTGGCAAGTGTTTTTTTTTAGAAGTGGTTAGCCTATAACTTCTTCCTAAGGCTAAAAGAAAATGACTACCCAAGATCACCCAGCTAGTTTTATGCCTAAGGCAGGAATTGAACTTCCTGTCTCCTGGTTTCTAGACTAGGTTTTAATCATTACATCAAATTACCCTGGAATCCCCAGTAGTTTTCAAACTAAGTACAAACCTGGCACAATCCTGTTGTGTTTTCAGAGCATGCCAGTACTTCCATCTTCAGAGATAAAGCCTAATTCCTAATAAACTTCCCCTGTTAGAAAATTTGGCAGCTGGCATAATGTAGCTTTCTGAAGGTTGCACAATTTCCTTACCTAAAAACCAGCCACTTAAAAAAAAACCTAAACAAGTTTTGATTTAATTGTTGAAATTCAGTTACTCTGCATGCTCTTGTCTTTTCTATTCTTTTTCTCCCCCCAAAAAATGTTTGCAGTAAGCTCTGTTGTTGAGTGTGTGCTGAACGGAAATTTTTGTATTGTGCTATTGGGGATGGTGGTTTCGTTATAAAGTGTTTATGTGTTGCTACTACTGGTATTTACAGACTACAAGAATGTCAGTGACTAGGATGGAACACTATGTAATCAGGTTTTGGAAGGAACAGGGAAAGAATGAGGGACAAAGGAGACAGGATGATCTGGACAAACTAGAAAAGTATCTTTTGGGATGGACAATAAAAAAAATTGTCTTGATTGTTTGATCTGTCATATGGGAAGCTGAGTTTGCCAGGGCCATCAATCATCTGTGTCTATTAGATGTATTAGAACAGGGATGTCAAACTGATGGCCTGCGAGCTGGATACATCACACACAGGCCACGCCCACCCCAGTTCCACAAATGGGAAAAAACATCTCTAAACATCACGTGATGGCAACGTGACACCGCAAGTTTGACACCTGTATATTAGAGCATAAATGTCCAGGAAAATGGAGAAAACTAGTTTTCAGAAGAGTAGCAACTATGTGGAGATGCCAAGAAATACGTTCCAGAGGAACTGCAGTAAAACAGAGAATTCCATTGGACTCAAATTAAAGCTGATGCCAAATGAAAGATTCTAAAGTTAGTGTGGAAAATTGGCTAAAAACATTTAGAAAGACTGTGGGAAATATGGAAGAACTTATACTTGGAGGGATAGGGCTCACAAATGAGGATTGATAGGTTAAGAAATTTTGCACCTTCAAGTTGGCATGTGGATGTGTGGAATGGATGAGAAAGTGGGATTTTGATTCCTGTCTGCTATTTGTCCACCTTTACTTTATCATAAGTTGGCTACTCCATTTGGAACTAGGTCAGTAGGGGCAGTGGAACTTCCTGTACAGGAAACAAATTCCCACCCAAGAAAGGAATGATAGAAGGCACCAAGCTGACAACGACATGACAAGAGAAACGTGCAATTTTGTTTCAATCCAGCTCTAGGCACCTCTGTCTCCTCCCAGAAACTTAATGATTTGCTGGACTGATCCCCTTGGTCATTAAATAAATTGCTCACAAGGAAGTTGCTACTTGTGCTGAATTTTCCAGATGTCTTAGAGACAACGTTGGTTCCTTTTAACTTCTAGAGATAGAAGAAGCAGGGGGGGAAATCTGGGTCAGGATCACTGACCTTGATTCATGTCCTGCTTGGCTCACTGTGGCTGATGAGGGACATTTGTTAAGACTTGGGAGAAGATTTTAATGACTCTTTGAAGTAGATGATAATGCCCTCTGCCTTGAAGAAAATGGTGATGTATACTTTGCTGAAGAACCCATTTCTTGATCTAACTGTATTAGACAACTTTCACCTAATTTCTCTTCTGGGGGAAATCTGTTGCAAAAAAAGTGTTGGCACAATAGTTATAAGTTGACTTTCCCAGGCTTATGGTTCAATCTGCCTTCAGGAGTTTGTAGCCACCATGATAGTCATGGGTCTATCCCAGATCATCCAGAGCCCATTATGGGATAGTGGTCACACACTTGATCTGGTTTTCCTTGAGAGCAATGACAAAGTGATCTGGGGAAGCTCTCTGTGGTTCCTCTATCATGGTTAGATCATGCCCTGGTAACCAAGAGATACCACTTAAGGAATACTCAAATAAAAGAGGGAGGAGCCTACAGTTGGGTAACAAACAGAGAAACAATTTTAGAAAGGATTTTCCATAACTAATCAGAAGTAAAAAGAAATGATAAGAGATCTGTACTTTCAGCTTTGCAAGGTTGTATTAATTTAGCCTTACAATAAAGTAGAATTAGCACATCTTATTGTGATTCCTGCCTGGTCTACTTGGGACACTGACAGATGCCAAATTTAGTGGGGTCCTGTGAAGATGCTTGGGGAACACCCTTGCCCTGATATCTAGGAAAGGCTTAAACCTGTGCCTAGTGAAGTGGACAAGATCCTTATAACTAATTGTTTGCCTGGTCACCTGCTCATTAGATCCATGCTCCTCCAGGTTGGCAAAGTTTGCCAGGAGGGAGATGTATGTGTGTGTTCTATGGAAGTGAATTCAATCTTGAGAGAGCTCCTAGATTTATCAGTTGAACTGTCAATGAAAAAACAACAACGCATAGTGTTTCTATGCAAACTCCACTTATGTTATCCCAGTTCCTTTAATTTCAGTGGTTATATTTAGGGGCATGCTTTATCATTTGGTTGATGTCCAAAAATAGGAATCACACACTAAGAAACCTTCCAAAACATGTTGCAAATCACCTGGAGGTTTATGGCTACATTCAGATTTATCTTTCTTCTATCCCTAGTTTAAGTGAATACTTTAGAGTGTGAGAACTAGTCATCATGCAAATAATTATTTTATTATTACCATTTAAGAAAGTGTCCCCTCTGCCTTTTTTTGGCCCTTCATATTTAAAATAATGAAAAGATAGTAGAAATACCGAAGTTAAATAACATATGCAGTTTCTCAATATGCAGCACACAAAGGATTTTAAACAACTGGGTCAGTTTAAAAATCAGCACAGCATGACATTATTAAAGGCTTGGTAGTAATGAAACCTTTCCTGCTCTTCAAATTCAAGGGATGGAGACAAATAAATCCCTTTTAGGGGCAAGTCCCTAAAGTGGAATAACTTTCTAAAGGTGGGTACTAGCTCCAAGCCTGGAAAAAAACACTCCTTTAAAGGAATAAAAACAGATATCACACACAGTCAGACTACAAATATATGTATGCTGTCTTCTCCCAGATTTGTTTGTTCACAAGTTGAGGTCTGATTGTTGGGTTCTTCATGCTGTCTACCTTGCTTATTTTTCTGCAGGTGCTTTATTACCAAGCTAAGCATCATTGTAACACCTTTGTTTTTCATACTTCCATGCGCTGATTATATTACGCAGCCTAATAACAAAATGTCTGCAGGAAAACAACCAAGTTCAGAGAACATAAAAAAATCCAACAATTCAACCCTGAGTGACATATATTCTCTAATAGGAATATATTCTCTTGAGATCTAGATATTAGGTACTACTCTAAGTCCCCTGGTCCTGCAGGATGAGAATCTAGCGTCGCAAACAGAGAGAGCCTTTTAAGTGGTGACCTGCCTGTGAATAGGCTTCCGAGGAACATATTCACATGTTCGCTTGCTATCATTTTGGTACCAGGCAACCTCCTTATTTTCCTAGTTTTATTTTAACATTGGTAACTTTTAAAGCTGAAGAGTTTTCTAAATTGATAATAGCCTTCATTAACTAAGGTTTGTACAGTAATGTGCTGATTTTCTATTATTGTCTGGAATGCTTTTTTATGATTTGTACGATACATTTTTATATATTACTCCCAAAATGCAAGTTTGGAGTTTGTAGATTTCAAGTTAATTCCTAAAAAGATTAAGGCTCAGTTGGTTAAAAAGTTGGTTAAAAAGAAAGGATAAAGCTTCAATATCCCAATATCTATAATCATGCCACCTTTCCTTTGTGTAAAATCTTTGTGACATTTAACAACTTACCACAATTTTCACACTCACATATTTTATATTCTGGTTCAATATGATATAGATTTAAATCAGCTATTTGCCAAGTAGTATGCTTTAGGCAAGGAAGAGCAAGAATAAATAGATCAGTGGAATCAAAAAGGATACATCTAATTCACTCTGAAAAAATAAAAAAAATAAAAAATTAGCAAGAGAACAGAGCTTGTTGTTGTGCTATTTTTTTCTTCTAAAATTGATTTATATACTAGTTTGCAAGCATAAGGATTCTAAATTCCTTCAATTTGCAAAAAGGTTTTCATTCTAAAATAAACTCTTTTTTGAAAAAAATAAGTGTGACATTTTTTATTGTTTTCTTCTGCTGCCACTTCCTATGACCCCAAAAGCTCACCTCTTGTCATTTCTTCCAATGGAATGGAACAGTTATTTTTATTATTCAAGTAGAAGTTGAATCTCAGAATGCTGACTACATTTAAACCCAGAGGGCATAATTGATCCCTTAAGGCATGTTATGCTACTCCCCAACTTAACAACTGCAACTGATTTTTGAGGATAAGTGGATAAGAAGATGATGGATGCAAGAGGAAAATCAAATTCTAAAAGAAAAAGGAAATGGGACTTCAGGAAATGGTGCATTTTACTCCCAAGTTCTGCTTTGAACATATTCATTTCCCATTTGCCTAACTAATATATGGACGTTCTACAACAGGGGTGTCAAACTCAAGATGCTTAAATCTGGCCTGTGGGGCCGCCCTGGAATCAGCGAATGACCTGCCCGCAGTGCCTCTGCCAGCGAATAAGTGATGCCGAGCTGGTCACACCCACTCTGGCCACGCCCCCAGCTCCCCCGAGTCAAACACAACCCTAATGCAGCCCTCCATGAAATCGAGTTTGACACCCCTGTTCTACAACTCCAAAAGGTTCAGTTATAAACCAAATAACTTTGTACCTCTATCACAACATTAGAAAGAATTCAAAAGCTAATGTCTTTTTAAGTTCTATATTTGTTAATGTGTTCTGCAGAGGTGAGCTGCTAAAAACAATAACATTATATTTTGCCCATGTCAGTCTGCATGCTGAAGATTATACGCAAAATGCATTGCATAAATTCAGCAGTCATATAAGGTAGTACCTACACTTACAGTAATTTGAAAATCTGAAAATCTCATTCCAAAAATCTTCTACTATTATATGCTTTGTGAACAGACAATTCACAATGTGTTTTATTAAAAATACTACAATTGCATTAGCAATAGCAATCTATAGGAATTGGTCTTGCCTCCCAGTTTATTAAACTCAGGAAGAATAAAAAGTTGGATAGTCTATATTTTACATAGTCTATTTTATTGCTTCTCAACCTTGGCAGCTTCAAGATAGGTGGACTTCACCTCTCAGCCACTATACCACTTCTGAATTAAAATTGTATTTAAAAGATCTGTCCACAGTTTAGAGACATTTGGGTATATGAGGATGGAACCCAAATCCTCACTCTTATGTCAACATAAACCTGATTAATCCATCAATAAATTAATAGAAATTTTAATATGGACAAGCTATTACTTTCTCTAATAATCTTCTCGCATCAGGGGTGGGATTCAAATTTTTTAACAATTAATTTGGTTAGGTGGGCATGGCCAGGTGGGTGTGGCCATGTGACTGGGTGGGCATGGCTTCTTCTTCTTTTTACAGCCTCCCCCCCCCATTTTTTTTGCCTGCCAGGCCTCAGGGGAGCCTCCTTTTTGCTTCCAGAAGGCTTCCCTGGGGCCCAGAAAGGCAAAAAAAGGAGTGCAGGGAGGGTGCAACACCCACCCCCTGCCCTCCACCCCCGCAACCCTTTTTGCCTCCTGGGCCTCAGGGAAGCCTCCTGGGCGAAGCAATGAGACAGCAAGGGGGATCCCAGCACAGTTGATCATCAGAACAGCTTGTTGTCGGGAGAGGGAAATAAAAGAAATACCTTAATGAGTGACTGGGCGGGGGAGAACACAGTCAGCGATGTTGGACATTCCCGTGATGTCGCGCATGAACGATAAGGACTGACTGGGCAGGGAGGGGAGGGGTAAGCGGAGGGGGGGGCAGCCAGGGGCATGATTTACCAATTCTCCAAACTGTGCAGAATCATAACAACTGGTTCTATAGAACCGGTCAGAACTGGTAGAATCCCACCCCTGTCTAGAATTATTACTTTTCATTACTTAAAGCATTTTGGTATAGGGTAATTCTCATGCACAAACTGCATTTAGGGCATGTCAACTTTTTCAACTTTCAATCTCCAAACATTAGGGATGCTCAAACGTGTGACATGCCTTAAGGATTGTAAAGATATTTTGGTTACTTCAATGTAATTTAGATGTGCTTGGTAAGTAACCCCATAAATATCATAACTTTTTAACATTTTGTTTGTTTCATTTGTGCAATATACATAAACAGCATTCTCCAAAAGTGAATCATGGAAAAAATCTTGCTTGGATGGCACTTGAGGCACATACAGTATACTGCACAGCTGATAGAGCATACTTGTGTTTTGTAGGTCATGATCTAATGAAGGCTGGACAGCCAACTGGTAGTGTGAAAAGGAAAACGTGCCCTACGAATAACATAAGGTTTGCATATTCATGACTGTTCCCATATGTTTCATTAGAATTATGCCCTATACAAAGAAATGCTACATGGCATTCAGGCTCACTGTTCACAGTACAATTACACTTGCTAAATTCATACTTACCACTCTGCTGAAATACTTGTCCAAAACTTCAACAAAATTATGAATCAGTTCAAATACAGCCATCTCATTCTGAAATTAAGTTCAAAACACACTTTAAAAAGTAGCAATAGACCAGTGTGTTAATGTTTTCTTTTTTTACAACAGCTTACTCTGTACCGTAACTCTAAAATATTAAAAAGTATCAAGAGAAGCAAAAGTAGAAATTAATCCACCAAAATCTCCTTAGTTCTAGACTGGCAAAGGAGATAGGTAAGCGCCTGTAGGTCTTAATCATTTCCTGTGACATTCTGCTTTGTTTTGATACTGTGAGCCTATTGTTGCTTTTCTGATCAGCCCTCTGAGAAGAATTTCTGTACTTGATGTAATATAGTAATTATAAATGAGACGTTCTGCCCATGTTTGATATTGGCTGTGTATCAACTGCCCCTCCTGAATGAGATTCCCAAGGCTCAAAAGAAAACAGTGTCCCAATTCTCCCTTAAATTCTGCATCTGCTGCACTAGCAAAATAAAGCAAAACAATAAGTTTACAAGTGGAACAACAGGCTATGACACTGCACTGAATTTCATTGTGAGCAAATTGATGACACCCTATTCATTGAGGCTGACATGGATGTTTTAGTTCATGATTCTTGTTCGTAGCCTTGGGTTTTTCTCAAAGGTTTTCCTTATTATCAATACATTTTATTTTTCTCAGGATTGATCTATATATTATAAAGTAATGAGAACAACACAGTGGTGGGATTCAAACTTTTTTTACTACTGGTTCTGTGGGCGTGGCTTGGTGGGCATGGTAGTGGAAGGAGACTGTAAAATCTCCAGTCAGAGATGGTATTTGACGGTACCCTGAACTACTCAAAATTTCTGCTACCGGTTCTCCAGAACTGGTCAGAACCCGTTGAATACCACCTCTGGAACAACACATTTCAGATGCATGTACAGCAAAAACAATATTTGTGAAGGAAGAGACAGACTATTTTCATGAGGGTCTGAAGATATAGAGTAGTTGATCTGTTGGCAGAAATGAGAACCAATTGAACCAACAAATATTGATATAAGGCTTCTACAACTCTCAGAAGTTAGCTTGTGTGTCATATGAGTTTATAGCATTCAGTTTACATATCTAGTTAAATCTATCATTATCATTACAAAAATTCATGCCAGCCTTTGTATCTTTAATGAACCATAGAATTTTTAATTTGTTCCAGGGGACCAACACTGCTATCTGCTGGAATGTTTCTTGTAGCTGGTACCTTGTAATAGTCCCTTACTCTTCTTTTTTAGGCTTCAGATTAAATAACAGTGTTAAAAATTTGGACTTATTGACTCCAGTTTTGATTCTAGGATATGAAAGAGAAGAGAAAGCAAGAGAAATGGAACAGAGAATTTTGTGTTACACCTAAGATCCATATTTTAAAAAACTCCTAAAAATATAACTTTCACTGTGATGAAACCTTTCTACAGTTCTTAAGCACAGAGCAATTTCAGTCTTTCTTTATGACTGGCTATCCTATTTTTTTGCAGTTCCCCTCCTCTCACTGCATCAGTGTATTTTTATTAGCACAGGGGGGGGGGGGGGGTGGTTTTTTTTTTTTTTTTTTTTTTTTTTTTTTTTTTTTTTTTTTTTTTTTTTTTTTTTTTTTTTTAATAATAAATATTTATTTATATTTATTATTTATTATTAGCAAAACAGAAAAAGTTGGTGTGCAGTTTCAAGCAGGGGTGGGATTCTACCAGTTCTGTCCACTTCTGTAGAACCGGTTGCTATGAAAAGCAGCAAACAGAGAGCATACATAGAACCGGTTCTATGTCTGCTGCTGTTTTGGCCCACCCGCCTGCCCGGGCTCTTACCTGACTTTTATTTCCTGCGTTTTCAACCGCAGCTGGTTTGCGTGACACAGCTGTGGTTGAAAAAGCAGGAAAAAAGTGCTTTTTCAACCGTTGCACACTTGCACGCAGCACTTCTCAGCTGACCAGGCAGCTCAGCAAGTCGTAAATTACACTCACGCGACTCACGCGAATTGCACGTGACACAGAGCGACAGAACCAATAGTTATACCAGTCGGATCCCATCCCTGGTTTCAAAGCAAGCTCGAAACCAATGAGAAATAAGTAGACTAAATCACTGCAGGGCTTGCCACCTTTGAAACCCATACATCTCACCAAATATATATAAAAAAGACCAAAATATTTCTATTTCATTCCTCTGGTGATATCATAGCATTGCAACCATATCCTTGTGTTCATTAGGGGGCAGCTCCCAAAGTTTCCTGCCCAGCATTTATGTAGTGATTAGAAGCAGAAGTATTGGATGACATATGAACATCAGGACAAAAAAAGTATCAATAAGTATCTTTTGATGTAAAAAGGGTCTTCAGGGCATATCTATATCTATAATTAAGAAAGTCAGAACATACCTCTGTTTCATTGATTCCAACTACTATGAAAAGAGCAGCATACTGTCTATAGACCAACTTAAAATCTTTGTATTCAAGAAAGGAGCACTAAAGGGAAACAAAGTAAAAGATGTAAATTGATATAAAATATCTAGATTTATAGATGTACATTAGCAATAATAATTGGTCCTATTTCTTATTTCATCACAATAATATATAATTTATATTAGCACAACATGCTAATATAAAATCAAATGAACTACAGAA
The DNA here is from genome assembly GCF_049901735.1 of Notechis scutatus. Classification (NCBI taxonomy): domain Eukaryota; kingdom Metazoa; phylum Chordata; class Lepidosauria; order Squamata; family Elapidae; genus Notechis; species Notechis scutatus. The sequence goes on along the minus strand of NC_142009.1, from coordinate 286,083,753 downwards.
TTATTCAGTGTGGTGAGTGACTTCGGTCAAATCATATATCAGAGGCCACACCTTATATTCAAACTCTGGTATAGAAAATGATTTGAAAAGGATACAATGAAGTTCAATAAGACACTTGGATTATTCCCTTCCTGCATTATGTCAGTAAAAAAAAACCACCCTCATTTTTTACATAAATATGAACAAAATGTTGATCACTTCTCTTTCATATTTGATAAAATAATTAAAACTCAAAAGACATATAAATTTTTGAATCATTTAATAACAATTATTTGTATCTGTCTCTAAATAGATCATTCATTCTTACTGTATGCATACCTCTAAGACATAAATCAGGACTAATCTGATCATGGCTTGTGCTCTGGTCTAAATATCTTTGCAAGCTATATACCTTGTTAATGAATGGTTTCTGATTTTCCTAATTATAGTGTTTGACACATTTTGTATGTATAAATAAAGCCAAACAAGCAGAGGTGTGGCTCAATTACATAAAGTTTTGCCTGCAAACATCGGCTAAAGACAATGAAAAAATATATATAAATTGTAATGCTATAAAAACTACATTAATATTTGTAACATTCTGAAACTCTGGTCCAATTCATCAGATGCATGAAATGTCACAGTTACATACTTGTTCCTTTGCACGAGAAAGGCACTGTTTGATTACTTCAGCTTCCAGAACTGTCCGCTTATGAAGGTCTATGTATTCATAATAACGAGAAAGCCTTGTTTGGCCTTGTTTATTCACCATCAGGAAAAATTTGATCATGCCTTGTGCTTCAGTGTAAATATCTTCACAAGGTAAAATGCTTGAAAGAGAAATCAGAAAGATTTATCAGCACTGTCAGAAATTTCCAACATGGGACCTTTTTCTTTCAGTAGATTGCCAGCAAAGAGATATGGCTAAGAAGCTCAGGGAACAAATTGCATCATCAACGTTACTATGAAAGATTAGTATTCTACAGAAAATTGAAGGACTAGAAATAAGAATTATTAGAAATAATTTTATTAAAGATTAATCAGAGAAAGTAAAAATGAATATACACTACAAAAATAATATTAAAAAGAAAAAGCAGAAAGTGTGGAAAAGAAAAAAAGTATATAAAGCATCCTTCCTCTTCATCATCGGTATAAACAATTTTAGTAAATTATCACCATCTCTTAAATATTACAAATGCTCTCTTCTTCCCATATCTCATGTCTTAACTATAAACAAAATCCAAATGCTATATCATTCATTCCTTAACAGCAACAGACTATTAAGGGTTATCAGATATATAACCTATCTATATCTATTTTAACCTTGATCAACTCTATATCCCTTCCCTGAACTTTTTACTATCTTAGTTTTTAATCCTTCAAATAATGTCCTAAAATTTAATTTGTTTTTATTTTTTCTTTGTCCCTTCTCAGAAAATCCTTCAAATTTTTAACAGATCTCTTTTGTACATTCATGAAAAAGATTATCCAAACCACTGTTATAGTTTGATTTTTGTATGTTGTCTTTAAGTATTATGACACAAGACAGTTTCATTTGTATGCCTGGCATGTCATCTTTATTCATATTATTTTTATAACTTTTCATACTTAAATACACATTCAAATCAATTTCAGTCTCATTCTACTACATTCTTTGTTAACAATTAAATTGAAGTATTCTTCTCTTTAATTGTAGCATTTAATTATTTTTAGGCCCCTCTAGCATCAACTTTCAAAGTACCATTCTATCATGTTTTCTCCCTAAAGAACCAAGAAATGACAGATTCCACAAGAAGGATTTTAAAATTAATTTCAGTGTTTGTATTCCAAAATCGATCTGGGCTCTTCATCTATTTTTAAACTTCCAGAATCAATGCTATAAACTCTTTTTTGCTATTTATTCCAAAAATAATATTTTTGACTCCTTAAAGTCATATTTAAAACTTTTTTCAGTAAGGAGATGGAAACACATCCAGTGAATACAATAAAAAACTTGTCATTATGAAGGTTCTTAATATTTCAAAAGCAGGCAGAACAATTCCAAAGGTGATTAAGAAATGGAACTCAGTTGAGTTTTTTGACTCTAAAGGTTTAGACGGAATCTCTCAATTTCCAGCCACTCAATTCATAAAGTGACTGCAAAAACCAGGTTCCTACAGTCTACGTACGAGGAATGGCTGATTGGAATGCATGCAGACAATCTCACAATCTCTCCTTCCTCCAGAAAGCTTTGGCAGGCGGGATCCTGCATATAGCCATTGATCTGTATCATGACTGCTGTCCCACTTTGACAGGCACATTTAGCTCACCATGGCCTCCCTGGAAGACTTCTCCTTTATTGTTATCCCAGTTTGATTGCTCAATAGGAGGTTTTTGAAAATAACTATCAATATAATTGAGGCACAGATGGTTGCAAGGGCACAAAGAAATGACCATATTACTTGTAAGTAAAAGATGCTTGCATCAGTGGTGAGATTCAATTTTTTTTACTACCAGTTCTGTGGTGTGCATAGCTTAGCTTGATGGGCGTAGCTTGGTGGGCATGGCAGGGGAAGGATACTTCAAAATCTCCATTCACATCTCACTCCAGGGGAAGGTAAAATCCCTATTCCCTCCCCATCCCATTAACCTGCTTTCCAGCTCGGTTCTCCTGTGCAGGGCAACAAAAGAAGACCCAGAGGCAAAGTATAGCTGGGGCAGGGCCAGTCAGAGGTGGTATTTCAAACTACTCAAAATTTCCGTTACCGGTTCTCCAGAACTGGTCAGAACCTGTTGAATACCACCTCTGGCTTGCACTTAATATAGATTTCTTAAACATAAATGGCAAAGGGAGTTAATTTTTGACAATTCTATGGCATCTTCCCATAGTTTTTAATTTGTCCTTTAAATTCATCAATGAACAAATCCAAATTCAGTTCTAGGGCTATTTCATATGAATGCCAGAGATGACGAAAAAGGGGCAGTACTAAGCTACTGCTTGGATAAGGTGTTTGAGACTCTGGAATATAAAGTCATACTAGCTTTCAACAAATTACTGACATGAAGAAAATTTAGGCCAGCTCTTGAAATGATCTGAAAATATCTCTCTAAGTGCTTTCAATGGCACTTTTATCCAATTTCTACTTTGGGGTAATGGAACATATATGCTTACCTAGGTCTAATCTACTGGGAGCTTTATCTGTTAGAGTCATCACCCAGCTCACACTGAAGGTAAGAAAGGGATGAGACAACATCAGGTTTCTGACACTAAACTGGAATTAATCATTAGGAGCATGCAGAATTTGAATCAGGACTCTTACCAGATAAAAATATATTGCACAAATCAATTAATTCACATATTACTGAAAAATAAATATTGTAGGTAAAACTAAGATTAAAAACAGATTCACAATACAAAATATTAGCATGTTAATTTCAAAACCTGGATTGGGTAAAAGAAAATTGGGTAAAAGTTAGATCTCTCTAATGTTTTTACATTACTCCAAGGAAAGATTGAAGGCAAACAAGGTCCAAGCAGAAGAAAATCTTCAAAATCTAAGGGACTGGTTTGGACAAAACTCAGCAGCACTTTTTTGTGTGGTTGTTGATAAAAATAGGATCGCCAACATCCGATGACAGATATGGCACAAGAAGAAGAAGAATACCCAACTCATGGACAGAGGCTTATATTACTCTCATATCAAATGAGGACTGACCTACAACAAATTAAAAATTACAGACCTATTTTCCTGCTGAACTCAGATTATAAAATTTTCACCTCAATAATGGCAGAAAGATTTAAGAGATATTTGAACAATTTTATACATGCTGATCAAAATGGATTTCTGCCAAAGAGGCAAATCAAAGACAATATGAGAATAATTTTGAATACTTTGGAATATTATGAAACACATCCTGAGAAGCATGGCCTTGGTATTTTTAGATGCGCAAAAAGCCTTTGATAACGTAAATTGGCAGTTTATGATATTACAAATGGAACAAATGGGTTTTGGTGAAAAATTTACTAAAACTATAGAAGCAATATATTATAAGCAATCTGCCAAAGTAATGATAAATGGAGATTTAACAGATAATATTAATATTAAAAAAGGAAGTGGGCAAGGATGCCCACTGTCGCCTCTGTTGTTTGTTTTGACTCTGGAAGTATTAAATAGAAATATTAGAGATGATAATGAAATAAAGGGAATGAAAATAAAAAAGAGGAATACAAGTTATAAGCGTATCTGGGACTACAGTTAACAGCAAGATGTGGAACACTCAAAGAAGATAATTATTATAAACTCAAACAGATTGCAACAGACTTGAAAAAATGGGAAAATTTATAATGATCTTTAATAGGGAGAATATCTACATTAAGATGAATATATTACCCAGGATTTTATATTTGTTTCAGACAATTCCAATTAAACTAGGGAAATAATATTTTGAGGATTTAAATAAAATAATACTGAAGTATATATGGCAGGGAAAGAAGGCAAGAATCAAACTAAAATTGTTATCAGAATTGTTACCAGGTGCCAGAATAAGAAGTCTACCCAATTGGGAATTATATTACCAGGCGGCAACACTAATGTGGGTGAAAGAATGGATAGTCTTAAGGAATACTAGATTGTTAACATTAGAAGGTCATGACCTATTATTGGGATGGCATGCTTTTTTATGGTATAAGGAAAGTAAAACACACAGGTATTTTAGGAGACACTATATTCATAATGCTTTATTATTAATATGGGAGAAAATAAGGAAACAATATTACATGAAAATACCAGTCTGGTTATCAACTACAGAGGCATTTGCATATCCAATTGTTTATAAAATGAAACATACAGTAAGATATGGTGAAATATTAAATGAAGAGGGTGAACTCAAATCTAAACAAGAACTAGAGGAACAAGAAATAAAGATGAATTGGTATTCATATGTGCAAAAACATTCTAGATATGATAAAGATCGTAAGAAGGATTTTATAATGAACTTACCGAATTAGATGGAATTTTGACAGGTACTGATGAGAAGATGATTAAAAAATTGTATGGATATTTATTTGGAGTAAAATTAGAAGAACAGGTGAAAGAAACAATGATTGCTTGGGGAAAAATTTGGATATGGGATAGATTTAGAAAGAAGGCAGAAATTATGGTCTCGAAACTATAAAATAACAATGTCAACAGCATATAAAGAGAATTTGTATAAGATGTTTTACTGATAGCATCTACCCCTGGCAAGAATAGCAAAGATGTTCAAGAACGAATCAGAGAAATGTTGGAAGTGTCATCAGATGCCTGGATCATACTATCACATGTAGTAGATGTGTGTGGAAGCCAAGAGATACTGGACTAAAACTCATACATGACTGGAAAAAATGACAAAACAGCATATAGATTTGAAACCATAGGTTTTTTTTATTGGGTATCTTACCTGAAGGATATAATAGAGAACTGACATATTTGATTATAAATGTTTTAACAGCATCTAGAATTATATTTGCCAAAAATTGGAAAAGTGAAAAAATTCCGATAGAAGAGGAGGTGATTAAGAAAATAATGGAATGTGCAGAAATGAGTAAATTGACATTAGCAATTAGAGAGCAAGAAGATAAAGAATATTATAAAATTTGGGATTTATTTTATCAATGGCTAGATAAGAAAATAGGGAAATAAAATATACTATAATATAAATACAACATAATAGTAAAGATAAGATAAAGTAAGGATATGTTATAACGGATTACAATTAAATGAATGATATTATGAACTAGGTTTTGTAAAAGTTGAGATTTGCTCATAAAGGATGACGTGAATTTATAATTATAGTCTAATAAGGAGTTAACAATAATATAATAAAATATGCATAATTGATTCATATAATATGAATTTAAATTTAAATTTAGAAGGGAAAGACTGTTGATACTGTGCACAAAAGATATGTACCAACCGACACACTGTACAATGGAAAGGTGGTTTTATTCAATGTTTTTTGTTTGTATTTGTCAATGTTTGTTGTCAAAATTAATAAAAAACTTTTAAAAAAAGAAGGAGGAGGAGGAGAAGAAGAATGTTTCTACAAATGGGGCATCACAACTGAGAATGTATTTTTTCTTGTGTCTATCCAGTTTTATTCCTTTTTGCAGATTTATCTGGAAGACTCCAAAGGATGACCTTTTTTTGCTTTTCAGGGAGATACACTTTACCCAGCTTGATTTTAAAAGTCCAATTTTGTCCTAGAAAATCAGTTAAGCAAGGGTTAAAGATGTTAGCCAGGGAATAAGATGTATTGTTTACACTGCTGACCACAACCTAAGTAATTTTATCATGAGCAATCTCTGGTATGTAAGGAATGAACGCTCCAGAACTCAGATTCCCTGACTGGTAGAGTCCTATTCTAATCAACATTTAGAGACAGTTGAATCAGTCAATGCAGAGCTATGAAAAAAATGCCGTATTAATCAGCAGCTATAAACAATCTTATGGATAGTTATTATGGACCATCAGGTCAATCCATTGTTACTTTCTGGACAAATCTTTATCATTTTATTTTAGTTATAATTGATAACTTTTCAAACAGCATTCTAGTAATTAGTTTCATCCTGTCCAACCACCTTATGCATTGCCTTCTCTCTTCCTTTCCTTAAACTAGAAGCTTACACCTTAAACCAGTATTTCTCAATCTTGGTAGCTTTAAGTGGTTTGAACATGTGGCTGAGAAATTCTGGGAGTTGAAATCCACATCTCTTAAAGCTGTCAAGATTGAGAAATGCTATTCTTCTACACTCAGAATTCTTGGAATGCATTTGTATATGCTACTCCATAAATCATGATTTACAAACCATACTACGGTAAATCATACTATGATTTCTTTGGCTTTCGCTTAGAATTATGATTTGTAAATCATGATTTAGGGTTTAGTGCTTTATGTACACACAGCCTGGTCCAATGGTCTAGTTTGGCCCTTTATTATGGACTAGCTTTGCTTTTATAATTTTTAATTCTTTTAAATAATTATATAATGGTTTTAACGAATGATTTTCTTATTTATTGATTTTACTGGGCTTTGTACACTACCTAGATACACTTTCTATAGATAGGCAGCTGTATAAATTTGAATAATGTAAGTAAATAAATCTCTTCTTCTGTTTTTTTAAAAAAGCTTGTACTTCATCTCTAGACTCAAAATCAATTCTTATATGCAACAGTCGTTTATACACCTGCATTTTCTCATTATACATACAACATAACCCTCCAGATTCTATGGAGACAAATGTTCATTTGGAGGTTTTTACTGTAACAATGTCCAATCCCCTGGCCTGTTGTACTTGCTACAGTGGAATCAACATTTTCACAGGATGAAATTGGGCATTTTCTATCTGTGAGCATCTATTGCCAGAATTCTCTAGTAACGTTGCCAGTGCAAAGAATTGAGAAGTTGAATTCCATAAATCTGGGAAGTTGCTACATATATAAAGATTTGATTTGTATAGAAAATGTTATTTTCCAGACAGCTATTTCCAAATATTGTTTTACTAGACATATACCCTTTCAAGTGGAATATACTCTTTTTTACCTATGAGTCTGAATGTTTGTTTCCTTCTCTGCATTATGTGAGGAGAATCTCACAACTATCAATGTATAAAGGAATATAAAAATACAATAAAGCAAAGCTAGAAATCTGTCTGGTATGTAAAAGTGAAACACTACTTACATCTTTATAAATTTTTAGCTATAGTAAGTATTGAATCTTGAGTAAGTCCCATATATTTTCATTCTGACATTTTGGCACCCTTTATCTGATTATCTGTATACTATGTGGGAGCATAGCAAATGTTAATTCACATTAAAAAAACATTCGCTTTAAATAAATATGGGTTCCATTACATATGAAGATATTATCCACCCACCACCCCTAATCACCCCAAGAATTCTGGTGTATATTTCCAATAAAGAAGTTAAATTTTCCAAGACCAGAGAATAATACTGTAGAGTTGTTGTTATTGTTCATTCTACACAACCGCATGTTGAATTACATAAATACATGCTCAAATTTTCCTGTTCCACCACCTTTTCCTGTCAAACTGGCTTTACAGGTTCTGCAAATTTCAGAGCCTAATTTCTGATGTTACAACTTGCCCTTCTACAGTAGAAATGGGAGGGTTGTTTTTTTAAGTGAAGCTGTATCCAACAGTATGATTACAGTGGAATTCACACTTTGCTAAAACACATTTCTGTTTCCCCATTGGATCCAAAATTTGCTCCAGAAATTTGGTGAAATTTCTGAAATGGTTTTGGGTGTGTTCAGATTATTGAAGGAAGCAAAGGGTAAAGGAGAGGAAGTCTCATTGTGCAAGCAGAGTTGCTTGAATTTTTCACAAACTAATGAATCAGTGCTTATTTGTATAACTATATATCTCTACATTTAAAAATACAATCTATGTCTCAGGAATGTGCTATTTTTCAAATTGTTTTCTTCAGGATTAAATCTGACTAGCATAAGGTAAAATCAGTTTCATCATGCCAGTGATTTGTACTGGACCAGAGAAACTTCTGCTTTATAATGAATTCTTGTTCTTGTTTATTTCATTTGATATAACTCCAGTCTGATCAAATGCAGTAAATTGTTGGTGGCTAATGCCAAGATAGGGTTGTAAAAAAAGTTAATTCTCACTGGCCATCAAAAGGTACTGCACAAACTGTGGACCCATGCTCTTCCATGAAGAACTGGAAACAAAATACTGTTGCATACAATCAAGTATTGAAGTTGCAAAAGAAGTACACATTTCTTCTGTCTGTGTGTGTGCCTTCAAGTCAATATTGACTCCTGGCAATTGCCTGGATAAGTCCCTGCAATTTTTTGTGAGTATATTTGCACACTGATCTGCATAATGGGCAGCTACAATAATAAGTTCTAAGATCATAGGAGTAATATGTTGTACTTCTAATGTAAAAGTATAGTAGGATAGTGGAAAACAATCATTCCTATATTTTTCCTACAACTTCGTAAGTCATAGAAACTATACTCACCATAATGTGCTGCACTGCCAGAAGTTTTTTATTCTCTACCCTTTGCCTAATTCTGATGGATACTGGATTTCTTCATTGGAACCTTATTTCTATGAAACACTGCCACTATGCAAACTAACGATGCTCCTCTTATCTACACATGCAGGCATAGTTCTTGTTCTAAATGCAAAATTTAATTATGAACTTGGTTAGAGAAATCTGAATGTCCTATTCATTTCATCTTAAAGATGCCTTGTTTACTGTTATGCATACGCTTGCATGATTTATTTCTCCTGTCATCCATAGTCCATAGATAAGCAAAGGTAACATAATTTTTTTTTTGATCAGTGTGGAAGTAAAATTTTCTACCTTCTCCTAACACAAGTCTTATATTTGCAGCTTCAGGCACAGATGTGAGACTTCAGGCACAACAACTGTAGTGATGATAGCAGGGCTGGAATATGGCCATCTTCTACTGGCTGGTTTTAGTTGCTGTGATCATGCCCCTTACTTTTAGGTCATTATTAACTCCCTTCCATCTTCCTTGCATTTTGGTTGCTGACATGGCATGACATGACACAAGTGAGCAACAGCAAGACTAACCTCACTAGAAAAGACAATAGACCAGAATCTCCCTCCGTGTTTTCTTTAGTGAACATGGTGAAGCTATGTTAGACCAGATAGACCAGGACAGCTCTACTTCACAATTTTTAATGATCCTGGTATTGCTAGAGCAGGGCTTAATTCTTAGAGAAAACGGTATACCACTGCACTAAGAAAGTGATAGTCCAGAACATTTTTGAACAGTCCATGAGATACTAACGTACAACCTTTTTAGAGTTCTTGATATTGCTAGAGGAAAAAAATAGCTAGGGTCTCGCAAAACCAAATTGTAAAGATTCTGTCAGAACTCGCCATCCCTGCCATATATCTAAACATGACCCTTCACCCAGGCCTAAGCTCTTATCCCTTTGATCAATGGTTATTTTTCTCACTAGTTGGGAAACCTATGTTGTACCTTAATTTGCCTTGCAATGGATAGTTAGGGAGAGGTATTTTGGTGTAAGGTATAAGGTATAGAAACCAGGAAAGGAAATGAGTTCCAGTTCTGCTTTGGGCACAAACCGAGCTTAGTGACTTTGGGAGGTCACATTCCCTCACCCCAAGAAGGAGTCAATGGCATACTTGAAAAAGTGCAAAAAAACCAACAACCCACCTTGCAGGGACTTATTCAGGCAGTCTCTAAGAATCAGACATGGCTGAACAGAAGACAAAGCACACTGTTAGGACAGTAGCGCTCACTGGATTGTTACTGAACAGAGACGAGACAGGCCAATCGAAGCAAAGCTAATTTCTGCTGGCATGCTTTGTGTGGTCTCATGGACTGGAGCAATCACATTAAAATAGCTGTCTATCTGAATGTATCCTTACCAGATATTCAATGAGTACAGGAAGTCCTCTGTCCTCCAAATCTGACAATATAGTTGGCATCCCCAAGTAGAACAACAGTAACAAACACTTAAAATATAAGAAGTGGTTGTAATAATTGCAAATAGATTTTGACATGACGTATCAAGAGAAGAGGCTGATTAATACAAGCTTAGAAACTATGTGCAAAGAAACAGAAATAATGTTTTAGATATTACAAAGGTTTGTTTAATGTTAGTTACCTTCTGCCTAATTAATCCCTAGGAAAAGCTGTGATTTTAAGTAACTGCAAAAAGACAGTTTGTTAATATTTTTTAAAAGTACATTTAAAAAAAATGCAATATTGTAATAAATGAATCTGGAATAATGACATTCACTTATTTCTATTTGCAACTATATTGCAGTTTTGGAAGCTAAATTGCTAAGAATAGTTGGTAATTCTGAAATAACAGTAGAGATAGAACTGATTCATAGTTAATATGACATACATATGCATACAAGATATTTTGACAAGTGTGGCCTACCATTCATTTACTTAGCCCTTTTCTTTCCTCACATTATTTCATTGAATCATAGGAATCTATCTTAAGGGGTGTTAGACCATCAATATCAACATCAATGTTGCTGAAATACCAAACAAATCTCCAGGGTTTCTGACTGGAATTTATCAACACTTGAACATACCAGGAAATTTAACTGGGACCTTTGACATAAAAATACTAGCTATTTTACTATTAATTCACAGCCTCTCCCTCTAAGAAGTAGGGCTGACAGGGTGTCTGAGAAAATCATAATTGTCTCTCAGAAGAGGAGGTGCTATTAATTCCTTTGAAAATCTTAATAAGTTTCTCCTAGAAAAAAATATTATCAAGAGAAATACAAAATAAACAGGGATGAAAATTGTAAAACAAGATGAACTTATAAGGTGACAGCTCTTGAGGTACCTATAAAAACTCCACAATTGTTTCCTCATCCCCAAAATGCCCTTTTAACATACAGAAAGAAAATTAAAAGAAGTTAAGGAGAGGGAGACAACTCAAAATTTGAAGATTTCCAACATAAAATTCAGGGCAGAAAAAAACATTTTTTTCCTTAAACTGTTTCCCTTAAATCCTTATCATTGGCAAAGCCTAATAAGCTATTTCTCTATTTGGACATATTTTTAATTTAACTTAACTACAATCCATTGTATTAAGTTTCCTTTTGCCTAATTGTAAGCAGAAAAAATGGCTGAAATGGGATTAGCTTACTTTTGATGCAACCCAGTAATCATTAAAGAGATCGGGGCTATAAAGTGATTAAAGATCTGAACTTGATTATAATTTTAACAAATAGATAATTTTAATTACCTAAGTTTTTTTTTAAAAAAAAAATCATAAAATCATTTTTTGATGTTTGTATAAGGATCCAATTTCAGAGCATGAATATTTAACACTGTTGAATCAGATGTTGCAATAACTGAAAATTAGATTAACGTTATGTGTGTCAAAAAGGAAATAAACAGGGAATGGAACAATTCACAGCTCCACTAGAATGATCTGAGAATGCTGATCATTCTCAGCTTCTTTAAAGCTAAGAAAATCTGGAAAAGGTCAGTTGCATTGATGGGAAAGAAACTGAGAAGTTCACGTATATTATTTAGGATTCTATAATGAAAAAGTTCAGGATATAGTAGATTATTTAGGCTTCTACAAGAAAAAGTTTCAGGATACAGTAGAATCTTGTAACAACTGACTTATGTACCAACCAGATAAATGTAGTTTCTGAGAGATTTAAAAGTATGTATAATAATGCCAATAAGTAATCATGAAAATTAGTTTATATGAAAAAAAGGGATCTTATTCTACAAATTGACTCTATTTTTTATTATTTTATTCTAAAACTGATCATAAGACTTATTTGCAATGATGGTTGATGTTGAAGACTATCTGCAACTTGCAGGGATTAAATGGAAATTAAAGCCTCTACCAATGACATTCTTCCATGAAGGATACTAATGCACTCAGGCATGACCCTTTTATCATTAAAACTAAAAATAAATGTTAAAGCCATTCAAAAACTTAGCAGGATTGATATTTATTGAAAACTACTACTCACAATCTCGGGCAAATGGGAAGTTAAATCAATCTGAAATGCTTACTCTAAAATCTGTTTTCAGCAGAAAGACTGGTTAAGGAAACATGAAAACCAAAAATAAAGAGCACATGTGAACATTGGATGCTTGTCTTTCCCTCAACCATTACACAGTATTAGCTTCTGAGAGCATAGCTACTGGATAACTCACTAATTAAGACTTTATTTTGAATTGAGATTGTATATAGTCTTTAAACACAATGCTGCAGTTCTTTCTCCTGTTATTAACAAGTATATCTAGCCGTCTAATTTTTTACTTAATCCTTTTTAAGGCCATTGATGCTAATAACCATTGCAACATCCTATAGAAATAGATCTGACCAGTTAATTATCTGTTATGAAGCAATTCTTTGCTTTCTTTGAAATCTGCTACCTGTCAGTTTGAATTAGTACTTTGTTGAAGTTTTGCTTTTGAGAGCCAGTGCGGTGTAGTGGTTAAGATGCTGAACTAAAGCAGGGGAGCCAGATTCTAATCCTCCCTTAGGCACAGAAGCCAGCTGGCTAACCTAGGGCCAGTCAGTCACTCTCGGCTCTAATTAGCATCAGGCTCTGCCAGAAGTTGGCTGAAAACAAAACGTCTCATCACATCATGCACTGAAAGCTTCGTTATGTGAAATGAAGTGACTATATTTCCAAAATTTGGCTAGATGAGAAATGAGGACTATCCTACCCTGAGATCTATTCAACTTCTTTCCGGTAATGCATTGGTCACAATTCTGTGGTGGGGAGATGGAATGGCTGTTGTATACCACAAAGACCTGGTAGTAAGGAAGTGGCTGTTCCACAGGTGGCCTAATATGAAACTGTATTTCTGAAACTGGGCCTTGGGGATAAGTTGCTGTTGCTACTGTACCATACTTTCAGATGCATAGCAGCATCCCTAATGGGTTCACCTATATTGGTAGTCTAGGTTGATTCCCCTCATGCCATGGAAAGTTTCATCAGTTCCTTCATTATGTACAGATTACTTCTTGGTGACAATGGGCTTGACTGGAGATTTTTGGATTGTAGAAAGAACATACATTGTTATCTGCAAAGTAAAACTAGAAGGTATGATTCTCAGAAGTGTTAGCTCAATATTGATTTAACAAGGGATTGGACATCTTTAACTGAGAACCAGGACAACATTGATAAACTGCTACATTCCAGTGTTTTGGATAATTTCTGGTTTTTTTCATATTTGATTTCTGATTTTTAAAATTTTAACAATTATTTTAAAAAATAGACTAGGAAACTGTTACATAAATTTTTATTTTGGGATAGCTTGCCTTTAATTAGTAGCATCAATGATGCATTCATACTCAGATAATTAAGGAAAAAGGCAAACTTTGGAAATGGAGGTCCTGATTTTGACTTTGGGTCAGAGGAAGCTTAATTTTATATAAGGGCTATAAGTAGAAGCTACAACAGCAAAAAGTTATAAAGATCTATTATTGTCAGTCGCATAATCAGTCAGAAGTTTAAAATGTTCCTGTATGTAGCTTACAGCTTATATATGGGTTACAAAGATGACTGAATAGACTATCAAAACATAAAGAAGCTGTTCACTACAGCTTTAACTAATTTTATTTTAAATATTATGGATTTCCCATAGTTGATCTCTAGAGATTGCCTGAGAACCTCTACATATTTATCCAGAGAGAGGTTATCATCTCTTAATATAATTTAATATTCATCACAGTAACTTGATACTAAGCTCATTCTCCAATTTCTATTTGCTGTCCTTCTATTTTGGATGTATAATAATAACAACTCCAGTGTCGAAACCAAAGCATGCTTATATCCTAGAGCAGGGTATATGTGCTGTGCATGTGATGAGTGAGGAAGCCTCCCCATCCACCCAAGCTGGTCAGCTGTAGACATATGAGGAATGAAACTGCAATGCTAAGAATCTGTTGCTGGCCCAATCCATCATCAGTGACTCAAAGCAACAGTGAATGAACAGCCACAGTGGGAGACTATACACTGAGAAATCAGTACTTGCTTTCTGAAATGAGGTACTGTGCAATGAAGCAAACAAAGAACTTCTATGCAGTTGTTATAAAACACCAATGTGAGTTCACAACCTTTTATTCTTTCTACTTTCCCATTTTGTGGAAGAGTGAGATAAGGAAGAATTAAATATAGTCAGAATTGTACCAGAAATACTTTTGTTCTTGGCTTCTTCTGCCATAGTTTCCTGAACAAGGAAAATTTCATCCTAAAGTGGGAAAACATTTTTTATAACATATTCAAATGACTGTTACATTTATTTGTTGAGATTTCGTTATCTCGTCTTTATTTGTACAACTCAAGGCAATATACATAATACAGGTAGCCCTCGACTTACACCACCTCATGGAAGGACCATTCTGAGTTACAACATTGAAAAAAGTGACTTATGACAGTTTTTTCAAACAATCGTTGTGGCATCCCCATAGTCAGGTGATCCAAATTCAGATGCTTGGCTACTGACTCACATTTATGACCTTTGCAGTGTCCTGAGGGCATGTGATCCCCTTTTGTGGCCTTCGGGGCAAGCAAAGTCAATAGGGAAGCCAGATTCATTAAACAGCCATGTTCCTGATTTACCAACTGCAGTGATTCACTTAACAACTGTGGCAAAAAAGGTCGTAAAATGGGGCAAATTTACTTAACTAATGTCTCCCTTAGGAACAAAAATGTTGGGCTCAATTGTGGTTGTAAGTTGAGGACTACCTCTACCCCTTCCTCCTATTTTGCCCACAACTGTATATATGTAGTTGGGCTCAGAAGGAGCGTCTCATTCAAATCATCCTCCTGGCTTCTGTGCCTATGAAAGAAACAGAGCTCACTTTTCCAGTTTCTAGATTTGTATCCTTCCTTTTTTTTTTTCAGAAGTTCAAGATAGTATAATAAGTACTCTCTCCTCTTTGTAACAAATGAGGAAATTTTTAAAACTGGTATGACTTCTCTGTTGCTGCACCTGTCCTTTGAACACCCTTGACTATAAAATCCAGATGGTCCCAAACCAAACCTGTTAGACTTCCATAAGACTGTGAAGATCTGACTTTTCATTGGTGTTAGTGCCAGAATATTAATGGAGCCCAATATGTGTTTTTTGGCACTGTGCATTCTTGTGAGGTCCCTTGATTATTGTATCATCATCATTATCATTATTTTTAATTGAATTTTGTTTCATTTTATATTGATTTTATTTCTAAAAAATGAACTGTATCGGCCACCCAAAACTACTAGTATAAAATAGGCAACAATATAAATTATCTAAATAAACACATAAATGTTGTGCTGAGAAGTGAATGATCTACTCCCATGGCTTCCAATGCTGAGAGGGACCATCCCAAGTATCTTTTGTGATGACCCGGGGCATGACAGTCAAATAAGCAAGAAGAGTCCCTTTATTATCTCCAACTTTGTCCCCATTGTCCAGGTTACCTTCGGCCAGAGAAAAACTTCCCAGGAACAGTTTTTAAGTGGAGGAAATTCAGTCCAAAAACAAAGTACATACAAACTGTAACTAAAAATCCAAAGAAACCATGCTGCAGTAATTAACTTGACAGGGCAGGAGAAGGAATTGCAGATGTGAAATCACAACAAAACACACACAGTTGGGAAGATGCCAGGATAAGCCTTGATGAAACCAGATATGCTTTGCTCCCAACAACTTGCTGTGTTCCCAGCTACAGCTAATGAAGGGAATCAGGGCCCTTTCCTCCCCCGTTAGCCATGCAATTCACATTACTCCCTTCTCCATTCCTCCCTGCGTGCCCTAGGATGAAGAGGTGGTGGGCCTGGGTCTTCTTCTGAATTCCCTTTCCCTTGCTCTATCTCTCCCCTGCTCTCCCCAGCCAGACTTTGCCCTTCCCCAGTTTCTTCCACAGTCAAGGGAGCCACATTCCCACTCCCTGTCAGCTGCTTGGCCTCCCCCTCCAAAACAGATTCTGACAGGGGCATGACACTTCAGTCTTAACCCAACAACTTAATGACTAAAGTTTAATTAAATTTATATCTACTAACATTCCAGTCATTTTTACTGAATTCATTAAGCCTGAATTCATTCATTACTGAATTTGCAGTTTAAATTCACCAGGACTGAATAACTTTGCACCTCAGTTTAACAGTACTGTAGCAGAATATGACAATGAATCTAAATGACAAAAAAGTTAATTCAGATTTCACCTCTACCATTAATTAATTATGCGACCTTTCACACAAATGTCTCTTAATGCAGCCAATTACAATACAGGTAGTCCCTGACTTACAACAGTTCTTTTAGTGACCATTCAACAGTACTGAAAAAAGTGACTTATGGCCATTTTCAACTTATGACCGCTGTAGCATCTCTATAGTCACTTGATTTACATTTGGATACTTGACACCTGGTTCATATTTATGATGGTTGCAGTGTCCTGGAGTCATGTGATCCTTTTGCAAACTTCTGATAAGCAAAGACAATGGGAAGCCAGATTCACTTAATAATCTTGTTACTAATTTAACAACTTCAGTGATTCACTTAACAAATGGGGCAAGAAAAGTTGTAAAATGGGGCAAAACTCACTTAAAAAATTTCTCACTTAAGGACATCAATTTTGGCTTCAATCGCGGTCAAAAGTTGAGGACTACCCTGTCCCATATGGGAGATAACTATCAAACTAATATTCTTGAAAGGGCTATAAATCAAATTAAGGTAATATATCATTATTAAATATGCCTAGGATTTTATACAAGAAAACCCACCCATCCACATCTCCTTAACTGTAATCCTCTGCTTCCCCTCTACGTGCGTTTGAAAAAGGGATTTCTATGCCCTGCCTCAAAAGAGTCATTGTACAAATAAGTCAAGCAGCAGCTAAAGAAGAAGGCGCGCGGCGTTTAGAGAGCGGAAGCCCTCCTGATTTTCCTTCTGAATATGTTGCTATCCGAGAAAAGCCAAGTGAGGCTGCGAGTGAAGGGAGGAAACGCAGAATATAAATCAGAAGCCACCAAAAGCGCAGGAAACCTCCTCCGTCTCCTAGCCCAGGACTTTTTTTGAGACACGAGCGCATGCGCAGAGTAAGGCGGCGGCGGCGGCGGCGGCGGGGGGGGCAGAGTAAGGCGGTTGCTGTTACCCAGCATGCTCGGCGTACCCCCCTCCCTCCCCTTGGGTGGGTGAGTGAATCTGGCCGGTGGATGATGGAGCGGAGGCTGTAATGGCGGCCGGCGGCAACCGTGATAGATGCGGCTCGGGTATAGCTGGACTCTGACACCCGGGTGCTCCTCTACGCCGCTGGGACTTCCTCCCTGGGCCGGACACTCCCCCCTCCCCGAGAGCACCGCTGAGGATTCAGCCGGACACACTAGGCGGGAAGAGGAAGAGGGGAGGACTCCTCACAGACAATGGACGAACATCCCGGCGCCGGAGGAGGGATCATGGCGGGGGCTACCCCGCGACCTCAACAGCAGCCGCTGCCGCCCATCGGAGGCAACGTTAATTCCCAGCTGCTGAACCAGGGCTGCGCGGGGTCTAACAGCGGCGGTGGCGGGAGTCTGCCGTCCCAGCAGCAGTCTCAAGGTCCGGCGGCGGTTCAGGAAGCGGCGGGGCCCGGGAGCGGATCGGAGCTGTCCCGGCCCCAGCATTACACTATCCCGGGAATCCTACACTACATCCAGCACGAGTGGGCCCGCTTCGAGATGGAGCGCGCTCACTGGGAGGTGGAAAGAGCCGAGCTTCAGGTAAGATGAAGCCGGGTTGCGGGCAGGCGAGAGGGACACAATGAGAGAGAGAGTGAGAGAGAGAGAGACGGGCTGAGTTGAGCCCGGCCCGGCTCTAAGGCTGACGGCAGGGACTTTGCCGACGATGCGGGGAAAAGGTGGGCGCGGAGGAGAAGGTACCTGCGTGTGGTGGGTCCGGCGAGGCGTGGCGTGGCGCGGCGGGCGTCACTCGGCACGTCCCCCTCGGTGCTCTTCGGGTTGGGCTGCCTTCCCCGGGGCAGCCATTTTGGTTTCTAGCATGGCGCCCGCCTGGCTCGGGCCTGTCAAGAGAGTTGGGAGAGGAGGAGGGCTCCCGTCTCCTCCTCGCCCGGTCGGTCCTAGATATGAACCCCCTGCCTCTGCCAGCGTGGGACCTTCGCCTTGACAGTTATTCTCGCGCTGAGTCCGTCCCGGTGTTATTGCCGGAACTGCAGGAATGTCGAAGCCGGCTGGGCACCTCAGGGAGTTTCGCGGCCTATAAGACAGGACCAAATATGAGTGTGAGCCGGATCGTTGCGTGTGTGTGTATGTATGTATATATATACACACACGACTCGGGTCACACTCATATTTACAGTCCTGTCTTGTGAACGTAAATCACGCACGGACCCCTACTCCTTTTTTCAAAAACAGTCCCTTCATTCTTAATTCAAAACACCCCCAAAAGAGATGGAGATGAAGGCATGGGTGACGTTAACAGATTATCTCTTTAATCCTCTGCACCCGTTTTGTGATTTCAGTGACCAGTGTTTACAAAACGTAGGCTGCTTACAAAGTATGTTATAATTGTAGCAAACACAATCATGCTTTTATCAATGAACCAAAATTGGGGATTTTGTATACCTGGTTTTACTGCATTCTAGTGACATGACTAGGCATTTTGATTAAGTGGGTGAATGTAAAGAGGTTATTAACGTTAAAACGTATTTCAAAATAAACAGGGTAATTGACATTTTAGACTTGCTCAGTACTAACATATCCTCATGTTAAATTTAGATATGTGTCACGATCCATAGTGATGATTGTGAGAAATAGTGCTACCAAGTACTGAGTTAAAAGCAAAAGAGATGTGAGGTATGTGGTTAGTCCTGAAAAGAAAGTGTTGCAATGTAGATAGAAGATACAACTCTTTGAAAGTAGGTGTCCTGACTTGTTTAAAGTTATGCAGTCTTTTACTTTCAATTTTTCATTTTAAGAGAAAAGGGGCAAATAATAGTTATTGACCTTACAGAATTCTTATGAGGGCAAATGCTGAATTTTGCAAAGTGAATGCCGCTAAAAAGCATAATCAAAGAGTTTATGCAACAGCACTTAGGGTGGTATGCTGCATAAATCTGAACAATTCTTTTGGCAGATTTATTTATTTACAACAGCTTGCATGCAGCTCAGTTCCAAGTTGCTTTGAGCAGCTTACATCAGGCAACAACAACATTACAAACAAAATTATAATAATTTAAACAGCAAATATCCTGTAACTTCAGCATTGGGGGGGAGGAGGTTATCAATCCTCATTGTCCTTGAATACTATTTTCGGAAGCCTGACAAGGAAAGGATGATCAAGATATCCAGGGAAAAGTTATTCCACGGAAGAGGGACCATCATTGAAAAGGCTTCATCACAAGGCCTCGAAAATGCTATTCCCTGAGAGAAGGAATCCTAACAGGCTTTCTTTCTCCATTCTAATTAAATAGGCAGACGCAGCCCAGCTATTACTGGACAAACCAATTCAGCCTAGAGCAAAGGTAGCAAGGTTCTGAGACATGAAGATTTATATGACAATCAGCACCTGAATCACACCTGGAAATATACTGGCAACCATAATAGTAATGTAGTGTCACATGGACAAATTTGGGTATGCTTGTAACTACTGGATCACTATGTGCTATACCAGTTGAAGCTTCCATATGTTTTTCAATGGCAGCCCCATGTAGAGTGAAGTTCAGAAGTTCTAGTCACCACAGGGTGACTAGAGCATAAGTAATCCTGATCATTGCCTGTTCTCCATGAATGGTCAAAGTTATTGACACTGTACACCAGATGTAATTGTATGAAGATCCTCCTGATCACAAGTTCCATGTGCTGTTCAAGAAGAAGTTATGAGATCAGGAGGACCACCAAATCTGTTATTTAAGAAAGGATCCCATTTGTTTTGTGGACTTCGATGACCATGTATGACTTAGATCAAAGAGAACTTTTTAAAACTTATTAAAAATATTAAGTAATAGACTTTTTATGTGAGGTAAATGGAATCAAATTCCACAAATGAAATAATTTGCTCCTTTTCTTTATCAGGCATAAACATTTGAAACTGGAGTCTTGTCTCTACCTCAGTGTGACTGTGGTGCTCCTCGACAAAATATCCATCACATTGTGTCCAAATGTCCATCAAGAGCTTACACTGGCCCAATGTCTGATTTTTTCAACATAGACTACCCTGTCCTTGAATGTCTGGGTGGACTGGACATTAACATTTGAACTACTATAAGTCCATGTCTTTGCCATACGACCGATAAATAAATAAATAAATAAATAAATAAATAAATAAGAAACTAGAAATAGAATTTTCAGTTCTAGTGAGTTGGAGTTGTAAATGGAGTACAATATCAAGTTTTCCCAGATACTATATTAATAATTCATGCTGTTCAATGTTATTTTGCATGCAAGAGGCTGAACTATTCTGTGAGTTTCAGGGATATCATATGGTGAAAACATGAGTTGCCCCCAACCCCAAATTTGTTGCTGATTAGTTGCAATTGTAGAAAAATTATGGCACCTTAATTTTTATGGCTATTTTAATTTTTTGTCAACTGATACAGCTGAAGATCCAAAATATTAGTGCCATAGCTTGCTGTAATGTTGGTGGTACTGGCCTCACAATCAGTTGTTTTTGCCAGGCTCTCGGCAAAACTTTTTTGACCTAGCAGAACACATTACTAATGGAATGCGCCTTGGCCAAGCCATACTTTCACAAGCAAATGTAATCAGGGGTTTAGGATTAAGTCCATTCTTACCATTAATATTACAAGACTGAAGCCTGCTTCCAGTCCAAACTTCTTATAACAGCAAGATGTAGCTTTTGTCATCTTGCTTTCTTTAATTTGTTATAGCCTCCAGATTTGATTTTGATGTAGACCTATTTTTACAACCAAACAATAAGTTCGTTCTTGTTATTATAATTTTTATTTAACTAAATATTGGTTTGGTTGAATAGTTTTCATTTCTTTAAGGATTTTTTCCTCCTCAAGATTCATTTTGCGTATGCTTGTGTGAAGACTGTTGTATTATTTGTGGTTTACCAGACTAGTAATAGTACTATTACCTACAAGTCATTTCAACATTATGTCATTATTATAATAAGCACAGTCTTAAAGAATTGTCAGCATTCATAAAGATTTTGCTTGCTTGGCAGAATTTGTTGTAGGATGGAATAAAACCTCTTATGGCACAGAGTGCCTGTGGTAATATAAATTAAGTTAGAACAATGTGAGGCTGCCTTACTGCTTTAAAATTTTAGTTCAATTACTTAAGGCCAGTCAGATATCAGAAGTGATACAGTAATTGTAATTGTATCAGATCTAATTTGAATTTAAAAACAGGTACTCCTTGAGTTATGGCAATTCCTTCAATGACTGTTCAAAGGTTATGGCAGCACTTTATGGCTGTTGCAGCATCCATGCGGTTATTCGATCAACATTTTGGTACTTGGCACCCTGCCCACACTTAAAACTGTGGGTATGCTTCCAACTCCTTCCACCCTCTGTGTCCCATCTCTGTCCTTTTGATTCTCCTGTCCACCACCCTACCCATGTTTTTGCTGCTACTGTTACCAAGTTGGTCGCCCTGGCCCTTTGCAAGGCAATTGATGGGCACATGAGGCCTTCTCCCCAAGATTGCATTTTGCGGTTTCCTTGTGAGACCTCTGAAAAAAGGCCTCACATGGTCAACAGCTCCCTCAAAAAGAGCCAAGGTAGGCATGCCTTGTCAGCAGAAGGATCAAGAACACGACCAAGGTCAACTGAGGCAGGGTAACAGGGCTGTGGAGTGAAGGGTAGTGGGAATAACTGGGCTTTATGCTGTGTAGATGGGATGGAATGGCATTGCTGGGCTGGCTGTATCTCTACCACACTGCTGAGCTGAGATGGCTAGGGCTTCCTGGAATGGCTGGAGCTTTGTACTACTGGGCAGGGGTGCCTGGGGCTTTGCACTGTTGGGCTGGAGTGTGTAGGTTTTCTTTACTTTGCTAGGCTGGGGAAGCCATGGCATTACATTGCTGGGCTGCAGCTTTATGCCGTGATATTGGGCTGAGGTCGGGCAATTCTGGCATCATGCTGGATTGTGTCTAGGGCGTCTTGTAATCTCAGAGCTGTGGCATTCCAGGAAGCCTTTGAACTGCAAACAACTGCACAGTTCTGGGGTTGCTCCACAAGGCAGGGTGAAGGGCATCAAAAAGGACAGAAGTAGAGAATATGTGGTTGTGGGGAGTTGAAGGGGAAGCAGTGGAAAAACTGAAGTTTGAGATGGGTCTTTGCCTAATGGCTAGTGGGATTTGATTAACAGAGGCAACTAGGAGTGCTGTGATTACCATCACTAAGTGATACAGTCATGTTATGTCATGTTTTACGACTACATTACTTAGCAATGGAAATTCCAGTCCCAGTTTCCATAGTAAGTCAAGGATTACCTGTAGATTAAGTCATCACATAATAGGAATATTATAATTTATGTCATCTGTTGTATATTGTGAAAGATAGAATTAGAGTTTCAAGTCAAATGTTTTCCAGTAGACTTTGCTACATGGTATAATGTGAAGGTAAACAATCTGGTGCCTTCAAATGTTTTGAACTAAGAATTTCTTAATGTCTTATTAGTTGAAGGAGAAAAGTCTATCAATAATTTCATTCAAAATTGAATGATGAGCATGTACAGTCACCAAACAGGAAGGAGCACCCAACTTCCCTATTTGGAAAGAGGAACTTTTCTCAAACTGATTAATTAACAAGGTGGAGACTTCCATTACATAGATTTAGGATATGTTCCACCTGGTTTGCTGATACCAGGAAAAGCTCATGGTGATATTTTAGAAATGGAGTATTGAAGTTGTTGAACTCCTAATGTGAAAAGAGCTGATTCATTTTTTATTATTTTTGAGCTAAACATTATACAAATTTTGACTGAAAAAAGAACGGAAATTCCAGTTGCCATTTATATACGTTCTATTTTTGTGAATTACGAAAATTAATTAAAAGATATAGATGTATACAACAGTATTACAGGATGCACTTCCAAACAAATAAGCATACTCCTCTCTCCCCAAAAGGGAAGAAAATCCTTGGAAACTTTGCAGTTTAAAGATTGATAAACAATACATACAACAACCCATTGCTGGAAATCCGTTGTAGATTTCTTTTTAGTGTTCTTTTGATCACTTCCTATGCTCCATAAGTTCCTCATTCCTAATAGAGTCAGTATACAGGTAGTCCTTGACTTGTAATAGTTCATTTAGTGACCATTCAAAGTTACCATGACACTGTAAAAAGTGACTTTTGACTATTTTTCACACTTATAATTGTTGCAGCAACCCCATGGTCACATGATCAAAATTTTGGGCTCAATTGTGGTTGTAAGTCAAGGAATACTTGTACTGGAATAAATGCCAAGGATTTATTTGTGTGTGTGTACGTGTATTCAGAACATTTAATGGCTAGTCTTGGGGATCAGTTTAATAGGATGCCAAACCTATTTGATCTCCAATACTTTTATAAATACAAATACTATGCTGTTTCATCTCCAATAACAATGCTTATTAAATGTTATCTGACCATTTTGTTGGTGATGAATTAACCTCATTTGATAATAACTGAAAGCTAATTTCATATTGTTTAATGTAATTCACTATTGATTTACCAGAATGGGACATACAAACTTCGTGTTTAATTTCATCAGTTTCCTGTAAAAGAAGGGTTAATGCTTAGATACTACAGCATATGAAAACACTATAAATTATATTATGACTGCCTATATTTGCATCTGTTATATGCAGGCAATATTCATTATTTTTGGTTATAGTAAATAGCTATACTATGGCCTTTAGCTGACTTTAAAAAAGAAAAAAATATAATAATAGGTAACTTGTAGGAGTAGGAATCCATTTTTCTTCGAACAGTGTTTATTGGCCTCATATCCTAAATCATGGTATGAGCTGCCTCCTTTCTTTCCTAGCTGCATGTATTCAGTCACTGGTTTGGGGAGATTTCCATTTTATCATGAAGTTACTGGTTTATAAAGTTATTGTATGTTTTTATTTTGTCTCCTAGAGCAGGGGTCCACAACCCCCATGCCACAGCCTGGTGAAACTGAGCCTCGGGAGAGATGGGCAAGTGTGAGCAAAACTTCATATGCAAGCACAAACGCCCTCCACTTAAGTGTCCTCTGCTCACGCAAATGGAGCTTCGCATATAAGTGCTTGCCACTCACGCAAGTTGAGTTTTAATTAGCGAGTATACTCCCCTCACTTGCGAAGTTCTATTCTCACACAAATGGAGCTGTGTGCGTGGCTGCCACTCTCATGCCTCCCCTCCCACTAGGATGGGCCACCAAGCTGGAAAGGTTGGGTAAAGATTCTAGGGGCACTTGTGCAAATCAGTGGTCTGAGAAATCAGAATGTGCTACATGATGTTTACATTGGGAATATGCAGATAGAGCTTTTTTTCCTCCCCAGAACATTTTGTTTTCCTTCGGTAGTCTAGTTCAAGTATTTAATAAATGGTACTGTGATTGATTGGTTGGTTGGTTGATTGATTGATTATGTGCCATCAAGATATTGTCAGCTTTTACCAACCGTACTAGACAACCCATAACCCATTGAGTCATCATTCAATTGCTTCACTGTTTTTATATAGTGAAAATTTTAGAAATTTTATATAGCTGAGCAAATCCGCAGAATGATGAAGGATGGGCAAAAAAGCAGCAGGAGTGGGAATAATTTCCAACTTTCTGCCGCTTTTCCCATTGACTTTATGGGAAGCTTTCAGGGAAAATATCAATAAGAAGCTGGGAGGGAAGCTTGCAACTTGCTTAAGTAAGTCTCCTATTGATGCACCCTCTCCAGTCCCTCTGCAATCAGTCACACAACCCTGCTCATCCTCCCTGACCTGTGCAACACCTTGCATAGCCCCTATAGCTCCCACTGTAGCTATGCACCCCTTTCATGACCCACACCCTTCCACATGCTACCCAGCCTGTGTTGCATTGTCACACACCCTCCATAATCCTTGCTGCATATCTTGGGCACCCTGATTTATTTGCATCATGCCTGTGTTGCACATCACCTCAGTCCCTCCCTGACACAACAGCAGACTGTCCCATTTCACCTAATTAAAGGTTACAAACAGACATGAGAGCTTTAGTTTGTGTGTGTGTGTATGTGTGTGTAGGGACGGAGGGAGGGAGAAATAGATAAAGATTTTTTCCATGAATGGTACATGTGTTTCCCTAGTTATAACATTTAGAAATAGTTCGTGATGCTTTTGTGTTTTGGACCAATACCACTATCACCATTTTCACAAAAACATCATTTGATCTTGATTAGTGGGAAACAGGGTGGATAAAAATTGATGATTAAAAAAAATAAATTGAAAAAATTAGATTTTTTATTTAAATCAGATTTTTAATTTTTTTTTCAAATTTATTTTAATAAAATGCTTTTGGAGTAAAAATCTATCTAAAGATAGTTTTCTATTTAAGATACATTAATAATTTAGTTTATTCAGCATGAAATGGAGCTTAGTTATATAGCATAAGGCTGTATATTGGCAATATTTACATTTTTGGTAAACTCATTCAATGAATGCAAGCTAAATAGGAAACCTTCATTTTGTTTGCAAATAATATTAAAGATTCTAACTATCAGCAAGAATGAGTCCTTACATTTAAAGAGCACTTGTCATTTCAGATCCATCATGGCAGTGTGAATGGGACTGTTGGTGAGTCAACAGCAGGTCAGAGGAAGAGCCGCTGTGGAACAGACATGACAGTTGCTCTTTAAAAATTATGATTTAAATCCACCCTGGTGGGAAAAGAATATTGTAGAGATGAACCACTCCATTTTGCACATAACTCATTTCCACCAGGATTGGAAACAATTAGGAAATTCTAGGACTAGACTAAGTTAAGAAATCTAAAACCTACTCAGAAGAAGGAAATTGCAAGTTCCCTGTTGTTGCCATTAAAACAACACAAGTTGAGCTTGATCTAAAGAAGGAAGCAAAAACATTGCTAACTACTGATTTTAGGAATGTAATTGAACTTCTGAGCAAAGTAGAGTGAAAATAGTATTGCTGATAATTGATATTGTATAAGCATTTTTGTTATTAAATAATCCAGTATGAGGATTCTGGCTGACACTGAGTGTTAAGTAATGCTATAATTCTGTAGTAACCTGGGATTTAGTTCGGAGTAAATCTGCATAACTGTTGTTTTTGATTTTAAAAATTGGATGGAAGGGCTAATAAAATCTTTTAACTCATACATGTAATATCTTCCACAGATATCTTCATTAAACAGTAAACCCTCAGTTTAGCATACTAAGTTGGATCTTAAAATTAGCTTCCATTAGACTTGAATGTCTGTTAATGTAGCAAGGAAGGATTTTATGCAGATGTAATGCCATTTAATTCAGGGGTCCCCAATAACTGTGCCACAGCCTGTTTGGAATTGCATGAGCGGCAGGCGAGTGTGCAAGCACACACAATTCCACTTGTGCAAATGTGCTAGCCCGCTGCTTGCGTGGAACTGCCCCCCTCTCCAAGTCAGAAACGTTCGGGACCGCTGATTTAACTCATGTGTAAAAAGATTTTAGATTTTGTAAGTGGTATCTAAAGTCTGATGAAACCAAGTTTTGGTTTAGGAGATTGTGCAGGGAGATTTCTTCCATCATGAACCTACTACATGTTTCAAAAGTATATTCTAGAGTGTCAGAAGATATTCTCAAGGCTTTATAGGAGGTTACAGGAGAAAGTGGAATTGCATTTTTCATTAGAGGAAACCATTCCTACAAGAATCCAGCTAAAATAATTGAAGACAGAAATTCTTTCTTTTAGCCATTTTTATTGCTCATGGCCATCGTTTAATTTGTAAGCAAAGTTGCTTGTCAAAAAGCTTCTCTACTAGTATCTTTAAATCCTCACCTTTTTATGTTAAATATACAGTACATTTATTGAAATTGTTCAAAATTCAATGGGGTTTTATTTGGCAATTTCTACCCCATTATTTTAGTATCTTTACACCACCAAAGGAATGCACATATACATTGTTTAAGATTTTCTCTCTGCATAATTATTTATGAGTAGGATTGGCGTTGAAAGTAAAAAAAATGGGCAAAGAGATGCAAAGATTACAGGCCTCACTTCTCAACACTGTGGATATATTTACAGTATATTTAAAAATTAATTGCTTCTTGGGTTGGATATTTGTCTATGGATATACAGTAATGAGGCTTCTGT
This sequence comes from Notechis scutatus, assembly GCF_049901735.1. NCBI lineage: Eukaryota > Metazoa > Chordata > Lepidosauria > Squamata > Elapidae > Notechis > Notechis scutatus. The sequence continues at coordinate 286,056,011 of NC_142009.1, read as the reverse complement.
CTTTTTCCTATTCAGTTAACCTCTTCCATTTGCCTCATCTTTATTCAATTTTCCCTTTTAACCCACTGCAACTATTTCCCCCCCATCACGTTTTCCCCCATTTTTGTTGATGGGGAAGGTGGGAGGAAAATACAGAGTGTACAGTTTCTTTGTGAAACTCGTTTGTATGAAAGATAAAGATCAATTATTTTTTATGCAGAGTATATTCTACAGGTAATTAATTTTAAGTAATTATTACATCAATTCATCAAGCACTCAAAATTCTTTATTATAGTAATCAGACATAATTCAGTGACAATAGTACAGGATGAGGTAGGAAGTGGGATAATGGTAGACAAACAAAACGAGAAAAAGAAGGAAAAGTTTAAAAAAAAACAGGTAAGAAATGGAATCATATTTATATACCTGTATTTCTTTGTCCTGACCTACATCTCTTTTGGTGATGGGACATGAGGGAATGTGGTTTCTAGTATACATTATGCATTCATACACACACACTTTTTAAATAAACTTTTCCTCCCTTTGTCTTGACTCCTGGTGATTGTCTAAAGAAGCCCTTGCTATTTTGTTGGTGACACTTTTCAAAATTGGTTTGCCACTGCATTCTTCCTATGGCAGAGAGAGTGACTGTCTCAAAGTTATCCAGTTGGCTTTGTACTTAAGTCAGAATTAGTATTCATAATTTCCTGGTTTTTAGCTTGATGTCTTTAATTGCTACACAGAAGTAGTGTCATTTTTAAAATATGCATACACATATATAAATACAGGCCAAATTGGCAAAAGAAAGCTCAGGACCATATTGGTTGGAAACATGCGGAAGAGGCCTTCATCCTGCAGTGAATAGACAGTGGCTAAAATGATGGTGATGATATATAAATGCATTGTGTGGATAAATTTATTGCAGAAGGGGCAATCTATATGATTTTATCTTGTGATAAAGTGGGATTAATGGGTGCAGGTACAAGAAGCAAGGCATTAATAGGATTTGGGTTGGATATATTATATTCTGTCTGTAGGCATAGATGCAGTATTAAAATTTCAAGATGCACAAAAATTCAGAAGGGTTTGGGTTTTTTTTTTTTACAAAGCTGTGATAAAATTAAATGCAGAAAAAAGCTTCAATTATTAAACATGGGAAGTAATAAAATAACTACATAACAAAAACTACATTTTTCATACAATAACAAAATATAAGTACAGTATACTGCTAGTATATCATGTTTCATGGGTATTCATTAAGAAATTCATAAACATCACAATTTTTAATATTTACACATTTATGTATACATAATTATAGAGCTTTGACACAATATCTTATTGTAAATATTTCAAAATATTTAATAAATATCCAAGATTGTGCTGCAGCACCCTCTAGTGTTTATTGAACTCATGATCCATATCCCTAATTAAGAGAATATGGGTTGTTGGAAAAAGGAAAATCTTCTCAAAAGTAAGTATTCTAGATCATTCAAAAACTTCTTGATGTCCTTACCGAGTATGTTTATTTTAAATTGTGTTTTTAATTAAACTGATGAAATACACGTTAATTTGAATGTTAGAACTGAATAATTTCATTTTAAATGTAATGATCTTACACTGAAATTAACTTGATTATTAAGAATACTAACATGACTTCATATAAATGGTATACTAAAAGCTAGACATTATAGATACTTTTATATAAATTATATTAAATGTTCAAATTTGTTGCCATTTTCATATAAATACTTCCTTATGGGTAGTCTTTGACTAACAACCATTTGTTAAATTACTGTTCAAAGTTACAACAGAGCTGAAAAAAATGACTGGTCTTTGCACTTATGGCGCGTCCCACTGGCGTGTTTAGGGTCGCCTCCCCTTTTTTTTCTTTCGTCTTCCCGCTTTCCCCGCTGCTCGGCGTGGCCCGCCTGTTCTTCCGTCGCCCCGTGGTGGCCTTTTCTTTTTGTTTTCTGATGGGAGCGGAGCCTTTCAGCTCTGAGGGTTTAGCGGTCGGCTCTCCCTGTGAAAGCGTCCTCAAAGGCGCTCTAGAAGCTCGGGCGGTCTGTTTCAAAAGAAAGGTCTTTGTTAGCGGCGCGTCCCTTTTTTGGGCGGTGTGGGTTGCCGCTCTCCTGGGGGGGCGGGGGGGGGGGGTGGGGGCAGGGGGGGGCTTTCCCTCCGCCGCGCTCTGGCAGGGCCGCGGGGGCGCGCTAGAAACAATAAGAAGAGAATTAGGAAATTTTCAGTTACACAAGTGAAAGTTCAATACTGTAACATAATTTTAGAAGTCACCTTCTCTTACTGTTTATAGTGATTAAAAGAAATAAGCAGACAACTGGGAATCTGAATGCTAAAATCAAAAAAAAAAAATATTCCTGCTCCTGTATGCTGTTGTTTTCAAACCTATAGTTCTTAATATAATATCAATTTCATTACATTGTTTAGCTGCATTTATACTGAATGTCTAAGTAAGAAAACACATTTATTTCTAGACTACTCAGAACACACGAACAACCCTTCACAAGTGATTTTTCACAAGATTTCACAAGTGATTTTTTTGTGGGATATTAGAGATGAAGGGATGAAAATGCTTTTATTGCTACAAGTGATGTTATGTTTTGTACTTTTCAGCCAAAGCAATTGAGCAAATTTTATTGGTTGACATGTTTCTTAAAACTTCAACTGATAATGAAATTTCACCAATGGGTTTGTTACTATACTAACAGTGCTTCTTTAAAGTTCATTTCTGTGTAATTATAGTGTGGCATTTATTTGTATCTGGAATCTTTCTGATTCCAGTTCATTAAATGTCATAGGATTAACAAGAACTGATGTAATGATGAATAAAGCATATTGAGTTTCTTGAATAGAGAGTTTTCCTGAGTTTTCCTGTGAGGATTGTATTGTTCCTGCTTTATTTCTCTTCCTGGACTTATGATTTAAAAATACATATTTGATTTTGAATGCTGTTTTGAACAGGTTTACTGTAAAATAATAATTTATTAGGAACATGGCAGTTAGTTTGGCAAAACATTTTATTTATCACAAAGCAGTACAATCTATAAATTATTTTCTTTTTGTGGATAATAAATTCTTCTAGGAGGCATAGAACATAGAATTAAAATGTGTTGTATATTGTATAAACATGACTAAAACGAAAGATAATTATGTTACCATTTTGTATTTTCAGGCTCGGATAGCATTTTTGCAAGGCGAGAGAAAGGGTCAAGAAAACTTGAAGAAAGATTTAGTAAGAAGAATAAAAATGTTAGAATATGCATTAAAACAAGAAAGGTATCTATCCCTTGTTTCTCAACTAAGAAGTTTACATAGAATGCTTTTGTATTAATTAACTTGACATTGATAATTGAAGAAAATTGTGGAATTTGAATATTGTTCTGAATAAAAAAGAGTAATTGGAAGTGCTCTTGCTCCAAAATTTGAATTCAGCCTGTTCAAGATAGGGCTAACCCATCTGAAACAACAGATTAACTATTATTTAATTACAGGGTGGAGGCTATGATAAAGAATGAATTTAATGTGCTAGCTATGGCTATTCCTGAACCCGTTAGTTTCCTGCCTTGATTATTGTCTTATTTCAGTGTGCTCCTTGAAAAGTGTTCTGAAGCTCCAGATGATGGGAAATGTGGTAGCTAAGCTACTGATTGGTACAAGATACTAGAACCATAAAATGTATTGCTTTGTCAGTTGCTTTCCAGATACAATTAGAAGGTATTGATGTCATTTTCTATATCCATACTGGCTTTGAGCATAAAATATGAATGGTCTAAGATTGTTATGAACTTGTTTTAATTAGTTAAAGCTCTAACAAGAATTCATATACAGCAGTCTATGATTTGGAGATTATTCCCTTATGTTAAACCCTACACAGCTGAAACCCATTGCTGATGCCTATTTACCTTTTTTAATTTAGAAGACAAAATCAATTCAGTTATTTAAAGACTGAACATTGATTTTTGTAAACAGTAATAACTCATTTATTGATTTTATTTTAATGTTGGTCAGTATATGAAATGTAATTTTGTGGGTTCTATGTAGGGTTCTGTTTGCTTTTTGATGGTAGATTTTTTTAAAAATATGCTCAATACACTAGGCACTTGTATACACAAAGGTGATGAACAGGAGACTTGCTAATTAAAACACTATTTGATATTTCCAAGTCTATCAATGACCAAAAGCAGTTCGTAAGAGCAATCTTCACTGGCATAAACTCCTCTCCTCTCCTCTCCTCTCCTGGGTGGAGTGGAAAGGTTAAAAAAAATCACGATTTGGCAATCACAATTAACCTTTGTCATTGATGTTCACATGCTGTAATACTTTGATTGCATGATCATGATCACCATCTTGATTTCTTGGATAACACTGTCCCCTCACTAGTCTTCAAGAAAGAACTAGCTTTTGGACAAAGCTTAACAGGAAAAACTGATCCCACAGTCAGTCCTACCAGACAGGATGCCATAGGCAGTGATGGTGACACTGATCATTTCCTTTAACCATAGGGCCAGTCTCCTGATGAGTGATTTAATTAGCCAAGGTCAAGTAAGCAGATGGTGGTTCACATGTAACATCCACATGCCTGGGATTTTAATTTATAAGACTGCAGAGATTAATGTTTTGACATCTTGGTATGAATGTTGTAAGAAAAATTACAAATCTAAATTTTATTTACTGGTCAATCCACTTATATTTTTCTTTTAAGGGCAAAATATCATAAACTAAAATATGGCACAGAATTGAATCAAGGTGACTTGAAAATGCCAACTTTTGAATCAGGTAAAAATCTATTTATAACTATTGTATTTAGCTCACATTCTTTTGTCCACCTTTTATACCAGAATAAGTTTTTACAATCAATATTGCTTTGTATTGTGATTAAAATTGGGTTTTATTTTACTCACACAAGTTATGTGAACTTTTTCAAGTTTCCGTAGTATTGAACTATTAATGATAAAGGTAATAATTACAGTACCTCTAGATCAGGGTTGTCAAATTCAAGGGCTGGGGGCTAGATCCGGCCCACAGGGTGCTTAGATCTGGCCCACAGAGTTGCCCTGGAAACAGCAAAGGACCGGCCCGCAGTGCCTCTGCCAGCAAAAATAGAGCCTGTGGCCCTCCTGAGCTCCGTTTTTACTGGCAGAAGGTTGCAGGATGGCATCACAGCCAAAAACAGAGCTCAGGAGCCCATTTTTGCTGGCAGAGCGTTCGAGCCACCACAGGAGCCCCGGGCACAAGTGATGTGGAGCTGGCCACGCCCGCCCTGGTCCCCTGAGGTCAAACACAACCCTGATGCCCTCAATGAAATTGAATTTGACACCTGCTCTAGATAGTATGTCCCAAAGTTTCTTTTTCAAGAGGCTACTAAACTTTCTGGGTTTTTTAAAAGACATTTTGCTTCTCATCCAAGAAGCTTTTTCAGCTCTCTTGGATGAGAAGAGAAGTGTCTTCAAAGAAAAATCAGAAAGTCCAGTTGCCTCTTGAAAAGCACCTCTGGGACAACCATGACCTGGATGACTGAGAATCTCCATAGACCTCTAGATAGTATATTTTCTTAGTCCAACACGTTAAACATATGCTTTTCTATAAATAGGTATAATTGGCAGTGGCAATTTGTGATTTTTGCATTGATTAGATCACTTTTAGAATACTGTGTCTATCACCACTTTAATGAAGGACAATGACACAGTAAAGCATGTCCAGCTGAGAGCAAACAAATGTAAATGTCTAGAAGGAAAACTTTTAAAGAAAGGTTTGATGCAGTAGCCCTATTTAGACTAAAGAAAAGAATATTGTGGACAAATAGGATGACTCTATTCAAGTATTTGAAGAGCTGTCATGTAGAATATAGGGCAGACATTTTGACTTGTTGTAGAAGACATGATAGGGACCAATGCATTTTTAAAAAAACAGTTTGAAATCAGAGTATATTTCTTAAAGGTAAAAAAAATTAGTCATGCAAGAGTTGCATTGTGAGGTTGGAATTTCCTTCATTGTAAATGTTTAAACCAAGATTAAATAGCCACCTGAAATGTTGTAGTAATGAATTCCTACAATTGGCAGGGGAACTGGATATTCTCCAAGATTACTTCCAATCTTTACACTCTGTTTTTTCACTTTCCTTCCCTTTTTTTGTTCAGGTTTTCTTATTTTTTGATATGAGCCATTTATCATATAATATTTAACTGTGAACAAGCCAAAGTTCATGTTATTCCTCAAGAATAGTAATAAAAAAAGTATGAAACAAAAAGTAAAATCAGCAAGTTTATTAAAAAGGTGGATTAAGTAAATTAATCAGAAAGCTGATCAAAAGTTGACACACAATTTAAGAAATTAGCAGGTGGCTATGTTTTTCCTTGTCTATGTTACTATCAGTTACCGAGAAAACTTTCCATTCTTTAGTCTTATGTAAATATAAATGTTGATGTTCATGAGGAACATATATATCAGGAAACATAGCTTTCCATTCAAGTGGAATATCATATATAACCTGGAATTATAAAGATTACATGTACCTCATAACTTTTCCCTCACTTTTAAACATCTAATAATATGTTAAAAATAAATTGTGGGTGCTCCATAATTGGAGGCTTTTAAGAACAGTCAGGATAGCCATTTGTCTGAAATGGTATCGGGTCTTCTTGAGCAGGGAATGGGTCTGATAACAAAGTTGTTATTTTATTATTCAGATCACTAAGAGTTAGTAATGGCTTGATGGCACATAATTAATCAACTTATTTATTTATTGTGTTACAGAAGAAACCAAAGATACAGAGGTTCCTACAGTGCCTCATAATAGTCAGCTAACTTGGAAACAAGGCAGACAGTTGCTAAGACAGTAAGTATAATATTATATTGGGTTGAAGGTCATTGTACATTGAAGCATAAGTATATAGGTTGTTCTGATGTGATTGTGTATGCTTGCTTGAACTCAGAACTATAATTAGTAATTCATCTAAAATAAGTGTTTTAGGCTTTTTTTTTCTTAGAATAGATTTATCTAAAAGGGTAATGTGAATTAATGTAAACTTTCTAGAACCAAAAAGCAGTGCCAATAAGCTTTAGGATATTCTTAAACAATTTGGTAATAATAGCTGTATTTTAAACTGCCTTACAGAACATCTTAGAAGCTCACTGGTGGATTGTGTGTGTACATGACTATAATTCTACTTTCTTTTATTTTTTAGATATCTTCAAGAAGTAGGTTACACAGATACAATATTGGATGTACGATCACAGAGGGTGAGGTCTTTACTTGGGCTTTCCAATTCAGAACCAAATGGCTCAGTGGAGACAAAAAAATTGGAACAGATTCTTAATGGAGGAGAATCTCCCACATCAAAACAGAAGGGACAAGACATGAAAAGGTAGGCAAACTAATATAAATGTTTAGCATAAATGACTGCCTTCAAAGGTATATCTGATAACTAATTTGCTTCATGGTGTAGTTTTCTTTAAAAATGTTATTTTTACACAAAACTAAAAAGCTACGCTGGTTGTCCTTGATTAGAAAGATGTATCTATATTTATTTTTAAAAAATCTTATATCTCATCTGAGATAAATTTTCCACCTGCATAACTTAGGGAAATTTGCAGTATTGGGGTTTCTTTTTTTTTAAACTATCAATTAAATAATTTATTGCTATGCTTCTAACATTATAGTCATGCAATTATAACTACATAATAGTCCTACTATTTCATGGTTAAAATAGTTTATTTTCTGAAAATCTTCATTATGTTACAACTAACAATTTGTTAGTTAAATTAAAAAGTTCATACAAGTTAATTTTTATCCTTATTGACATTTAAATATGAAAAGGTTACAATCAGAACTTTTAAAAATCATATACATAGTTTTCTTGGAATTTATTAATTAGAAATAAGTTTATTTTCTCCTGAGATGAAGTAATTCAGTCTTAGTTCGAAAAGAAACCACAGCTATATTGTAAGTTATTTTCTTTTTGTAGGAACCCCAGTGATGTTCTTGAAACATTTAATTTTTTGGAAAATGCAGATGATAGTGATGAAGAGGAAGAGAATGATATTATAGAAGATATTACAGAAGGAAAAGAAAAACATCGGATAAATAAAAAGCATAAAGTAAAAAGACCAAACAGTTTTATTAACTATTGTTATTTTAAATATTCTGTTATCCCTTTTTATATAGAGAACTATTACAATAAAATGCCATTCATGGAATAGATAAATTGAGCACCTTAATATTGTTGGTATTTTTGTTATCAATATCTTGGATAGGCATGAATGGGGGAATGATGTTGATAAATGCTTAATTCTAAATATATGTGTCTGGCTGCTAATTTTGTACTGCAGCATAATTTTCATCTACCACAATCATGTTAATGGGACTGTTTGTGCATGATGAATAAAAAATATTTAAACAGAATAACACATCCTTTGACAATCCTGAGAAAGGGAAGGAGAAGATTATATAAAACTATCCCATGAATGATAGTATCTTTAATGGCGTTTCTATCAAAACTGAATTGTAGATTGGAAATGAAGGATTAGCTGCTGACCTTACTGATGACCCAGACACAGAAGAAGCTCTGAAAGAATTTGATTTCTTAGTAACAGCAGAAGATGGAGAGGGAGCAGGAGAAGCACGGAGTTCAGGGGATGGGACAGAATGGGGTAAGAAACATAAAAAGCGGAAGGAAAACAAAAGAATTTGAAAGAAAAACATGTATTTCAATTATATTAATTTACATTTGTATTCTTTTTTCTCTGTGGTATTTTAGGTGATGGTAATTTTATTTTTTCATCCTATTTTTTAAAATTCTTCCTGCAAAAGTAAATCTGCTACATTTGTCAAATCATTTTGATAATGTTAAGCAGTTTGTTTTGTATATCTTAGAATTATTGTTTAAAATGAAGTTATGAAATAAGGCAGTGTTTTAATGCATTCCTTAATAACACTGGCAGTCAGTTATTTTAAACATACAAATTTGCACAAAATACAATGCATTACATGTTACATGTCATCATGGAAAATAATTATTAGAAACATTTTTTAGTAATGCATACTTTTCTTGAATTTCCACTGAAATTGATGGATCTTGCTCATTTACCCATTCCATAGATCACCATTAACAAAAATACCCATCATTATTTTTTGCAACACTCAGAATGCTGCCTACCATTCAACTGAAGGATTAAATTGTTGATTACTTGTGAACAACATGAGTTCTTGGTTTTCCATGCCCTTTCCAAAGGTTTACTGTGTTGTCAGTTGAGCTCAGTTGTGTGCAAAAATGCTTTTTAATGTGAATTTCTTTTTCTGCAATGGATTGTTGTAGACCTTTATTTGTAAAGCAACAGGAAAGGACTATATTTTTATGTTTTTCAAATCCATATTATATGTTTTATTAACTTCCAAATTGTTTTCAAAAGAGGTGAGAATGCAACCAAAAATTACAAAGATATTAACATTTTACCTATTTTTAAGATTCCAGTTCTAGATATTATTCAGAGGATGTCTTGAAACAAGAAAGGAAATATATAATCTGAAATACAAAAATTGCAGATTTTTTAATTGTTTAAACTTTTGTTATATATAGAATATGCATTGTGCAGGGTACAGGATCCTCTGTAAAGGTGTAAGATGGAGAAACGTAGCAGGAAGTATGCTGGGTTGATGTTAGATTTAGACACATGTTTTAAAATATACTATTTTAGCAGTGATCTGCCTTTTCTTCTGATACAATATTTTATACTTTGGATTGCATCCAGAAAAGTACTTATGTAAGGGATAAGTGGAAGAAAACTTTCCCACTGTTCTTGCTGTAGCCTACCTGATTAAGAAAAAGCTTGAAACTGCAACTGTTAAAGGTGTTGGGATGTTCTCCATCTACTAAATTCCCTTAATGTTACATAGACAGTTGGATTTGTTATTATTTCCCACGATTTCTTCAATTCATGTATGAATCAACACATGTGCATAGTTGATATTATTATTGTTATTATTGACAATTGCACAAGTTGATTACTTCCTCTAAGCTATTGAAAGTGGCCTTCTGGTTCATGAGAGGTAGGTAAGAAAGATTTTAGTGAATTTATATTTTCTTACTAGAAAACCATTTTTACCTATTGAGTAGAGACTCATTCGGTTATATATGATGTATTCATTAAACAAATTTTCCATTCCATAATTAATAATAGTATACATAAAAAAGAGGTTAGGAAATTGAAAATAACAGATTTCAACAGTTTGTGTATTTTGCTTCCTTGTAAATTTTTGTTGTTCGTAGTTTAATCCATATTATGTAATATAAGTATAGCATAGTGTTATTAGACAAGAATTTTGAACTTGAGGTCATATTTTTCTTCCTTAAGCAACATTAGGAGTGTATTTCTAATTTATCTTAGAGGGCAGACAGTACTAGTGAAGAAGTAATAATGCTTTTTTGCTTGAAGTTCTGTCTCACAGAAAATTTTCATTTCCTAGAACTAACATAATAGATTCAAGAATTACTGTTAACTTCAAAGTGTGAACCATCTTGTTAATAAGGACATAAAATGAACAAAGCCTTGATTATTTAGGAAATATTTTAAGGATCTCATTTTATTCAAAAAGTCTTAGCTCTGAAATTTCTTTTTTAAAATATTTTATTAGTATTCTGATTTTATTGTGGTTAGAAGTAAGCAGTGCTGAGTTCAGTAAACTTAGCCCCAAGTAAGCTAAGACAGTATTAAAGCTTTCATCTTATTCTTCTCCATTAGCTCATGTTTGTTAGCAGGTAGAAATGTAATTAATTTTAAAATAAAATTATTGATACTAGCTTCAGTATTGAAAATTGAGGAAAATCCAGAACTCTTACTCTTTTTCCAATGAGACTTCCAAGTAAAATATGTTACTTTTCTGGGCTTAAAGAGAGAAACATTCAAACATTGATTATGGATTTACACAAGTCTGTTTCAACCATCATTCTCTGCTGTCCTTAATTTGCTGTGGCTGATTGGGTTGTGGTGAATAAAAAGAAGAGTTCAGTCAATAAAATTTTTGAAGATGTCCTAACAATGTGCCAAACTATCTTGATTATATTATTATTTTAATAATCTTAATAGAAGAAAACTTTCTATTACCTTTATTGATTTATTTTGGAGCTATAGATATCATTGCATGAAGAATAAGAATAGAGGAGAAATGCATGGTTTCAGAATTCAGTTTGCACTTCCTAAATGGTATTTGCATGAAATAAATTTATTTGCTTATTTAAGTCTGCCTGAATAATTTGTTAATAATGTCTTACTAAAGTTGCAGTAATTGCATACATCAGTTTTAATCAATTAATTTCATATAATTGAATAAGAAAGACATTCAAATTTCTTCTTTATTCTAGACCAATTACCATAAAATGACAGTTTGAAGCATTGTACCAAACAGTACAAGAAACTGCACCTTTAAAGTACTGGAATGTTTTTGAATAACACTTTTTATTGATTAACCTGTAACGCTCACAAATAGTTTGCATTCCCAATTGTTGATTTATTTTTCTTTTAATAATATGTTGCATGTAGACAAAGATGACCTGTCCCCAACTGCTGAGGTTTGGGATGTAGACCAGGGACTAATAAGTAAACTGAAGGAACAGTACAAGAAGGAACGAAAGGGGAAGAAAGGGGTAAAGAGTAAGTGCAGATTCTGAATCTTGAAACAATTTTCTGACATCATGTGGAAAACAATGTATATTGTCATCTTTCCCCTCCATTTTAACGTTTTGCTACTTGGGGGGCAACCAACTTTAACTTTCTGCCTGATAAATCTGAAAATCATAATTTCTGAAGATAAATTATTTTCAATTTACAATGGAGGGAGGAATGTCAGAAGGTGAACAAGTTGTTTTGCTTTGGCGTTGTCTAGGAAAATGGCAGCAATAATTGGAAATTCCTTTCAAAAACTAATAATGTTGCTTCTGACTATAGTTGCCAAACATTTAAAATGTTACTTGTTTTTAAGGAGTTATGAAAAGAAGAAAATTAATACTGAATATTATTAATAATCTACAAGTTTGAGATTATTTTATAGTATTGCAAGTGATCGCCCCCAATTACCTCCTTTTCTAACCTTTTACGTATGTGCAAGAAATCAGAGTTGTATACTTCTTAACTGCTATTGCTGTCTGCAAAAATTGCATGGAATGCAGACTTATTTTATAGGTGACATTCGTTTGGAAAACAAATCAAATGATAGGAGAGTTTTGTTGGAGAGGCGAGTGATGGATTGAATTGGATTTGATGTAGTGACTTGGTACAAGCAAGTGGAATCTCTTCTGTTATTCTGCAGTATTGCTACAAGGACTCTGATCCTTTGTTTTCCTTAATTTTCCTTCAATTTATGGAATTCTGAAGGAAAAAGTTAAGTTAGTGGTAAAAGAAAATCATTTAGAAAAATTAAGTTAGTGGTGAAAGATGAAAATCAATAGGAATAACTATTGATGGCTAACAAATGTATTTATGAAATCTTAATTTTGGACTGAAAATCATTTTAAAGCTTAATTTATACCATATTTAATATGGTAATAAAATGTCATCACTCTCTTTCACTGAACATAACTCTTAAACTAGGAGATGTATAGTCCAGAGATGAAGAATTCATAGAAGAGAATATACTACAGCAAGAAAAGATAGAACACTTATTTGCCAGAGGAAAAGGGTTGTTATTATTATTATTTGTTTATTTGATTCTATATTGATGCTGCCCAAATCTGGAAGCTTGCAATATAATAATACACATATATAGTATAGTATATAACATAAGGAAAACAAGGTAGAAATGCAATCAAGTAAAATAAAAATACAATAAAGAAAATAATGAAAAATCCAAACAACTAACCCCCAAAGATATACAACATACAGGTAGTTCTCGACTTACAACAGTTCATTTAGTGACTGTTCAAGGTTACAACTACACTGGAAAAAAGTGATTTATTTTTCATAGTTACGACCTTTGCAGCATCCCCATGGTCATGTGATCAAAATTCAGATGTTTGGCAACTGATTCGTATTGATGACGCTTGCAGTGTCCCAAGGTAATGTGATTCCCTTTTGTGACTTTCTGACAAACAAAGTCAGTGGGAAAGCCAGATTCACAACAAGGTTACTAGCTTAACAACAAGGTTACTAGCTTAACAGTGATTCACTTAACAACTGGCAAGAAATGTCATAAAATGGATCAGACTTGGACTCACTTGTAGTCGTAGGTTGAGAACTACCTGTATATGAAGCACATCTGCCAAAAGGTTCCATTCACTCCACCTCCAGGTTGGGAGAACAACCACATTTTTGAGGCCCTCTATAATGCTATCAGAGGAAATTATGGGATCTTAAGGGGATGCTGTGCACTTCCTGAGTCCCCAAAAATTACACTGCTTTGTTGAGGTGACCTGAGCATACCCACTCTGTTTGCATGTATCATCCAGGCAGAAATCACAAAAAAATAGGTGGGCCCTTAAATAAGAAGAACTTTATAGGTAATAACCAGCATCTTGAATTGCACTTCGAAGCACACTGGCAATCAGTGCTACTTATGAAGTAAGGCTATCACATCACTGATTGTATTCTGGGCCAACTAAAGCTTTTCAAGGCAGACTCACACAGAGGGCATTGCAATAGTTGAACAGCTGCAGAAAAGATAATCATTTGCTGTTTCATGCCCTATTAACTGAACACTAGTAGCTACTCTTGATTTTAGTTTGCAGTGATCTGTTTATGGCGATGCTGATATAGTGCTCCAGTGTATCAATTCTGAATTACGCTAAGTAGTATTCTGCTCATATAATCAGTTTAATATTTTTTAAAAGAAGTGGGGAATAGGTTTAAGGCAGGAGGAACTTATATGATAAATAATATACTCAGTTTGCAGGACTGAAGTTTACATTCTAATTCTATCTCAGATGTACATTCTATCAGTAGAATTTACTTACAGGTGTGTACATGTAAAAGAAACACACAAAAAGAATAATGCAATTGAATATTTTCACCCTTTTAGTAATATTTTAAAAATGTGCTTTAGAGGATTATTTTTCTTTTTTTTCTTCCTTCTTCTTTTCTTTTTTGCATGTTAACTTGCACTACTTGTTTAACCCAGTACTAATTGCATTATTCTGAATGGGCCTTTCCTGCCTCTTCTGAAATGTTTCTAAATCTGTTATTATTTTCTCCTTTATCTCAAATACAAGCATCTGTTAGAAGATTATTGAAATTGCAGTAGAGAATTGATCTAATGAATAACAGGTTTTAATTTTGAAAATTCTAAAAGATAATTATTTTTGAAGTCCACAATCTTACTAAGCATAGCAAGAAACTAAAGGATTAGTTTATATGCAGCTGAAGAAAGTGAACATTATTTGCTTTTTTCATCACACTATTTTACAAGCAGAACAGCTCCTTTATTTTGACAATTGGTGAAAGTACTGGAGAAATCAGAAGTACTTATGTTAGTGCTTGAAATAATCTGAACTGTATGTATGGATGTATGTGCCATGTATTACAGGTAGTCCTTACAACTTGCAGCCATTTGTTTAGCAACAGTTCAAACGGTGCTGAAATGATTTACAACTGTTCCCCACATTTACTACCATTGCAGCATTCCCTATGGTCATGTGATTGTGGTTCTGGTGTTTAGCAGCTGTTGCACATTTATGATGGTTGCAGCATCCCAGGGTCACTTGACCACCATTTGTGATGGCTTCTGATAAGCAAAGTCAATGGGGAAGCCAACAGAGAAGCTTGCAATGGAGAAGTCAGCAGGCATGTCTCACTTAACAATCCTGGTGAATCACTTAACAACCTCAGCCAAAAGAGCATATAATCGTATGTGGTCACATGTTGCCTCATTTAATGACCACACCACTTACAGTTATGCTCATAAGTTTACAGACCCTGGTGATTTTGGCCTGATAACATGCACACAGGTTGGCACAAAGGGGTTTGAATGGCTATTAAAGGTAACCATCCTCACCTGTGATCTGTTTGATTGTAATTAGTGTGTGTGTATAAAAGGTCAATGAGTTCCTGGACTCCTGACAGACCCTTGCATCTTTTATCCAGTGCTGCACTGACGTTTCTGGCTTGTGAGTCATGGGGAAAGCAAAAGAATTGTCCAAGGATCTGCGGGAAAAGGTATTTGAATTGTATAAAACAGGAAAGGGATATAAAAAGATATCCAAGGAATTGAGAATGCCAATTAGCAGTGTTCAAACACTAATCAAGAAGTGGAAAATGAGGGGTTCTGTTGAAACCAAACCACGGTCAGGTAGACCAACTAAAATTTTAGCCAGAACTGCCAGGAAAATTGTTTGGGATGCAAAGAAAAACCCACAAATAACTTCAGGTGAAATACAGGACTCTCTGAAAACATGTGGTGTGGCTGTTTCAAGATGCACAATAAGGAGGCACTGGAAGAAAGATGGGCTGCATGGTCAAGTCTCCAGAAGAAAGCCATTACTACGCAAATGCCACAAAGTATCCCACTTACAATACGCGAAACAGCACAGACACAAGCCTCAAACCTTCTGGCACAAAGTCATTGGAGTAATGAGACCAAAATTGAGCTTTTGGTCACAGCCATAAACGCTACATTTGGAGAGGAGTCAACAAGTCCTATGATGAAAAGTACACCATTCCTACTGTGAAACACGGAGATGGATTGCTGATGTTTTGGGGATGTGTCAGCTAAAAAGGCACAGGAAATTTGGTCAGAATTGATGTCAAGATGAATGCAGTATGTTATTAAAAGATACTGGAGGAAAATTTGCATTCATCAGCCCGGAAGCTGCGCATGGGACGTACTTGGACATTCCAACATGACAATGATCCTAAACACAAGGCCAAGTCGACCTGTCATTGGCTACAGCAGAATAAAGTGAAGGTTCTTGAGTAGTGTCCTGACCTCAATATCATGGAGCCGCTCTGGGAAGATCTCAAATGTGTAGTTCATGCAAGAATTTACAGGAAGCCCAAGAATTTACAGGAACTGGAGGCTTTTTGCCAAGAAGAATGGGCATCTGAGAAGATAAAGAGCCTCATTCACACATACCACAAAAAACTTCAAGCTGTCATTGATGTTAAAGGGGGCAATACACCGTATTAAGAACTGGGGTATGTTTTGATCAGGGTCATTTGGGTAGTTTCTGTTGTCATTATGATTTAAAAAGAGTAAACACAGTTGATTGATAATAAATGGCTAACCATGAGTGAGCCAACCACTAACCATGAGTGAAAGAAAAGTTTTTGTGATATCATTCATATTCTCTGAAAAATGGCCAAGAAAGCATAAATTCTGCCAGGGTATGTTAACTTATGAGCACAACTGTAACAATTTTTTCAATCCCTTTTGTAGTCATAAGTCATAGACTATACGTATTTTTTAGTCAAAGGGATTTTTTTGGGGTAGTGTAGAACATTCAAGTAAGTAATGTAATTAGTATTTGCTGAAAGGATAATACTAAAAAATGTTTGCAATAATTATAGCCTGATTTAACCCTAATGGTCTACAAGTGGTATTCTAAACCTTTTTGAGCAAACCAGATACAGAACATGACCAGAAAAGCTAATTCTACTTTATTGTAAGGTTACATTAATAGAATTTTGTAAGTCTGAAGGTACAGACTGCCATCATCACTTGTAATCACCTGATTAATTAGGGTAGGTCTTTCCTAAGTTTCTTCACCTGGCTATCAATCCATTGGAGGTTTTCTCTATCTCTCCTCTCTCTCTCTCATTTTAATGTTTCCTAGGCAACATCTCTCCCCCTCATCTCACAAGTACATATAGGTACTCAAAGTCCAAACAAAGGCTTTGAGTATGTACAGGTACTCAAAGTCTAAACAAATACATAAACCATTTCTGTAAATAATATTTATTTATTTATAAAATTTATTTGCCACCCATCTCATATCCAACAACTGGGTGGCTTACAATATATATTTTATTGTTATAAATCAACAGTAAAAAAAATCTAGTACGTTAAAGGCAACATTAACTTAACTTAAGGGCCAAATGCCCTGTGGAAAAATGCTGTTTTGACCTTTCTGAAGCAATTTTTGAAGTAATTGTAGAAGAGAGACCATCCTTAATTATGGTGCAGAATGCGGTATAAAAGGAAGTAAATATTAAGAATATCTGTTACCTGGCCCATGTCCCATAAATCTTGTTGAAGAAAACAGCTGAAATACATCCTCTATAAATGACTGGATGCAGATTTGATTTTGGTCAGGTATTGCCAATCCTGATATTGTACTTTTAAGGGTGCTAATCAGGAGTTCGAATTCGAACTGGATGTGTATTGGCAACTTCAGAATAGGTATTTATGGTTGCTCTAAAAACAAATTTTGTACCACATATAGCTTCTGGGTCTCCTCCAAAGGCAGCTAAACAGAATGCATTGTAGTAGACTACTTAGGTGGTGATAAGGGTACTAATTCCTATTGTTGGAGCATTTTAGGCAGAGAGGGTTGTAACTGGTGCACTTCTGAACCTGTTTGTAGTATAAACCATCAGTTCAGGAGAACCCCAAAATCATATACCAATTCCTTGGGGGAGAGAGTAACACTATAATGTAACTACCAAAACATTTGTTGTAAGATTGCCCTAAAATTTATCAAACTCTGTCTTGGTAGGACTTAGACTTAACATGTAGAATCTTACAAATTCCAGAAACCAGTTTGGGACTTTCACAGCATGTCCCGTTCAGGGTGAGATAGCAGCAAAAACCTGGATTTTTTTAGTATAGGTCAGTGGTGGCTAATCTTTTCTTCGTCACATGCTGAAAGTGCCTGGACCCATAATGCAATGCATGCGCCTACCCGCCCCCTGTGCATGCGGGCGTGACCTCCCCACCGCACCTATGCACGTGCGCCCTGCATTACACGGAAGATACCCGACAATCAGCTGGCTGTCGGGATGCGCATGCGCAGTGCATCTCTTCTGGGCGACAGCTCACGTGCCGGCAGAAATGGCTCTGCATGCCACTTCTGGTGCACATGCCATAGGTTCGCCATTACGGGTATAGGTAGTCCTTGATTTATGACCACAGTTGAGCCCAACATTTCTGTTGCTAAGCAAAACAGCTGTTAGTGGGTTTTGCCCATTTTACAGCCTTGCTTGCACAGTTAAGTTAGTAACATGGTTGTTAAGTGAATCCAGCTTCTCCATTGACTCCACTTGTCAGGCGCAAAAGATGATCACATGATCCTGGGACATTACAGGCATCAGAATATAGATAGGTTTATAATTGCTTGAACATCTTGGATAATTTGACAAAACATTCATTGCTAACTATAATGTAGAGATGCTAAGAAAACATGTTTTTATTTATGAGTATTAGTCAGTTATAGATTTCAGTGGTTTTAATGAGTCAAGCTTCAGTGTATTTTCAACATCAGGAAAAAAACAAATGTGGCTTTCATAGTATCAGAGAATTGCTTTTGTCCTGTTTCCCTATCTGTATTTCTTAAAGCTAGATGGATCTCATTTCTTTTGCTTTTCTGGACTTCCATTTTTGGGCATTTTCTATCTTATTTCTGTGGTGTAATTCTGGGATTTCTGGGGCTACAAAACATATATTTAGCATTGCATACATATAGTACAACTGTCCACCCTGATCTGCTCAGGGGAAATAGATGAAATAGAAATTCTATGTTGTATCTCAATTGTAATTTTTTTCCAACCCAGGAGAGTATTAGAAATAAATTGTATAAAATAGGTCAGTAATCTTATCAACAAGATAATTTGCTGAAAATTGAACAAAATAGAACAAAATTTGAGATCAAGGCAAAAGAAAGATTAGGTCTGAAAATGGGCTGAATGTGGCCAAGGCTGTAGATAATTTTTTTTTAAAAAAATCCTCCAGTGTATCTCTGAAATAGGTAGTTGGACCATAGCTTGGAATGTTATGGATTCCCTCATTCTCAAACCTCCGCCCTTCCTGTTTATATGACTCAGAGTGGAGCTATTAGTAAAGAAGAATTCCAGAAAGTATGTGCTAAGTGGATTTCCTACCTTTTATATGAGAAAATGTTTTTTGTATTTTTTTAAATCCTTCATTGGAGCTACATCTCATATTAACAATTCCAGATCGGCTTTCTGGTTATTAATGATGGTTCTAAACGTTAAGTGTGCTTTGATACTTATAAATTACTTTTTTATTTAGAAACCCAGAAAAGGGGAAAGTTGACAGTTTGTTGCCTCCCAGTCACCCAATCTTTGTTCCCCTTTTGGTAATCAAACCTCTGTCTGGTATTATCAATTAATAAAAATGCTGGGGTGGTTTGTACATAAATTCAATGGCCTTTCATAAGTTCAGACATTCCAAGTTTTCCCCTCTTTTACCGTAAGCAGAACCCCAGCAATTTAATTTAAACAAAAAAACAGTCTGAATCCTTTTTTTTTTTTTTTTGGAAGCTTCATTTTTAATTCTTTTTCAAATATGCAAAATATGTTTTATGAAAGCATCTTTATTTAATAACATCACATTAAAATAATATTAATTAGCAAACTGGGCGTGTAAATGGATATCAATTTAAGAGGGAGCAATAAAATGAACTTTGCTGCTGACATTAATTTACAGGGGTCAACAGGACAAAACTGCACGACATGATATCTGATCTGGGCGATGATGAGCTATCCCACATCCCTTCAGGAGTCATTAATCAATCTAGGTCACCCTCTTCTAGAATGACTGATCATGAAGGTGCAAGAGCAGAGGAAGGTACAACAAATTCACCTATTTATTTATATTTAGAAATTTTGATATAAAATACATTTATAGCCCATATGAACCAGTTGCCTATATTAAGATGCCCTTGCAACTTGGTTCTGAAAAGACTACCACTTTACATTCACCAGCTTTTGTTTTGAATTATAGAAAATTTATACTTAAAATTGAGTTTAAAATATATACAT
This sequence comes from Notechis scutatus, assembly GCF_049901735.1. Lineage (NCBI taxonomy): Eukaryota > Metazoa > Chordata > Lepidosauria > Squamata > Elapidae > Notechis > Notechis scutatus. The sequence continues at coordinate 286,036,097 of NC_142009.1, read as the reverse complement.
AGAATAAATTAACTTAATAAAACAACAGCGAGCAACAAATTCTAAGAAATGAATGAAATAAATTTTCTGGTGAGGAATGATTTCCTGTTTTATTCATTCTAGTGTAAGATTTTCCCTCCAAAAGTTGGATTCACAGTAACTGATAGCACCAATAAAGAGTAGAATTGATTTTTAGCAGTTACTCATATATTTTGGAATATGTAAATAAGTGCTAATGAAAATCTACATATTCATTAGTTTTGAATATTTAATGCAATTTATGCTCCTAAAAATTCCCTCCAGCAAAATAGAACCTTTCCTTAAAAAACAAATTTTTTCAAGTGAACAAATGGATTACAATGTAAACCTTTGATATATTAGATTTATGTAGAAAACTATGGACATTCACACAAACATCTTGACATTAGTTGGTCCACTGTCACTATTATTAGTCCTGGATCCTTTATTGTCAGCAAGATATGTACTTTGCAGAATCACAGAATTGTTGTCAAACCTGATTAACAATGTGTGAGTCATTAAGCTATTCAAAGAGATATGTGGTCACTTTTATGATATCCATTGTAGCTGGATGGATCTGCTTATGATGCATAGAGGAATGGATGTATGACCTCATTCATCACAGTGCAGAATTCATGTTGAAGTTTATTTTAAATAAATAAACAATAAATAAATTTTGTCTTTGTCAATACTAAAGTATATCCTAATAATGGAAAGGATTGGCTTTTATTTTTATTTTATTTTTCAACTATGCTCTGCATATGTATGATTTTTTTTGGTCACTTGTTTTGTAATTTCACTGAGCTCTCCATTATCAAGAAATACAAACAACATCATTATAAATAAAACTACATCATTCTTTATATATATTTTTACTCTAACAATAATTGCAATGAAAACTACTGTATTTTTCGGAGTATAAGACTTTTTCCCCCCCTAAAAGAAGGTGAAAATTTGGGTGCATCTTATACACCGAATGTAGCCCCGCCCGCCCGCCAGCCCCCACTCTTTGACCTCTGCCTCCCAGCAATTTGCCTCCTTACAGCAAACAATCTGTTTCAGCTTCAGCATAGCCTGATTAGCACAAGCAGCTGATTGTCGGCCTCCCAAGGATCAGCTGTTTCAGGCTGCAGGGATTGCCATAGCCTATTGTTGCCTCCGCGCATCTCCACATCCCATTTTCAGCCTCCATGCGCCCCATTTTTGGCCCGTTCCAGGCGGCAGGGATCGGAACAGGCGGAAAATGGGGTGTGCGGAAGCAGTAATAGGCGATGGCAATCCCTGCAGCCTGAAACAGCTGATCCTTGGGAGGCTGATCCAGTTGACAATCAGCTGCTTATGTTAATCAGGCTGTACTGAAACTGAACCAGGCTGTTTGCTGCGAGGAGGCAAATTGCTGGGAGGCAGAGGCAGATTTTTTTTTTCTTGTTTTCCTCCCCAAAAGCTAAGTGCGTCTTATACTTTGGAGCGTCTTATTCTTCGTATTTATACTCCGAAAAATACAGTAATTGATCTTAACATGAAGAGTGTGCGTACAAGATTTCTAAGATAACTAACCTGATATTTCAGTGTAAAGAGAGAAAATCCTTAAAATCCATATGAAAAGATCCAATGGTTTGAAACCATTTCGCTTTATTAATTAATTTGAAAGAGTGATTCATTTTTTCAAACTTTTTTGTGGAGGAAAAAAGCATATCTACAATTAACAGATCCACTGAATGTTCCCTACTGAAGGAAGATGGATTTTTGTTGCTTCCAATGCCACCTTTCATTTTCTTTTAAAGAGTACCACTTCCCTGTAAAACAGCTTTTTAGTATATAAAGCTTTGTTCTTGGAGTAATGGAAGGAGAAGAATATAAGAATATTTCCTTTCTTGCTTTGTCCTATAAGCAGAATTCTGCTTATACTTAAAACATAGCTATTCCAATATTGTATGATGTATTTAAAAACAATTTATTGGATTTTTACCTTCTGCGATCTTAACACACTCTCATTGGCTTACAAATAAAATAAAACTCCAATAAAAAGCAAACATGCAAAAAATACAAAAAAGGAATAAAATCCATAAAAAGCATAGAATACCAAAACAATGAGCTGCCATTACTCAAACACCTTTTAACATTATTTCAGAAGATGACAACAGTAGGAACAAATCTAACTTCAAGTGGGAAGTCATTCTGAAGGGCTGGCACTATCAGCAAACAACAACACTAATGAATATCGCTTCTCCTTGACCTCCCAAAAGTAGGAAACAATCAACTGCTTCTTCCAGCAAAATCATAATGGTTCTGTTAGGGAGATGCAGTCTTTTAGGTAGCTTGCTGCCAAGACATAAAGAGCTTTGTTGGTTAACACTGTACTTTATTTATCGACTGACTTAATTTATGTGGCTGCCCATTTCACATAAGTGACTCTATTGTAAGCTACCCAGAGCCACTTATGCGAGCATCTGGGCTGTGTATCATGTACCAGCTGATGCTTCCATATGGCAGCCATGTGTAAGGTGCATTGTAGTGGTCTACATATGTAGTGATGAGAGCATGAGTCATTGTTGCAAAAAAAAATTGTTCATTAAAATAAAATATAATGGGAAAACTGTTTTGTAAAGCAGTTGTGTAAGAGATAGCAAAGAGGAAATAATCCCCATAATCTCTTCTGCATCTCTTCTCCAAGTCTTTTATAAAGAGGTTCTTTGGAGACATGCAAGAGGATAGGATGATGCAGAGGAGAATTGAGGGAACATGTCCATTGCAAGAATGGAAAAGAATATGCTTTTGAAAAGGTGAAGCAAATTAGTTGTATTCTTTCTTATGTATAATCCTTAATATTTAAAATAGGTATGATAATTAAAATTGACCTTGACTTTCTGCAATAATTGATAATTTTATATAATAATTGAAATAATTCTGCATAACACTTTGTGATGTCATGTTACATTTCGAGGTTCTTAAATTATAAATTGCAAAACTATTCAGACAAGCATAAAAGCTCTGCATTTATGCTTGGTATATTTTTATATTTAGTTAAGTCTTTAAACTCAAATATTAATTTACATATATTAATAAACAGTGTTTTGTTTCTTATAGCTGAGCCAATAACGTTTCCATCTGGAGGGGGCAAGTCGTTTATTATGGGTTCAGATGATGTATTGTTAAGTGTACTAGGCCTTGGGGATCTTGCAGATTTGACTGTGGCAAATGATGCAGATTACAGTTATGATGTAAGTATAATATGTTTAACACCTAATATCTTTTAACTGAACCAATATCTTTTAACTGAACCAAGAACTTTGGGAATGTTTAGAACACTCTTTCCCATCCTTGGCAGTTCAGGTACATGGACTTCAAATCCCAGAACACCACAACTTGCATGGCTATTGATACAAATTCTAAGAGTTGGAATCCACAACCTGGAAGTTACCACGATTGAAAAACACTGCTTTAGAACTATCAATAATGCTGCAGTATTGTGATATACATTTCTCTAAATCTTGTAAATAGATAATTTCTGATTGGAGAATCAACACAAAAAAATATACTGTGCCACGTATTTATTGAATTCATTGAATGAACATTTACTGTCTTCATTGGGAAAATTATGTGAAGATTTAGGTTTAGTAGCTGGTAGTACCTCATTTAGCAGGAACTAAATGTACCTATCCCAAGAACATTGGTTTGGAAGTATTTTGCCATAACATTTTTATTTAGGTTAAGAACACAGTTGCGATTTAGCTACTCTAAAATACAAAATTTCTTCTCTTGTAGATATGCATGCAATTTAGGATTATTCTAATGCTGTTTGTTTAAACAAATTTTCAGTTCACAGATAGCATGTCTTATACAAGTTGTTTGTACAATATAATCCATTACTTCTCAATAATTACAATCTTTTCCAGATCCTGATACTGCAAAGGAGTCTCAATTTATGATATCCCCATTATTATAAGTTTCATGGTTGAGATAACATGCTTCAGGAAATGAAATGTAGGCTTTTTCTCCAAACCTAATATTTCTCACTGATATCAGAAAGTTCCACTTTTGATTCATTTATCCCAGAATATTGTTCCAAAAGTCTAATGGAGCGTTGGGATGAGATTTCAAGCATTCTAGGCATTCTATTAATCATTTCCCAGAGCTTCTCAGTAAATCAAGATGGACCCAAAGAGAGTAGTGACGCACGGTCATGTCACCATGTTTTATGATAATTTTGCTAAAAAATGGCATTCATTTCTGGTTTTTAGCAAAACTGTGGCCAGTGCAAACCATTAGTTGCATTATCAGTTAACAACTGCTGCAAACAGGATTGTAAAATTGCATTAGTCACATGATCAGCCCCTTTTAGAGTTGTCACAACTTACAACTGTAGTGGTTAGGTTCCATTACAATCATCAGTTGAGGACTACCTATATAGCTGTATGCTTTTGTTACTTATGTTAACATTATTCATTTTTATTTTAGCTGCCAGCCAATAAAGATGCTTTTAGAAAAACATGGAATCCTAAATATACATTGCGCAGCCATTTTGATGGAGTGCGAGCGTTAGCTTTCCATCCTGTGGAGCCTGTGCTGGTTACAGCCTCTGAGGATCATACCCTAAAACTTTGGAACTTACAAAAAACAGTACCTGCCAAAAAGCAAGTATTTTTTTACATATGTTAAAGAACATGGAAGTTCTGACGTTTTAATACTTCATGATAATGCTCACAGATTGCCTTTTGACATTTTTATTTTAGGAGTGCCTCATTAGATGTGGAACCTATTTACACATTCAGAGCCCATATGTAAGTATATTTTTTTTTTAATATTCCTGACAAATGCTTCTCCAGGTAGCGCCCAAAAAGTTCTACATCAGAAATTGTTGATTCATTGGCTATACAGTCATGCATTTGATTTTATTTAACTTTAAAACAAAGCAATCAGTTATATTCTGAATATATTTGTAATCTTTAAAAATGGCTTATATTAATTATGTAATTTAGAAAAAATCTGCATCAAACATAGCAGCCTACACATATATATAAAAATACAGATTCTTATTTATAGATGGGAAAAGAGGAAGGACTTAGTACTTTTAATCAATGTATTAAATATGGCTTACAGTATATACAACTTATACATTCAATAGCAAAAGTCATATGTTTATGTTTTAAAAAAATTGATAATCTGAACTATCTAAATTCAAAATTTTAATTGTTCTATTAATAGTAATAGTAGTCCCTTTGTTTTAAAATAGTGGATCTGTGCTATCCTTGGCAATTAGTTCTAACGGAGAACAGTGTTTTAGTGGTGGTATTGATGCAACTATTCAGTGGTGGAATATGCCTAGCCCTAATGTGGACCCTTATGATACATATGGTAAGCCTTATCTATAAATGTTGTGATGTGTAATATCAATCGCATAATTAACCTCTCTGAGATAACCTTTATGTTGCATAATAAACTGAATGATTGTTCATATTAATTTAAATTAAAATGTTTTCTGTGATCTTTGGACTGATCTCAGTCAAGATCCATATAGCATGTTAATTAAGCTGTGAACTAATATGTCATTATTAGTAGTGTTAAATTTGGCAGTTATGGTTTTAGTAAAATAGTTGTAGCATGAGCTAAATTAATACTAGTTGACAAAAATTCTGATTTAAATTTTTTTAAAATATATATTTTCCTACAGAGCCAAATGTTCTAGCTGGCACATTAATCGCTCACACAGATGCTGTCTGGGATCTCGCTTATAGTGGTATAAAGAATCACTTACTATCTTGTTCAGCAGATGGCAGTGTTAGGTTGTGGAATCCACCTGAAAAAGTGACCTGCATTTGCACTTACAATGGAAATAGAGGTGAGCTATGAAGAAGGTCTTTACTTTTTAAAGAAAGATCAGAAGATTAAATTAAATAAACTAAAGAGTTGATTAATAGTAATTATAAAAATCAAAATTATAATAGGTAATTGTAATAATTCTAACAGAAGTTTTTTAACCACATGCTTTGGCTATACATTGATGCCATCTTGGTAGATCTGAGACAGTGGTCCAGATAGTGTGGGAAGAGATGGTATCCTATCCATTTATTTTAGGATGACAAAGATATTAGCAATCAATGGAATTGGTTTTAAAGAAAGGTAGGTAGGTTTTAATTATTTTCCAGATAGATTTATTATGTTATGAATTAGTACTTCTAAGAAAACACTGGATGAAGAAATGTAAAAATTTGGGTGTAACAAATAAATAGTTTTTACAGAATTTATGGGTTTTTTTTTCCTGTATGCTTTAGAATATGGAATACCCACATCAGTTGACTTCATAGGCTGTGATCCTGCCCATATGGTGACATCGTTCAGCACTGGCAACACTGTCATCTATGATTTGGAAACATCTCAGTCACTGGTAATGCTGTCCTCACAAACAGATTCTGGTAAATTTGTTTCTTTTATTTCATTTTCATTGCTTGAACTTAATCTTATAAGTATATTGCATCAAATTGACCAAATTGTTTTGCATATCAAATTGAAATGGTTCAAGTTCAAACATTCAGGATAATGAATTGCAATGAACCATTGTTTGTCTTGTGCTCTGATGCTCTTATTTGCACACAAAGAAGAGAAATTAAAAGTTGTATGATGTCAGCTTGCTGCAAACTTAAGTTTTGCCATTTATAAACATTGGATGGATGGAAATTTTTACACTCTGGTTTTCAAAGGAAACAAAGAATCAGAGGAGAAAGTCAAATTTAAAATTTGCTATTATTCCATCTCATAATGATTGCAGTTTTAACTTCTGTGGAAAGTTCTGCCTGTATCCTCAATGGAAATTTCCTAGAAATTTGTCTAACTTAATAACATAGTCATAGTTTTAATGATTTTGAAATAGGAGGCTAAAGCAAACTGTCTATGTTAATGCTTCCTTAATACCTTACGCTTAATTAAAGTGCAATAATTGCTTATGTTTCATTCCTAGGATTGCAGTCAAGCAATCACATTAACAGAGTAGTAAGTCATCCTACGCTTCCTGTAACAATAACAGCTCATGAAGATAGACACATAAAGTTTTTTGACAATAAAACGGGTAAGGAAATAAAAACAGAGGTTTTTTTTTTGAAATTTCCAAGTTTTATATTTCACCTTTTTCTTTACATTTTGGCTTATTTCAATGTTTGCCCTGTCTTTTTTATTATTTGGTTTTTTTTCTTCTGCTTTTCTTCCATAATCCCCATATTCTTCATATTCTTATTTGCCTTTTTGTCTTTTTCTTTCTTTGATCTGTTCTTTCATAATAAAAGTGATTGGAAGAGAGCACATTCATCTGACTGTAATGGTTGGTCTCAGCTTGGTTCCTTAAGCTTAACATTAGAAGTATTATTTGATGAATTTTTTAAAGGGATTAAGAAGTCATTAGGATTTAAATTTTGAAGGCTTTTGTGGTGAATCAGAGAATGTTTTCAATAGTTACTTAACTATTTCATGTTTCTATTAATCTGTTAATGACTATAATTACATTTTGAAATCAGGCTTATCAATCCAATAAGTATTTCATCCTGGCACTCACAAGGGATCAGAATAAAATTTAGTACATTACAAAAGAAGATAAATAGTATATTAACTGGGCTTTTGCAAAAGGTGATCACATGACCCCAGAAGACTGTAACCATCATAAATATGAGTCAGTTGTATCCAAATGTAAATCACATGAGCATGGGGATGCTGCAGTGGTCATAAGTGTGAAAAATAGTCATAAGTCACTTTTTCAGTGCCATTAGAATAGAATAGAATTCTTTATTGGCCAAGTGTGATTGGACACACAAGGAATTTGTCTTGGTGCAAATGATCTCAGTATACATAAAAGAAGAGATACATTCATCAAGAGTCAAGAATCATAAGGTACAACACTTAATAATAGTCATAGGGTACTATAAGCAATCAAATCATACTAGGAAACAGTCAATATAGATCATAAGGATACAAGTGACAAAGTTACAGTCATACAGTCACAAGTGGGAGGGTGATAAGGAGTGATGAGAAGGTTAATAGTAATAGTAGTGCAGACTTTGTAAATAGTTGGACAGTGTTGAGGGAATTATTCGTTTAGCAGAGTGATGGCATTTGGGAAAAAACTGTCCTTGTGTCTAGTTGTTCCGGTGTGCAGTGCTCTATAGTGTCGTTTTGAGGGTAGGAGTTGAAACAGTTTATGTCCGGGATGTGAGGGGTCTGTAAATATTTTCACAGCCCTCTTTTTGACCTGTGCAGTATACAGGTCCTCGATGGAAGGCAGGTTGGTAGTAATTGTAACTGAACAGTCATTAAACGAGCTATTGTAAGTCAAGGACTACCTATGCACCCATAATTTAGCATACTGTTCTTCAACAGAAAGAATTGTACATAATTTCCAGTGAAAAGAACAGTGTATTCTAGCAACTATAACCACAGCTTCCATTTCGATATACTTTGTGGCAATATGAAGTTTGATAATATTTTAGTGTGTTGAAAAGAGAACTCAACTTTCAGAATTTGTTTGAATGGGTAATCATTGTTGGGTTTTTCAGCCTTGCCACCTAATGAGACAAAATGATCCATCTCCATTATTATATTTCTGGACAGCCATTGAGATGACCTTGAAGAAACCCTGCAGCAACAAAAACAAAAACATGTTTTTGTAAGTTGTTGCCATGTAGTTTTTTCAGAGCCACTTCTGTTGCTCTCTACAATTTCTAGCATTTTTACAGAATGAATCTGTTTTATCAATCAAGACTGAAGCAAAAGACCTTGTGCATTTTTCTAAGTGTTACGTGCACTACAAATTTAATGTTTTTCTTTTGATATTATCATTGTCGCATGTCAATTGTTTAAATTTTGTACCACATGTATTTTTTCTTCCAATCATATAATGATTTTACCCTTTAATAAAGTATGAGTCTTTATTCTTCATATATATATATTATGTACATTAATATTAGGTAAAATGATCCATTCGATGGTTGCTCATTTGGATGCTGTCACAAGTTTAGCTGTGGATCCTAATGGAATCTACCTGATGTCTGGAAGTAAGTTAACAAGCTCCTGTATTGCCAAGAGACTCTGTCGTAATGCATTTTTGTTTTACTTATAACACTTCTGTTTACCTCTTTCGTTCAGGTCATGACTGCTCTATTCGGTTATGGAACTTGGACAGCAAAACATGTGTGCAAGAAATAACAGCCCATAGAAAAAAGCTGGATGAATCCATTTATGATGTAGCTTTTCACCCCGCAAAAGCATACATTGCAAGTGCAGGTGCCGATGCCCTTGCCAAAGTATTTGTGTGACACAATAAAGCAGGCCTGCACCTTGATAGCAGGTTTGCCTGGACAAAAAGAGGGACTGCATCACTGCCATCACTGTCAAGGTTACTGATGACACTACATGTAACCAGCCTCAGCAGAGACTGTGTTTGGGGCAGGTATAAATTGGTCAGATTATGATCTCGTGAATAATACTGGGCTGATTCATTTAACTGTAATTACTGTATTTTTGGGGGGTGGGGGGGAAAGCAACCAGTATTTGTAGCCTTGACTGGATACGAACTGAGCATTTGTTCTTTAGGTGTGTCTTTAAACGAACGTGGAATCAAATCTTATTAAAAACGTTTATTTTGGACTCTGTGTGCTGCCTTAGGGTTAGGAATGTGGTGCTCTTGTGGGGGTGAGGTGGGGGGGAGTGAGCTCCAAGAGTAGCTTTCTTTGCATCTCTTAGTATTTTCTGTTTCTCGGTCAAATGCCACAGAATCCCCTTTTAAACTTTTATTTTGCTTTAAAGAAAAAGGAACTAACTTAAAATATTTAGCATTAGTTGCACAAAATATTTCGATAAAATTCTAGTTTTTATATGTCTTTTATATATTTAGCCTGTCATAACAGTGCTCAAGATTGTATGGATGACGGTTTTTCTGCATTATAGTATCCTAAACCAGAGATCTTGCTGCCCTGTCACAACACGGTTCCCTTTGTTGCCTAACAAAGCTCTGCTATGTCCTTTCAATAGGACACTAATTCATCATCACTGCATTACCGGTTTCCTAAAGGACTGTAAAAAAAAGCGTGTAAAAGGAACACAGAGGAATAAAACATGTCCAGCCCTTCCAATGAACTTTTAAAATTAATCTTGACATCCTATCACTATGTGATATTTTGTACATCTTACTGTATTTACGAGATTATTTATCAAGGTTTATCCATCTGGCTAATGGCCTATTATTTATTTCACTTTTTGTTGGACTTTATATTCTTTTTATGTAGTATGTTAATGGGCCCTGTATATCTATTATGGCATTCTTTGAACAGTCTAAAATAGACTAAAAATGGGACATGTAATAGTTTTTAAGTTACAGACAAACTTTTTTTTTCCAGCTAAGCGTCTGGATTAAAGTTGATTCCAAGAAGTTGTTTCAGAACTTCTGGAGTGAAAATGTTTTTATTTGCAGTTCAGATAGAATGCAAAATTGTAGTTGAATCAAGAGTCAGAAATTGGCTGTGTTTTGAATTGTTATTCCTGCTTTTGATTTGTTTTTTTTCAGATGTGCTTCAGTTTATAATGTAACTAAAGATTTTGTTTGTGTAACTGCATGATTAAGACAATAAAGTATTTTTTCTAGTCTTCCACAAAATCTTTTTGATCAGTTTGCGAGTTTTGATGAGTTTTGTAAGTTTTCTGTTTTATGAACTATGAATCAGCAAATTTTTAAGATTGTACAACATAACAAAAAGTACCGCTGTTTAAAAAGATAATGTATATAAAATGCATATAATAAATACTAAATGGTGTACCTGTATATTACTGTTGGCTATATTTTGTTACAAAATTTATGTGTATCATTTTGTTCTCTAAGTAATTGAACTAGGAAATTAATGTTTAAATAACACAAGTATTGTTTACATGTTGAGATAACTTCTGTTTTTTTAAGTAGCTGTATTATGTTATTAGTAATTTGGGACACCACTCCTCCCTTACAAGAACTTGTTTCAAAACATATATTTCTGGTATTTTTAAGAGGACAATACAACGGCAAGGTAACATATTTTGTATTTTAATTCATAACAACAATACTGCCTTTGTTCAAATGGCCTTTAAAAATCTTGGACTGGTTCTATGAATTCTACAAATATTGATGTCTTTACTTTAGAGAATAGACAATATATGTCATACTTTTAGATGTAGGTTTGCTAATTAATATCAAATGAGATATGTGAGTGGTTCTTTCTCATTCCCTGCATCTCTTGGGCCAAAGAACTGTTAATTTCTAGTCTAACAGTTAATAGAATTGACAGAGTTAAAATAAATGTTTAAGAATGGCATTTTGAATGGATTTGTATACTGCAGGTAATAAGAATGACTTTCAAGTAGTATGGCAATGCATTGAATTTGTAGCCTCAGTCCCATCTCAAGTTTTTTCAGTTAAAGAGAAAAAAAACCACCAGTCAAAACTATTGTTTGGCTAAAATTTATTCTTGACTGGCAAGAGAAAGTTACAGAAATAAAATTACGTGGTATAAATTACCATATTAAAAGGCTAAAACTTTACCATGATGTACAGTTTTAAAAATAGCAGGATTCAGATAAAAAGTGTGCTGTGTAAAGAGAAACAACTTTTTGGAGACGAAGCAGAGTTTAAAACTTTAGTAATGAATTAATGTGCAATAGAATAATTCAAACTGAAAATTCTGGAAGATATGCCACAGATGTCACAAAAAATATTCAGAACAAAGCAACTTATTTACATTTCATAGAAATAATTCATAATTTTTAAACATTTCTTATAACAGAAAAATCAATTTATAGCACTTTTTATGGAAAATATATTTGAAGCTAGAATAGAAGCTGAAAATTGAACCTCTTATTGTGTGGATTTTTATTTCTATTCAATTCAGAAACCCAGACTTTTCCAACTTTTAAGATCTGTACTATTGGAGCCTGTTGAATATTTTGCTGATGTACAACCCCAAAACATAATCTGTGTGCAGTTTGGGGGTGGTGGTGTCTTTCTTGACTCACAACTCCTGTTCAAAAATCAGGTGGCAGTTGTACTGATTACATCCCTTCCTAGACCAGGAGGCACTGTTCAAGGTCACTCATTTATCAGATACCTTCCGACTGGATTACTGCAATGTGCTCACCATGGGACTCCCCTTTGGACCATCTGGAAACTAAAGCTGATCCAAGATACAGCAGCACAGGGAATTATGAATGCATCTCAGTAGACCCCTGTTACATCTCTGCTCCGTGAGTTGCACTAGCTCCCGGTATACATCCAGGTGGAATTCAAAGTGCTGGTGGTCACTTTATGATATTGGGTCATTATTATTATTATTATTATTTTGGTGAAACTGCCTCTCCCTATCCAGGATAAGTATATTCCAATATCTTCAATTGCTGAATGTCATGTTACAGATAAACGGAAGGAAACCAAGCATGCCGCTCTCTTATTTGGCACTAAATTAAAAAAAAAAAAAAACCTCTCCCAATTTATCCCTGGGTTCAGGTTTTGATGAAAAGGTTGCAAAGACATTTTGCATTTGGGGGGCGGGGGTATTTGAAGCACAAAAAAAAAAGTGGTTTTTTTAATCCAGAGCTACAAATATTCTCTTCTATTAACAAGGTAGCCCATTTTCCTCAAAATTTTTTGAAAAGTATTAAATATTACAAAAACTGTCAGTACTACTCCTACTTGGTCCTTTAGGCAAGAAAGACCTCCTAACCATAATCATGGTTAATCATACTTCCATTTGCAAGTATTTGTATTTTGTTATTTTCTTGGATGTTTCTCTTCTGCTGTCTCCAGGTACTGCAATATCCACTATTTTTGTCTTTCGTACTGATAATAATTAAGCCTAGGGTATTATGTGGCAGGTGCTTGTCTGTTTGAATTCTATAGCTGTAGCTTCTTCTTTGTCTATTTCACCAGTTCTTGGTTGGAAACAAATGGTATTGCAGATATTCTATTGTACCATTGCTGCTACTTTGTTATGCCATTGTTTGTAGTCAGTCTTGCAGCAGCTAACTAGAATTTAATTGTTAACTGTTTCCTCTGCCACTTTGCAGAGATGACATTTTACTGTTACTGTGTCCTCAATTTTGGTTTTTCCCACAAAGCCGTGGACGAGCGCTGGACCTCTCGTTTCCTATCAACACCGACCAAGAGCAGCCACAGAGAAAGCAAGTGAACCAGGCTCCCCCACCCATTCCCAATTCTTAAAGCTGCTCCAGAAGGATATCATGATCGATGATATCAAACGCCGCCAAGAGGCTGAGTATAGCAAGAATGGATGCACTACCCTCATGCCACTCCCATCTTGCCATGTCTCTTTTCTTTATTTGGTCTTTCTTGTAGGCCAGTTTGGTCTCTCCATTAGTAAGCTTTCATGGTATACTAACTTAAGTGCATCTTTACTGTCCTTCAGATGCCCCCCTTTTTTTCAACTCTGATGCACTTGCAACATTCCATTCCTACCTATTTTCCTTGATAAGTAGAGTCTGTCAGCATCATTGCATAGATGAAGGGCGTGATTGCTGGTGGGGAGGTCTTTTTGTTCCCTTTTTGGCTTGGTGATTGTCTCATTTGCATAGTATGTAGATATTGTTTATGTCTGTTGGTAGCTAATTTGTCCAACTTCCAGGCTTCTTTTGGACCTGGCTCAGTCTATAATGGTCAGTTTCCCCATTGAAACTATGATTAAGGCTGTCCGTATGTTGTGAAATTAAAAATTAATTAAATTAAATTTACTGCTAATGCGAATAGTTGCATTTGCCAGAACTTTGGAATAAACCGACTACCACATTTAAATAAACCAAAGGTGAGTTTGAAAAAGTGATAAATATGTTATGATTTTAGGATAAAATTAAGTTACCTTTTTCATGCTAATTGGCCATCCATTTTATTATGCTGGAACAGTAAAATGATGGAAAGCACATTTATTTGTTCTATAATCTTGTTTTGGTTGAATATTTATTACTGGTTTAGGAAAGAACATGGTTTAAAGAAATCAAAGTGATTTTGAATTATATTCATAATTACTTAACTATGAATATTTGGAATTTATCATTTGTACTTTTCTATAATGAAAAAATAGTACCAACCTGGATTCAGAATTGCTTCTATACTGATATAAGGTAAAGATGGATCAATATTATTCTATGGGATAAAGCTTTAATTCTGTATTTAAAGATCAAGCTCATTTTTATATGCATTAAATATTTTTGCTCTTGCTTTTGGATTTTTCTCCCTTTTTCTTTGTATGCTAAAACAATATTTTAAACAAATCTTAAAGAATGATGTTTCTTGAAACAGTGGCAGTAATCAAATGCATAATAGGATTTGGAAACACTAACCTTTAGATCAGAAATTAAAGAAAAAACTTCATGGTTTACTCATAACACAGTAATCTAATCTTATATGCATAATTTGTTTTCAATAATCAGCATTATTTGTACTGTGCTGTTTTATGTAGTAAATTTAAACATTGCAACATTTGATTATTGTGATCAAGATAAGCCACTCTAAGCCTCTGGCTAGGTTTTTTTAAACTTCATTTGTATTCTCTCCCCCTCCAATCGGCAAATATTTTTGGGTAGTAATCTGGGAGGTTTTCCTGACTGCTGGACTGTAATGGTTAATTTATACGTAGTTATTTAATATGATTGACAAATGTATACTTTGCTCTTTAAAACTTGGTTAAAATGGGGAAAGAGATACTTTTGTGGATATTTTTTTAAAATATTGTTTGAATAAAAACAAAACAATGAGTTGAATCACATTGTGCCATTCTGTACAGAGAAGAGCCACTGATCCCAAACCTTGCTGGTGGAAAAGGATTTCTGATCATTCTTTGTTTTTCTTTATCTTTTCCTTGATCAAAATAATCCATGTTGTGGAAGGAAGTACATTGGTATCAATAAGGCAAAATTTGAAAAAAAAAAAAAAAACCTTTTCCTCTCAGAAGATTCTGCAAGACTGTAAAAAGAAAACGAACTTGGATACAGCTTCATTCATTCATTCATTCAAGACAGAAGACTACCAGAAAATCCCAGAAGCATAGGTTACATTAAGAAAAGGAAAACATTCTGGAACACAAACCACTTCCCTATTATTGTCAAGGCAACTATATGGACATAATAATCAGGAATGGTACTTGATTCATAGAAATCCTTACCACCTGCACACCTTTTATAAATATTTATGTACTTCAAGTTGAAGTAAAGTAGTAATGGGTCAGGTTCTGCTAACTTTAAAATTAATTAGATGTCTTAATTAAATATATCTGATTTATATTGGTTGAATTCATTTTTATCTTGCCAGTTACATAAATACTGGGATAGGAAAAAATTGGAATAACTATAGTACCTCTGAGTTTGTGAATGAACTAGTACAATTTTATCATACCCCAATAATATAAATTGGACGATTGTAGACGATTGTATGTAATTCTTATACTTTTCATAGTGCTGAATTTTTTAAAGAAAGGAAAGTAATGTATTGTAATGTTTTATTGTTATGGTTCAGCCCTTAAATCAATAATTGCATTCCTCATTATTGATTTATACATTTAAAAGAAATAGCTAAAACATAAATAATGTGTATTTTACATGCCATTTTTTAAAGCTCTATGAGTAAAATTTTAGTAAACAGATCAATTAGGGTAACACAAAAGAAAAACAGGAATTTTTAAGTACAGTGGTATCTCAGAACATAACTGCTTTGAAACTTGTCAAATTTGGTACTTGAGGCATTTTGATGAGAAAAGTTTCTTCTGGCATTTTATTTTGACACATCATTTGTTTGGTACTGGACACAGGAGCTAAAGGTTATCTATATCAATTGCCTCCCTTTCCAGCTCATCAAAGGATCACACATCAGTAGCTCTTGCCCTTTGTACATGCCCTTGCAATCTTAGCTTAACTTCTGTGGTCATTTTGTGTATGCCCTTTTTTTCCTCATCAGTTTAGAAGTTTTTGTTTTATTTAATCTAAATATTAACTTTTAGGTTTTTTCTCATGAAAAGTAATGATATACAACCCTTTTTTATACATATTGCCTTAAAAATGTGCATTGTCCTTGGTTTGGGAACACATTTACATTGTTCCTTATGGGGAAATTGTGTTTGGTACTCATTTTTGATACTTGTCATGCCTCCCAAAACTAATTAATGAGTACCAAGGTACCACTGTATAAGATACTGGTAATTAAATTTTTTAAAGACTATTAGCCAGATAAATATTATCCCTTTGTATTTAACTGTTTTTAATTTTTTTCTTTGCAAGTCATACTAATTATACAGTTTTGTAATTGTAGGTTATCAGTTTCAGCAGAATGCTTATGTCATATAGTTTAAAATACTTGGATTTAAATTCAAACCATTACATTTAACTGAACTAAGTTAATTTCAAGCTCAAAACAGTTTTTATAAGTAAAATAATGTTTAAATAGTTTCAAAAATGTGCAAGTAATTCATAAAGACATTTCCAAGATAATTACAATCAAGGTGTCTTTTAAATCAAAATTTATATATAGCATTGGAATCTTTGAAACTAAAAAATTATAACTGAAAAGCAGTCTTTGGAACCATGTAATACTGTCTGGCTATACACATTTCTTAGCAAAGATATTACAATGTTTATTAACTGCATACTCAACAGAATATTACTTTTAATAATGGACATCATTCCAGAGCAAAAAGATTCATATTTAATAGAGTACATTGGATATTTCTACCTTAATTTGCAAGAGGTTTAGTGAGTAACACAGTGCCAGGAGCAGCTGCAGGTTTTTTTTTTTTTTGTACATAAAATGAATATTAGATAAGTTGGCTGCCTTTGAAAAGTTAACAGAAATATTAAAAATAGTATCAAATAGTACTTTTGGCCAGGTTCTCTATTCAGAAAAAATACACAAATTTTAATTGAAGTTTTGCCTAAAGACAGTGCAATAATAAGCCCTTTGTAAGCCAGTTCACCACCAAGTAACTTTGTGTGCTAGAATAACAGAACATCTTACACTCTAGAGATTTTAGCTTTGCAGATGTACTTAGAGTCAAACCCCTTCAGTGTTTTTGTCTTCACTGTTTGAAGCCCAAAAAATCTCTGCAAATAGCTCTTACAATATTAGGCACGATCTGCTCCAGTCCAGTAAATTCTTTTGTGAAGAAAGTATGTGTTTCCTTAGGTTCAGATGCCATATCTCTTAAATCCTCTAGTGGAGCCCAAGCAATGCCGACAGAGAATATGTTGATACCTTTAAAAATTATTGAGAAGAAAAGGAACATTGTTGAGAGTCTGCTTAAAGTTCATGTAGAAAAAGATTTGACATGCTTAATATCTATACCAACAGAACATGGCATTGTCTGAGATAAAGAGCTAATGAATAGAGTACTAGACTTCTGGCTGTTTGCTAAGGGATTGTGCTATTTGAATTCCAGAGGATAATGAATAGTAGATTCTAGCAAGAAGATTGCAGAATTTTGCTAAAATAGGAGAAAAAACACTTTATTGTTTTCATCAGTCCAAATCATGAGTTTTTCCAACTGCTATAATACAAATGATCCATCCCCATCAACCCTACTTAACACTTTTATCTTAATTATTGCCATTTTTGTTTCAATTTTTCTAAAGTTTTCTTTTAGGATTCTTTAACGACAAAACTCTTGTTTTTCTGCATTATTTGCTTTACATTTGGGAAGGAGTTAATTTGGAATTTGCACATTGCATCTTTAACTACTGTCCAGTTTAAGAAAATCCAGTCTGGAATGAGATAAGCATCTTGCAAGATATTCACTTCAAAGTACAGATTTCTGCACCTCCCACTTTAAGACAATTCCTCTACTGGCGTGTCCTTCCAACTTTCTGTTCCAGTCTTTCTGGACACAAACAAGAAAACATGTCCAGAAATAACTTTCACAGTGAATGGAGTGAGAATAAGGGTAACGTTATCTATTTCTACCTACTAATTTTACTGGCTACTAGCCCACCTGGCAATGGAGCAACAGGATACACTCGCACTTTATCATAAAGTGTTTCAGATGCGTTTATATCATCAGGAATTACTGCGGATAAGTGAACTGTGGGAAAGCAGGAGTACTATAGAGAAAATCTGAAATCAAACTACTTATACAACCACTTTCCCCATGTCTACCATGTAATTGAACTACATGCAAGATTCCTGAAGAATTTCATTAACATGATAAACACCAATTTTTCTATATGTGTAGGGGTGTGTGTGTGTATGTATGTATGTGTGGATCTTTGGTTATTCGGGTTGTGTGCTTCTCAGAGCCGAAGACACAAGCCTGAAGATAATGAATGAGACTTCATCGAAACGTTGCCTATATACTTCCAATTTTACACGGGAGAAAACCCAAATAACCAAAGATCCACATACAAATACCCACGAGAACCTCAGAAAACAAATTATATATACATATATATATATATATATATATTTTACTTAAGTCTTACACGGTACACATAATACATTATATATATATGTTTTCTAAGTTTTGCTTAATCGGCTGTTCGTTTTTCCCACGTCATTGTAGTTCTTTTAAAGTTGTAGCAACGTTTCAGCAGAATCTCATCTGCCATCATCAGGCTTCTGTACAACACTTTGAAAGAACAACTACAATGACGATGATGGCAAATGACCTGCTAAGCGCTAACACATATATATATACATATATATACATATACACATATACACATACACATACATATACATTATATATATATGTTTTCTTAAGTTTGTGTGTGTGGTACTGTGTGTGTGTGTGTGTGTGTATTATATATATATTATATATATATATATTATATATTGTATATTTATATTGTAGCACGCCAGCAGAATTATATTATCATATATTCTGTATGAACACTATATGTGATGAACACTATACAGAAGCCTGATGATGGCATATGAAATATATATAATTATATATATATTATATATATTAATACTATTATAAAAAGAACAACTACAACATGACGTGGAAAAAACTAAAACATAACAAGCTGAAGGCTATATATATGTGTGTGTGTGTGTGTGTGTATATATATATATATATATATATATGTTTTCTGAGGTTCTCGTGGTATTTGTATGTGGATCTTTGGTTATTGGGTTTTCTCCCAGTAAGATTCAGTATCTAGGCAGCGTTTGGCGAGGTCCCACTCGCCATCTTCAGGCTGGTGCTTTCGGCTAGTGCCAATGCAAGCACTAAGCCAAAGCACCAGCCTGAAGATGGCGAGTGGGACCTCGCCAAACATTGCCTAGATACTTTGAATCTTACGCGGAGAAAACCCGAATAACAAAGATCCATATATATATATATATATATATATATATATATATATATATATATATATATATATATATATATATATATATATATATATATATATATATATAAACACACACACACACACACACACACAGATTATTTACTCTTCCCAATATGACCTATTTGTCATTTTAAAGTATTGTTTTCTCTGTTTTAATTCTGATGTACAGCCCAGAATCACTGGTGAGTGGGTGGTCCGAGAAGTGTAAATTATTAAAAAAAACAAGCAAAGTATGCCTCAGATCTGAAGTATGGTATGTTGAATCATTATTTCTTTGACGGAGACAATAAATATTACCTGCTTTATGAGCAGTAGTTGCAGGCCCTCGGATGTCATCGTAAGACTGGCCATCAGTCAAAAGTACCAGAAAATTTTTGTTGGCTCCATCTTTCACAGGTGCAAACACGTTTTTGGTTACATAGGTAATAGCTTCTCCTGTAGCAGTACCACCACTCATATAGCGGATTGCTTGAACACCTGAAAGAACCTTTTCCTTTGTTTTGTAGTCTGTAAAGCTGAATTCTATGCGCTGAGAATAAGTGAACTGAATAACTGCAATTTTGGCACCGATATCTGTGATGTCAAATGATTTGACAACATTACTAATAAATCTAAGCATGAGGTTGAAATTGTTGTCACCAATACTGCTAGAGCCATCGATGAGGAATGCTATGTTGACGGAATTATAGCAAGTCTTGCTGCATAACATTTGTTCATGTGCACAGAGTTTTTGAACAAGAGGTTTCACATGTTTTGTGGTACCAAACCAAGTAGGAATGTTATAGGAAAAGAATCCATTATTTTGACAGACTGCCTGTTTTTAAAAACAAAATAAAAGGCATGAGTTTTAGCACATGTGCAAAATGGATTTTTGTGTAATACTAAAACCAGTGGTTCAGTGGCTAAGAAGCTGAGCTTTTCGAACAGAAAGATTGGCAGTTCGGCAGTTCGAATCACTAATGCCACATAACGGAGTTAGCTCCCATTATTTGTCCCAGCATCTGCCAACCTAGCAGTTCGAAAGCACATAAAAATGCAAGTAGAAAAATAGGGACCACCTTTGATGGGAAGGTAACAGCATTCCGTGTGCCTTTGGCATTTAGTCATGCCAGCCACATGACCATGGAGACGTCTTCAGACAGTGATGGCTCTTCGGCTTTGGAAACAGAGAGGAGCACCACCCCCTAGAGTCGGGAATGACTAGCACATATGTAGGTGGGGAACCTTTACCAAGGCTTGCTTGTGATGCATGGTACTCATCCTGTGTTTAGGAAGCCTTCTAAGAGCCAGCTGTTCCATAGCCTTTTGGGGATTGGTGTGCTGTTTAATGCTCTCCCATCCATCCCCACCGTTTCTCATTTACTCATTTTGCTTTAATTTGGCAATATGTAGTTGGCATTATCATGTTGGTTTATTCTTGTTGATTTATTAAGGGTCTGTCTACAGGGGAGGTATAAAAAAGTCTTAGCTTAGAATTTCATAGATATTTTAAGTATGTTTATGAAGTTCAGTTTGGGTAAGTTATAACCTGTGTCTAGCATCTCCAGAGCATAATGTTGAAATTCATCAGTAAAATTAATGAAAGAGAAAAGCAGCCTAGAAGTAAGAAGAATTTCCTAACAGTTAGAACAATTAATCAGTGGAACAACTTGCTTCCACAAGTTGTGAATGCTCCAACACTGGAAGTTTTCAAGAAGTGATTGGACAACCATTCATCTGAAATGATATGGGGTTTCTTGCCTAAGCAGGGGATTGAATTTGAAGACCTTCAAGGTCCCTTCCTACTCAGTTTTTCTAAAAATAAAAATCTAAATTTCCAAAATAACTACATTTCAATGGAATTGATTTAGGCCATTTTTTCAGCTTCTGTAAAGCCAGGGGTGGAGGTAGTCCAATTCCAATTTTAATCCCAGTTTTAAAAAAAACCCAAACCCTGGAAAAATTGAATGAAAAAAAAATGACTTCATGCTTTCTAGTGACATCAAATACCACATTACCCTCTGCAGCAATCTATACAGCTAGGAAGGTGACTTGTTGCTGATGTTGTCCACTTATGCATTAAGATATTACACTATTTAATCAGAACTAAAATGGCTATTCTGACTGTATATTAATGCAAACATAGTAAGAGATTTTTCTTCTTACCTTTTCAATAAAATTTAGTTCTTCAACCATCCCCAGTTCTTCAGATGTAGGCTTTGCAATTGATACAAAGAATACATTAACACCAAATTCTCTAGCCAATATACCAGCTTCCTCCAAATTATCTGATGGCCAGCCATCTAAGAAAACTACAATGATTTTAGGGATGCCTTTGCGTACCCCTTTTTCGATAGAAAAAAATCTTTGTGCTGAGTGTTTCAAAGCTCTTCCTGATAGGGAGGGGGAAAAAAGAATGAAATTATTCTCAGTACAATAAAATTCAGGATATGTGTTTAATATCTGTTTAATATCTAAAAAGAAAGATCTTATTTAAGGAATTACCATGAAAATAAATGATAGAATTATTTGTAATTTTTTTGTATAACAAGTAGACCTATTTACATTTTATGGTGGTGCAAATTACATAAAATTATTTTCATTATTTAGAATATTAATAGGATTTGACAGTCATTCCAGTGCCAAGTTTCACATGTGACAACAACTCATATGAAATGAAATTTTCATTCACACATGATAAATTAATTCCTCCAACTAAGGAAAGTTTTCCACCAAAAAAAATGGAGAAAAATAACTATCCATTCCCCCCTCCCATTACTACTGTTCACTCTCAAATTCTGTTTAGCTGAGTTGGGGAACAGATTTGGACTTGGGTATGCAAGAACCAAGAGAGAAGGGGAAAGACCCATTCATTATATGAATATCTCCATACATGCAATGCTAGGTTTAATCCATACTAATCCATACATCTGTGCCCCATTGGGTCACTGTTTCAGAGACAATTCCTTACCTAAATAGAGAAACAGAATGACCATAGGCAAGCAAAAAAAAAATAATCAGCAGGAATGGAGCCACTTCCAACTTTCTGTCAGATTCCATATTGAATTTTTTTGTGGGAAACTGGCAGTGAACATTAGAAACCTTCCTTCTCTCTGTTCCTCTTTCTCTCCTTCTTTCCTCCTTCCCTCCCTCCCTTCCTTTCTTTGCCTTTCTCCCTTCCTAGCTTTTAATATATTGGAAAAATTCTATAAATGTAGGAAAATGTTTACCGATGTATCTGCCTTGAAAGTAACCCATGTTAAATTGTATGGCACAATCAAAAATCAGAAGCTTACCACGGGAAATGTTTTATGACATTTTGTATAGTGTCATAAAATGTTTTATGGTATTTTTTTTTGTCATAAAACACTATGAAATTTGCCAAATTTTAATTCCACAGGAGTCACACATGTGAAAGTTTGAATGCAGTCTTCAAGTTAGCCCGTTTATGGTACCAAAAGGTTTGCCCTATGATACATTGTTTCACCCAGTTAAAAGTTAGAAATAGAATAATTCTAATAGTATATTATAAAATATTTGTTATATTTGACATGCATGGACAAGAATTACCTGTATTGGAATTGCCTCCTTGGAAAGCTATTTCTTTTATTGCAAATAAAACATCTTTTGAAGCAGTGTAGTTGTTCAGATAAAATTCAGTTTTGGGATAATCACTGGGAAAAGAACACACGAACAAAGATGTGTGGCATGCAACAATTTGATGTGAATACAATTCTCATTCACTTTTTATATAGAAACAACTTGATTCCACATTTGCTGCTGTTGTTCAATCATTAAGTTGTGCCCAGCTCTTTGCGAGACCATGGACCATAGCAGGGCCATGTCCTCCACCCCTCATCCTCTGTTGTTTCCCAGAGATTGCCCAAATTCGTGTTCATTGCTTGATGACACTATATAACCATCTTGTCATCTGCCGTCTCCTTTTGCCTTCCATCTTTTCCAACATCAGGGTCTTTTCCAATGAGTCCTCTCTTCTCATTTAGTGGCTGAAGTATTTGCACTTCAGCCACTAAATGAGTGCTTCAGTATCCTTCCAAAGAACAGTCAGGGTTGTTTTCTGGATCAATTTATATTAATTAAAAGGTAATTACCATTGAGTTCATTTATAGACTTGCAAGTGCAGAATCATTTGTGAAACCTTGTTCTAAGGATCTGGAGCCTAATTGTAATCAGCCAAGAAATACCTGACTGGCCATCTTGAGAAACTACATGATAGATTAAGATGGGCCTTGGTTTGCTCTAGGAGACTGACTGACTGGCTGGCTGGCTGGCTGGCTGACTAAGCAAAACAGTCACTAGGGAAAATTGCAACTGTGATTATGATCTTACTCCAGCTTTCCTTTATCTTACGAACTTTCAAAGGTTGTAAATGAGAGAACCAGTTATGAGGTTATTTTCTCATCGCTAAGTGCAAGCAGTCATTAAACAAGGACCTCCTGACTTACAATGTATTTTTTAAAAATTTTTAGATCTTTTGTGAGAATTTTTAATCCAAGATTACAGGTCTGGGGAGTTGCATGCCACCTAGTCATGGCTAATTAGAATGGCCAATGAATTCTTTAACAAAGTTAATATATTGTAAGCATTATGTGGATTTACTAAACAAGTTGATTGCAATCAGTTTTGTTTGCAAGCCACTTTCTGGGAGCAAGGTGGTAGGCTGTATAAATACTGTAGTCCCTTCATCTTCCACCAGGACTCCAACTATATCTCCAGATTTATTGGTAGCTCTTCAGTTCTTTGACAGATTCACTAAAACTGGCACACCCATAGAGAACCCATCTTCAGCAAAGGAGGAAATAAATTATTGTCAGGATCCTTAGTGTTCTCTGAGCTTACAGTTTCATTACCAGGACCCTGTGATGTTGCCTAGTTGGATAATGAAACATTTGCAAGAAAATAATCAAGCTCAGAGAGCACTAAAGACCCCAGTTCAACCCTGAGTTACAATTATTCTCTTCTATTGGAAACCATCTTCATACCCACCAGGTAGACCAGAGCAGAGAATCATCTCCAAAGGAAGATAAGACCTATACTTTTTGCCAGCAATAACAGCATCTTGCAAAACTGATTGTGCTTTACCTCTCTTCCTTCTTATAGTTTAGTCAATCAGAGAGGCAAACATCTGAGCTGCTTCTGAAAATTATATTGTCTCCCAGAACTTATAAAAAAATAGGTTTAGGTCCTTTTTGCCTAAGTAACTTTTTTTTTTTTTTTTGCATATTTCTGTCAGGATTATCTCCCTGACTTTCTGTCCCATCTCTCCTGTCAGTCAGGAGTGTTCACTCCTCTCTGCACAAAATAGTTCCAGGTGAGAGTAACAGAACAAACACCCTTCTTCTTTTTTCTTTGCAGCAACAAATTCTGTAATACAGATATACAAATGTACCTTTGTAAGAGAGTACAAAGTAAGAGAGAGAGAGGGAGGGAGGGAGGGGAAGGGAGGGAGAGGGAGTGGGAGATGTAAAAATAATAAAAAGTCATGGGTTGGGTTGTAAAGTAGCAAGTGTCAAGAAAGAGTTAACTGAGCTATAATTAGGGAGTAATAAGAACAGAGAGGTGAAGAGTAAAGATTGTTAAACACAGAAACTTTCGAGGATAGAAAAACAGAAATCTACTGTAGGAAATTAATTGGGGATAAGAAAGGAAAAGAGCTAATGTTTAAAAGCGTGGAAGAAAAAAGCCTGATCTCTCCCCTATCATAATTTGTTATAAACATACTTCAACACCCTGCCATTCCTAAAATTGCCAAGAAAAATGCATGGATGTAGTCAACACAAGAATGTATTTTTCTTTTTAAAATATTTTTAGTTACCCCAGAGCAAAGTTATGTATTAAAAAGTACTTGGTTCATTTCAATAATTTTTTGCCAAACACCTGTTGAGCCTATTTTTCAGATTTTCGCCACCATAATATTGCAAATGGACCATAATCATTGGATAGGTGTCAAGCAAAAACACATCTAATTTAAGAAGTGCTATTTTCAATTTAGTTCCTGCCCTGCCTAATCACTTGTCTGTGTTTTTCCACTATTAACTGCCTTAAAATATGAAACTTTCCTTGGCTCTCTATATATTTTTTTAAATTGTTTATTTTGAAGCCTAAATTCTATTAATTCCCTTGGATGAGACATTAGTGGTCTTAGTACAGTCAACAAATATAATTGCAGTAATTCTTTTGTGCCTGAAAGTTTTATGGGCTAACTCATCAACTTGGTAACAAGCAGCTAAACTCTTCCAGATGTTTTGGGCATTTTATTCTATGTGTATTTTAAAATCTGCTTATTTTTATTTTGTTCCTAAAGTAACCCCCATTGTTTAGGTAATAGATAGTGAGGACAGTAGACTTTATTATTTGGGAACAGTTGCAAGGAAATATCCTACACTTTTGACTATCACAGCCATTGCAAGTTTTACAGGAAAGGAGTATAAATTATAGGATTCCTTATGTTCTCTAACCCTTAAAACAATTGTCAAGAAAATTATCACCCTAGACCAGGGTGGGCAAACTACGGCCCGCTGGCCACATCCGGCCCGTTGGTCTTTTTATGTGGCCCGCCAAGATTGGTCCGTATGTAACCGCGGCCACTTTTTGGCTGCTTTCAGACGCGTTGAGAGGAGGTGGTTGAGGCGGAGGGCGGGTGGTGGAGAGCAAGTAGGGCGGCTGGCGGGCTTTTCAGGCGGAGCAGGAAACGGGGGCAGGAGCCCGGCGGAGCGAAGAGAACTGAAACCTGTTGAGGTCTCGTCACAGTCCCTTCGCGGGAGAGAATCTGCCGAGCCGAGAGGAGCGCGGGATGCTGCCGGCTCGCCTCCCTGCCCCTCCGTCGTGACTGCGGGAGAAGGAGCCCTGAGCGTTGCTCTCGCGGCCACCACCGACAGCCCAGCTTCATTTCGCCTGAGCCGCGCTTGATTTGGAAGGGGCGTGGGAGGCAGCACCAAAGGAGCACTCTGGGGTTCGGCCAACCACCCGCTGAGCGCCTCCGGGCTCCCCACCGTGGCGGGCAGACTTTGGGGCTGCACTCTGGAACCCAGAGCCACGGGACGGCGAAGCCGAGAGGCAGGAGGAGGCGCGTTGGAGCTGCAGCAGCCGGTTCAGTTCTCTCGGTCCCAGGGAATCCCCTCCGCCGAGGCGCCTGAGCCCCGAGCACCGCCGGCATCGAGGAGCACGAGAAGCACAACGGGGCCACGGGAAGAGCTGCGCCCAAGGAGCAACTGGTGGCCGGAGCGCCGGGACTGGCAGTGGTGGCGAGGGCCCGACCTGCACAGGGGGCTGGGGCGGTTTCTCCTGCGCCCGGCTTCGGAGCGGCCCACCGTGTGATCTTGGGCATCTGGCTCGCTGCGCCCTAGGCGCGCCTTTCCCTCGCCTCTCGGCCAGCAGCAGCAGCTCTGCCGCCGCCTCCTTCCTCCCCTAACGCCCGCTGTTGTGATGCATATTCCCATAGACCCGAGCACCAGCAGGCGCTCACACCTCCCTCCATGGCCTTCCCTGCGGTAAGATGGGAGAGAACAGCGGCGCCCTCAGCGCGCCGGTCCCGGGACCTCGCAGCCAGACCGAGGTGTGTTCGGTGGTGGACGTCCCTGGCCGATCATCCGGGAGAACTGGTGAGGCCCGACAGCCCCAACTTCTTGTGCTTGGTGCTGCTTTCCCACTGAGATGCAATAAGACCCTCCCCGTGGCCTTCAAGGTAAGCCGGGAGGAGGCTGGCGGAGCGGGCAGGTCCTGGGAGAGGCGCGCAGATGTTTCCTGCCGAGCGGGCTTCCCAAGCGCCCGGGAGGACTCGTGGTTTAATGGCAAAGCGGCGGCGGAATGGGCGCTGGGTGGGTGGGGGAAAGGCAGCGAAAGCCTCCCCACACACACACCTCGGCAAGCGGTTTGCAGGGTTAGCCAGCAGTTTCTCGCAAGAGACTGAAGGCGGTCTGCTCCCCCAATTAGACATTGGTTCAAGAGGAAGGGTCAGCCCTGCTACTAATTGGTGGTTCACAGTTTATCCGTGGGCACCGGAGGAGTTATGTTTTGGGGGTGGGCATTTATTTATTTTTTATCTTATAAGTGGCCAACTTTTGTAAGCTGAGGGGTACATTCATACACACATACACACACACACACACACAGTCGCTTATTCGTAGGGGAAGAATCTGTCTATCTATCTATCTATGTTGTGCAAATTTAACTATGACGCCAAACTTGAGTTTTGGAGGATGTCTCGGGAAAAAATTGTTATTTTTCCTACCCCGAGTACGGCAGGCGTCTCTCCGCTTAAAAACAAAACTCTTTCCTCCCCTCGCTTTGAAAAGGGGAACTGTTAACAAATGCAGTTTTTATATGCATCGTATCTTGTGCTGACCCGCCCGTCCGTCAAATTTTAAAAGTCAATGCGGCCCCCGAGCCAAAAAGTTTGCCCACCCCTGCCCTAGACAGTCACAGACCAGAAACAGGAATATGAATAAAAATCTCCCACTGATCTGAAATATATTTTTAGCCTGCTTGTTAATGGCAACAAAGACACTTGCACACCAATGATCCCAAATTCATACCCAAATAAAAAAATAATGCTATTGTAAGAAGCACTTTTAAGTTAAAGAGAACTGCTCTGCGGTATTGAATTCCATTTGAAAATACTATACCAAATAAGAATACTTATGTTTTGTTATTTTAACCTAAAATTCTTTCAGTATCATATACCCAAGGCTAAAACTTAGGATCAGCAGGGCACTGAAGTAGCTACATTCCAACTCCTCATTATGAAGTTCAAGGGACAAGGATTTGATTAAAGCAGCTTTCACAAACCTGAAGGAATGAGCAGCAAGCTTGAAATGCTAAACAGAAACACTCTACTACAATGTTTTGTTGAATGTAGTTCCAACAGCTGTGTGCTAGATATGGTTACTGAACTATAAAATACCCAGAGTTTTCTTCACTTTGCAACAATAGCAATATCTATTTTGTGGCATTTGAAGTTATGGATAGTTGAATTTTTAAGCATTTAAGAGTTCTGAGTTAAGGAAAAATGGGATATATAGGAAACATAGGCAACGTCAAAGCAAAGTCAAGGAAAGCTTCTACCAGAAACCCTTTAATTTGGATTTCTCCATTAGGCATAGAGTTAGTCCAAATAGTCAGTTGAAACTCTAAGATTCTAAGCAAAGTATAATGCTAGAAATCATAGCACTTAAGAAGGAGAATGTTCCAAATAGAACATATTTCTCATACCTGGCTTGTACTACTCCCACATGTGGGCCTTCAGTTCCGATTCCTAGCGTCATTGCCACCTTCCCAATAAAGTTTTTCTGCAAATTAAATCTACGCTGCCCAATATTGTAGCTTCCATCAATCAGGAAAGCAATATCAGCTTGACAATCTATGAACATGCAAAATAGTTTATTAACAAAATGATACAATAATTTTAGAGATTTATTTTATGTGGTATATGATAATAACTTACCTTTGTTTCCAGACTTTTTCACAACAGGTTTTTTAGATCGTTTCCCTCAAAAAAAGAAACAAACATAATTTAACTTTCTATATTTTGATATAGGCAATAAAGTGTCATCAACTAAACATGAAAATATTCTGCCCTCTTCTATGCATCCTTATAGAATAGAATAGAATTCCTTATTGGCCAAGTGTGATTGGACACACAAGGAATTTGTCTTTGGTGCATATGCTCTCAGTGTACATAAAAAAAAAACATTCATCAAGAATCATAAGATACAACACAGTGATAGTCATAGGATACTAAATAATCAATCAAATCAAACTAGGAAACTAAATAAAACAATATAAATCATAAAGATACAAGCAACAAGGTTATAGTCATAAGTGGGAGGAGATAGGTAATAGGAAGGATGAGAAGAAGAATAGTAATACAGTCTTAATAAATAGTTTGACAGTGGTGTAGGAATTACTGGTTTAGCAAGTGATGGCATTTGGGAAAAAACTGTCCTTGGGTCTACTTATTCTGGTGTGCAGTGCCCTATATAGCGTTGTTTTGAGGGTAGAAGTTGAAACAATTTATGTCCAGGATGTGAGGTGTCTGTAGCAGACCCCACACATCCTAGATTCTCTTGAATATGGGAAAATATGTATATGTATTGTTTATGATGAGTCTCAATCATCCAAGTCATGGATGTCTCAAAGGTGCTTTTGAAAAAGCAACTGGATTTTCCCCTTCTTTGAAAATGTTTTGTTTCTCATCTAAGAAACTTCTTCAGTTTCAAGAACTGAATCAAGAAAGTCCAGTTGCTTTTTCAAAAGTACCTTTCGGATTTTATATGTATTCTATCATCTTCATACTGTTAAATATACTTTACAAAAATGAAAGAATACATGTAAAATTGCTTATTTCCTGAGAAGCTTTTGGTGGAAAAAGACATATTCTTTATTGATTTTTTTTACCTGCAAATGGCCGTGCTGTTGAAATAGGATGCCCAGCTGCTTCAAGGGCTTCACCTTTAACATCTATTATCACATCGAAAAATAAAACAAATTTATTGCCCTGCTCTCAAAAGATGTAAAAGAGGTTGAGTTTGTGAATTATTCCAATTTTTCTTGGGAAAGTAAATTACAAGCAAGCTGAAATCTAAAGCTGTGCTAAATCTCAGAGAAGCATTTTCCTCTTTCTCTGCATCCTCTTCCTTCATCCTTCTATGAGTCTCTTGCTGATAGTATACTGTTATCAGAATCAACATAGTAGAAAAACTACAGTTAATTTTATTTATTGCACATCTTTATGATGCTGTGGTATTTCCCATATCTAAGTACCACTTCCCATAAGTACTTTCTTTCTATTTAATGTAACATAGTAAAATAATCAAAATACACATCTCATCATTCTTTGTACTACAATTAAATCTCTATAAAGGAATATAGTATTTTGTACAATAGTTTGTAAAAGTACTGTATCGCAAAGACTTCCCATCACAGAAGCTTATTTTTGACATGGGAAAGGAAAGGAAGGTTGGAGCCAGCATGGACTTCTCCCTTCTCTTGGATATTCTCTAACTAACATTCCAATAGAGTTGAAGGGTCTAATAATAGAGAAAGTAAAAAATGTACTTTAGCTTCTAATTTCTGCTTTGATCAAATATGAATTGGCTCTAAGCTATTGGGAGCCAAGCACACAACTTTAGGAAAGTTGAGTCCTAAAGAAAAATAAAAGATACATATACGGTTGAAATATATGATCTAAATTCAAGTTATAACTGAGAAGTTTCTGCAATCAAACATGTCTCTGTTTTTTACACTGTAAGAGTATATTTTATGTTATTTCCATGTCTAAAAATGTCATATAAGGACATTCATATTAATCAATAGCAAATTATGTTTGAACCTTTTTTGTTTGATAACAGGGCAATAAGAAAAAATATGACAATTATATTATATATATTTGAAATAAAGTTGTTCTTTTCTGAACATAGGTTCATCCCAAGCAGCCAAAAGGAAGATTTTGATTTATTTTTTTTAACAGCAAGAATGGTTCAGTTACAAAATCCATCATCTCAAGATGCTGGGTTAATTTCTAAAACTTTTGAGAAAATAAATCATCCACTTACTAGCTACTGAAAATGATGATCTTGACTTAGAGAAGAGTTGGGATTGGATTCCATTGGCATATATTGCAGAATAGTTCTCACGCCCTGGTAACATCTTCACTCTTACAGTCCCACCTGAACTGGTGATCACACCTCTGCAGCAAAATAAGATTTTCAAATGCAAGTACTGTACAAATAAAGTGCACACAACTACTACTCTTTGTAGTATGCTGCATTTGTTCATGCTAAAAGTAAGAACTGCTCCATCAACATGTCACAGACTGTGAAATAATTGCCCAGGTTCATAAGCATGCTTAATCGTAAAATAGAGATGGCTACATTGCAGTACTTAGTCTGCATGTTGTTCTTCCAGAACTTTTTTGTAACCTCTAGAGCAGGGGCATCAAACTCAAGGCCCATGGGCCAGATCCATCCTGCAGGGTGCTTAGATCTAGCCCACAGGGCCATCCTACAGTGAAGGATTGGCCCATGGTGCTTCTATGAAACGGAGCTCGGGAGGGCAGGGAACAGTCACCCTGAGTCTCTTCCTAATATGATGTCATTTCCAAGGACTCAAGAAATGCTTTCCTCTCTTAATCTCAGGGTCATGGGTTCGAGCCCCATGTTGGGTGTCAAAAAAAAATAAAATAAAATAAAATAAATGCTTTTCCCCTTTTAGTTTTTATAATATTCAGGTTCTCACTTTTTCCCTCATCTCCATGCCTCTCTATACATAGCATGTTATTCTGTCCTACAAAAACATACTATTTCTAATAGACTAACATTATTGCCCTTATGTATCTATAATTTCTCATATTCCTCTTATATCTAGAGATCAATCCAATGAGTTTCTCAATGGAGAATCACATTCAAGTAATGTAAAAATAGCTGGAACGTTTGTTCATTGAAAAGTTCATGAATGTAAAAGTTGGCTGCCCAGAATCCAATGATTCAATTATTGTTTTATATTTGTACTTTCTTTCTTCAAACCAATTTCTTCAAACTTTTGAAAAATGTATCAACCTTCCTTTTTTTAACTTTTTAGATCAGAAATTACATTACCTCATGCCTTCATATATGAGGTTTCACATGACTTTCACCTAATGAGCACATGATATGATGTAATATTTGTATCACTCTGATGTGAGAGATTCAAAAAAGAAGATGGACCGAGTTTATGATGGTAAATTTGGACTCGATATATCCCTTCTTGCAACACTTTTGAGCAACAGGTCCTGGATGTAGTGATATTGCCATAGGAGAAAATTAAACAAGGCTTTGCAGGGCATATTATGGCAATGTTTTCTACACTGACATGGATGCGGGAGGATGGAGAAAGTGACATGATGGGAGTGTCCTATCAAATTCTGTACAGTGGTATCCCCCAAGGCAGTGTTCTAGGACCAACTCTCTTCATACTCTACATAAATGACCTCTGTGATCATATTAAGAGCAACTGCGTTCTCTTTGCTGATGATGTAAAGCTATTCAACACCACATACAATATTGCTACCCTTCAAAAAGACCTCGACCAGGTATCAGAATGGTCAAATTGCAACTTCAAATCTCAACAAATAAATGCTCTGTCTTACATATTGGCAAAAATAATAATAATCAGAAAATAAAATACAGGCTGAATAGTCAAGACCTTGTTGATGATCCAAACTCTGTCAAGGATCTTGGAGTACTCATCTCTAATGATCTAAGTGCTAGAGCCCACTGTAACTACATAGCAAAAAAGGCATTAAGAGTTGTTAACCTAATCTTATGTAGCTTTTTCCCTGGTAATATTACACTACTAACTAGAGCATACAAAACATTTGCTAGACCAATACTCGAATACAGCTCATCACTCTGGAACCCACATTACGTATCTGATATTAACACAGTTGAGAAAGTCCAGAAATATTTCACAAGAAGAGTTGTCCACTCCTTTACTCGTTGCAGAATATCTTATGCCACCAGACTCGAAATTCTAGACTCAGAAAACCTAGAACTACGCCGCCTTCAGTCTGATCTTATAGTCTCTTGATTCAAAGAATTAAGCTACAGCTATACATAAAGGATTCTCATTTATTTCCTAGCCAGATACCAGTCCAAGATGTATTTTAATTCTTCCTAGTTTTTAATAATATAAAATAATTATTTTTATTTAATTATTTCCATTTTATGTATTCCATGATCTAATTTAATTTAATTTAAAATTTTATTTTATTTTATTTTATTTTTTTCCTATTTTAATTCTTCTAAGATCTATTTTAATTCTTCCTGTGCTTTCAGGTCATGCACAGTTACATGTTCCGTTCATTCTTAATTTCCTATCATTCCTACTATTCATTCATAATTTCTATTGCATGACTGATAATAAACCTTACCTGTGAATAGCAGCTCCACAGATACTTGATTCAGAGGCATACTCAATGTTTCCATAGACGTAGAACTGCCATATATGACAATTTGCTGGACAGATAACATCTGCTGGATCCTTTCTAAGATCATATCCTCTTGTAAAACATGTAATAACAGTGGGAGCTACAGAGTGAATAAAAAAAAAAATACATAAAACAAGTTTCATGTAAATATCAGCATAATATATACAAAACATCCACATATAATTATATTTTGCATTACTATCACTCCAAATGAATCCACTGCATGATAACAGCCTCTTCACTAAACGTTATCTGCCTTATAGTGATATGCTACTCCTGACCAGTCTCTTTTACTTCTTTTCCCTTTTATCTATTTTATAGTTTATGGTATATGCATTAAATTTTCTATAGTGTTTGATGAAAGGTTTATTGTAAAACCCATTGTATCTAACACCTCAAGCAATGACATTAGATTCATTGAAGCTTTAATTTAAAAAAATCTGATCTATCCTTCTGTAGAAATAATTTTAAATACTTTGGTGAAACTACAAGAACCAATGGGATTCTTCTGTAAATTGGACTGTTTATAGGTAATGGTATTTCTTTGGAAAAATATTAAACATATATGGTCCCAATCACTATAACTATAGTCTCCATCTTGGTATCCTTACTGTATGCTTCCAAGGTGCTAAACCGCTGGAACAGAGAAGAAAAAAATCTTATTCAAAAATTCTATTGTCTTTTACAGTACAATATTCATCTCGTGCAGGGGTACCCAACCCTGGCAACATTAATCCTGGAAAACTTCAACTCCCAGAATTCCCTAGCCAGCTGGCTGGGGAATTCTGGGAGTTGAAGTCCGCCAGACTTAAAGTTGCCAAGGTTGGAAACCCCTGATTCTTGTGGACTTTTGGTTTCATTGTCATAAGAAATTTAAATTATGATCTTTTTAAATTGAGCATGAATATTTATTCCTATGTGTTTTTAAAAGAAAAATAATTTATTTCATCTTTTAATGACTGTTGAATTTCCCTCCCTAAAAATGATCAGAAGATCAAATTACAATTCATGATTTATAGAATATTTGAAAAGCAATATAAAATTGGTTTCTAAAACACATTATATAATAGGATTTGGAGTTGTCCAGTCCCAAAACACAAAAGTTGAGTTTGAGATTAATTTGTGTATTTTATCTCATTGCATTAAAATAGACTGCCAGTTTGGTTAGTGGTTAAAGGCACCAGGCTAGAAACCTGTGAGCTTTAGTCCCACCTTAGGCATAAAATCAGCCTGGGTGACCTTGGGCCAGTCATTCTCTCAGCCCTAGGAAGTAGGCAATGACAAGCAACTTTAAAAGTCTTTCCTTGAAAACTACAAGAATCTTCACTGATTTGAAAGGGTGTGTGCGCACACACCCACTTCAAACACTTAATCAATTAATTCAGTTTTCAGAAAACATACTGACTTCTTTTTCCCAAGAATTTTCAGTCTTTGTGGCAGGCTTCTTGTTAGATATTCTTTTTAATTTGTCATCTGTTTGCAGCCTTCTAAAAATGAAATGGGTCAGTTAATTCTCAAGTACTCTCTGAAATTCCTTGTCTGGTACATCTTGCACCAGAGAAGCAGGCTCCCTAAAGAAGACAGCAGCTTCAAAGAAAACCTGTTCCTTTGTGTATGTTGGCAAATATCTATGTTGATGTCTCTGGTTGAAATTTCAGCATTAGTTGCATGAGATATTTTTAATTATTTTAAACTTTTGCTGTGGGGTTGATTAAAAGTATCGTGCACTGGTTATGCCTCTATTATTTTGGAGTATAGCTGTTGATTTTCTGTTTCTAATTAAAGAATTTCACTGTAATGGCTACACTTAGTAATGATACATTTAAACTGCAGTCCGGTTCCATACACTTCAGGAATCTGGTATTTGTTAGAAGAGTATGCTTCCCTCCTAGTTGTTAAAAATATTAAAGTTTTGAAATGCAGTAATGATGGAGGGGAGAAATATGACAATCCAAATTATGGTAACCAAGAGGAAATTTAGCACGTCTTTATCATAATTATACTATATGTTTTTAAAAGCTGTAAGGATCTATTTATGTTGCAATAAATTATAATTATTAATCACTATAATTATGAATGACTGGGAATATCAATTCGCTCTTCTGGATATTGAATAAAAAGTTGCAAAATATAGTGTTTTTAAAGACTGTTCTTCCACATAAATGCACCACTATTTTATTGTCTATGGAAGACATATGACTTCCATAGACAATAAAACATATGTAATGAATTTATGGGAGAATATGAAGACACTGATCAGGCTTCTAGCAATAAATCAGCTTTCTGGACCAATTTTGTGTGTGTGTGTGTGTGTGTGTGTGTGTATTGCAATAATTCACAAACCAATAGTATGAATGAATATAAAATCTTAAAAGAGGGTTCTATTGTAATTATCTGCATGTTATCTCTGATGTTTAAAAACCTATCTTTAAATACGAGACACTATAATTGATAAAGTTGGTTTCTTTTATAGTAACAACCAATTTTTTCATTAATGATACATAAAGCTTCTATTCTTCTGTCCAACTCAGAATTGTATGGAAAAACTCAGAATACTTTTCTTCACTTATAAAAGCAGAGTTTATTTCTCCTACAACATTCATCTTGAAGGGTAAAGGGAAAAAAGAAAGAAAAGAATTGACTTCCAACTTTTTTAAAGCACAGAATAAAACAATAGCAGTACAGTTTCAACTTTTTAATTTTTACATACTTAATACATACTAGCTATTTCTAGAACAACAAGTTTATTTAACCAGCAAAATCCAAAGCCAAAGTTTCATTTTTTTTTCATCTGAAGCCTAAAATCCAGAAGTGGTTTCCAAGTAGAAACCAAGTTAGATATACACTTTTCTTTGATTAGAGCAGTTAATTGGCCATCTCTGCTAGTTCCATCAGTTTTTCTAGTCATTCATCTATTGTGGGAATTAGAATATATTTCAATTTTTGTCTTACTGCTGTCAACATATATCATAGGAAGGTACCAGATTTTTTTCAAGTTCCTTGTCCAATAAGCCTAAAAGAAAAGTCTGACTAAGTTCATTTTAATTTGTATTTTATTCTTTGATAAATTTAATTAAATTATTAAAAACCCAGTCATCTTTAGCACCAAAACAAACCCCTTCGCAAAGACCTTCTCAGCCTGAATAGTCCTGAAGAAACTCAGCTCATCAGCTCTACACCAGAAAGAAAAGGAATAGCAAAAGAGTGACTTGAAAAACAATACAGAGGTAAAAAAATTCAAACATGGACCCCCAAATGCCCATTGTCTATCTGTATTATGAAAAAGAAGATTGAAATGAACTACTGATTTAGTAAGGTAATGTAATCCTAATAATGGTAATAATAGGTTGACATATGTGGAAGATATGTTTTGTTTTTCTGTATCACATTTTGAAGCTTAACTCCCCTTCACCCCAATTTCTATAATAATGAACCCATCAGCTTTTGTAATTTAATTTCACAAATATTCTAGCTGGAAAAATCATTTTTCAAAAGAAATTAGCATAAAGTTCTGTTCTACCTTAACTAGTTATGAAAGCATTTGCAAGCAGGTAAGATTCAGAATTCCCCAGTTGCCTTTGAAGTATTTTGTATCTCAAAAGTGTATCTTTAGATTTTAAGCTTTAGAACTTAGGAAAAGTTGAATGTGACTATTTTCTTCTACATCGATACTGGTTTTCAAAAACTCGCAACTGTACTATGTTCCTATCTAATTTTAATTTAACTTTATTTCTATAAAAGTGTAAAAACGACTTTCTTGACTGCTGTATCTTGGTTAAAGCAATAATAGAGTCACTTATTTGATATTTTATAATACATTGGGGAGTGGAGGAGAAATAATTCTACATTTCCTCCTATACAGCAATTTAACACTTAAAAACGGTTTCTTTACGTTGAAGAAAAAGGAAACAATATCCTGGCGCTAGAACGATGAAGATTAAATAGAAAACCATCTTCAGCTGCAGAAACTGAACACCGAAGAGATCCTGGAAATTTTAAGAATTAACAAACGTCAAAGAAAACGTTCTGAAGACGGAAAATAAAAGAACCTCCTTATAACGACGGAGGAAAGCCACAACCGACGAAGATGTTTCTGAACTCACCTGAACGTTCAACTCCCTTCGCCAATTCGGCCGCCAAGACGACACCTGCAATCAAAGGCGGGGAAGGAAGGGGCTTACACGAAGCCCTCGGAGACAAAAAGGCAGGCTTCGCCATTGCTCGGAAGGCAAGAGAGAGCTTGCCGTCGAGCCTCCCTCCCTCAGCTATTTCACTCCCGTGGAAGATGCGCGTTTGCTTGCCGCTCCCCAACGGGTCGCGAGGGGACAGAGCGCGGGATACTCACCTAGGAAGAGCAGGACGGGCGCCATGGAAGCACCTAAGAAGAGAGAAGGGGCGCCGTCAGAGTACGGGTAAACTCGGCGAGGCATTCTCTCGTCCTCCCCAGAGTGAAAAGAGGGGGACACAATACCTTTGGGCTGAGGGCTGGGCTCTCTTTTGGCTCCCGGTCGGCAAGGGCTCACACTCCCCAGAAGAGAATTGGGGAGACGTCCACCCTGCTGCAGAGCCGGGAGGTGGAAATATGGTTCTATGAAGCGTCAGGGAGAGAAGGTGCGAAGGCGCGGCGATGAAGAGAGAGAGAGAGAGAGAGAGAGATATGAAGCGATCGCAGGTGGCAGCTGGATGGAGCCGCGCGGGTGGTATTCGCCCGTCCCTGCGTGCGCTTTGCCTTTTAAATGCCACCCGGGCGCATGAGCAAAGCTGAGCAGGCTCTGGTCCGCCTGGGTGGGCTGAGAAGGCGGTTGTCCCAGAAGGGAGGCAGGGCGCCAAGGCACACTAGGGTGCGCCGGACTCAGGCCTTTGGCAGCTGCAGCCGCTGTTTCTGAGGAGTTCCCCAGAGCCAACAGGTGCATCGCAGCTCTCGCGCTCTTTAAACGCGCAGTTCCTGGCGCGGGGGGCTCGCCTGCCATTATTCAAAACCCGCGTTTTCTCCTTCCTGCCCCATTAAATAAGGGTGAGGACACCCTCCCCCTCCCCTCTGCTCGTGGACTGTGCGTTTATTTGCCGCACTTTTTGAGGACGATGGAGGCTTAAGGATGGGTGAGGCCCTCAGTCTCGGCCCTTCCGTAAATTTTCCCTCGTGAACTGGCGACGCGCTAAATGGACCCAGAGAACTGGTTCATCTTAACTGTAGGCTTGCAGTCCCTCTAACACAATGTTTTTTTAACCACAGAAAGGGTGATTCGGGGAAAAAAAAACACCACCCTGCAAGACATATATACACTGCTCAAAAAACTAAAGGGAACACTTAAACAACACAATGTAACTCCAAGTCAATCACACTTCTATGAAATCAAACTGTTCACTTAGGTAGCAACACAGATTGACAATCAATTTCATATGCTGTTGTGCAAATGGAATAGACAACAGGTGGAAAGCATAGGCAGTTAGCAAGACATCCCCAATAAAGGAGTGGTTCTGCAGGT
Source organism: Notechis scutatus (assembly GCF_049901735.1). NCBI lineage: Eukaryota > Metazoa > Chordata > Lepidosauria > Squamata > Elapidae > Notechis > Notechis scutatus. The sequence goes on along the minus strand of NC_142009.1, from coordinate 285,997,301 downwards.
GGTGACCACAGACCACATCTCAGTTCCTATGCTTTCTGGCTAATAGTTTGGTCACTTTTGAATTCTGGCAGTGCTTTCACTCTAGTGGTAGCATGAGACGGAGTCTACAACCCACACAAGTGGCTCAGGTAATGCAGCTCATCCAGGATGGCACATCAATGCGAGCTGTGGCAAGAAGGTTTGCTGTGTATGTCAGCATAGTGTCCAGAGCATGGAGGCACTACCAGGAGACAGGCCAGTACATCAGGAGATGTGGAGGAGGTCATAAGAGGGCAACAGCCCAGCATCAGGACCGCTACCTCCGCCTTTGTGCAAGGAGGGACAGGAGGAGCACTGCCAGAGCCTTGCAAAATGACCTCAAGCGGGCCACAAATGTGCATGTGGCTGCTCAAACGGTCAGAAACAGACTCCATGAGGGTGGTATGAGGGCCTGATGTCCACAGGTGGGGGTTGTGCTTACAGCCCAACACCGTGCAGGACATTTGGAATTTGCCAGAGAACACCAAGATTGGCAAATTCGCCACTGACGCCCTGTGCTCTTCACAGATGAAAGCAGGTTCACACTGAGCACATGTGACAGACTTGATAGGGTCTGGAGACACCATGGAGAACGTTCTGCTGCCTGCAACATCCTCCAGCATGGCAGTGGGTCAGTAATGGTGTGGGGTGGCATTTCTTTAGGGGGCCGCACAGCCCTCTCACCAGAGGTAGCCTGACTGCCATTAGGTACCAAGATGAGATCCTCAGGCCCCTTGTGAGACCATATGCTGGTGCGGTTGGCCCTGGGTTCCTCCTAATGCACAACAATGCTAGACCTCATGTGGCTGGAGTATGTCAGCAGTTCCTGCAAGACAAAGGCATTGATGCTATGGACTGGCCCGCCTGTTCCCCAGACCTGAATCCAATTGAGCACATCTAGGACATCATGTCTTGCTCCATCCACCAACATCACGTTGCACCACAGACTGTCCAGGAGTTGGGGGATGCTTTAGTCCAGGTGTGGGAGGAGATCCCTCAGGAGACCATCCACCACCTCATCAGGAGCATGCCCAGGCATTGTAGGGAGGTCATATAGGCACATGGAGGCCACACACACTACTGAGCCTCATTTTGACTTGTTTTAAGGACATTACATCAAAGTTGGATCAGCCTGTAGTGTTTTTTTCCACTTTAATTTTGAATGTAACTCCAAATCCAGACCTCCATGGGTTGCTAAATTTGATTTCCATTGATAATTTTTGTGTGATTTTGTTGTCAGCACATTCAACTATGTAATGAACAAAGTATTTAATGAGAATATTTCATTCATTCAGATCTAGGATGTCTTATTTTTGTGTTCCCTTTATTTTTTTGAGCAGTGTATTTGCATTAGCATGATTAATATGCTACATTGTAACACAGACAAACCTTTCCTGGTTCATTTTCCAGCAGCTGAAACCTTCATACTAAATCTATAGTGAGCACCAGTTTGATTTTTCCATTATGTATTTTTGATTAGGCACCGGCTGAATTGTTGGTTTGCATCACAACCATCTACTCTAAATCATCAGATATTTAAGTGGCAATTATAAATATTTTACATTACATTGAGAATTACTAATTAGATTAAATCCTTATGTAGATAAATTCTGGCATAGATTTGTTTTAGGAAATAGTACATCTGGACTTATACTTGCAATTGCATGGATGATGTATTTTGCAGCTATAATTTCAACAAGCATATTGGAAACACTTATTTTACTGAATTGACAAAGCAACTATAACGTTGGGAAAATGGTCTGTAGTTTGTACAACTTTGCAAATACTTCCTTGTTAGAAAATGATTAAATTCAATGCATTTACACTATTCTCACAATTATTCATTAATTAATCTTTATGTTTAAGTATTTATGGGCAACTTTTTAAGAGCTAATTGTTTCTCTAACTTTGACTTCAGTGAACATTCGGATGCAGTGTTGTCTTTTATATTTTTAGAATTTATTTAATCTGGACATTTTTAATAGTGAGCAGAGTTATGTTTTAAGGTGATAATTTAGATGTAAAAAGCATTAGTGTATGTATTAGTTTGAAGGATATAATCTACATAATATGTGTGTGTGTGTGCATAATGATTAAAAACCATTCATTAAAACATTGGAACATTCTACACAACAAAAGAGAATGTCTTCCAATCAGGCATGAAAAGTTGTCTAGAACAGATCTGATTTTATAATATTAACTTGTAAATAATTTAGCAACTGAGGCAAGAGACTTTGCTCATTCCTGAATGAGCTGTAAATCAAATCAAATTTGCTAATAATTCCTTTTTTACATTTTTTTTCTTTTTTGTAACTGTGTTAAATGAAGATAACACATTAGGCTAGTTACATTTTTGTGGAAAAAATTATTTCACAATAAATCTATTAATCTTTAAAATGCCATACAAGTCTCTGAATTTCAATTGACTGAATTTTAAAAAAAACTTTTATCATTATATGTTCAAGCAAGATACTTTTTTTGGCTTTTTCAAAGCAGCACAAAATCTATCTCAATTTTGGTTTGAATATCTTTCTTAGTAGATTGTCAGAATGCTATGGATATAGTACACCTTGATTTCAGGAAAGCACATCACTATTTTGTTTAGTCACCTGTTTAAGTTTGGGCTGACAGCTAAAGTAGCATGACAAATTAGAAATGTAATAATAATGTGGATATGTAGCTGGTTTGGGCATTGTAAACTTCAACATCAGTTCTGCATGAACCCACAATAGGATATAGAGTACAGTCCTATAAGATTCATTCCTGGCTTCTATTGTTTATGTTTGGTGGTTGATTTAGATGAAGAAGCAGAAAGAGTATAAAATTATAGTTGATGCAAAATCTGGCTGGATAGCTAATATCTTTGAAGACAGAATTAACCTCAAAAACAATGTTGATAGCTTAGAGCAGGGGTCACCAACCTTTTGGACCTCAGGGACCACCAAACTGATAATTTTAAATCCCAGGGACCTCTAACCAGTTCTCTGGGCGTGGCCTAATTTGTGCGTGTGGCTTGGTGGTCATGTGACTGGCTGGGTATGGCTTATATGTAAATATTATAAATATTTATATAAATATTGAATTTTTTATAAAAAAGAACAACTTTTACCCAAAATCAGACAAAGCAGGCAGGAAGATTGAATTGCTCACAGAATCACAGATTTATTCAGTGATCTATCTATCTGCCATTGGCTAGCTCAGTCTGTCACATAAACTTTGCTTGTCGTGAGTCTTCACTGAATAATAGAACCTTCAGTTCTAAGGGAAGCTCGGCTGTGCATAAAAGCAGAGCTGAAGATCTAAAGACTAGCTAGAAAGCAAGAAATCCAACCATTTCCTGCTTCCTAGCTAATCTAAATCTCATAGCTGATGGTCGGAAACATAGCAATATAGCAGGCAAGTTTGCCGGGTAGGGAGTGAATGGGTGGGAGGGTTCCCGTGGGCCATGTGGGCAGCGCAGCCTTGTGTTTCTGTACAGCCTGGATTAATTACTTTGGAGGGTGCTCTGGGCGTGAGATTTCTCTATGGCCCACCAAAATTTTCTCACGGCCCACTGGTTGGCGACCACTGGCTTAGAGGAATGAACTCAAAAATAACAAATGTAAAAGAACATTTCTCTGCAGTCAGGATGCAAATGACAGTGCACTACTCACTCCCACCAGTAGGTGAAGTATGTTCTTGCTTTAATTTAACTATTACATTCAATTAATAGTTCTTGTTTATTCCAGCTAATGAAAAAAGAGGAAAGGTTAAGGTGAAAGTATGAATGGAAAAAGTTGTTACCCCAATACACAGATTTTATTTAAAATCAAAAGATCAGTTTTTGACTTGGCAGAAGAAAGAAGAGCGATATTATGGTTGAAATATGAAGGGTAAAAAACTGCCAAACTAAGAGATATTTTAAAACTTTGCATTTTTCTGTATTTTAAAATATTCTAAGGCTTTGCTGCAAGATAAATCTGCATGGAAATAAATGTAATCCTGGAGTGGCTCTTTATTTGGCATAAGTAATTCAATCATCACAGCCTCCACTCCTGAATAAATAAATGGATTAAGATGAAGTTTTCTTTTAAAATATTTTCTTTTTAAAAGAAACAGATTTCTGAATGTAAATATAGTATTGAAAAAGTCTAAGAGAAACTTCTCTTTGTCTTCCTGGAATGGCAGGAAGACAATAATTAGGTACGATTATGGGTGTTCCTGTTAGATTTAGAAGATGAACCATTACCTGCTTGAAGAAAGTCAACTTTCTCTCAATGCTTATTTCAGGATGTGCCAGGAAGTCTTTTCTCTGGAGTGACATGAAGAGAAGATGCAATATATTTTAATTTATGGGGAAATGTTTCATGTTTACAAGTTAATTAATCTTGTACATCTCACTCAATGCTAACACCTGTTTTGTCTTTACAAAATACCTTATAAATAATTGGGTTTTTAAATTTATGTTTTATTTTTAATTTGTTAGATTTAGGCATTGATTTTTGGATAAAGTAAAGTAGTGCTTAAGGCTACTACAACAATAATACTTTTAAAATGCAGAGTCACTTTATAAAATGCAAATCAAAAATCTGCAACAGTATATTTATCAAATGCATTATATTCAGAGCTGGAATGCATGCCTTTAAAAATGTTTAGCCCTGTAATGCAGGATGGGATCATGTCCACTGACTTCATCTTCACATATAATCAATATAATTATAAATTATATTATAAAATGAATATAAATTATAAAAGAGAGATCGTTGATGTAATCAAAGATCTCTCTTCCCTTGATTGGCAATTTCTAATCAATGGATGCAATACTGTTGAAGACCATTACAACATATTCTTACTAGAAATCAAAAGAGCCATCAAACTATATGTACCAATAACAACTCCCAAAACCAGGAAAAACAGATTACCCATAACAATAAGGAAGCTTTAATCCAAAAAGAGATCACTTCGGTGAAAAAACAAATCTGGTCAGTACAAGCTAAATAGTCAAGACCTTGTTGAGGATCCAAACTTTGTCAAGGACCTTGGAGTACTCATCTTAAATGATCTAAGTGCTTGAGCCCACTGTAACTACATAGCCAAAAAGGCATTAAGAGTTGTTAATCTAATCCTACGTAGCTTCTTCTCTGGTAATATAACATTACTAACTAGAGCATACAAAACATTTGCTAGACCTATATTTGAATACAGCTCATCAGTCTGGAACCCATATCATGTATCTGATATTAACACAATTGAAAAAGTCCAGAAATATTTCACAAGAAGAGTTCTCCGCTCTTCTACTCATTGCAGAATACCTTGTACCACCAGACTTGAAACTCTAGACCTAGAAAACCTAAAACTACGTCGCCTCCGGTCTGATCTAAATATAGTATACAAAATCATACATTGCAATGTCCTACCTGCAAATGAATACTTCAGCTTCAATCATAACAATACAAGAGCACACAATAGATACAAACTCAAGGTTAACAGCACCAAACTTGACTGCAGAAAATACAGCTTCAGCAACAGAGTGATCAATGTCTGGAATACTCTACCTGACTCTGGTTTCTTCCCCAAATCCCAAAAACTTTAACCTTAGACTGTCTACTATTGACCTCACCCCCTTCCTAAGAGGCCTGTAGGGGGCGTGCATAAGCGCACCAATCGTGCCTACCGTCCCTGTCCTATTATTTTTTATTTTTCTTACAAGTATCTATCTCATGTATTCAAAACTATATTTATTCTTATACTGTATCTTGTAAGCGATTGACAAATCAAGTAAATACTAAATATAAAAATAGCATTTAAAACTTCATATGAGGATGGGGAATCAGGTTTAAAGTAAAAGGATTAGTCTTCAAAGTTATAAAAAAATATACCCCAAAGTAACACAAAAGTATAACTGCAATCACACTTTTGGCTACTTCCTCACAGTTTTACTTAACAATGCCAGTTCATTCCTACAAAAATAAATAATTGATACATTTAAAATTCCAGAGAGATTATGTTATGGATGTGTTAGAGCTATAGCCTGTTAGCATTTTTAAAGGCTGAAGAAATTCTTGTGTCAAACTTATTTTAAGTCAAGGCTCACTTGTCAGATACACAAAATTTTATCCTTATTTGGCATCTCTGTTAGAAATGGCAATGCTATTACAAATTAAATCATAAAAATTTGCAGCACAAGGGAAATCCATTATTTTACTGTGTAGATCCCTAAAGGAAACAAAATTGAAATGTGGTGGTGATGAGTTAGTCCCAACTGATGATGAATTGTCAGAACAAAATGACTAATTAAAAAGGGACTTTCTGTGTGAGCCAGAAAAAGTATTTTTGGTGATCTGACAGTGCTAAAACTACATTTGAATTAAGTTCAGCACCATTGCCTTCTAATGACATAACATAATCTGAATATTATTAGACTGAAGTATTTTGCAGCTTGTTGGACATCACGCTGGATTTTGAACAACATTTAAAATAGCTTGAATAGCAAAAATGTATTTTAAAACAACACAGTTTAGACAAGAGGAAAAAACCACTACTGGGCTGATTTCCTGAATAATGAGAAGTAGTCAAACACTAGAGACAAACTTTATGGCTATATGACTTTTTGTGGGAAGCCCTGCAAATATTGGTCTTTGATCAAGCTAGCAAGACCATAAAAGAGAGAAATCTTGACACAGACAATATCAGTTTTGGTCCAGAATGGTTTATAAAGGGTTTCCTATAGCTTCACTCAATTATTGCCAATTTCTGATGAGTTCTAAACCTCACAGCATCTGTGTGGCTTGTTCTTCTTTCCTCAGTTGTGACTGAAGTTGTCACTGAAGATCCTGAAATTGGGATATTTTTCCCCTGTGGTTCTCAGGAAATTGAGGATGTAGACTGTGTTGGCCCATTTTGCTCTCCTAATAACAATGAAAGTTTACTCATTTTAAAACCACATATGTATCCCTACATATACTGCATTATATTGCATTAAATTGATCTTCATTTGCATACTTGGACTAGATGCAGGTTTTAAAGATATTTCATATTTTACATGGTTTTACAACAACTGATAACAATTTGATTTGATTGATTTGATTTAATTTAGTCAAGTGATAACTTTTAAAGAAGTCTATATATCTTCACAGTTCTAATTCAATTATATCTTGTGTGTTTTATTTGGTGTTTTTGTTTGTCTCATGTCTTTACATTCCTATTTCTGCCACTGGTTCATCATTGGTTGTAATAAAAAATGAACCCAAACAATAAAAATGTTTTATTTAGGAATATCATTCATTTAAAAAAATAAAACCTTTCTGAACAGTTCCTCCTATAAACAAGTTCAGTGCCACTGAATTATCCAAGATTTGTTTTCTTGTATTTCTTGGGTCACAGCAAGTAGACTTATATTTATAAAATTTTAGGGAGCCCACCAGAAGCAGTGGAGGAGATGCCACAGCAGGTTGCAAAGTGTGGGATAACAATAAAGCTTCTCTTCTCCTTTCTCAACCCAGGATGTTCTGATCAAACTGCAAAGATAATGTCACGGGTAGAAAAGAAGCTGGACCCAACCCAATGAATTTTTCCCCCAGGAATGTAATCAGAGCCTCTCAACAATTTACATACATTATTCATAGCCAATTGAATCTGTTTTAAATAATTCTTTTGAGGATTTAAAAAAAAATTCTTTGAAACAAGACATAATATTTTTATAGCATTAGAATTGGAAATTTTGCAATGTTTTTCTTTCATATCATAGAAGGCACTCATTTTGGCTGGGAATATGTAGCATTGAAAGGAACATAAATGGCATTGGATGCCATGATAGTGAAAGAAATGTGAAAAGAGGATAATAGTAATCTCATCTGAAATAGAAAGGTAGAAAAAATGCAAAAAGTGCACTTAATAATGATTGAATTATTCTCCTTAGTCTTCTTGAAAATCAAGATAATAAATGATAAGTTGAGAAGGGAAGAAATTTTATGTATTTATAAAAAATAAAAAAATATTTACATTTTATATAGTTCATATATATTAATTTTTATAATTGGAATTACCATTTCAAAAGGACAGTTGTAATCTGGTTGTAGAACAGAGAAATGGAGAATAAAATGCTTACCCATGTAAGATTGCCATTACTGTCCAAGAAGAAATAAAATAAAATTATAGATAATGGTTGAGTCATGCTCATTTTCTCCTATGAAATTGTATAGAATGAATGAATGAAATAGTTTTAGTAGAAGATGCAATATTCTAAACAATTAGCTGCTGACCTATGCTCTTTACTCAGATAGAAAATATGTACGTATTTTTACTATGTAAATCAGGTTAGACATTAGATGTCGGAGAAATTTGTGCTTCCCTAGGAATCTCAAATGGCAAACCATTTTTTTTTACATTTAATAAAACCATAGATATGGAAAGGCTTATTTAGGCTACTAACTGCAGCTCCATGTTCATTACAAGAATTCAAATTAAATCACCCCAAAAGATAGTTGTCTAGCTGTCACATGGATATAACCAGTGAAGGAGAATATACTTCAAATTATGACTATTCTGGGATTTCTTCACGGAAGGGCAGAAGATGAGAATGAACAAGGTATCTTATTCTGGCTCAAGTTTGGACCAAGGAATGGAAGTTAAACCTATCTCTGTAGCCTTTTCAGATTCTGCAGTTCTTGTCACTAACCTACAACCTGTAAGACTGTGTTGAATGGTGAGAGATAAAATGTAGAGGAACACCAGGTTGTAGGTGTGAGTTTGGAAGAGATGGTGTGAGAGGGGAACTAATGTTGGTCATGGTTCCTGATGTAGTTTTGGAGAAGCAGTGGATGCTGAAGGCCTCTTGGAGTGAGAAGGGTTGTAGGTTTTTGTTAGGTATAACATTGATACCAAATATGGTTTGGGTGAATAAATATATAAAACTTAGATATCATGGTTTAAGTGCTTATCACTTTAAGCACAATGCAGCAGGCAATTAGCCGATTAAGGGTGCGGTTAGAAGTTACAATATAAGGAAGCATTAGAAGCTGGAAAGCTTACTGACTGTAACTGTGTGTTACTACTGTCTGTCTGTAACTGTCTGTTACTGTAACTGTGTGCTGCTGCGAGTAACTGTGTCTTACTGTGACTAACTGTGATTACTGATTGTGAGTGCCTGTGACTGAACTGTTATTGTTTGCTACTGTTTACTGAATATCCAGCGTTTGTTTCTCTGGAGAGTGAAACCGGAGGAGGAGAAGATATCTTTATCGGCTGATAAAGATATTGCAAGGACTCTTAACTTGAACTATACTAGTGAGTCTTACTGGATGGAAATACTGTGAATGAATTAATGGACTGAATGACAATGCTTAAACTCTAACTGGATTAAAAACTATTTAAACTACAAACAGTGTTTGTGTTCAGTGTGTGTATACTCTGGGGCCCTTCCGCTCTCCTTTGGCTGCCTGGCTTGACTACTGCTGCAATACTCTTCTAGGGGTTAATCCTCAAACCCTAACATTGGTTATGGGCCCAGCAGCATAGTCTAACTAACCAGGATATAGCAGAGAGAGTTGGTGTGAGTTGCACATTACTGTAAAAACAAACTGTTTTAATTAGTTTAAAATAGTCAAAATATCTGAAGAGTAATGGCACAAGTAAATTTGTCACAACTGTCCATGATATCCAGGCTGGATGGAACAAACTATGTTTCATGGTCAATGAAATGTAGTTTACTTCTACGCAGAGAAGGTTTGTGGGACATTATAGCAAACCCACCAGATGTGAGTAGCTGGGATCCTGCTGATGATGATGATAACGAAAAGTTACAAGACTTTAAACTGAAGAATGAGCAGGCTTTATGCATCATAGGACTGACTCTCTGATCAGCAGCTTGTCCATATTCGTGGAGAAGAAAATGCTGCAAACTGCTGGGAGAACCTCAGGAAGATTTATGTTCGGGACAGTGTAGGAGCACATATAAATCTTACACGGAAGCTTTTTCAACGCATCTTCAGAGGAATGGAGATATGTTAGTTCATTTAAACTGTATGAAGAGCATTTTTCAAGATTTGCAAGAAAAAGAGCTTATATTTAATGAACTGCAACAAGTCTACATAATATTATCTTCATTAGATCAAAGCTATGATGACTATGTAACTTCGTTGGAGGTATTGCCAAAGGAAAGCCTCTCATTAACCGAGATTACAGGCAGGCTACTAGAAGAAGCCAGAAGAAGGCGTGAGCGTGACGAGCTGAGAGAGATAAGAAAGAAGAGAAATTATCTTCAAAGCTTGAAAGAAACCAGCAAAGCAAATTACAGCACCTGGAAGAAGAGAATTTATCTTCGACGGCATACACAATTAAAAATGTTTTAATTGTGGAGGCAGAGGACATTTGGCAAGATTCTGCAAAAAGAGAAAAAGCCAGAATGTAAAAAAGCCAAAGAAAGCATTTGAACTAGCCATGTTTAGCAACTCTGATGTGAAGAATAATCTATGGGTGGTTGACAGTGGCGCATCCCACTGCATCACAAGAGATAAGACAAAATTTATAAAAATGTCTACAAGCTCTCAACATATATCTCTTGCCAATGGCTGGAACCTGAAAGCGAAAGGTCAAGGTTTTGCACGTTGTCCGTACATAAACCAGGATATAAAAATGTTGTATGTACCGCAACTAAAGTTTAATTTGCTTTCAGTAAGGGTATTAGATAAATTAGGTTATGTAATTACTTTTTAAAGATAATAATTGCATAATTGAAAAAGATAACAAAAGGGTAACTGCAGCTTTAAATGGAACATTATATGTCTTAGATAATAGTAAGAAAGGAGAGGCTCAAACTGTATTTAATAATATAAAGCCTCATGAAGAATGTATCCATTTATTGCATAGGCGTTTGGGGCATGTAAATTTTAAAATGCTAAAACGTACAGTTGAGTTATCTGAAGGAATAAGGTTAAAACCTTGTGATAAATATTTGCGTTGTAATGTTTGCTGTGAAGATAAGAGCAAAGTATTGCCTGCAAATAGGCTAAATGGTTTCAAAACAAAAGAACCTTTAGAAGTAGTATTTGCAGACATAATAGGTCCAAAGAAACCCAGTATGGGGGTGCTAGATATATACTGAGCATTATGGATCATTATTCTAGATATGGGTTTTGCTATTTAATGAAAAGCAAAACTGAAACATATCAACATTTTTTCAATTGGCTTAGGTTTGCTGAAAGAAAGTCTAAACGACAACTGATAACCCTGGTGACAGATAATGGTACGGAATTTATTAATAACAAATTCCAGAACAGACTTAAGATATCTGGAATAGAGCATAAGAAGTCTGCTCCATACAGGCCAGAACATAACGCTTTTATTGAAAGAAGAGGCCAAACACTACAGGCAATGGTTAGAACAATGTTAAATGATTCTGGGTTACCTGATTCTTTGTGGGGGAGGCTACAATGTGTGCTAATAACATATTGAACAACGTTGTTAATACAACAACAGGTGAAATACCATTCACCAGGTGGCATGGCAGGAAACCTGATCTAAGTTACCTGCACACATTTGGTGCACCAGCATGGGTGCATATTCCTGCACAACTCAGAAAAAAAGGGCAACATAGAGCTAAAAGATTTTTCTTCGTTGGTTATCAGGCAAACCATAGGGCATATAGATTTTGGGAGAAAGGCACATCTAAAGTGTTATGTAGTGCTAGTGCCCAATTTCTAGAACATGAAGGATGGGAGAAATTAGAAAAGGATGCCAATAAAGATGTAATTATTGAATCCTATAGAAATCCCATTAGTTATCCCTGTAACTTTAAAAATAAAGTAAAGAGACAAATACAGGATGAAATAGTGCCCATAAAGGAAGAAACAGATTCAATAGCTGAACAGGATGAGGAAGATGAACAGGTAGTAGTTCAACAAAGTCCTCCTGTAAGCCCTGTAATTCCCAGAAGAACTACACGTATATCTAGACCGCCTGATAGGTACCAGGCTAACACAGTGTGCCAGATAAATCAAGTTCCAAATTCTGTAGAAGAAATTAAAAAGTATCCTACTAAGGAAAAAGAAAGATGGTATGCAGCAATGAATAAGGAACTGAATTCATTAAATGATATGAAGGTGTATGAGAATGCCAAATTACCTGTAGGAAAGAAATCCATTGGCTGCAAATGGATATTTAAGGTAAAAATAGATAAAGATGGTAATTTAATCCATAAGGCAAGGTTAGTAGCCCAAGGTTTTAGGCAGAATGCTAATGACTATGATGAGGTGTTTGCACCTAGTCTTAAGGCAGCAACCTTGAGGGCAGCTTTAGTGTGGGCAGCTAGTAAAAACTATATAGTTAACCATTTAGATGTGGAAACTGCTTACTTGCACGCCCCATTAAAACATATTATTTATATGAAAAACCTGTTGGTATTAAAAGTGAAAATAAGGATAATAATGATTGTTGGTTGTTAAAGAAAAGCCTCTATGGTCTTAAACAATCAGGCTATGAATGGAACCAGTATATTGTAAAGGAACTAGACAATATAGGATTTAAAGCTGGTTTAGCCGATCCATGTCTGTTTAAGAGGGAGAAAAATGGGAAAGTATCATTATTATTACTATTCACAGATGACATTGCATTGATAACTGAAACTAATGATGAAGCAAATAAAATAATAGCATCATTAGGAAAGAGAATAAAGATCAAGCAATTAGGGGAGATAAAGAAGTATCTCGGTTTGAATATAAAGAAAACACGGAAAGGTTTTAAGATATCTCAGGAAGATAAGATAAGCAAATTGCTAAAAGATTACAAGATGGAGCTTTGTAAGCCAGCTAAGACTCCAATGAGTCAGGAGTTTAGCAACACTGATGAACAAAGCCCTGAGTTTGATAAGGTGATTTATCAATCTTTAATTGGTAGTTTGAGTTATATTAGTAATTGGTCTAGACCAGATATATCGTACTGCGTGAATCAGTTGGCTAGATTCAATTCTGCACCATGTGAAAGACACTGGAAAGCAGCTAAGAGAATATTAAGATATCTTAAAAAGACAATGAATTATTCATTGTATTTAGAACCAAAGGGTGATTTAATTTTGAGTGCTTATGCAGATGCTAGCTTTGCATCAGAAAGAGACACTAGAAAGTCGACTTCAGGAACAGCCATAATGCTGGGTAATACATTAATAGGCTGGAAGTCAATAAGACAACAGCATATAAGTTTGTCTACTATGGAGGCAGAATTCTCCTGTTTATCATTGTTATGTACAGAATTAATAATGTATAAACAAATGTTAATTGATATAGGTATAACTGTAGATTATCCTATAATTATACATGAAGATAATCAGGCAGAAATTCAAATGGCCACAAATATTGGAGTAAAAACAAGGAGCAAGCATACAGATCTAAGATACCTAAACGTGAGACAATCTGTAAGAAGTAAGATGATTCAGCTAGAGTACTGTATGTCGGAGGACAATTTAGCTGATAATTTTACTAAAGCCCAAGGTGCCATTAAGCACCAGGAGTGTTGTGAAAAATATGGGATTAGATTGTAAAGGTATTATATATTTATTTCACCCAAAAGGGGAGTATGTTAGGTATAACATTGATACCAAATATGGTTTGGGTGAATAAATATATAAAACTTAGATATCATGGTTTAAGTGCTTATCACTTTAAGCACAATGCAGCAGGCAATTAGCCGATTAAGGGTGCGGTTAGAAGTTACAATATAAGGAAGCATTAGAAGCTGGAAAGCTTACTGACTGTAACTGTGTGTTACTACTGTCTGTCTGTAACTGTCTGTTACTGTAACTGTGTGCTGCTGCGAGTAACTGTGTCTTACTGTGACTAACTGTGATTACTGATTGTGAGTGCCTGTGACTGAACTGTTATTGTTTGCTACTGTTTACTGAATATCCAGCGTTTGTTTCTCTGGAGAGTGAAACCGGAGGAGGAGAAGATATCTTTATCGGCTGATAAAGATATTGCAAGGACTCTTAACTTGAACTATACTAGTGAGTCTTACTGGATGGAAATACTGTGAATGAATTAATGGACTGAATGACAATGCTTAAACTCTAACTGGATTAAAAACTATTTAAACTACAAACAGTGTTTGTGTTCAGTGTGTGTATACTCTGGGGCCCTTCCGCTCTCCTTTGGCTGCCTGGCTTGACTACTGCTGCAATACTCTTCTAGGGGTTAATCCTCAAACCCTAACAGTTTTCTAATCTAAATAGGAAACTGGAAGCAACATAAGTGAAGAGAATTGGAGAATCTCACTCCTGATAGTAAAACAGACCAGCAATAGACATAGGAAGAGTGCGGAATCAAAACTAGGACTACTACCCAAGGGTCTGCTGCTATCTGGGTAAACTGGGTAAACAAGACCAATGGGCTGGAGTGGGCCCTCTGGAGTTTGGGGAGCCCACTGAGTTGAGTATTTAAAAAAGAACCCTGTGACAGATAGCATCATAATGAATATGGCCTGAGTTGGGAGAGGTAGCTGCTGGGAACTTTACGAAGCAGTATCGACAACCATAATGGTTGCTGGACACCATGTCATTATCTAAGAACTGTTTCATTCAATATATTGACCTTAGGTGTTTCATTAACCTTATTAATCACCACAGCTTTTCTTTCTCAATATTTTATTTGTAGAGTATTTTTTTTTTAAGTTTTAGACTCATAGGCTTCAATAACAATTGATCTTGTCTATTTGACAATTTTCTTTCTGCTTTTCCTGCTGTTGAAATGTGGGAAGAACACAACTTTCTAGCTAATTAGTTCCATTGTTGAAATATTCTTATAAGAAAGATTTTTCTAGCATTTTAAAAAAATGTAATGTACTGAAATGTAAATTTATTATTCTGTGCTTTGCTATTTGAAATTATAGAGAACAGGTTTTGATGCTAACTTCTTTTAAGCTGTTTGAACACTGTTGCCATTTTCTGCCTTTTTCTTGTCATTTCAAACTCAACACACTCAATTCCTCCAATTTCTCTAAGATTTCGTTTCTAGTTCTCTAATCATTCCTCTTTTCTTTTTCCAGATTGTTTGAATATTTTTAAACTGTACTAAAGCCTTCAAAACATTCTAAGTAAACCAAAAGTCCCAGCATCCACTGAAGAAAAGTAGTGTAAGCACTAACAGCACTAACTGGGGCAAGCAGGCAGAAGACTAGCAGAGCGCATCCATGAACACCAACCAGAGTTAGAAAACATAATGGAAACGCCTTAATTTCACAAAACACACTATCAGCATCCTAGACCAAGCCAAGTCCAAATATGTTAAAGAATTCCTGGAAGACTGGCATGTAGATAAATTAGTCATCAACAGGCACATAGAAATAAACGAAACCTACATATCATTCAAAATAAAAAAGCCAAAGAGGAAACAAATGCACTAAAACAAGCCACAGTTCCCCAAGTACAGAGTTCCCCAAGCTTTCTGGCTTTGCGGACTGGCGGGGGGGAAGCAAGGGGATAGTTTTGCATGAGCGGTGGGCAAGCACGTACATACAGCTCCATTTGTGCAAGCGGTGGGCATGTAAGCCTGCCACCTGTGCAAAACATGCACATGCACTTGCTTGCTCCTCGCATGAGTGGGGAGGATGTGCACACACGAGTGCCACTCCCGCTTCCTGGTTCCAAAAGACTCAAGACCCAGTAGTGGGCTGCAGCCTGGGGATTGGAGACCCCTGTACTATTATATAAAATGAGAACAAACCTCATTCCCTACTAACAATGATTGTTACCTAGTTTGGTAATGAAATGTCTCCAAGAAAACAACCAAGTTCAAAGAGCACCATAGATGCTCTCCCTCAACCCCGAACTACAAATATTCTCTTCTATCGGGTAGATACTTCTAAGCAAGCTCCTTTATTGCTTCTCACCTATAGACAGAAATCTGAAGCAACTACTTGCATCATTAAAGACATATTCTTGGAATTTCAAGAGAGGCACTGTCTTGACCCTCTTTCTTCCAACCAAACTATCAAAATTTTGCTATTTAAAGTAACATATAAGAACAAAGTGTCCAGATAGCAAAATAGTGCTAAATGAAACATCCATTAAAATAAATTAAAAATAAGAAAGGAAAAAAAGAGTCGAATTCAATAAAATAACCGAAGTTAATAAATTACAAATGTTACAGTACAGTATACAAATTTCAATTAAATGCACAAGTCATGAAGATTAGAGACTGAGTTATGTAAAATCCTGCCTTTTCTGAACGTGACACTATGGAAATGTTAATGCTTTTAAACTAAGCAACCTGAACTAAAAACGCTCTTTTGTTAGCATTTTATTTTTGACCAGACACTTCATGAAATATAACGGACCATTGCAAATGGTTCCTTTTAAACTGCTGCATAAGATATGTTGTTTTGTAAAATGCACAGGGTTTCAGGCTCCAGAAAAAGAATAAGAAGTCTGTTCTGACTGAATACAGGAATGGCAGACTGGGGTGTAGAATTTCTGTTTGTACTACACAAACTATTTGGAATTTGATTTATGTTTTAGAACATTAGCGGCTTGCTTTAAATATTAATATGGGGGTTTGAAAAGAGTTTCAGTGTTTGCTCAGGCATCCATTAAAGAGTCAAAATAACTGGCAATTGTGATTTTTCTTTAAACTGTTGAGAAACGTCAGGAAGAGTAGAGTATCTGTTTTTGTTTATTTAGGCATCTCTTCCTTTCCTGTTGTTTATAGTGGATAATAAAATATCTGTTTCACTGCTAGCAAATCTGCTTCACACAAATATCACTGGATTTTGAAAAAATGTATTGAAAGGTATAGGGTAAATTCAGATGCTTTTTATGAGCACATTTGCCAGTAAATAATATGAGGTACTGGCATTTTTATTGTGATCTGAAACTAAAATGATAAATTCTTCTCTTTGTTACTTTTAAGCCATTAATCAAAACAATAAACAACTTACAGTATTTAGTTGTTTCCTTTTGGAAATTGGTAGACAATTGTGTTGTCATTAACTTTTGGCAGTGTGATTTCTGGAGACCATAAACATCTTGAAGATATTAAACACAATTTTGGAACTGATTCTTTTTTTTAATATCCCATTTTTTTAATCTTTAAAATTAGTTATTTTCTCTATAAAACAAAATGGTTTGCTGCACAGTTAGATTTTATCACTGGCTACTGTCTCTTTTTATAGTTTCCCAAGAAAATATTACTACTCATCAAAATGTTAAGTCAGCATAAAATCAATTCAGCTGGCTTGACACACTTATATTTCTAATATAATATTCCTTTCTTTTTAAATTAAAAAAAAAATCATCTTTCTTCAACAGATTTTCTCTCTCTCTCTCTCTCTCTCTCTCCCACCCCCACCCACACATAGACATGTACAAACAAATGTATTGATCAGGAGACCACAAGTGATCATTTCTGAAGTATTTTCAGAGCAAAGATAAACCTGCAGGTATGCTCTCTTCTTCTTCCGGGACCATTATTGAAGTAGGTGGTCTGGAATGAACAGAGAAAGTGAGAGACTGCTTCATTTTTAAAGGCATGGCAGTAGTATATAATAGGCTTTGTTGAGATGAATGCTAGAAATGTGTTCTTTAAGTTAACTACATATATTTGTTTAGATTGGATTCAAATATTTTTGTTTAACTGTTGGGCATATTTGAAATTATGAGGACATGCTTATTTATGTATTAGTTTTTTAAAATCCCACTGTAATATTTTAAAAGTATCTCAAGGCAGCAATATACCTAATACCTCTTCCTCATCCTAATTTTCTCCACAACAACAATCCTGTGATTGGGTTTTGCTGAGAGAGAGAGCGCAAAAATTAGGATGACCCAAAGTCACTCAGCTGGCCTATATGTGTGGTCACAAAAATCACTGATGTGAAGACTTGTCTGTTTGCCAAAAGGCTGCCAAATTGGACAGAGCTAATGATAAAACAGCAGTTTTTCAAAAGGGAGATGCATGTAGGTACATATTCATTGAAAACTCATATTCAACTGGACCATAATTTTCTAGAAATTGGAACAGTATTCCAATCATTTTTGGTTTTGGAAAGATATTATTAATCTCTGTATGCTCTGTATTTGTCTTGGAAATCATTATAGTATGGAAACATTGTAATATACTGTATAACATAATTTTTTGGCAAAGTTGGGAAAATAATAAGAAATATAAGCTGGATATGAGACTTTATGATGCTTGGTGGACATGTAAAAGAGCTAAAAAATGGATTCAAATATATACATTGATAAAGAGAATTTTAAAGATTAATATTCAATTGAAGCCAGAACTTTTCTTTTTGATATTGATATTTATTTCAATATAAGATTATTGCTATAGGTACAAAGAGGGAAAGATTTGGCATCACCCACCATAGTGGAATGGTTGATGAAATTGACTAGACATGCTGAGATAGACAAACTTAGATAATTATTTAATTAGAGGAAGGAAAATATCCTACATTTATGAGTGATTGGAAACCCATTATAGACCTGTTGAATAAAAATGAAAAAAATAAACTTGTGATTTATGGTTTTGATTAGACAGGATAGATTCATTTTAAATGACAAACTCTGCTATTGTTTCAGTTTTGGCCTTATTCAATTGGTCTCAGAATGCTGGAGGTCAGAGATAGTTCAGAGCATCCTAAGTGTTGAGTGCCAGGGCTATGGCAAGTCCATCCAGGCATCTGATCATTACAAAAACATTTCTGGAAATCAAAGAGATCTATTCTGTATCTTGTTGTTTTGGAGTTCAAAAGAACTAGATCAGATCTCAAAGCTGCAAAGTTGGAACTGTATAAGACATAATAATAATATAATATAATATAATATAATATAATATAATATAATATAATATAATATAATATAATATAATATAATATAATATAATATAATATAATATAATATAATATAATATAATAATATAATATAATATATAATATAATATAATATAATAAATATAATATAATATAATATAATATAATATAATATAATATAATATAATATAATATAATATAATATAATATAATATAATATAATATAATATAATAATATAATATAATAATATAATATAATATAATATAATATAAAGTGTTTTGTTTTTTTTTTGTATGAAGGATATTTTCCTTAATTAAAAACTGAATACGTGAAATGCATAAATTAAGTGCATAGGAAAGGGGTTTGCATGTGTATGCCTCTTTTAAACCACGTACAGGGAGTCGTTGAGTTACAACAACAATGGAATCTGAAAGTGAAAGATTAAGTGAGTTTGCCCCATTTTATGACTTTTCTTGCCACAGTTGTTAAGTGAATCATTACATTTATTAAATCAGTAACATGGTTGTTAAGTGAATCTGGATTCCCCATTGACTTCGCTTGTCCGAAAGTCACAAAAGCTGATCACGTGATCCCTGGGACACTGCAACCGTCATGAATATGAACCACTTGCCAAGCATCAGAATTTTGATCATGTGACCATAGGGATGCTGCAATGGTTGTGTGAAAAACTCATAAATTACTTTTTTCAGTGCTGTTGTAACTTTGAACGGTCACTAAATGAACTGTTGTAAGTTGAGGATTATCTGTATTCAACATCCAAAGCTAAAATGGCTCTTAGCAGGACTTAGAATATGGAACCCATTGCTGTTCAGAAGCTGTCACCTCAAAGCATCTGCTAAAAATAAAACTGTAATGTTTGTTTTATTCTTGGATTCTTAAATAGCTTATTATTTCATTACTGACCAATAGGTCTCTTCTTGCCGTTCTCTCCAGCTTCTCCCTCTTTCTTTCTCCAAAAACGATGTTTTAATTTAGAGCTAAATTATGCAATATTCACTGTGCAATTCAACTTCTAGGTTTTTATCTGAATCCAATGTAAATAATCTGATTGAGTAGGACTGCAGCACAGAGAGGGAGGGAAAATTCATTTAAACACTTGGTGACAATGTTTTTTTTTTAAAAAAAAGCCTTTCCACGGCACCTAAGTATGCAATTTTCTAAACTAGGAGAGGTCAGCAAGACTGGGCTATTCTCTTTATCCCCTACATGCTGCTGTCTTGCGGCACTCTGCACTTATTCCAAAGTAAATAAAGATGGAAGTGGAATGATACAAAATCCATAAAATCCAAGATCCGTTCAGGTATCGGATTTAGATGAAGAATATCTTGCACTTAGAGGGAAGATATCTGAATTAATGAGATTCACCTATTTGTTATTAGTGACAAATGTTACATTGAAAAATTAACATGAATTTAATATTCAATATGAAAAAACCCGCCTCCCAGCCTTAGAGATGCGGCTTCTACCAATTCTTTTGAGTGTAGATAAGGTTTAAGGTTCCAGTTAGAATGAGAACCTGCAACTATAATTGAGAAACTTATTTGTTTTCTATTGAGATTTAATTGAATAAAAAGCATTTCTATCTCCTCTAGTTAATCAGACTGTCACACTTTGGAACTGTTCTAACCATCAAGGCAATAAGGTTATTAGAAACAGAAGAACAGAATGTAGTTCCTGCTACAACTAAAGAATAGTCTCCAGTTACTAGAATAATTTTGACATCTGGCGTTTCTCAGAAACCTAGGACACAGAGTATTTTTGTCACTGGCTGCTGACTTACTTGTTTTGTGTAGCACCAGTGTTGGTATTTGTATGGATGAAATGCTTGTTTTTCCGCAAGGACAAAATGTATAATATTGTAATCGGATTTAAAACTCATGCCAGTAAGGATGAGTGGATTATAAAATCTGGCAATTTGGTGAAAAGAATGATATTATGGGGAGTGCAGCACCTAAAATTCACATGATCAACGCAGACATATGGAGGAACAGAAAATAATTTGATGGCACCAAATCTGTAAATAACATCCTTCATTTAAAATAATGTGGCCGTTATAGAATTAATACAACTTTTACAAGAAAATTTTAGTTTCATAATTATGGAAATATTTTCTTTTTTAGAAAACTGCTTTTCTAAAGTCTGTGTGCGTTAATTATCAAATGAAAGGGAGATTTGTACTCCCTTTCTCAGTTTAGCAACGTTACATAAAAATATGAAGCAAAGCACTTTTTCTTTGGTTCATTTATATACCCTACTGATTGTAACCTAACAATGTCAAGTATCCATGATGCGTATCTTATTTTTCCCCTCATAAAAAAAGCATTCCCATTTGCTGCATGTTTTAGCCATTTATAGATTATTAGGCTTTTTTTCAATGTTTCTATTCCACCACAGACTTTAGAATGGCATGTCTGAGGATAATTAGGAAGAATCCCCTCCAATATTTGCCAGACCTGTCAAATTTAATGTCATAAATAGAAGCAGTTCAAGAATTCTCATCTGTTCAAGACTCTGATGGGGAGAATCCGTTGTCTCTCTTTGCAACAGCATTCTGTAGTTGTTTCCTGTTTGCATCTTTCAAAGTGATTTTTGGAAATAGAACTTTTAATTTAATTTAATAATTCCATAAATTTCAAATACATAGCACATTGTTCCATCAAAGTGTTTGCTAAAATACAATACTTTTTCTGAGTTCCAAAGAATTAGAGTTATATAACCAAAGTGGTTTTATCTACTCTCCCACCTTCCTTCTCTTGCCCTCTTAGCCTGGAGACAAAGTTGGATGAAATGATCATGTAGTAAAGGATTTATTTTCCCATACAGCATAACTTTGCCATATTCCTATTTTACATACTGGAAGAAGGGCAACCTAATTCTGCTATATGGACAGCACAATCCTAACCATCATCTTGTAATTCAAGGAGAAACAATCAAGTCTATGACTAGATGAGAGAAATGGCTGTAAAGACTGGTAGATGGGAACTAACCACTTAGGCATGAGTTCATTACTTCAAGATTAATAGAATTAAAAGAATTAACAAAGAATTAATATATTATGTTACTATGGACAATTACTACTTGGAGACAGTTTTTGAGCCATATATAAAACACACCACAACATGATTAGTTATGCTGCTAATCATTAGGCACACAATTTATGCTTTGTAACATCAGAAAAAAGATAACATAAATCTGAACTACATAATAGTGGTAGCTAGTTAGATCAGTCACAATCTCATTCAGTTATGAAATCTATATGCCTGTTCTACAACCGTGAAATAAAATGACCTGCCAATATCAAAAGCTTGGGAGAATGCGGGTAGAATCTGAACCAAAATATGTAGAAATATGTTGAATATGTAGAAAGTAAATAAAGTTGTGTGGCCTCTAAATTGCATAAACAAACCAACCAACAAACAAACAAACCTTTGCCCAAATTACTTTAGCTAGAAAACCTTTAGCTAGTGGAAATTTGGCTAAAGTATAATAATTTTAGGTGTATAGGCTTTCTATTAATGTAAATAAGCTAAATTAAAAATGTATTTGAAATATATTTAGTGCATTTATGCCCAAGTCTAAAGTGGGGAAAGTTTCTATTAATAGTTCAGAATTTTTTTTTTCCAAAAAGAGTTACATTCCAAATATAACTGCCTACAAATGAACACAAGAAACAGGCATAAACAGATAAGCATAATTCAAGTTTGGTAATTTATTTGAAGTAAATGTTTTGCATGTGGAATGCATTATATATAAGTACAGAGTATTATTTCATAAAAATTACAAATAAATGAAATGTAAATATATGCACAGGTAAAGATGTTATCAGCTACCATGATCTCTTTTTCACATGTCGTCAAAATGTTCCTTTTCTGTCCTATTTCTGTCCAAGTTGGGAAAGCTAAATATAAAAAAAAAAGAATAAAATGAGTTTGCGGATTACTTCCCAATACAAAAAGGACATTTGACAAAACCCCAGTGCTTGATTAGGAACGAACAGAAATGATTAAAATTCAAGACAACTGATTTTTCTCATGGGTAAACATCCTTCCCCACGGGAGGAAAAAGCATGAGAAAAGTACTTACACAAAATGTAAGAGTTTCCTTTTTCATTACTTTACTCAATGGTGCATCCAGGCAGCAAAATCTGTTCTACATTTTCCTGCTCTAGTCCTTTATCCCAATCTAACACTGTCTATTTTTTCCATCCGGTCAAACTCCCTGGGACAAACCTTTATTTCCAGAACTTATCAGTTATATACTGCATCAATGCATGCATCCATGGCATGCACTCTATGATAAATAGGATTCTGTCAAATCCTATGGGATGCCTCTTGAATATAGGTTAAAAAACTACACAAGAAAGGGCTGCTCCACCAAACAATTAAATAGTATATGGAAAAATTATACCACATTTTATGTGTTCGCAAATGAATTCTGAATCTCCATATAAATGAATCACTGCACTATCATACTAGTCTATCTATAGTATACCTAAAAAATAACAGGTTCAGCAATATTAAGCAAATTGAACAGTTAAACATTTTCGGCATCAGAAGAAAAAATTATTGTACTCCTATTTACTGATTTATATGTACTACATGTGATGGTAAGGTCACTTTGAAAAATTCATCAGAATTAAGATTTAGATATACTAAGGTGCTTCACTTTGGCAAGGACTTTCCCTATTGCACTGAACGCACAGACTGCTGTACTGAAAGCAGATAGAAGCAGTATGAGACTTTTGTGCTGCACGTCTGGTTTCCTGAATAGGTATTATCACTATAATTATTATTATAGACTTTTATTCATTAAACATGAAACTCAGTCAACTGAACATTTAAAAACATATCACAAATATTATTGATTGGCACTAATGGTGTTGTTGTTGTTGTTGTGTAGCACTGTCACATTAACCAGGAGATCACAATACTGTTGCAGAGTAGTAGTTTGGCTGACAAGGCACCAGCTCTGCTGTAGAAAATGCTCGTGCACTTCTCATGATGTACCACAAAAGGACGAGCTGGCTTCGTACCAGATAGAAAAACAAGTGGTTCTTCCTGCAGCATCATCCAAGGCTCCCTCCCTCCCTGGACCCACCTCACCAACAAGTGCCGCGACTGGGAAGGTTCAGAGGACAGGTATCTGACTGCTTGCACAGAGCACCAGCTCGTCCCCCCCCCCCGAAGTTGTACCTATTTTATCTACTCACAATAGAACACGCTTTTGAACTGTTAGATGGAGAGAAGCTGAGGCGAGTGCCAGGAGCTCACCTTGACGCACAATGCTAAGACTTGAACCACTGGAGCAGAGACAATCTCTAGCACCATTAAGCCACTGAGCCTCTTCCTGAACAGATTCTCATAAGAGACTAATGACTGATTTGAATACAATGACACATGGGCCTATAATAAAATAGGAATATGCCTCTTGCTTCCTTTATATCAGTGCTGAGCACCTTGTTAAGTCAATCTGGAATCTTCTAGGAATGAGTCTAAGATAAAACTTACTAACTGGTAGAATACATTCACTAACATATTTTATATGACTGCATATTAATGTATTTTAAAATTCTGTTTTAATTTAAATCTTACCTGTTTTAAAAACTCTGCAGCATTGAAGAGTTCACTGCAGCCATATAAGACATGTTTACCTTGTTTGCCCTATGAAAAACAATTTCATTAAGATATTGTTAATTACTTGAAACTAAAAGAAAATGAGATACAGTATCAATTCAGCAACTTCAGCAAACAGGCTATTGAAAAACCACAGTGCAGATATAATCTGTAATTTCATTTGTTTTAGTCACAATAAGCAATAAGGCATTATTTATGGGGGAGGGAGGGTTAAGTTAATTTATCCATGTGAAAGAAATACGTCTACTTGTTATACAGCATATAGCTCATCACATCATCCACAGTACTATCACACAACACATGGATAACATAAAATGTAAAGCAGAAATAATTGAGATGTCCAGAAACTTATAATTCATTAAACACTTGGGTAAATGAAGAGGTAAGTTTTTGCAGAGAGTAATAGGTTTTCAGAGCGGAATGAATAGTGGAATGCTTTGGGGGAATTTTCGGAGCCTATTGCATTTAATTTTAATTACAATTCAGTTAAATGCAAAAAAATTTAAAGCAATTAAAGAGTGGCTGAATTTGAACTCTATGCTATGAGTTGGAATTTAAAAATGAACACTAATATAACAAAGTCTTTGGCATCTTTGAAAATACCTCCCTCTGAGAGCCTGTAGTTTACTATATTGGTTTATATTATCAAAACAATCATTACATTGCATTAATACAATACTTATTACATATATTATGAAAATATAACATGGTTGTTATCAAAGGTGCAATCATAAAAATTATCATGAACATTACATTATCTTTATAACAATAATGATGAAATCAAACTTGGAGATTAATGAAATACAGAAATTGGACAGAAAAACTAATTTGCTTAATATTTTAGCCTTGATAAACAATAAGAGTGGATAAAGCAAGAAATGATAATTATACGGGCAGTTTTGTCTATTTTAAGATTACTACTTAATAATAGGAACATATATTACTTATATTCCAGACCACAGTAAAACCACAATGGAATGTTTTGCTGGAAAGGGATGATATTAGAAATCTGTAACTCAAAGTTGCTTTTTCAAGAGATAACTGGACTTTCTGGTTTTTCTTTGAAGATGTTTCGCTTCTCATCCAAGAAGCTTCTTCTCTCGGAGAGCTGAAGAAAAGCTCCTTGGATGAGAAGCAAAACGTTTTCAAACAAAAATCAGAATATCCAGTTGCCCCTTGAAAAAGCACCTTTGGGACAACTTGGGCCTGGATGACTGAGAATCTCCATAGACATAGATGATATTTTAAAAAGTCTGTAAACTCTATAATTAGCCACCCCATTATTTTTATTTGTACATATTAATATGGACATTTTAAATTTTTGTTCAGTTCAATAAAGGGAAAAGCTCTGTGCATATTTTTCCCATCTTCTGTTGAAAAGAACAGGGCTTCAAACAACTCACCTATTATTGGAGATAATATGCCAAGGAAAAGAAAAAACAGAAATGTAGCCCTAAGCAACCATCTGAAGAAAAGGCATGTATGTACCTTTATGTAATCAGCAAGGTTTTGGTATTCGATATAATTGCCACCTCCAACTACAAATACAATTGCCTAAGATTCAAGTGAAAAAACAACAACATTTATCACAGGTATTAGTACACCCTAGAGTTTAGAATATATGCAAGATGCAAAATAGTTCATTCTAGCCTAACGGAAGAAAGGATTTTGATATCTGGATATAAAATTCAGGCAAGCAGAGAAGAGATGATTATTTATTTGGTAGCAACACTAAGGTAGTTTTTCATAATGGTAAGTGTGAATGACCTTGGGAGATAGTAGAAAAAGGCCAGAGGGGACAATTGGCATATAAAAGATGTCTCAGCCCAGAGAAAGCGGGTGGCATCTCAGAAAGGGACTCTCTCTAATTTTCTGAAGACAAAAAGGAAAGGAGGGGAGAAATACTTTTAGTTTTGCAAGATTTTGTTAATGTAACCTTACAATAAAGATAGAACTAGCACACCCTTGGATGTGCTTCTTCTCTGGATCACCCTGCAGGGCTAACACTTTTGTGAGACAACTTTCAACTATATTTCAAATTAGAAGTCTTATACTTCATTAAGATATAAAACCACTCGATGAGCAGCAGGCAATGAAAAAATGTTATTTTTAGCTTCTATCTTCAGCTTTTGGTAATATTTCTATTACTTTATTACTTTTGGTAATATTATTATATTATAGTAGAACTTGGTTGAAGTGAAGAGAAATGCATAAAGCTACAGTTCGAATGTTTTAAGAGGGGTCATCAACTTCTTTGGAAAGTAATGGTGTTATTTTTGGTAATTATTATTTGTACTACTCATTAGATATACCTGTTCATAACCACATTGCTGATGGTAAGTTAGTCTTAAGAAAATAAATTGAAGAACAGGGTATTATTGTTAAGATTTTGTCATGAAATCCTTACAAGTTAAGGAAAGAAAAAAGATTACTCAACTTTTTGAAGTTAGAAGGATTATACATTTTTAGGTAACTAATAAAACTGTAATCAAACTAATAATTTCAAAAAATGGGATTTGATTTTTCTCTTAAAAATAACTAACAGTTATTACATTTTATCCCTGTAAGCCACCTAGAGAGTAGTTGGGAGCGCCATATAAATTTTCTTAAATAAATACTTAAAGCCAATTTTTGTCACCAATTGTGTGAAAAAAACATGAAGAAATCTTACCTCCTGAAATGGATTTTTGTTTCGTGGAACTGAGCTGCGATTTAAACCAAACCAAACAAGGCATTTATAAACAAAAACGAAAAATAACCAAATGAGCACAAAATGTTCAGTTCCCCTAAGATTCCTTAGTAGGCCCAACTTTTTTAAAAATCACTAATAATAATTAATAGGAAGCTGAAATTCTTCAAAGGAAACTGCTAGAATTCAGCATTATGTAGACCTCACACTGGAAGGTCAGAGAACATCCTAGGGACTTTTTTTGGTTGATAAATGTGATTTTTTTTGACTGCGCATGTTTTAGCATGATACCACATTCCAAATGTGCTACCCTCTCCCCAGTAGATTATTTACCCCAGTTTTACCAGACAATTTTTTTATCTATCTGTACACATTCTTCTTCTGTTTCTTCCTTTATGCCACTTTCTAAATATATACTAAGTTTAAATTAACTGCTCTTGGTCAAGTTCTCTCACATTAAAAATGGGTAATTTCTTAGATTATTTTCTTAGAAGGTGCCTTTGAATCAAGTCTATTCCTAGTCATTGCCTGAACAAGTTTGTGCAGTTTTCTTGGTAGCATTTTTGGATGTGGTTTGCCATTGCTTGCTTCAGGCTGAGAGAGAATGACTGGCCCAGGTCACACAGCTGGCTTTCTGCCTATACAGGTAGTCCTCAATTTATAATCACATTTGAGCTCAACATTTCTGTTGCAAAGTGAGACATTTGTTAAATGAATTTTGCCCCTTTTACGACCTTTCTTACAGTTGTTAAGTGAATCACTGCAGTTGTTAACATGACTGTTAAGTGAATCTGACCTCCCCATTGATTGAATAAAAAGTGATTACACTACCCAATTGTCATAAATATGAGTTGCCAAGCGTCTGAATTTTGATCATGTGATCTTGGGGATGCTGTGTGAAAAATGGTCCCAAGTCACTTTTTTCAGTGCCGCTGTTAACTTCAAATGGTCACGAAGTGAACTGTTGTAAATTGAGGACTACCTGTATAGTATATATTTCATAGTCATTTTTTGGATATTTAGCAAACTGTTCAACAAGAGCAGTAACTAAAAGAACAAGTAAGTAAACCATGTAAAACATGCCCAAATAATAGATATTCAAATATTTAATATAAACTGTGAAATGGAATATCACATTTTATGTTATTGCATATTTTTACACTAATTACTGTCTGCATATTGCCATTTTTCAAACCTTAAGTAACTTAGTATCAAACTCACCTGTCACTTCCTCGCAACATTTTAGGATCGAAATATCTAAAGTCATCTGTCTCCTATTAAAAGAGAAAATTGGTTGGAACGCATTTTCATTATCTTATTTTTTGTTTCCAAATATTGGATTTATTTCCCAATATTCATTGAAATATTTTGAAAATATTATGCAGTCAAAGGACTAAAATATCTATTGTAGCTGCCACTCAAGGTGAGACATGACATTCATAGTTGCTAAATCTTTCAAAACATAGTATTCATATATTTATTTGAAGCCATATAAAATGATACATAGACCTAGTTTTCAAGCTTCATGTTACTGCACTTCCCCAAAGTACATTTTGTACTCATAATCTATTCTATTTTGAAATTATATTTCTAACTAATGCTCAAATAATACAGCAATCAAAATCTTCCTTCTTTCATTCTATATTTAAAACAAAACGAAGTTTGTTTATAAGGTGTGAGATATTAGGACACTTTTGGATTTGACATTGTTATATAAAAATATTTCCCTTTTTTTAAAAAAAATCATTGATGACTGCAATGCGTTTTTCTGCTTCTATGCTCAGTATTTTGCAAAGCAAGAAAAAAAGAAATAGATAATTTTGTTTATGGCCTTTTAAGAAGAAAATATTTATTCTACCACATTCTATATTTAAAAAAAAAAGTAAGGTGCCTAACAAGCCAAATGATCTTTGGGGGATTCACCTTTGATTTCAAAACTTTTATCTATAGCGCACTCCAATGCCTGTAGGCATTACTGAACATTACAAAATTCTATCTGATATCTAAATAATTCAACCACCTTGGATAGATTTTGGTATCTTTAAAGTCTGAACAAAACAACCAAGACGAGAATTGAAATTACTGTGGAAAACAATGGATTGCTGAAGATTACCTTTTCTTTAGCATTTTGCATCTGTTAACTCTGTGACAGTCTGAAGTGATTCATATAGGAACTTCCATGATTTTTTTTCCTTTTGTATTACATGGTTAGTATTTGAAAGGGCACCACAATTTTTGGGAATATATTAATTCAATCTAATTTTTCATTATCTATACTTACAGGATTTGACTTCATCTCCATAAGGTTATCTAAAATACGGGTCGCTGGAAGATTCTATAAAAAAAGTTGCAAGTAGTTCAAAACAGTAATACATACTCAGATCATTATTCAGTTCTATATTCATTAGATAATTCTTTTTGAATCATCATGCAGTTTGAATACAATTCCTTCATACTTGCTCCCCTAAAAAAAGCATTTGACCACTTCAGACTTTATGACAGAACAAATGTAGCAGATAATGGAGATGTCCTCTTATGTATTTTTTAAAAAGGGCATTGCTTTTTAAAATTAAGGTTGGTGGGTAATACTGATATAAATAAATGTATACAATTTTGCAATATCCTGCATTATTAATGAAGCAGAAATATAACGTTGGACAAATTAAAAAAATACTTTTTAAAATGAAATACATAATTCAAGTTTGCTATTTACCACTAAATACATGTAACAATAGCCACATATTTCTAATCTTTCTTTATGGATGCAGCCGGCTATGCTTCAACAAATGCAACTTCAGATAGTCTAAATTTTATGATTATTGATTTAGCCTTTTGTGCAGTCCCAGGTACTTATAAAACCAAAGCACATCTTGTAATCTGTAGGAAGTATTTGTTATTGCATAGATAAAATACGTATAATCACTAAGTGATATGCTGCTTCTAATTTAAAGATAGGATAATACTACTTTGCTTCTCTTCCCCCAATCTTTTTAAAATATGAAGTTGCATTAGCTTTAATGAAGACAATTTCTGGAATACTGAGAAATCTGCTGTTACTCTGCTTTGATATTCTGCATGCTGTCAAAGTAGCAGCAAAATGAAAAAGTAGACATCTTGAGTTACATAATTTGGATAACATTTCCTGATGGAAAAAATATTCCCTTTTTAATTTTCTTTATAAAGATTTTTTTAAAAAATTTCTAATAATTCTAATAATTACAACCTGGTTATTTTAATCAAATCTCCTAGGCATTTTGTGATAACATTAAAACATTATTTCAAGAAATTCTTTGTACGTGTTAGTAGCAATATAAACTAGAGAAGCAGAATTATGTAACAAGAAAAAATCAGGACAATCCAAAAGCTGAGCTGGATGAAATAATAGTGAATGAAACGTCTCTAGAATTTTTTTTGGGAGTTTATGAAAATGCAATTAAATTACCATACATTAATATCCATATTATTTCAGAGAGCCAGAGAATGTCACACAAAGCACAGAACTAAAATGGAACCTTTCCATACAGGGGTGATTCAATTCAGTTCTGATCAAGTCAGTTTAACTCTATTCACTTTTTTAAGCGTGCTAGATATTGCAGCCGAACTGGGACACATGCAATTTATGAAACGCTGATGTTTATCCCTGTTCATCCCAGTCTGAAAAGTCGGTAGTCTTGGGTATATGTTTATTCAAAAATAATGAATATACTTAATGTAAAAACATACCTGCTGCTTCAGTACTAAATTTTTGACTCCTTCCATCACAAACTGGGATCCAGTATTCATAACGCGTGAGAAAAGACTGAAACAAAATGCAGATAATAAAGATTTGGTTTGTGTCCACATACTTAAGTAGCAAACCTTTAGTACTGAGTCTGCATGTCAAAATGTATTGCTGTTATTATTTTTTGATTGATTTTGCAATATTTGTAAATTGCCCAAATCAACAAAACTTTGAGCAGTTAACAGATAAAAATAAAACAGCATGCCAGTAACAAAACAATGAAAAACAGTAGCATCAATGCATATCCAAGATGAACATCCACCATCAACTTGGGTCAAAGACTAATTGAAAAACCCTGTTTTCACCAACTTACAAAAGTCTAATAGGGAATTTGAGAATTTCCCTGTTTGACCGTTTCAAAATAGGGACTTGCTACAGAGAAGGCCTGCTACACAGCTCATTCCCAAGTGCCTACCATATGGGATTCTCAGCAGACCTTAAGAAATTTAGACTGGATGGGCTAATTTATCTAATGTATCCCAGTGCTCTACCAACTAGGATTTTATAGATGGCAACCAACTCTTTGAAATGGGCCTGGAAGCCTGCTGGCAGGCAGTGTGGTGACTTTAGATTTATTTTGCAGTGGAAGGACTGTCTTGCTGGGAGCTTGGCTGTACATTCTAGAAATTTGCTGCACCCAACTTGTTTCCAAATGTATGTAGAATGTCTTGATATAGTCCAGTTGTGTGGCAATCATATTAATATTTTCTATTACCCAAGCATGGATATAAGAATATCAGTCAGCTTCTTTCCATTGTTTTGTTACATTTTTTTCTTATTTAACCTGTGTGAGGAATGTTTTAGACTGAAACTACAACATAGGATGCTAAAAGCAACAAAACACATTTGGAACTCACCCCAATGACTTTGCTGCACTATTTCCATACATAGCTGGACCACAAGCCATCTTGGCAAAAGCTCTGCAAAATGTAAAAAAATAATAATTTATATATCTGATTGGTTTTCAACAAATGATTATGAATAAATTGTTTATTAACAAAGCACTTCCTAGTCATTTTGAGGATAAATTTGCTCCTTTAACATAAATAACAATACTATCATAACTAACCACACAAACACGTTATAAAACTGTAATACATATTATTGAAATAATAAAGGGAGAGTTCCTGTAATAATACACTTGGTAGATGAATTTATTTACATGGAACAGAGTTTCTCTATTTCAGATAAAGAAAACAGCAATCAAATCATTTTTGTTCACATATGACTCCACATTCTATCTGGAAATCATTTGTTAGATCACAGATATATTGTTACATATACGGCTGGGAAGATTTGAAAAAGCTTATTACTACAGTTGAGTAAAAATATGCTGTAATAATAATGCAACTCATCTATTCCATACATGCCCCAATAAATGAAGTAGACAATGAAGTCAAATTTTATTGATATACTATTGGATATGAAGACTAGCAAGACTCCTGAATCTTTAGCAAATACAATGGTAGACAAGAAATGCAAACTCTGTGAGAATATAGGTAGCTGTGGATGAGAACTTATGTTTGTGCAAGGAACAGTATTATTATTGATTATATCTTTTTCTATGTATATGTTGCTCCACAGAATTAGGGGACACTTTAGGCAAACATGCACCATGATATGGGGAGAAAAGGAAGCGTTCTAGCAAGGATAAGAAACAATATTTCCAAAGTGTTGCATATATGAACATCATTTTATAAATTTTATAAACAATGTGAATGAAGAATTAAAACCGTTCATTCATTACACTCTGTTAAGTCTTTTCCTAATAGCTAAAAGCAGTCACTGCCCTTATTTTGAGTACTATGAACATATGGCAATGAAACCATAGGTGGTTATTCTAACAACGATGCCTGAATTAAATGTATGTTGTGACTTCATGGTACAAGCTCTGTTCTCATACTTGTCCTGTGAAGTTCTGTGAAAGTACAACAGAGGCAGAGTTTGCATCTGAATATTGCAACCCATGTTTCATCACCTATCCTCCTTCCTCTCCTATTATTGGTAGTCCTCATACAAACGAACGGTCATTTGTTTAGTGGCCATTCAACATTACAATGACACTGAGAAAAGTGACATGACCATTTTTCAAACTTACAAGCATTGTATCCTCTCTATGGTCAAGTGATTAAAATCTGAATGCTTGGCAACTGGCAGGTACTTATGATAGTTACACTGTCCTGGGGTCATGTGATATCTTTTGTCACCTGACAAAATGGGTCAATGTTAAGATTCACTTAACCATGTTACTAACTTAACAATTGCAGTGATTTACTTAACAGGTGTGGCAAGAAAGTTAGTCAATGAGACAAAACTCACTTAGCAACTGTTTCACTTAGCAACAGAAATTTTCGGCTCAATTGCAGTTTTAAGTTGAGAACTATCTGTATACCCACCTTTGGGGTCAAAATACCTCTCCTTACAGTCCTGGATGAATTCTAGGTTCAATCTGAAGCAAAATTCTGATCTAAATTTTAACAGCGTACTTCTTTCTAATATTATGAAAGCAAAAGTTACTTACTTCCATTGTTTAATGTAGTTTAAAGGATTAAGGTTACATCCAGCATCAGTTAGTGCTTTTTTGTACTGTTCCAAATCTGCCTGGAATGAAATGGACATTTGAAATTTGTGACATTTTAAAACTTATTAATAATAAATACATTAATATGACAGGGAATAAGCTAATATTCATCTTCCAAACATATATAAATATAAAATGAATGAGCATTACACATAAAGGCAAACCTATCAGCCCTCTCCACCCAACCACTGCTGTGAAATTGCTAATCAAGAAAACAAGACTACTGCAACAAATGATTGAAAGCAGTTACTTTTGGTTTTTTTTGAAGAGTCTATTTGAAAAAATGAAAGGAAGCACTACTATAAAATGAAAATATTTTACTAAGCATTTTAGTATGTGTGATGGTCCATGATAATCTTATCATATCAGGCTAGTTGCCATATTGGCTGGATGTGAAGAAAGTTACAGTCCAAAATATTTGGAGAACATCAGATTGAATATAATATAGATCAACTTTCCCAAATTCAAATTTTGAGGATTAAGATATATTTACATTGCAGGTGCTCCAAAGGCAAGAGTTGAAATCATGTAAATACAACTTGATTTGTACAGTATAGAAGTTCAATAACAAAGATATACAAAGGATAGTATTTACAGACCTCAAAGTCAGAAAATATTATAGATGGCACTGATTTAACAATATAGATAACTGTAATAGATAATTATAACATATTATCTGCATACTTTTCCTTAAATAGTATATCTGCATAAATAGTATAAACAGTATACCCTTAGTCTATCTGTTTATAAAACTCCTATGTTTGTTTTATTTATTTAGTACAGAAAAGGGTGAAAAAGCTTTCCGCAAGGAAAAACTAGAGTATTTTATGACATCACTTAGTGATAGAAATTCCAGCCCTATTTACTATTCTTAAATGTGGTATCTGTAATATTTTATGAGTTTGAGGTATGTAAATACTATCCTTTGTATTTCTTTCTTTTTTTTTAACTGAAGTTCTAGGTGTACCAATCAAATTGTATTTATAGTGATTGAACCTCTTGCCTTTGGAGAGCCTGAAAAACCAGGTTAGATTGGGATAGATTGTCATGGAGAAAATTGATCTGTGTACCTTGATTGCCTATAATCAAACAATTAATCACTTGAGATTTTTATTAGTATTAATATTTCAAATGTGATTATAATGTAAATTATAAACTACAGTTAGACAACTCTAAGCTATATTAAGCTCAATGGGATTTTTGTTCTTTAAAGATGCTCAGAAAAGCTAGCTTTTGTAGCTAACCTCTACAGTTTTTTTGGTTGACATAAAAACCTTCAATCCACAGAATATTTTGATCTTTTAAACATGTTCACATAATAAATACTAAAATAGTTTACATGTTGTTAAATCACTGTGTGACCTATTTGGCTATGACATAGCGTATTATGTGAATTCTATCATAATGGATATATAAGCCTAAACCTGAATACATATTTTTATTCAACAAATTATTATTTTTCAATGAAACACATAATCCCTTATGTCTGCTTGGATCTATGTACTTTTCCATTGTTAATAGGTTTGAAACAAAGTAATTAGAGTGCAACAGGAAATGACTTGGCCAAAAAACTAAACTATAAATTCACCTATGTTACTGACAAAAATAACATTAGGATTATCTATATGTATGTAGATGTTTGCTTCAAACATACCTCAGAAGGTAACTGGACAGAACTTAGGAAATAGATAAGAAAGAGTCGCATTTTGTCTTCTGCAGTCCCAGCTGTTCAGAAAAAATGTTTGCTTTAAAAACTCTTCTTTAAATTATCATAAAATACATTTCACTAAAAATCATCATAATAAAAAGTTTACCAATTCACTCTTGGCATTTACACCTGTAGGAAAAGTACTGACAAATTAGCAGTCATGACATAGAACAGGGGTTTTCAAACTTGGCAACTTTAAGACTTGTAGACTCCCAGAATTCCTCCTACAGTCATGTTACCTCAGGAATTCTGGGAGTTGAAGTCCACAAGTCTTAAACTTGCTAAGTTTGAAGACCTTTGACATAGAACAAGAATCAATTTGGTAACTACTTATTCAGCATTTGCTCAGCGTGAATCTGATTCTCCTGAGATACTTGCTTCAGAGTGGAGATAATACTATCCCTCAATTTGCATAATGGATGGAGCAATTTTGTGTGTGTGTGTGTGTAAAACACTAACTGAAAAAAGCCTATTCATATAGCAAAATGGATAACAGGAAAAACAATAGGAAACAGGATCACCAGGAATAGGGGATATGCAGTGGCATGGCTATTAGGTATCACTTATTTCTACTAAAAATATAACTAGTTCTACTTTTGATCAATACGCAAACCTGGTTTGCTAGAAACAATAGACCACTACCCCCAAAAGTATTACATCTCTTAAAATAAACAATTTGCACAAGTTTATAGGTGCTGACTTTTAGCACTAAACTGAGTCCTGTAATGTCTTAAACAAAATTAATGAGATTCCTGTTCAGAGGGACAGCTAAAAGAACCAATTTTTTTTAAATGTAATAGTCAAGATTGGAAATACAGTAGGTTACAAACAACAGTCTAACGTTTACACTCTACAAGCTTTCAAACTGAATTTTGTCTCTATATAGTACAAGACCTTTGGTTCTTCTAGCTCTGCTATTTCACCAGTGACAGTAGTTTTTCAAGTTTTTAGGTAGAAGTTCTTGTTGCTATACAAGCAAGTTAATTAACTCATCTTCAGAACATTAATTAACAGAAAGGAACTTTGCAATAAATCCAAATTATACACTTACCATCAGGATCAGAAATCATATCCAAAAGTGATTTATCCAATGTGGACTTGCTCATAATTTTTTCTTCATATTCAAAATACACGTCTAGTTTCCGAGTCTGAATGAAAAGAAGTTGCCATTGGAAAGTGTTTTTGTATATGCACATAGCCACACACCCATTTCTATTAGAAAGTAAGAAATGTTTTCATATTTTTAATACATTTTCCCATAGTAAAAAACTAAAAACAATCACATA
This sequence comes from Notechis scutatus, assembly GCF_049901735.1. Taxonomy (NCBI): domain Eukaryota; kingdom Metazoa; phylum Chordata; class Lepidosauria; order Squamata; family Elapidae; genus Notechis; species Notechis scutatus. The sequence goes on along the minus strand of NC_142009.1, from coordinate 285,960,812 downwards.
GTTTCTTTGAATAAGTAGTAAGGTTTATAGAATATATACAATATATGTATCTAATAATATATATAACATGTATTATTATACATATGAATATATATGTACAGTAAATACATACAATATACATATATGCATATTCATAGAATACTGAAAACATAGAATACATAAACTATTATATTTTTCTTCTATGATACCTCAAACTCAAAGGATCTACAGATCATTCATCTAGGGGTTAATCAGATTCAGTTGCTATATCCTTTGCTTCAAAACAACTGCAGCATAAAGTCTTTCCTTACTATTTTATTATATATGTTTAAAGTATTTAATAATATTGTTTACTAATTAAATTATTAGGTAAAAAAACCCCAAGATTTTAAGCAGAGGATAACTCTTTGCCTTTCCAGAAATGATCTACATCAAACAGGTTAGAGTCAAATCATCTGAAAATAAACTTAAAACTACTTCCAATAAGGTGTAGTGCAAGAGTATCAAACTGGATTTCTTCGAGGGCCGAATCAGCATTGTTCTCCTCTGTGGGCCAGCGGCAGGGTGGTGGTGGCTGGAGTGGCAAGACAGACGCCTCCTGCAGCACTCTGCCAGCTGAAAACGGGTGGCCTGTTTTTGGGTCCATTTTTGGCCTGTTTTCAGCCTGTTTTGGGCCTATTTTTTTGGCATGTTTTCAGCCTATTTTGGGCCCGTTTTTTGCTCTGATTTCGGCCAGTAGAGTGCTGCAGGAGGCCATGGAGGGTGAAACGAGGTGTGTGGGGCACGCACACGGACCATTTTAGCCACCAGGCATATTTCCAGGCTGGCCCCGCATGCTGGATTTAAGCACCCCTGGCCTTGAGCTTGACACCCCTGGTTTAGTGGTTAAGGCACCAGGGTTGTAGAAAGCCAGAGACTCTGAGTTCTAATCCCATCTTACCTATGAAAGACAGCTGGGTGACCTTGGGCCAAACATTTTCTCTCAGCTCAACACGGCTCACAAGCTTGTCATTGTGGGAAAAATAGCAGGAAGAAGAAGGCATTTTGATATATTTGCCATGTTAAGTTATTTGTAAAAATAATAAAGATGGGATACAAATAAACAAGTAGTGAGTAAGTAGAAGCTCAGTTTAGCTACCCAAAACAAAACAAAGTTAATGGGCAGAACATATGGTAAAGTACTAATTGTTTGCCACCATTTCAGACTAATTGCAAACAAACCTGTTCAATGGGTCTGGTAAAACTATATTACACATCTCAGAGCAATGGTTTAGTAAGAAGGGGAGGTTCATACTTAAGGCATTTTTAATTTTCTAATGCAATAAAGATTAGAGCTTTCTATAAAATAGTCTATAATAATTTAGTATCCTTTACATGATATTGGTAAATGCAGAAGTCTTAACAATATTTTCTATTTCTCAAATTTAACTTCATAAAATGTAACTCAAAAAACAAAAGCAATACTTTGCATTATATTTACTGGAAATTACTATTAAACCATGAAAATATTCAACAAAAACCAGAGACCCACGGAGGAAAAAAAAGAAGAAACTCTCTGAAACTACAACTGCTCTTTTTCTGATATTTAAGTCACACTAATGAAAAGAAAAATGAATATAAAGATGTCCAAAATAGCAGTACAAAAATGCTTCCAGTAAAAGCAGATATTTTCCTTGCATCTATTAAATTCTGATTATATTTCTGAGTTGCCAAAATATCACTATGTTAAATAATAACTTAAAACAAGGTTTCTCTTCTTCTAAGGTTTTCTGATAAATATTTGGTAATCCATCATAGGAAATACTGAAGTTCCTTTCCAGCTTCTTGCTTAATACTGAAATATGCCAAAAAACTGCCAGAATTTCTGAAAGGTGATTAATCTCAGAGTTCCTTTTGCTATGCCTTCAAAAATAATCTAAGGCAATTTGAAAATAAGCCGCAAAGTGAACATCTGCAAAAGTATAATTTAAGATTCATTCTAGAAAATATAAATTAGCATATCAACTATTTTGGTCTTGATAAATTACACTGTAATTACACTTTTATAAAGCTTTATTAAATTACTCTGAAGCCAAAGAAATACGATATGGATAGTACTCAATTCTTACCTCCATAAATGGCAAAGTCTAGATTCTATGATGTGAGGCTTCTATGGATGGAAATGGGAGAAGGGCAATGTTCACTTATTTCACATTTTCTGAATTGTGTTTCTCTTTTCCATTCATAGAAGACTTCACTGGATCAAGCAGTTTTCCAACAAGTCATAAAGGGGGACAGCACATCTATGTCCATATGCAGATGTGTATATATTCAATGACACATCGTTCCATATATATGTGCATATCTGTATATATGTGCAGGTACAAGAAATTTTTAAAATACAGATTTAGGGACAGACAATGTACTCCAAAATAAAAGATTTTTACAAAAATTAATGATAAAAATTAAAAATAAATTACTACCTCTTACTGTAGTGCAAATAATGGAGACACGAGATAATAATTAAAGATCCTAGAAAATAATATTTCTCCTCCATTTTGGCTTCAACTGATAAAAACTTACAGGAAAGTTAGCTAGCTTTTCTCTCTTCTTATTTTTCTCTAAGAAACTTCCTGAAGCAGAAAGGAAGCATGCTAATAATTTATTCCACCTCTGCAGTGTCAAAAGCATCTAATTCAGTAAGGCCATCTGATTTCTATGCCTTGGGAGGAAAAGACAGTCAACTATGGAAGTATTTCCAAACCACATCCTGCCTTGGATTTTGACAGAGGTCCAATGTAAAACACTGAAGAAAAAATAAACTAACTTTATTTTCAACATTACTTTCTATGGAAACAGATTGTCAGTGAATTAAGCTTCAGTTATCGAAGACAATTGTGAAAAACATTTTATGCAAAAAAGTAGAAAAAATGATTATACTTATTCAATACAAGAGGGGGGAATATTCTCAATAATCGGCAAATCTAAAATTCAATATCATCACAATAAACTAATTAAAATTTTAGTTATACCTTTTATCTCTGGTCTATGGCTTTAATAACGTTTCAAACTCATTAAAAAACAATCTTTAGTACTATTTTTTAAAATTATAATAATTGAATTGTTGGTTTGATTATCAATTTCCAAAATTCAATTCTTATTCAATAAGTTGTATTCTCAAAAGATTGTATCCAGAAAAGTCATGAAAGAAAAAAAGACTGGATTGTTTAGTTTTCTTTTATGGACTGCTTTTTTTTGCAGCAGTGTAAGATAGTAGTCTGTAATTCTACCTAAGTTTACTTAAAAAAAAAACCCAGACAAAAATGAGAATTCAGTCTGGCAGAACAGCTTGAGTATAAAGCCTCTGGAATAGATGAAAGTTTTCATACATTTTAAACAATGATAAAAATATAGGACTACTAAAAAAGAAATTTGCTTTTCTGAGTATGAAATGAAAAATCCAGGCCAGCTAAACTGTTATGAAGGGACTGAATTATGCCAAGTCATTTTTTACATAATAAGGAATCTGCACTATGCTTGTTTAAAACCAGCTATTTTGTTTGGCTTAATAACAAATACAATTATAAAACACTGCCACCCAATCTCACATGACAAGGATACTTTGATTGAAAAGAACACTTTGTTTTGAAACTGTATTTGCACAAAATCTAAAATGCTACTCATCTAACCCATTGTGGCATTCTTGTGAATGAGAAAGGGAATTTATTTCTTCTTGGCATGGATGACACAAGACATATTTTGTAATTTATTGGAGCTCTGAAGAAAGAGGTCAAAATCAGAATTTTCAAAGCATAGAGGCTAGAAATTCATATATATATTAGCTGTACTTTAAACCAGTGGCCCCCAACTTTTTGGGTGCCAGGGAATGGATGGTGGTTTTTCCATGGACTGAGGCATGTGGTTTCACACACTAAACAGTTCGATCCCGTGGATGTGTGGATGGGATCTCACTCACTTGCATGGATTATTCCTGGTGGGCCGTGGACCAGTGCCAATCTGTGACCTGGGGTTTGGAAAGCCCCGCTTTAAACCATGTCAACATGATACTATTGTATTCATCCCAGACTCTTTCCTTTTTAAATGATTACTTTATCCAGAGAAGGGAAAAAGTGTCCCACAGAAACTCTTGGGGCTCAAATAATTGTTAAAAATTCATAAACCACAATGAGCAGATTAAAGTTGGAATAACTAGGAACTGGGGCTATATTACTAAGCACATAACAGAACGTAATTTTATTTCTATTGAAGTTTTTTTTTCAATTTTCCTTTTCTGCTCTACAAATGCCCCAAAATGATAATAAAGTATAAATCAATACTGATCTAAATGGTAGCCTAATTTTATAAAATAGGTCTGGGAGAGAAGACTCAAGAAAACTAAACAGTGAAAATTAGTGATGGCTGAAAATCAAAGCCTTTTATTATCTGATGAATGTAAGCTATCTTGCAGAGTGCCAATTATGTTCAAACCATTACATATAAGAGAAACATAATGCAACCAATTGTTCATTATAACTACTGCTGCATACTCTGTCCTCACCATTTCCTCTGTGTTGATTCAGTCACACTTAAAACTTGGAATCAAATTTCAGTATCTGTGTTTTTTCTTACATATTATTTTTGAAAGGAAAAAACATATGGCTGAATCAAATTTCAGTATCTCTGTGTTTTTTCTTGCATATTATTTTTGAAAGGAAAAAAACATATGGCTGAATCAAATTTCAGTATCTCTGTGTTTTTTCTTGCATATTATTTTTGAAAGGAAAAAAACATGTGGCTTTCTGGATGGTGGTTGTCCTTTGTTTATAGGATGGGCTTGGGCCTGGGTCTGATGAGGGGGATTGCCGGTGGTGTCCCACGTTGTTTTGGGTCTGGTGTTGGTTTTTGTGGCTGGGATTCATCTGTTGGTGAGGGCTAGCTTCCAGATGTCTGGTAGATGTCTTTCATATACTCAATTAAAAGACTGATTAATTATAAATTGATAGAAGTTTAAAATGGCAATATTTTATACCTTTATATGTTCCAGAACAGCTGTTGCTACATTTGTATGAAGATCTATGAGTCTTTTCTTTTCTAGAAGCTCTGGAAGAGAACTGAAAAAGATTCCATTCAATTTAACTTGTCTGTTTATTCTATTTTAATAACAGAAGTAGTGATATATATACAAACATGCAATTTGGGAATCAATCTCAAATAGTACAAACATACAAATAAAAGAAGGGAAAGGGAGAATCCATGAAGGAGTACTTCAGAACTGGGCCTCAGGAAAATATTAAAACTATTTTGAACTATTTAGATCCTGTTTTGTCCTTTGCCACCCATGGAATGTACTGCACAAGAAGAAAATATGAACTTGGATAATGTACTGTCCAAATCTTTCTCTATATGCTCTGAAATCGTATGACGTTGATATCCTCTTTTTTACTAACATGAGTTTGAAGATAACACTTGTAAACTAGTTGTTCTACCTCATCATGTTTCTGATTAGTGGCCATAAAACAGTTCATGAGTCAAATCCTTCCTAATAACTTAGTATATCCATTAAATCAAATGAGGTTACAGTAGAGGAACTAGAATTAATTTTGCAACACATAATAATCCATAAAATGGTTTTCAATACTTTTCCCAAAATGTAGATTTGAAACATATGGTTTTACATCATTATACTACTTTAAAATTTCATGAGATATTGCACTTAGATATAGTCTAATATCAGAATAAGGAAGGAAACTGATTAAATGGTGAACTTCTTGCCCATTAAAAGTGTTTCATACTTACCTAACAGCTGAAGTTAGTTTAGCTGTATTATCAGACAGCATACTGATTGCTCCTTCATCTTCACCTTCCAGCCCCTTAGAAGAAAAGCTATTTTTATTTATTGTTTATTTATATGTGCATGCTTAAAAAGTAAATGGGGCATTTAATTTACACAGAATGGAATTCTTGTTTTAACATAACTTTGAAGAAGAGGCAGTTAAAGCAATTCAGAAAGATCACAATGAAGTCTTATTGATTATATGCACACAAGTTATTGTAGACCTGACTAGCTGCTTATCAGAAAAATGATTCTCTGAATAAACATTTTGGACATACAATAAGAAATCCATGTTGCATGACATTAGCATATTATGAGAGGGAGGGCAATGATGGGTTAGATACAGATGAAAAATCCTATTTCCACTTAAAGTTATCTGGAAGCAAAAAGAATAGCTATCATGACACACTGACACCCTAACTGTTGGTTATGTTTTCTGCCCTGAATTGGTTATATTCACTTCCTTGAGTTATTTGTAGACTAATAAAGGCAGGATACAAATGAAACAACAATAAAACGAACTGTTCACAACACAACAGATAATGAACTTTGTGGAACAAGGAAGGAAACTGGAGGTAAGGCAGAGGGGAAACCATGTATAGGGTAGACTGGTCCCAACCCTGCTGGCCTTCAGGAAAGGCCTCAAAACCTGGATGTGCCATTGGGCTTGGGGATCCCATGGAAGTGTGGAGCCTATTAAATGGCTGCAATGTGTGTAAGTTTAGACAGCATCCCCCCAATCTTTTTTGTCACTGTAACGTTTGTTTTTAATGGTTGAATTTTTCGGTTGTTAATCTGTCTTTTAATTGCGTACACTGCCCAGGGTCATATGTAAGTGAGTTTGGGTGGTCACATTAATTCAATAAGTAAATAAATAGTTGCAACATTAAACTGAAATTAAACTGGAACTAAAATTAGCAAAAAGCTAACTTTATTTAATGTAAATAGATTTAATTTGCCGAGCACAAGGATACTATTCAACAGTTTGGTAAAATGAGGACCCAGATTGTTGGAGTCAATATGCCGACATTTTAAACTGCCCGGAGAGTGATGTAAAGCACTATGGGGTGACACATACACACACACGTCTAAGTGCTATAGCTACTGCTATAAAGAGGGTACAGCATAATTATGCTCCATGCAGCAGTGGAGTAATTAAATATTTTGTCTGCCTTCCTGGATATAAAATTAATGAAAACTAAGAAAATAACAAGGAATTTAACCTTTAATGAAGAGGGTTTTGTTAGAAACAGATATAGCAAGAAATTCAGTGAAATACATGACGTAATAAAAATATATTTCAAAAATATATGGAAATAAAGAAACAAGATATTAAAAGCTAGAAAATTTTCCTAGTTAGGACTTAGGATATATTACCCAAGATCAATTTTTTATTTCAAATGACATTGATTCCAATTTCAAATAAAAACCTGCAGGTTTAGCAAAGAACAATCAACATATTTATATGGAATGGGGAAAAAAACCCAAAAGTTATTATTCAAAATTTGCCAAGATTCCAAAGAAAGAAGCAAATAAGCATTTTTCAGTCTTAGACTCTATTATCTTAAATTCTGAAATCAGGTTTTTCTTTTCATTTATGTGGAAGACTGCCTTCAAAAAGGCTTTAGGTGTAAAATGTGATTGTTTATTTTAGCAGACAGTGTAGCTGAAATCTTCATGTTACCTATTTTAAATTACTATAGATGTAAATAAACTTGGTCATAATATAGAATAATATTCTATATTATTTTATATATACAGAAGTAGGCAAAGCTGGTGGATTGAGGAATAAATAAATATAAATTTATACATTTATTCATCTATTTTTCTGCAGTATTTTATCATCTCTAGTTTTATCTCTTAGAAGATGCAAAAATTCAATTTTGCTCCCTTAGAAGAGTAAAGAAAATTCCTAGCTCTTATATATACTTGTAATCCATTTGTAATCAGTTACAACAGTTGTTTGACTTCAATGTATGCAATATAGATTATGAAACTGTTTACAAGGCTGTGGAATTTATTTAAAATCTTGTTTTTAGTTTTAGAATTCTAAATTAACCAGCATTGCATTTCCAGCGTATTTTGAAAATGCCAATATATTTAAAGAACCCTATTAAGTCCCAAAAGAGTATTTTTATTATATCAATAAATCTTACCATTATACTTTTAAGCCGCTTCACTTCATCCTCTTGAGTTCTGTATGATTCTAACTCTTGCTGGACAGACTCTGCTACCTCTGGAAAAGGACTAATAAATATTGTGTAAACTATTTTTAATTCATAATCTGTATTTTAAACATACATTTTTAAAATGTTACTTGTAGCTTTCTTCATACTAGATTTTAAACTTTGTTTAAGGTACTGAGAAAACAGTAGTATAAATTGAAGCATAAATGGTGAACTGGTGATATAAAATACTCCACTTACCTTCCTTTATGTTTCTGCCAAAATTTATCAGCTGCAGTTAAATCATATGTTTTTTTATTTTTTTTCTTTGGTCTAGCACCTGCTACAGAATTTTCCATTCCTGAAGATTCTTCCAAAACAACTCTGTTCAAATGAAAATCCTAGAAAAGATTACTTTAATTAGAGATTATTGCCTATTACCTAGTATTTCAATACACCATTTTAAATTCAAAACAAGTTAATAAAAACACTAAACTGGTATTTGATGTTTTGCTCTTGTAAATAAAGAGTTTTTCAATTAAAAGTAACATTTGAATTTTTCTTTTAAATTTCTCTGTATATATTATATACAAATAAGAACATGTATTTTTTCTGATTAATATATGCTACAACACATGGTCTCAAAATCGGTAGTTTTGAGTTATTAATTATTTAGTATTTCTGAGTAAATTTTGAACTACTGAGCTATTTTGAAAGTTACTCAATATTTCTGTTAGTCTATTTTATAGCCTGGAACAAAGATCCCCCCCCCCCCCCAAACTGGTATAGCATTACACCAATGTTGATTACTAAAACTGGTAATTCATATCATATAAGTGCTCTAAATGACAATTAGTTTGATCATTTTTTTCATACTTAGTAGCCATGTCATAAGGCTCAATCACCCTGGAAGATGATTCACCACAGAATGATACAAATTTAAAATATTAATTCTAATTCTTACCAGTTGTTTTTCCATTAAGCATTACTCAATTATATATGAATGCTGCAAAGTATATGGAATTGGCTTGTAAATGATAACAGCTGGTAGAATACCATATAGTTCTTCATGAAAATTGCACATAATCCCTTCTTTAGATATCTGTGGACTACGCCATGGGAATATGGGTCAATGTCAAAAATAACTTTGTATTTAGAATACAAACCTTATACTGAATTAATTTAACTTAAAGTTTATGCATCACCATGAAGCCAATTATATAGACTACAAAATCTGTATTTATTGTGACAAATCAAGTAATTAATACAATGAAATACTTTGTAATCTTTCTTAATTATAAATTTAATTTAGTTGCTTGAAACAATTATTTTTATAAAATTGCACATTTTAGATTTTTTTTATTGGATCACATTCATAACTACTAAAAACTACTTTTCCATTGAAATTATTAATATGTAACATCTCCACCACCTTGTGGTGATTAATGATATTTTAATATGTGTAGCTTTGAAAAATAAATACTGAAGAGATCAAAACATATTTTATGAACAGACTTCAGAAAAATTTAAATAGCAGACAAAATACATATTTTACCAAGTAAAACATGTTTTACATTTTGATAGGACACAATCAATCTATGAGGTAGGATTTTAGTCAGAACAGCATCATTTTAAAGAAATTTTCATTGACATTATTTGGAACTTAAAATTTATTTTATTTAAAGTAATTAAACCAATTTTAAGCAATGAAAGGCAAGTACCTTGCAGTTAGTTCACCTTTTCTTTAGACCTATACAATCCATCTTCTAAACTTCTATTTTCTTTTATTAATCGAAGATACAACCATTTTTTCAATCCTTTCCAACTGTTTTAACATATGAATCCTTTATATCTGGCACCAGGCCATAGCATACCAGAAACCAGACTGCGCAAACAAGTGAAGCCCCATCTGAGTGATGCAGGCAGCACATGAACCCCCCCCCGGTCTATGGAAAAACGTATCTCCATGGAACCGGTCCCCGATGCCCCAAAGGTTGAGGGCCACTGCTTTATAAGCTTGCCCTATTTTCAGTACATTTTCTACAATCCTTTCCAAGTTCAGAAAATAAACTTTTACTGTACTAACAATATATATGAAACAGTGTGATTCTCCTTACGTAATACCATTATTCTACCATATTCTGATGATTAGTATAGTAAACCTCTATCATAGGCCACTGGAAGAATAAAATTTAAAGAGGTTTTGAAAGCAAATTAGGGAAACAAAGATTATTCCCCTCTGTATGTTCCTCCATAGGACAGTTTTTCTTATATAAAATCCTCTTGCCAGGCAATTGATATAGACACTTCATCACTGTGCAGGAACAAATAAGAAAAATGGAATTCCACTAACTAAAAATAATGGCTGGTGACCAAGCTCAGCCAAAATCTGGGCAATCCATTATGTCAAAATAAATCATACCATTGTAGCAAAACTATACCACAAACCTTGGATTACTTACATTCCTAAGTCTATATAGCAAAAGTAAAGCTGGTATCAACTGATAGATTTGCATATCTCTTGGGATATCAGCTATTTGGAAAAAAACTGATTTTTAAGTTATTGGTGTCAAGCAAGAGTAGTGAGTGAGGTGCATGCATTGCATTATACTTTTGTATTATGGAGGTGGGAGTAAAAAGCAGAAAAAAAAGTTAATACACATAGAACTTACCAGTACATCATGTACTAAGGCTTGGTAGGTCCATGTATGATGTAGAGGAGTTGCCAAATCTATATTTCTGTCAACAAGCACTAAAAGAGGTCTCTGAAAACTATGAAAAAATAACTGATTAGAATCTCTATTGCTATCTGTATACTTAGAAAATTCTAATAATTACAACTGTATTGGAATACTGTAGGAGTTATAATGAATATGAAGCACTGTTCCATTGAATATAAAGGTTTGTAATAAAATGAAATGTTTGTGTATAAAATTACATTAAAAGCTGCCTAAAACAATCTTCTTAAACCATCTATTTTCTTCAAGAAACATTTTTACATACTGCTTTTATTTACTACCACTATAAGTAAGCTATGGAGAAGCAGTGACATACTTTAATTCTACAAAGCACTAATACAATAATTAAAAAATATTGCCAAAAAGTGAAAATGCTACCTAAATTGCCCAGTCCCAAGTGTGTCGCCGGTGAAAAGGCTATTTCTGGCATCTCTAAGGTTCTCTCGGAGTTTTTTATCCAATTTCTGTGGAAACAAAGTACAATTTTCAAAAACCTATAAAGTCGGTGCTATATGGGAGGAGAGAGAAGAGGAATGCACCTATAGATTTCTTGCAAAAAGACAGAAAATAATTAGGAAGATGGGTCATGAATTTCTCAGTAATTAATAAGATATATCCAAACTATTCACATCATTTCTATTTTTCTAGATATCATTAACAACAGATCTCTCTACTGAAAATATTGTTTTCTCAGAGCAATCCTGTATCATTTCAGAATTTTTTCTTTGTGATTGAGTTGTGGTGAAAAAATGATGAACAGAAGACAGCTCTGCAAAAAGTGGAGCCGACAACTGTGGTGGAATGAAGAGCTGGCAAGTAGGCCGACTCATCATAATTCTTCTCTGGATAAGAAAATGGCTCACAAGTGCTTCAGACAGCAATCCTCAGTGGGAGATGAGCAAACCACGGTCTGTGTCTTTGAGTTTGCAGACTTCCTTTTCTAACAACTTTTGGAAACTGCTTGTTAACTGCTTTTCAGCTATTAGGAACCTTTGGATAGACTAGTTTGACAGCACTGGGTGAGTTTCCTTCAATCCTTAACAAAATTAATTTTAAATACAAGTTTACAGACTGTTTTTTGAATAAACAACAAAAGAGTGATTAAAACTTTGATTTACAATGGAGTAAGAATCCAGATAAATTTGAAGTAAGATTATTAAGAATCCTTCCCATGGAAAAATGCTGTTTTGAATTCTTAAAAAACACGAGAACTTTAGATTTTGGGCAGTAGAGAGAATCAGAAAGAACTAAGATTACAGTTAAAGGAGACATGCACTTAAATTTGATTTATTAATATAGAACGGCACAAAATACTTCAATATTGGATATACTAAAGGATATTTGTGAGCAATCAACCAAGAAGTTAATTCCAAGAAGTTAATTCCAAGAAGTTAATTCCCTGTCTTTATACTTAGACTATATTTAAAAGTTGTTTGTAATGAGAGGAACCAATTTTACTGACATGATTGAAATTGATTTGAAAGTGGATTTCAAAATGAAAGGCTACCAGAATAACATGTAAAAAGAAGTTACGCTTGACAAACAAAAATTAATGTCTTAATAATTAAAAGGTATATACAAATAAGAAATCAAGAGAGTGACCTGGATAATTTCCCTATAATGGATTTACAAAAGAGGCTTTGAAAAATTCTGTGAGAAGGAACAAAATAAAAATGAAAAGAAATCAAGTTCTAGGACATTAACTAAAGGGACTAAAGATTAAGTAATTAGAAGTAAAAGGAAGGAATATAAAGTTGGTTTGTTTGATGAAAGTTAAAACAGATATTAGAGTCGGTTTGGCATAGTGGTTAAAGCATTAGGTTAGAAACTGGGAGACCTTGAGATCTAGTCCCACTTTAGGCACAAAGCCAGCAAGGTGACTTTTTCTTAGTTGTTCTCTTACAGCCCAAGAAAGGAGGCAATAGCAAACACTTTTGAAAAACCTTGCCAAGAAAACTGTAGAGATTTGTCCAGGTCAGTCTCCAAGAATCAGAAGGAAATAAAATAGATATCCTGTTATCTCTAGTATTTGAAGAAGCCAGAATTTTAAATTATGTCTAAGTTTGATAGATTGCAATAGTACCAGATGAAATTGGAGAGAAAAGTATAAATCTAAAACTTATTTATTTTGCATCAAAGCATTAGAAAGTTTAAGATTTGATCGAGTAAGATGAATTGGGAAATTCTTCAAATGTGCTTGAGTTGATACATCCATCCTTGTGAATTTACCATCAAGCAAATGCCAAATCTCTTCTGCAATTCAAGTCAAATATACAAATAAAAATGCCATTGACCTACTATAAGGTAGGTGAAAAAGTATAAAATGAATAGTCTGTTAATACTTATGTGTTGTTAGCATTTGTCCACACTGTAATAGAATAATATGTGCAGTCAGTAAATAAGACCTAGTAATGTTAGTCCAAAAGTTGGTACAAGCAAAACCAAAAAGTTTGATTGGGCATTTGAAAGAGGATAAAATTTGTTTTTGCAAGCTACAGAAACTACACTAATTACTGTATAAAATCCATTCTACATTGTATATTAAAGTACCTACAATGTTTATTTTAATTTTATTTTTTTGAAGTTGTGATATTTTATAACTTACCACAGCCACCATTTCTGCTGCTGTTCCTCTTGAGCATCTAATTATTGGAATTGCTCCTGTAAAAATAATGTTCAATAAATATCCTTTGATCCAGTCTAGCATATATTTAAGGTAGATTACATTTTGTTTGCAATGCTGCACAGTGCATTTTTTATTTAAGAAATAGATGGTTCACAACACACATACATACAGTTCACACATACATACATATTAAAAAAGCAGACAAAGTTTATAGCACTTTTCAGAAAATAAAACAGATTGATAAATCAACAAGATTATATATTGGATGCTCTGCTAAAAAGAAGGCCCTTACTAACTTCCAGAATGACATTAGTATTCTCCTGGAATAGACTTTCCAAGCACTGGCCAAAGCCACCAAAACCTGTCTTTCTAGTTCCAATAAGATAGTCCCCAAAATTTATTAGAATGCAAAACAGGGTTTCAAAAGTTAATTTTAATCAGTGGTCCAGTATATACTGAAAAAGTTCTTCAAATATTCTGTTTTCAATCATTCTGGCATTTAACATTAGTAATTGCCGTAATTAATAAATTAACATTAGTATAGAGTCCAAAAATAAACTGGAGACTAGTGCAAATTTTTTAATGCCTGATCATAAACTTACTATATATAGTCCCTTCTTAACATGAATTCAGGACTTCTGATGCAATATGTATTTTAAAAATCCTGATATGATCTAAAACTTTATATTAATTGTAAAAAACCATTAAAAAGAAATACTTTTGAATTTCATACAAATGAACAATATCAATTCTGCCTAATTCAAGCTTACAATGTCATTTCTCCCTCCATGAAATTAGAAAACATGATGAACCTTAAAAAAGAGTTTAAATCCAAGGTTCAAACTGATGAGAAATCTTTGAGAAAATGTTACTTTGGATAGGAAAATGTTATAACACAACTAATGGAAAAATGAGAAAAGAATATAGAAATGCACATAATAGATGACAAATCCTGTTTTTTTATTATTAACTCCAGATAGTATATTGAAGTAGAAATAATCATCTTTACTAATAACCATACAACAATGAAAAAAGAAGTTTACACTTACCCAGTGTAACAAAGAAACAGAAAAGGCTGTCAACAATTGTATCCATAATGGTCTCCATTTCTGTATCTGTTATGTCTGGTTTGTTAATGGCTATGTTATCAAGAAGGAAGAAAAATCATCACAGAGTGACTTTATTTCTAGCAAAGAATTCGACATAACAACTCCTAGAAGATAAAACACATATATACACGCAACACATATAACTTGAAAAACACTACTTACTCTTTCCATAATGAAAAAGATATATTTAGGATCTTGACGCTATTAATGTAGAGAGCATCAGATCAGTGAAGGCTGGATAAACCAGTCTACTGATAGGCAGATACAGGGAAGGAGGAAGATTTAATAAACATGACATTTTTCTTTCTCATTTTCTTGATTTGGATCAGGCAACCCATCCCCTCTTGCCCTAAACCAGGTTTTACTATCATTATTTTTCTTCCATCTATCCCACTGGAAGGAAAGTATATAAGCCATCTGAAGGGATTATTTTCCCCCAAATTCTGAGGATGATCCCACCAACAAATGCTAGCATCCTTCTTTTGCTCTTTGTAAGAAAGACTCAAAACTTCTAAGATCCTGGAACATTCTTTCAGGAGCTAAAAGACTGCAGGTTTTTTTTAAAAATAATAATTTGTCTTCATTAAAATCCATTTTTATCTTAATAACAAATGCATGTTTAATGATGTGGTCTTAAGTGCTTAATAGCAAAACTCTGTATCAGTGGTAGAAAACTTGTATGCATGCAAGAATTACAGCATTAAGTTCTTATATGGTTTAATTGTACTACACCCTCAATAACATGGTTTAACGGGTAGGCTAAAAAAAGGCTAACAAATATTGATTTAAAATGCCGCACATTACATTAAATAAAAGAATCACCTACCATGATATGAAACAAGCTCCTTATTTTGATTGCATAACACAAACATGTCATCTTCCAAGGTAATGAAATTGAGGTATTGGTCAAAAACCTATACATCAAGATAAAATTATCATCCCTACAGAAACATCTTTGTAGCTATTATACATTTAATTAACATATTTGAGAAATATCATAGTGATAAGAATAAGAATAGTGAAGTAATACATTCAGTAGCGAGGCAGTCTCAGGAAAAGTATTTGTGTGGATTAAAGAGGTACTGAAGATGATACAATCACAGGGCAGTAAGATGGTACAAGCACAGTATCTTTAAGGAGCCACTGACAGACAGTATGAGTGCTGGATTCATTTTCTACTTTAACATTATTTTATTATCTCATTTTTACTGTTCTTTAGCAATCCTACAAAAAGATATGATGCAGAGGATTACAGTAGTTAAGGATTCATAAAAATATAGATGTTCCCACTTGTGCAAATAACTTCCAATAAAACAAAACCATCACAGGATACAATGAATGCCTACATGCATTATGCGCCTCTCTCCCAAGAAGGTGACTCTCTCCCAATGGAATATCATCTCCCCAGAATTATGATTAGTCCCCAAACTGATACTTTTCCAAAAGACCCGGAAAAGTGTTTCTGTTAAGAGAGCCTGGGAATCCCATGTTGATATGAAACTGATCAAGCATTGGTCTGATTCGGTTTCTTGGCACTGCAGGGGTGTGTGTATTGTATGGGTTTCTGTACTGTGATTTTTAATTTTGTAAGCTGTCCAGTCACCATGTGTGAGTTGGTCAGCCATATAAATTTGTTTAATAAATAAATGAGAAAATGATAAAATGTGAGAGTTATCTCAACTAAGTTTGAACTGGCTATATATCTTTATGAATAACCCATTCTCCTCCTTTTCTTCTTCTTTTAAAGACCCCATCATCCCTTGTGGGGTGGAGTCTGGGCAACGGAATGGAGCCAGCAGAATGTTTACTGGCCAGATACCCTACCTGTCACCAATGCAGAGTTTTGTTCAGCAGATATGTTCTCAGAGAGAGCAGATATGTGCCCAGAGAGAGAAATATCTGCCTCTACCTAGGATCAAACTCACAGCCTCCTGATTGTGAGGTGAGAGCTCCACCTCTAGGCTACCACCCCACCCCATGCATAACTCATTCTCTCTGAAAAAATCCCCTTCTTACTCTATGGACAGGACGAGTCTCAATCTCGGGTCCTCTATCAGAGGCCTAGGAGTTTGAGAGTTCTGTGCTGCATCTTAGCTGTTCCTAGCACCATCTTCTTCTGGACTCTGATATTATTCCTGGGATGACATTGGAGCCACACTCCAAACTTAGAAGTCACAGCCCGTAGTGCTTCTACCATGACTGGAACAATTTTGGCCTCTATTTTCCACATTCTCTCCAGTTATTCCTTCAGGCCCTGGTACTTTCTCCAGCTTCTCACACTCCTTCCTGATGTTGTTAGTATTTGGCACTGCTACATCTAACACCACTGCCGTTTTCTGGTCTTTATTTACACCATGATGTCTGGTTGATTGGCCAGTACTTGCCTATCTGTATCTGGAAGTCCCACAGGATTTTAGTCCCATTATTCTCTATGACCTTCTGTTGAGCCCATACCCTGTGCACATTCTGGTACACAATGCCAGCTACCTAGTTGTGCCGTTTAATATATGCTGTTCCTGCCTGCTTCTTACATCCTGTCACTATGTGTGTTAAACTGTCTCAGGGGCTTCTCTGAATAGTATGCACCTCAGCTCCTATCTAGTATGACAGATGCCTGCTTCTATGAACTGGTGCTTAGTGCCTCTTGTGCTAATACGATCAATGCCTTAGTGCTGATTCTTAATCCAGCCCTTTCCAGTCAATGGTAAGATTCTCCAATGTTTGCCACATCAGCTATCTTTTTGCTAGTATATCCCATGCAGGGTTTGTCTTGCCATGGCACTTTCTCTGCTTGTTCTTCCTCTCATGTCTGCTGCTGCTTCAGCAACGTATCTTAGGGTGCCATCTTCTGATATATTCCTGGATGTTCCGGGTTTTGTCCAGGACAGTGGGGTTAACATGCACCAGATCCTGCCTGCCTGTTTCCAGCTGGTGTACAGTTCCTGGGTTTCTGATTTGGCAGGGAAATCTTTGTACATTGTGAAGAGCTTCTGAGTCTTCACATCAACAGTTTGCATACCCATATTATGGTGGCCAGCTGACTATACTGGCAGGGTATGATGACTAGCAGGCGATATGTAGTAATGGTTATCTTATACTTCCCATTGAGCTGGCTCTTCAGGACCTCTTTATCGTTTGGTGATACTTGGACATCGCTGTCTTTCTTGCCTCATCATGGTGCTGATGTAACTGTGAGATATCAAGGTATTTGTAACTGGTCTCTATGTCTGCATATCCATATAAGTGATTATCTGGCCTATGCAGAACAGCAATGTGTACATGCATCAGTTGGTGTGTGCCATACTTGATGGCCACTTGTGTGAGAGAGTTGACTTCCAGTGTTGTCTTCCACAGTCCCATTGAGTTCTTGAGGAAGTCTTGAGTGTCTTGTTGCCTTATACCGCATCAGGCAATCACAAATCCATGTATGTGTTAGAGATTCCAATACTGAAACTACCTTTTGGAATTAAAGATATACAGTACCAGTCACTCTACAAGCAAATATGTATTTTTAAATTAATTATAGATTTGTGCCAAATAAATGCTTTGGAAATACGTAAGCATGTGTGTTATGTTCACCTGTATCAATATAACAAATTACACTTTGTACCTTAGCAACTTGTGTAACTGCATTGGCACCAAGAGCAGCATTTGCTATATCTTCCAGTTTACTTCTTGAAATGGCAGAAATAAAATTTAAATAATATGATTCATAAAGTTGATTTCTAAGATCCTGAAAGAAAAAAAAGACCAAACCAAATAATGTTAAATAAGTGGGCTTTTAGTGAACAAGAATGCTTTAGGATTAAAATATTTAGCCAACCTGACAGTAAATATGTAATTATTTTATGCAATTCTCCATTGGACAAATTAACTGTCAAAACTTGCCTTATTTAGGAATACAATTTTAATTTCTTATTAATTTAAACATATAGAAATTACTTTTAACGTATGCCATGAGAAGTTGAAAGTGGATGCATAAAACTGAACAGCTGAGCAGATGCAGTTATATGAAATGTTGTAAAACAAACCAAGGAGGTATTGTTTAATTAAATTTGGGGAATCCTGAATCATGATTAAATGCATTTTTCTAGTCCCTTGCTGAATCATCTATTACTATTGAAATTTCAATTGAAATGCAATATTCTTAGTTCCTTATTGGTAAGATTGGCCTTTGTTAATATAAGTTTAAAAAATGCTTCTAAGTGAAAAAGTGCTTATCATATTTTTCACACTGTAAGATGCACCTGACCATAAGACACACCTAGGTTTAGAGGAGGAAAACAAGGAAAAAAACAAACAAACAGGCAGAGTCTGAGGGCCACAGATAGGTGTCCTCTCATGAGCCAGCTCTGCCTATTGACTCCTGCACTGTGGAAGAGACAGAAGAGGCAGGGTTCAGCACTGTAAAAGGACCATGCTGCCGCAGCCCAACTACTATTCACCAAAGAACCAGCACCAACACACAGACATTTCCACCCACTTTTTTGGGGAAAAGTGTGTCTTATGGAGTGAAGAATACAGTATGTATTTTAAAATGAATGTCATCTGAGTTACAGAAAATATGGGAAAGTCTATCTGTGATGTGGATAGGTCTTAAAATATGGATATACTAGGTCATCTCATCTGCTGATTAAATAATTTGTATCATGGCCAGGAAGCATTTTCTATTGAAGAGACATTATACAGTGGCTATTTCCCTCTCATTTGTTACAAAGACGGATATAAGATTCAGTCAGTACTTCAATTCTATGTACAACTCCGTCCGCAGTTTCTGAATAAAAAGCTATTTGGAGAGTTCAAAGAAGCATATTTGAGAAATAGGTATATTAAATACAACTGATTGCTGAAACTGAGGGTTTGAATGCCTTTTGTCTGCTATAGAAAATATACTCGCAAAAGAAGTCTCAAGTACCATTTTCCTAAATAAGAGTAATGACATTCTACAATGAAATAAGATGTGGCTGTTTGAGGGATACAAGACAACATTCAAGGTTCTGAATCCTCTTTGCTAATAAATCTTGATGCTCTCCTGACATTCAATATATGTCAATTTCTTTCTTTCTTTCTTTCTTTCTTTCTTTCTTTTTTTCTTTCTTTCTTTCTTTCTTTCTTTCTTTCTTTCTTTCTTTCTTTCTTTCTTTCTTTCTTTCTTTCTTTCTTTCTTTCTTTCTTTCTTTCTTTCTTTCTTTCTTTCTTTCTTTCTTTCTTTCTTAACAGTATTAAAACTCTACCATTAGTTTTTCAAAGCATTTTTAAATCACATTCCTCCTAGTTCTTATGGGTCCATCTCTTGCAAGGAGTCCATCATACTTGGAAACGTGTCCATTATCAAAGAATCCAAACTGTTTTTATTAGTAACATACTGTAGCCAGCTATTTAGTTCAGCTTTTATCTCTCCATCTGAAGAAGATAACTCATCATCCAAAAATTCAAGCCATGTTTGATTACACTCAAGTTTATCTCATTTGAAAACCATGAAATCCGGCATTGGATGATCACTTTCTCAGAATGTATCCCTGACATGTAATACTGAGATTAAATGTCTACCTCTTAACAAGTCCTCAGAACACACAGCTGTCACTCTCTCATCTTATTTGTATCCCCTTGAATTCTATATTACAATTTTGTTACTATTTATAGAAAACATTAAATAGGCTAAATCTACCTGGCACAGTCTATCAATATTTTCTTCTGTTGGCATTACAAAATATATTGCTGGAACATCAGGAATAGGATCTCGATCAGAATGAAGAAGACTGAAAAGAAAAGAAACTTAAGTTATTTAATAGCAAATAAACAAACTAAAAAGCCATTTAAAGAACAAAGACATCACTTTAATCCTATGAATTATTACTTGGGATTAAGCATCACAAAAAGCTGAGTACTATTCATTATTTTTATCATCTTTCCATAAATGTTGGTCTATAATTAATTATACAAATAATGCAAACAGAACAATCTATTCTATAACAAAACTTTTTTAAAGTAAACCAATGTTGAATGTATAAAATCAAACTGACATTTTTAAGTTTTAAGTTCTACTCAAAAACTCAAGAGTAGGGACTAATTAATAAGAAAGCATTTTATTTATTCCATGACAATCTCTGTAAGTGACTGTATCATGGCCAGGAAGGAAATAAGATTTACTATTTAATGAAATATATTTTCTCTATCAGCAACCTTCGTGAACATTTTTGAACTCCACTAAAAGACTGTTTTGAAACATGATTAAAACATATATTTTTAGATTTTTCTCTTGGTGTGTTTCAGTATTTTCCAAACTAATAATCAATCTCATCAAACTTGTTTAACTTTATACTGACTGGCATGCTAGTGCTTCAAGTCTGCTTTTGACAAGACAGGCAATGGCCCTGACTAGTATTGGGCCCTTATAACTTTCTTGTCTACTGCCTCATTGGCAGGATATCCAATCTGCAACTTAATCTGATAGACTTTCAATCATGTAAAATCTTTCAAATACTATTACAATATATGCACAGACACAAACATACACAATACATACAGATGCAAAGTAATGCCCATATCTCTTAATTCTTTCACAGAGAGTAATGGAGATATTATGTCCTGGCCAAATCTGTCATAAATAAGAACCTAAAATGGAAACACAAATAATATTAAGACATACATTATGTATATAATCATAATACATTCTGTGTTATGTTCTTTTCCCACTAACACTTATTATATAGTTAATTTTGTAGGTAGTCCTCAAGTATCTCAAAATATAGTATTATAAAGCTCTCTCAATCAAAAAGGAGTCCTTTTATTTAAATAAAGGGGGATAAAATTACAGAAAGGATAAAACAGTAAGTTAAACAGTTTTAGTTGCAATATTAAGAATACTTTTGAAAATAAATGTTCTTTGATGTTTACAATTCTTTTTTATACAGCCTTGAAATTTTCAGGCCAGTCATTTTCAATTGTCATTTTTTACTTCTTTGTTACTTCACAAATATTTCATTGCTCCACCATGTCACCTTATTGGCTAGAATTATAAAATATATCTTTCAAAAATATGACAAGGTGACAATATAAATTATATTGGATAAAAGATCAATTTATGACTTACTTTCCATACTGGTTCGCCTGTAGTGTTTTTAACAGGTGGCACATTAAAATTCAACATGCGCTTCAAAGCCCCTGAAAAAAGAAAGAGTTTCATTTTATTTATAATGATCACAATCTTAAAATATTTATATTTGGGAGTGGGCACTACAGAGAACAGGCCTGTAGTCTTTTGAATATGCTATTACCAAAATGCTTCTTTTAAACTAAAGGACTAGAGGAATTCTTGTTTATGGACATTAACATCTAAAATAGAGAACTATAAAGGAAATGAAAACATATGCAAATCTCTAGGTACCCAATACATTTGTACAAATGTCTTGGTAAGCCCTTGACACGATCTTTATCAGATGCAGAAGGCAGAATAAATTGCAATTAGAAGAAGATCTATTCTATGCACAAATAGACCTTGCTTAGGTTAGTCACAAGTTGTGACTGGGAACTCTAGTCTCTTGTTAACCATTGCAATTGCTAAGCAAAACATCATGTGGCTGCAACAGGTTTACAACCTCACTTCCATCAGTTGTTAAACAAATCCCAGTGGATTGTTAAGTGAGACATCATATGACTGTGATTTTACAGCCAACTTCTAATGCGTGTTGGAAGTGGGTTGGGAAGCATGCAAATATAGATCATTTGACTGCAGGGCACTTTAACAGTCATAAATACTCACAAAATGCCTGAATGTCGATTGCAGGACTACAAGGATGCTGTGATAATTAAAAAATGTGAGGACTAGTTGTAGTTAATTTTACAGCATTGTTGTAACTTTGACTGGACACTTAAATAGGCCCATCATTAAATGAGTTCTAACTGTACAAACCTTGACTGTGATACTGTTAAATTCCAGAAAAAGATTCTCTACTATATTCTATAGTATTCATAATTATTTGATAAATATAAGACAATTATTCAACCAGACATTACATTTATCAAGTCCTTTAGACATTTCAGTTGAGAAAAAGGCAAAAAACAACTATTCAAAAGATTATCAACAAGAAGGGAAAAAGGGTTCACATTTAATTTATATTCACGGTTCTTTATACTGGTAGCAATGTAAAGAGCTAAAGTAAAAGGGGGATTTGTTTACAAGCCAGGGTTTTTTATTATAATTATATGGAAAGAAATTGTTGTCTTCTTCTGTTGCTCTCCTCATATTGGAGGAGACATTTATAAAAACCATGTTTATCTGTAGACCTTCCCTTTCATGGTAAGCACTAATCATGCAGAAAGTGCCATTGGTATCTTTTTTCAATCAACAATTAAGGGAGAGCAATAAAAAGTATGCCTCATTCACATTATTACGTAATAATTCGGATAGAATATACCAAAAGTCAAACTAGTCAGGATAAATTTTTAACAGGCCTGTCTTGGATTCTTCCATTAAAGTCCACTCAGGCTCCTCAGGAAACAAATTGACAATATACAGTAGACCTGCCATATTTTATCAGGCTTTTGAGGGTCCTAGGAAGATGGTTCACTGAGTACTTCTAGGATAGGAAAATGGTTTATTCAACAAGTTATAAATCTTGGAAGAGTGATCCCACTACATCTAACCATATGGTTAGGTGCTCAACCTCAATTCTTGGCAGTGAGTTTTCAATAGACAGGAAGGCAAACTCATCTGGCACTTTTACAGAGAAAGGTGTGAGTAACTGAGGTCTACTCTTTCATGCCATCAGAGCAAGTTGGTATTATATCTTCTACCTTCTTCCCTATATTGACACCTCCATTTTTTATGTTTGTTTAGTTATGATATCTATCTTTATGGTGTTTCTCTCTTCCATCTACCCAATTACTAAGTCAAAAGGACTGCCCAAATTTTTCTGTTTGTCTTCAGCAAAATCCCTATTTCTGGCAGACTGTGGCGCTCATGCTTTCCAAAGTTTAAGCGTTCTTTCAACCTGTCACCTATGACATTTCTACTATAGCTAATTGCCATGATCTTTGGATGCAGTGGCAAGGAGTAATGGGGTCTGTGATCAGGCACAACTATAAGGCATCAGATTAGACAAAGCATTGTTAGCTGTGGTGCATAAAAGGAGGACCCTGACTTCATTTCTAATATATATGAATATGAATCAAGAAGTCTATGCCTATTATTTCTTGGAATAATCTAGCCTGTTTTGGGATATTACCTCTTTTTTGATGTAAGAAGCTCAGCATTCTTATTTTCTTTATTATAAAATAAAGCTTATTTACTAGTCTTGTATTCCTCCAAAATTTCTTGGCATGTATAAATCCACATAAGTTTAATATTTCTAGTTATGCTTGCATTTTAGAGCAACTTCTGGAATGAAGGTTTCTAACCAAAATGGATCTGTGGGAATACTGATGAATATTCACAGAAATGACCAGTCCTACAAGGAATAAACACACAGATTGCCAGTTTGTTTCTAGGCATGATTCAAGATTTAGGTTACATTTTTAAAGCTTAATTTCTTGATACCTTAGGATTTGTCTCCTTCTATACTGTCATCTTACTAAGACATGACAAAAAGCCCTTGTCTATGTCCCAGTTGAGGCAAGAAAATTAATCTTTTCTGGTCACATCTAAACACTGAAATATTGTATCTGGGAAGGCTAGGTTAGCACCTTCTCTGGAATTTTGCCAATTGGTCAACATCTTACCTTTTAGCAATATATGATCTCTTCATTTTCTTCGAATGTTTGAAAATACATTTTTTGTATCTACTTTGTAAATTTATTTAATAACTATTAGTCTTTTTTGTCCCAAACAGTTAAATATTTCAATTTTGTAAATGTCTTTGAAAAGTCCCAATACAAAGATATAGCAATTATGGATTCTCCTATAGGTTACTAAATTGATGAGAGCAAGAAATGTGTATCCTAAAAATCAAAATACACCTTGGAAACCTAGCAAAGGATCCCTCCAAATAAAGCATATTGAAACATATTGACAAAATGAATTTGATATGGATTGGTGCAAAATGAGATTAGTTTAAAGTTATACGTTAACTCCACATATAATTTAATTGTTCTGAACTGGACAGATTCTGTCTTATTCTGTAGCATAATAGCAAGTAACGTTTACTTCTAAGCTCAACCTCTGAGAGCATATCTGACATGGAGTTTATCTGAAAAAAAATATTTTACCTACCATGTTGGGCTATAAACCAAGCTATAAAATCAAAGTCTCCTGATTTAACAGTAGAAGTAGAGATGGCATTGTCTATCTTGAAGAAAAAAACTGACTCTAATGCAACTTTCCTCGACCAAATGATTTCCAGATGGCTTAGTTGACAAACTCCATAATCCCCATGAACATAACCACTGTCAGATGGGAATGATAGATGCAGCCATCCATCAAATCTGGGGACACCTGGTTGGGGAGTGCCCCTTAAAGGACATTCTGTTTTAAAAACTCCAAGTACATGTTTCTTATAAACGATTCACTCTTATAGTTTCAAATTGTCTTGTTGATTTTAAACACCATCCTAAAAACTAATTCAGGTATTCCTTTCTCTCTGAAACAATTTTTTTTGCAGGGCATTTTAGATAGTCCTCGAGTTACAATCACAATTGTGCCATAGCGCAGTGGTTAGAATGCAGTACTGCAGGCTACTTCTGCTGATTGCTGGGTGCCTGCAATTTGGCAGTTCGAAGCTCACCAGGCTCAAGGTTGACTCAGCCTTCCATCCTTCTGAGGTCGGTAAAATGAGGACCCAGATTGGTGTGGGTAAGAGGTTGACTGTAAACCGCTTAGAGAGGGCTGTAAAGCACTGTAAAGTGTTATGTAAGTCTAAGTGCTATTGCTATTGCACCCAAAATTTATGTTGCTAAGTGAAACATTTGTTAAGTGAGTCTGTCCCATTTTATGACTTTTCTTACCGCATCTGTTAAATGAATCACTGCAGTTGTTAAATTAGTAACACTGTTAAATGAATCGTAACAATCTTCCCCCTTGAATATGAACCAGTTGTCAAAACATCCGAATACAAATCACGTGACCATGGTGTTTTGTTTTTTTGCTGCAATGGTCATAAGTGTGAAAAATGGTCATAAGTCACTTTTTTAAGTGCTGTTGTAACTTTGAACAGCCACTATGTGAACTGTCATAAATCGAGGACAACCTGTTCTGATGGAAGGCCGGCTTCCCGTTTTACACCATGCCCTTAAACTTTTCCCCATGAAGTCCTCCCTAGCCGATGAACCTCCAAGGCTAAGGGAAAACGAAAATAAAGGAAGGCCTCCAGAAGCATCCTAAGCAGGAGACACAAGGGTCACCCCAATAGTAGGAGCTCCATCAGCCCAGCCGAGGCTGGGCATGCCCGCCCGTTCGCTCTGACGACGGGCAGAAAACAGTTCCCTCACATAAAAAGCACCGAATCAAGCTACAGCTACGAAAGGAGGGCCGCAATTCCACACCGGACGGACACCGAACGGACACGTAGCCTTCTCCTTGGAGCCAATCCCTGCTTCAGGAGTGCCGAAGTAAGTAAGACGATCAGAACACACAATCCTCCGGGCGATTTAACGCCGGTCACTCACCGGTCTGCTTCTCCCGGATGCTGGCCGCCATCTTCCCCTGGTGTTCGGGCCGGCTCCGCCCCCCTCACCGCCGCGCCATCACCAGCCCAGCAGACGTGGCGCGCCAGAGGACTACGCGGGTTCTTGCGGGAGCGCGGCGGGCGGAGTCTGCCCAGCTCTAGCTCGACCTGTCGGCGCTGATGCTCTTTGCCCTGGGAGTTGCTTCCTTTGAGAAAGGGAGAGACTTAGTAGACCGGCGTCCCCGTTCTGCTTCTTGGGGAACGGGGGTTGGGATTTAGCATTTTCCTGTCGTGTTCTGCGGCTCGTTCCGGACCTTCACCTTGTTGGCCACAGTTGGTCGGATGGTTGGTGCCGGACGGCTGGATTGATATGTTTTATGGGACTTTCCAGTATGAAAGCGGGTTGGCGCACTTCTGCTTTCATTTCTGGCCAAACCTATCGCTTCGATGCTTTTAGGGAGCTGTTGTCGTTTGTTCTTCTCCAATACATTTACAGCTAACGGACCTTGCGCCCGCAGGAAAAAAACGCTAGGATGACAACATTCTTACAACTGAAAAGTACGCGTAGGATCTTGTTCTTTAAACTTTAGCGTCACTTATTATTGCACCTTAAAACAGAAGCAAACCTGCAACTTTTCCGAATGCTAACTAAATCCCCATACCTCTTGATTTTTCAGGGTGTCTGTGGGCTGACTGGAACTGGATTTAAAATCTGAAGAGCTAGTTTAGCATACCTATCTCGAGGCAGGCATTGAACGGAATTACTTCAGGAATAAAAAAAAAAGACTGTACAAGATTGTATTTGCCTCCCCAAAATATCAAGAATGATATAAGTTCCACTCTTATTTCTAGCAGTGGTTAATTATCCCTGCATTTCACAGGCAGTTTCTACCACAAGCCTAATTTCTGGGCATTAAATTTACGAAGATAGGTAGATTAAGTATTTTTGTAACAAACCTCATTTCTATATCAGAATAGTTGGGATCCAGAAGGTTTTGTCATCTGTAGCAAAAATTGAACACCCAAGAGCTGATTTCCTTCAAAGCAATTTACTTTTTAAATACATGTCTGACATTGATAATAAATCAAAGGAAATTGAAATTGAAGAAAAATGAAAAAAGCAAAAGAGGAATAGAAGTTCCACCTGTGTTAGATGAGATTTGGATTTAGTTTTGATATAGTGTCAGATCCAATCTTGAATCTAAGCAGCATTTTGGAATGAATCTTTTGGCAAAATGACTTTTGTCATATTCCACTTTGATAAAAACATATATAGTGATGACACAGAAGCTGTGTTCAGACAATTGCAATAAAAAAGCTTTTATTGATAACTCCCTTGTTAGAAAACGCTTCCTTAGCTTCCATTCCAGGCAAAATCCAAAACATTGGTTACGATTTTTCTAAAGCCCTATTAACTCCTAAAATTTTAGATTATAGTTTTTCTACATAGGAACTATAAAATTTTCAGTAAAAGGTCTTTGTTAGAATTAAAGAGCTTTTGGTAAAAATTTGAGGGTCTTCTCTTTATCCGTTCCCATTCTTGGAATTGTTTCTGTAATTATTTTTTGTCTAATTACTGTCTGGTCATAGCTGTTCTAAAAGCTTAGATTTCTGAGCAAATTACTGAATGTGGAAACAAGTAACTTTTACATACATTTTAATAGAATTCCAGTTTGAAAAATGAACCAGGAAGTTTATTTTTTCTTGCTGTGGCTTCACACCTTCACTAAAAGGCAGAAACAGGCCAATTTCTTATAAATTGATTTATACAACATTGGCTGCACATATGCCTTCCTTTCACTTTTAAAAGGGCTAAAAACTTAAATCTTAAATAAACTTAAAGGTCAGTTTGTCACATTTATGGAATGCTGGAACAGACCTTTGATCACTCAAAAGGAATTGGATTGGCACACTATTCTAATCAACTATTCATTTTCTTGTAGCATATGATTCTTTAGAAATCAATCATTTATAAACTTTGCTATTTTTAAAAACAATTTTAAGTGAAACACCCCCCTCCCCCGAATTGGATCTTGACTGACTTTAAGGTATCTGAAATTAGGACATAGGTTTCATCTAAACTTTTCAGAATATGCTTGCATCTGGATGTAACTTATTGTAATACTGGTAGTACAATTCACTTTGAAAGTGTTAGGTATGGTTAAGTTTTCACTTTCAGATTAAATTCTTTTTGGTGAGACAGTGGCAACTTTAAACAACCTTTGAACAATCCTTGGAACAATTATATA
Organism: Notechis scutatus; assembly: GCF_049901735.1. Taxonomy (NCBI): domain Eukaryota; kingdom Metazoa; phylum Chordata; class Lepidosauria; order Squamata; family Elapidae; genus Notechis; species Notechis scutatus. The sequence goes on along the minus strand of NC_142009.1, from coordinate 285,932,534 downwards.
TTATTTTCATGCATTCAAGAGAAACTATAAATTCTGAAGTTTTTATTTGGACATGGAAAGTACATCAGTAACATTTGATCAAATTGTGATATATGTTTACCCATCCACCCATCTATTCATCCTTTATAGGTTTTATCCCACATTTAATTTTGTCATCAGATTCACAATGTTTAATTTTTCTCTAAAGAATTTGGATCAACAGTATATAAGGAATAAACATGTAACACTTTTAACTAAGAAATCCTTGATTTATTGCACTTTACATGGATATATAGATATATGTATATATACATACAAAAGACAGTTCTTCCATGTTGCTACAAGTAACTTAAAATCAAAATATGACACATTGGAAGTTACAAAAGGCTTCTTGAAATAATAGTTTTACACAAACCAAAATTTACAAATTTGTAACTACACACAAGTTTTTTATTCCACTTTGTTTTCTTAATGCTAAGTTTCATCTTTTAATAGTACGCATTTCCTTTTTCACATGTATTTTTTTCAATAGATACTTGTGTTAGAAGGAATAATAGTAAATTCATGAATCTTATTTCAAGTACCTGAGCTCAAAAGGAATACTGCTGCCCTGGATTAACACACATTTATAAACCCTATTAATTTACAGTGTTTCTTACTTCTTTGTTGTAATCAGTAGATACAGTATTATACAGTCTAGCAAAGTTCAAATTCAAATACTATCATAATTGGAAAAATGTGATCCTCTGTGCAGATAAATTGAGAGATGATTAAGGCATATCTTATTTCCTTACAATCCATCCTCATAAACTGCTATAAAATTTGGCTAGATGATAGAATCACATGTTAAGAGCAAATAATGGATTATAAGAAAAACATCCAATATCAACCATAACACGTAAGCACCATTGACTCTGGGCAACAAAGGGAATCTCAATATTTATAAAGTATGACACAAAGAAATGGGATGATATTGTACCAATTTCACTGTAAAATAATTTGTGACTGGAGCAATAATAAACTTTGATGAGATGGAACATCCAGTAGCTAATTCTAGTTGTCATTACCCAATATGAAATTTTGGAAGAAAAATGGCTTTTTCATCATCATACCCATCCATATTTTAACATTGTTGATAGTACTGATTTATATTACTACCTGGTTTCCACTAGAACCAATCAGACATTAGGCAAAAAAATATGGTCCTTATGTAGAAAAAACATGACCAGGAGCAAAGCTACCAATTCTGTACATTTGTAAAATATTTCTCAAATATATCTTCTTTAAAAGCAAATGAATACTGAAAAACACATTAAAAACATTCTAGTAAAGGCATGGTGATGTTACTTAAAAAGCTATAATTTCTCATTAGATACATTGAAAGGTCTTTAAAAAACTACAGATATAACCATGTTATTCACTCACCAAAAGGCTATTTGTATGTGACAAAACAATGAAAGTATAAAGTTCACTAAAAAAAAATTGTCTATATCCTGTAAAACTTCTATAAAGATATGAAATGTGAGAATTACTAACATTTAATTCTGAAAATGTTTTTGAATTGTTGATAAGCAATTTTTCTAAGCAACATACAGAAATATTTAGTCACCCTCCAGAAAGTTTCCCTTGTTCAATTGTCACACATACTCCTTAAATATCAAATGGAATTTTTAACTTACATTAATTCCACTGGAAAATTAAATTAAAATATTCTAATTAATTCCAACATACAATCAAAGTCTCAGTGGAAATCAATAAACCTCAAAGTAGTTTTTAAACTAAATCTGTCAATTTCTCAAAAATGCCAAGATAAAAACCTCACTTTTCAAATGAAAATGTAAAATAACCATGTTTACATGAAACACCTTCTAGACAACGTCATATATATGACTAGGAGTTCTAGTCCTGCCTTGGGCTGAGTAACCATAGGTCAGTCACTTTTTCTCAGTCCTAGGAACTAGGCGATGGGGGAAACCTGCAAGGATTTGTCCAGATAGCCTCTGAGAATCAAACATGATTGAATGGAAGGGAAAAAAAGTATATTAATAAAATTACCTCCAAGGTACAAGCATAGTACTTGTGGAGTATTCAAAAGTGTGCATAATAACCCATTTTTAAAAAATAAATAAATTACAAAATACCACATACAGGCAATCTTCAACTAGCAGACATTTGTTCAGCAACTCTTCAAAGTTACATTGGTCTTGCACAAATTATGACTGGCCCTTGGAGCTTTGGCCCTCCCAACAATCCTGCACTAACATCATTGCAATCTGAGCACTTGGCAACCTGGTTTACACTTAGTGGGTTGCCAAGCATCCTGCAATCATGTGATCAAAAGTCAACGGGGAAGCTGCAGGGAGGGTTGCAAGTTATTGGAGTGTCATTGCATCACCCCACACCCCTCCCAGACCCCGCGCAACACCTCATGGACCCTTTCCCATTGGACAGCAGCTACTTACTTTCCTGCCACCTTGGGACTTACACTTTCCCTTTGGCTGTGAGAAGCTGCCAGGGAGTTATCTAACAATTGTGGGATTAATTTAATAACCACCAGGACTTCAGGGATTGCCTTTGCTAAGCAATGCAATTGTGCTTTACAGCCACATTGCTTAGCAATGGAAATTCCAGCCCCAATTATTGTCATAAGCTGAGGACTACTTGTAAATCAGTAATATAGTTTCTGTCATTGATCCACAAGCTTTATCTGGTTGGGTAGCCAGAATTTAATTAATTCACACTGAGGAAAGAATCTGAATCAAATGTTATCTCAATCACGCTGAAAAACAAGGCCCACCAAACTGCTTGTTTACAGAGGGGACTGAATTTGTGTAATACTGAAATAGAATCTTCAGAACTAAGTAGATTTCTGAAAGCCAGGAAATAAACGTTCCCTTTCAAACACATTTTTTATTCTTTTAATATAAGAAATTGAAATTTGTGGTTAGAAGCTGTGGGAGTAGAAATATTCCATCCATTCTACTGAAATATTAACTCCATCATGCCTTGAGCGCTTCTTCTACAGATGAATTCAAGTAGTTGTAGTATTCTGTACCTACTGTAAGCTTTATTTCAAATCACTAATATACATGCTTGCCAAGGATGAAACTCTACTAATAAAGTAGTTATCACTATATTCTGATATTTTGCTGAACATTTCAGAATAATGTACACTGTATACTTTTCACCCACACAATTAATTTTCAATAATTGAAATTCAAACAATTTAGAATAGCATGGATAAGCTCTGGAAGTTACTATTGTGCAATTTAATAAGTGATGACAGAAATTACTTTTAAATAATAAACTACTGTGATTAATCTTTCAGCTCAGCACAATCCAACAAAACCAACAGGAAATGTGGCCCAGAAGAAAACAGAAATTTGCTTTTTTCTCCCCCTAGTAAAAGCTCATATCAATTTGAATTAAAACCATTTAAAGGAGTTGGCGTATCCATACATGTGTGTGAAAATGTTATGTGTGTGCATAAATTATTCCATCACCTATTTCATAAGATTTAATACTCTACAACATGGTGTATCTATAATGCATCCAACATAATAGATTTTAGAAAAATGAAATCAAACGCATAATCTTTCTAGTTAAGCACTGAGTAGAGAATGGCAATTCTAACTTTGGTATTTATGAGACATATATAAGGCTAACTCATCTCAGCCATCTTCTAAAGATCTCATTTAAATCAAAGGATATTTGCTTCAATTTGCATAAATGTGAGGATAATTCTTAATAACATCTACATACATTTTCTATAATATGCATAACATGTAGAAGGTAATTTCAGAATGAAACATCCTATTCCAGGTTTGAAATAGCTGCTTTAGTCTAAAACAGATTGAAATTTAGACTTCTCCCAATATAGTCAAGAATGGCAAGGGTAGAACTGTTGTTTCAGGGAAAAAGCACTTCCATGTCCAAACATCTCTAACTGAAATAATGAAACTGAGTTAACAAACACATCTGATGCCAATTATAGCTTTTCTGAATATAGAATTTCTATAATGCAGTTTTTAAAAATCCTTTTATATTCAAAACTATGTATTTTTAAAAAAATTAGAATGATGACAGAACAGAAACAGAGTTATTTGGGCATAATCCCACAAATGTTCAAAGCATTACAAATATTTAAGAGAAGATAACATGAGGTAATATTTAGTTTTCCCCCCATGTTTATAATTAATAGCTAGAATACTTTAAAGGGGTTTGTGTGTGAAATTAACATCTCCTGAATCAGAAATCCACATAAATAAAAATAAATCCACACCTCAAATCTTTACACAAATTCACAATATATAAAAGCTGATATATTAAAATTTGGAAAGGGTTCCTGAATGCATTTGCAGAAGTTTTGATGTGCAACATTTATGTAAAATGGAAAGTATACTACACTATCAAACAACCAAGTTACTTGCTGGTTTGGCCAAAAAACAAAACCCAGAACAAATATAATGTAAAATTGTTTTAAAAGCTTTGTTTGCTCATCACTTTGAAACACTGTTCAAAGCGTAAAGACTGAAACTATGCATTTCCATGATCAAGTTTTAAACCTGCGAGGATGAATATGTCTGTTTTCCAGTAGGCAAGTAGCAACCTTCTTGTGTGCTTCATCATTCAATTTTCAGTATCCACTGTAGTGACTAACATACTCTTGTCTGTAATAGGGCACGTCGGATGGCAATATCCAGAACTTTTTTAAAATTCTCATAAGATTTTGTTATTGGAAGCTGTAAACAGTTAAGGTCTCTTTTTCCAATTGGATATTTTATATGCTGAAACATAACTGAAGGGTCAGGATCAAAGCCAATGGGTGGAATACTGCGGATGCCAGTTGCAAATACTAAGATATCCTCTAGAGTTACAGATGACTCACCACCTACATCAAGAAATATGAAGATTGTTTTGAAAAGGCCATTGTAGTTAATCAAAATATAACATTAGTTAAGAAGTTACAGATGAACTGGAATAACAACATTTTAGGAAATAACAACATTCAGGAAATTGTAACTGCAATATAATGTAAAATAAAAGTGCAAAACCATCCTTTCTCCACCAATAGTGCAATCTGATGTTTCTTATTTTACAGGTACAAATATATTTCAAAAGTTCAAACTTCTAGAAGTAGGCAATATCCCATTTTCTTACCTTCTGTCTCCTGTAAGTAACCCATCCAGAAATCAAGGCATCTGGCCTTATCTGTTCCTGATAAATAGTGAATTGTAAAGAGATCACCAAGAAGTTTTGCTGAAAGTTTCTCAGGTTTGTGACATAATATGCTACAGAATGCATCGGGATTCATTTGTATTTTTTCCAAAACACCAAGTGTTTTCAAACCTTGTCTAAAACTTTTGGGGAAATAGAGGGAGAGATACAAAGAAAAAAACCTCTATGAGTCTTTTGTGCTGTTTCTTAAATAAAAAGAACCTTGTGGACATTCCTCTTAAAGCAAAAACTTACTGGCTGATCTCTATTAGCAACAGGATTTAAAATTATGCTTACAAAAATGATTCCTGTGATTGCTTCAGCTAGAAAGGCAAGCTCGCATATTCTTACTCATAGCTTGTATTTATTCATATTCCAAATCTACTAAAATCTCCTGAAATATATTAGAAAGCTTCATAACCTTTTGCTTGAATAACTTATGATTGTTGAAACAATCTGCAAAGGATTTCCAAGTGTTAAGTTATATCTTTTTTTTAACCTACTCCACATTTTACCAAAACTATTAGTTTTTTTAATACTACTTGATTAAAGAGGAAAAAAAACAATTTGGTGAAAATAACTAAGACATAATGAGCAAACATTTTAATGTACACCCACAGGACATCACATAATATTTTCTTGCAAAACAGTTGAAATGATTCTTAATTAGTTAAAAATTTAAAAATGATAGGAATGATTTCCACAGCAAGCAAACCTTTCAAGTGGTAAAAGAGTTCTTCTGATGACATGGTGATTCAGAATCTCATTCACCAATATATTCTTATCATGTAGTGCTGTTACAGGTTTCAAACATCCAATAGAAGCAAGATAGTCAGAGCAATCACTTATTGCTGATTCTAAGCTGCTCAGTGTTGTGGCAGATTTTATCTATAGAAGAAAACCAAGCGTATTTGCTCCATTAATAAACCATTCAAGCTAATACATCCCCTGGGAACAACTTGTTCCCTTCCTCCCGCCATACCTCCCCAGGTCTGTCACCACCATTATACTCTACTCCATCCCATCTCCCCAGTGGCAATCCCATCCCCAAATGTAGGTCCCCAAATTCTCAAGGCCAAAGATCTCCTCCCACTGTCTTCTACAACCATCCCTTGGAGGGGAAGCAAGGTACCCTGAGGCACTTTAACTTCACTAGTTCTGTGACACAATGATACCCACTAACCATCTCCCACTAGCACTCACAGGGGATCCTGGTCCTGTTGCTCTCACCAATTGGTAGAGAGCTTCATTCATCCCTCAAGTCCTCTTGGTTCTCACCCAGAGAGAAAATAAGTCCTCAGTCTACAGTGGAAAACCAATATGCCAGCAGTCAAGGCACTTAGGCATCAGATGGAAGCGACAATGACATGATCTACAGTTGCTTTCTTCCTACTTGGGGCTACCAGGAGAATAAGCAAAATGATCTCCATAGTACTGTAACATCTCTCTGCCACCCTTATACCTCCAAAGCCTCAGTATCCATCAGTGATAAACAGTGGTACAGGAAGGAGCCATGCCCACAACCACTGTTCACAAGCACAGTTGGTATAACAAGTATGACCAGCAGAACAGAACAAATACAAACCATCCTCCAGTGTGACCTGAATAGGTCCCTGACAAGCAGACTGAGCTGGTGTGAAAAAAAACAAACCCACTGTCATGTTGAAAAAACTGCTGCCAAATTCACAGATGCATCTTGGTAGGCAAGACTAGTACTGCAGAGTGGTTCATCCTGCAATCTGCTCCTTCAGCCTGAACAAGTCCAAAAATAGCCCAAGCAGGTCTATAAGTCTAACTTCCACCTAGGGTAAGTGCCACCTCACTCAAAAACATCCTTCAATACACCACAACACACAATCATGAGGACAGCCCATCTGTGACTCTCTTTCCTCCTTCTTACTGGAAGTTCCTACTGTCTTACAGAGCAATTGCTTACCTTCTTTATTGCCTGCAAAACGTCTTTATCAGCAACATCTTCTACTGTTGGCTTCACATTTTCCGTGCCATAGACAAGGCAGTGAAACAAGGTTTTAGAAAAGAAGCTAGGAGAGGAGCCTCCATGAACCAGAGAAACTGCAATCATTTTTCCTGCTTCATAGTATAAATTATCTTTAAGAGCTGCAAGTACAAATGGTACACTTACTGACTACAACTGATAGAAACTTGTTTTAATATGAGAAAAAAGTTAGACCAAAATCCATTCCATTCCCCATGATTCAGTCAGAACTGAAATTTCTTGGATGAGAATCAAAATGTTTTTAAAGAAAAACCAAAAAAGCCTGGTTGCCTTTTGAAACGCACGTTTGGGACAACCTGGTCCTGGATGATTGAGAATCTACATGGACATTTAGACCAAAAACTAGTATTATTTTTTCTACATCATTAGTTACAATTAGAGTCCTGTAAGGCCAAAAAAAAAAAAAAGGCTCTTTCATTTCTTCTGAGAATTAGATACAAAATACGATTTGTTTTTGAACTTGGACATTCAAGTTTAGAATATGAGAATAGAATCAGCAAGAACAGTATCATTTCTGAAATTTCATTTGTTATATTTATGATTCCTTTTAATGTGTGCCCTTTGCTTATTATATTACACAGTTGACTACTATTCCCTGTTGAGTTAGAAATTCTGTTCTGAATCCTTAAATACCCCATCATTATATTTCATTGAATAAAACCTATATTAGTATTTAGGCATATAGGGCCTAAATTGTAAATGCCGTGTTTCCCTGAAAATAAGACCTAACTTGATTTTTAGACTTGCACCCAATATAAGCCCTACCCCCAAAATAACCCCTAGCCCTAGTTAAGACTCCCACCCACTCCATTGCACCTGGTTGCACGAGGTGGGCTACGGTGCACAGGTAAAAATCAAGCTAGAGCGGGGATGGGGGGGTGGAGCTGCCCCATGGGCCCCATACCCGCTTACCTTAGGACAGTTGCAGCCAGGCCTCCCACACCCTGACACCTGCCTCGCCTTACCGGCCCACTACTTCTGCATCCGCTTGCCATTACTTGCATGCATCACCCCCACTCTCTGTTTTGCGGTCAGAGGCCTTCAGAAAAGGACTTTGCAGCTGAGAAACAAGTTCTGGATTGACCTGTGCTGCACCCCCCACCAGTCTCTGTTTTGCCATCAGAGGCTTTCAGGAATGGCCTCTGCAGCTGAGAAATGAGCTCCGGATTGATGGTGAAAGGACTCTGACAGTGAAATGGAGCCCAGGGGGGCACCACACGTGTCAATCTGCAGCTCGTTTCTCGGCTCAAAGGCCTTTCCTGAAGGCCTCTGACGGTGAAATGAAGGCTGGGGGGGTTGTCATGTGCAAGTGGGACAGCAGCAGCCACACCAGCTCCTGATGGGTGGGGCTCTTGGTGCTATCACCGCGAGGTGAGACAGTGGAAAAGACATCCCCTGAAAATAAGGTCTAATGCTTCTTTCAGAGGCAAAAAATAAAATAAAAATAAGACTGGGTCTTATTTGGGGGGAAACATAATTATTTATAATAGTTATAGTTATTATAAATAATAATGGCAAAACAAGTTCTGTTTGAGCTCTAACTTCTAATTTAATTCCTTCTATTATTGCATACCACCAAATCATTATAAGAAATGTATTTTTAAAGCCTGGAAACTACCCAGGGAAAAATGCTGACTTAGCATGAGCTGAGCTGAGGTCAATAGAGGAAATTGAACTATAAATAAGTAGGCTTGGTTGCTTAATGACTGTTTGAAGTTACAAGACACTCAGAAAAAGATATTTACAACCTCTCCTTGAAGTTATAACTGCCACCCCCCTCCCCATTGATGTAGTAGCTTTTTTGGTGCTTGGCAACCTATTTGCAATTCTGACTGGTTGTTAAGCATCCTGTGTTCATGCACAATTTATTACTATTTGCAATTTTCTCTGTTGGCTTCCCCAGAAAGTCAATAGGGAAGCCAGCAGGGAAGATTACAAGCTGCTGCCACCAGTAGAAGGATTTCCCCTCCCCTCCATGAAGAAGGGAAACTCCTGTCGAGGCTGGGTAAACAATGTTCTTCGGGATGCAAAATTTCCTCCAGCCCAGCACTGGATCTCTCCACTCTTCCCACTTTCCAGAGAAGATCTGAGCTTCTTTCCAATCTTCCTACTATTCAGAAATATTGTGTCCACTGGCTTTCTAGACAGAAATCTAGCAAGCATTACATTTTTGAACAATAAAAAGGCTCAATCCAGCCTTTTTTGCCTTCAAAAACATCCTGAATGCTGGTGCTTTTCTTGCAATTGTTCTGAATGGTATGAAAAGCCTCTTTCTATCATTCAGAAATATCATGTTTGCTAACTTTCTGGGTAGAAAACTAATGAATGCAATGTTTCTGAGGGGTAGAAAGGCCGGAAAAAGCCTTTTTGTTTGATTACTATATTATCTCACAATGTACCAGTAAGCCTCATTTTTGTTTTTATTTGCTGGAATAATTCTTCACCATTCATTAGGTCAGCTTATTCCAGCTAATGAAAAGAAGAAGTGATGCATCGTGAGATAATATTCTAATCAAATCTTCAGAGTTTGAAATAATTTTTAATATGAGCCACACCAATTTCAGAGTATTGGGAATAATTAAAACAATGTGAAACAAGACAGTATTTACCCTGAACTTGACACAAAATAAATTCTACTTGTTTTGTACTTAGCCCAAACTTCTGAAGTAGCCATTTTAAGATATTCTAACGATATTAGAATAAAGGCCTCTACCTCTGCCACCATTATTTATGTCTAAATATAGGTAGCAATCAAAGCTGCGTCCCCTCCTGGTGTAAATTACATGTCAAGCTTACCTTGAGAATCAAAGGACAAATTCTTTGAGTGCTCCCCTTCAAACAATGATGAATTCTGAAGATGAAGCATCAGCAATTGAAAAAAATCTTCCTTTGATGAGCAACAGAGATCCACCTCTATTTTATTCCTGACGTTTATATAGTTTACTTCAATAGCATTAGCAGGATTGAAGTTCCGCTTCTGAAATCCTTTTAGAGCACTACCCCAGATATTTTGTCTGATGATATTCAATCTTGTTGGTTTGGTATTAATCTGTAATCTTAATTCCTTGAGAATTTTGGAGACTTCTCTTTTCTGCATCCCAAGTTGCCTATTTGAATAGCAAAGCATCTATTTAGTACTTCAGCAATAATTCTGATAGTAAGCAAGTATCAGGAGTATTTTGTATAAAATTTATATATGAAATTATTTAATAGCTATAGTAATGGGCTAATTTTAGATAGGGAAACAAAAGGATTATTCTGCACCCCAATCTGAGAGCAGTTTAGACTCATTAAAGAAGCATCTAAAATCACATTTCTATTGAGATAGCAAATGTGGGTTGTGGTATTGGTTGTAACAGAAAGTCTTGAATGGAATTCTGATTAATACTTCTATCAATAGAAGTATAGATCTTTATACCTCTTGAAAATGTGAACTGGAGAGTAATCTTCTTGGAAGAGTATAATCACTTCCAAATATTTGTGGGAGTGAAGTACTTCACTTCTACAACTGAGATCATTGGATTGTAATCCTATCTCGTAATGGAAAATCCTGTCTATCTGCATGCCCATTTAGATTCAAAGCCTATATTACTAATTTTGAAACAGCGTTGCAAAAGCTAAAATTGTATTTATTATTATTTTACAGTACTCAGTATTAGAAGGCAAACTATTTTTTAAAAACCAAACTAGTAGAGCCAGATGAGTCCAACCAAAAGTATTGGGAAAGTGTTGCAAGAGAGAGTGGCATTCAACGAGTGCTTCCATATACCCACTCAGTTTTCCTGGGCCCAATTCTGAGGTATGGTTGGTGGATGCTCTCTCTTAAAATATTGAATAAATTTTTATTTGTCAACTTGGTTGATCTCTCTATGAATGGAAGTAATCTTGGGGGATAAAAAAATTCAACAGCTATTTGAAATATGATCTAAAGAAAAGTTACGCAAAGTACCCAATTACCTATGTTTTTAAAACTCAGTCATTAAATGCAACTCTTTGTTAACTTACATTTTTTTAGAAGACAAATTCCTTACTGAAGGACTGATGAAGGGAGATGGGGATAAAAATCTGTTATTAGAAGAGGGAAGATCTAGTTGTGAACATGGAGTAAAACCATTGGAGCACACCATCTTTGGGGACCTGAAGGGAAAAAGAGCATCCCCAAGAATAATTTAATTTTTACCAAAGTTAGAGATTTGTTTTCACAAATCAAAAGCTGAAAACACACAAGTCCAAGCATATATATATATCATCCCAAACCTACTTTGAAGGCAGTTCTTCATAATCCAAATAGTTCTATTTACAATATATAATGCATCAAAAGCTAGATTGTTTTTTTTAAAGTTAAATGAATTATGCTGGTTTCATAGAAAAGTTTGTTAATATTGCATAAATGTTTACAGATTTTTTTATGCACAAGAGCACATCAGTTGCCAAGAGAGCAGCTTTTCTGATGGTTAAAAAAATCTGCTTTAAAGAATTTCTAAGAGATACATGGAATTCACCATAAAATGCTTGTTTTAACATACATTCTGGTTAGTTATAATTTAGCAAAATACAGATATGCAAGAAAGTAGCTTGAGCACAAATATTTGGAAGCTTTTGATGCAGTACAACTCAAACTGCAGCTGATCTTCTATTATGCTCGACAATTTCCTGAGATACGGTTTTTAGCATTAGTTTCAAATATTTACTATAGATTGTCAGTATGAGTGACATAACAGTATAAAGTAAGAAAATAAAGCATCAATTTGTTATGATTATGTAGGAAATTGAAAAGAAATGAGTATATGAGCCTGAACTCACTGTAGCACATTTCAGCTTATTTATATCATATTCAACTTTGATTAGCATAAGTGCAACCTATGGGCAATATTATTGTTGTTCTTATATTCTTACTTTTATTTTATAGACTTTAAGGCAGGGGTGTCAAACTGGTGGCCCATGGGCCGAATGCGTCATTGCATAGGCCACACCCACCCCAACTCTGTGAATGGGAAAAATGTTGCAAAAGTCACGTGACGGCAACATGACATGGCAAGTTTGACACCCATGCTTTAAGATGACGCATGTTTCTATCTATTTTATTCACAACCACCAACTTGTGAAACACAATTGTTGGGCTGACAGCCAGTCATACAGCTGGTTGCTATAACTAGGACAGGACTAGAGAACCTCATGATCTCCTAGTTTTTAGTCCAGCACCTTAACTACTATACCAAACTGGCTCTCTATAAAACTTTTTCACATGCTTGTGAGAAGACTGAAATCACATGCCTGATATGGATGCCAAGGTGGGATCCTGGAGACTGTCTAGGGCATTTGGGTGATGGATCTTCCATCAAATTGTCTCCGTCTGCTTTTTCTGGCAAACTCAAAGAACGCTTTCGCCATTTCTGAGCACTTCCTATATAACAAAGTAATCAAATGTGATTTTTTTTTCATAAGTATTAAAAGCTTTCAGTTAATTCAAGCTTTATGAGCAGTGGGTTCTTACCATTTGATTTGGCAAGGATGGTCCTACATTCAATGCATTCCCAGTTTAGCTCCAAGCTTGTTAGTGAGGAACATGCCAAATGAGTTCCACTAGAACCACAATATTGACAGCGTTTTATTTCCCATTTGCTAAAAGGAAGGGAAAATGTATTATTAATTATAACAATAACTTTAATTCAGCAAAGCTACATAGACAGTATCATTCTTTCTGAAAAGGAATTAATTTCACATTTATTGGGATGTAACAAAATACAAGAGTGAAAGACTAATAGCACTTTAAATTATTCTATAGGTTGCCTTTCTATCAGGAAATGAATTTATTGATACTTAATGCAACGGTTCGACTACATTTTGTTCTACAATGCACTATTATTGAATAACTGCTAATAAATAGGCTGACATACATTACAAATAAGAATTGTCACAGAAAAAGCTACCGCAACAAACAATCACAAACCATTTAGAGTCTAATCTATGGGCAACTCAGTCCTACAGATAATCTATGCTGTCATTCTTAAAAGCTTTCTGAGAAAACCAAATTTTCACCATTTGACAGAAAGCTATTAACAATACAGCTTCAGTGGGAAGTGACAGGAAAGCCTTACACAAACTTCCCATTAACTTCAAAGGGTAGATATAGATGAGGATCCTTAATCTTTATCTGATTGCAAATAAGCATATACTTATACTTTTTAAAAAAGATACCTATTTCATAACTATTGTTTATTATAATAAAAGGAATTATTCAATATTTCAAAGAAACAATGAGTTTGCCAAATACAATAAATTTGGTGCAGTGATTAAGCAGCTAGTCTAGAAAACAGGAAACTGTGAATTCTAGACCCATTTTTAGGAATGAAAGCCAGCTGGATGATCTTTTTCTCAGTCCAACTCATTTAACACCAGGTTGTTATTATGGAGAAAATAGGAGGAATAAGCATTGTATAGGTTCCCTGCCTTGATTTTTTTAATTCTAATTTTGTTTGCTACATTTCAAAAACTATTACGAAATTAGATATGCAGAATGACAAAGACAGCATATATTACTACCTATCAGGCTCATTGTAGTCTCTTCCATTTTTGCAAAGGCATCTTTTAATATCACAATGTTGGTAACGTTGAAGTAGTTCTTGATAGGCATTCTGTTCTAATTCCCAGGAGGCATCTCTGGAATCATTTAAACATTTATTAGAATACTTTAATTCTGCAGTTTAGCTTTTCTTGTTAATTAAGAAATAACAGCAAAATACAGCATAAAAATGCACTCACACAATATAATAAGATAATACACATTAAATGTAATTTAAATCACTTACTTTTCTGGAATATGGATGCCCATTCTTAACATTTCGTTCTGAAATTTTTCTTTATTATTACATACAGGACATCTAAAGAAATATACCCCTGCACTGAGAGCTTGATGCTAAATCCAAGAGAAAAATAAAGAATGATCAATAAAACTTATTTACTTCACACAGAAACAAGTAAATTGAAAATTAAGGTGTATCTGTAAGAAGAAATAAATGATGCAGGTATAAACATTTTTTATTTACTAACTACAAGGAATGAATGAAAAGTAATGCCTTCAATGTCACTAACAGATTGTAATACTAGTGCACTAAAACCTCTAAGATGCTCTTTAACATATGTCCTTTCACTTCAGCTGGTAGAAGATTGCTGTGATAAAAGGTTGCCTTGATGTTGTTCATTCTTTGAAAATGGAAGCCTGTGACTACTCATCAGTGAGTAGCAACAACCATGTTTAATTTTTGACTTTCATTGTAGAAGGGGCGTTGGCCCTACCTGAATGCTTCTTCTCAGGGAGCCAAAGGTAGACTCCAGGATGGGTAGTCTCTAGCTCTGCAGACCGAGTTGAAAAACTGAGGACACACCCCCTAGTAATGGTCCCCAGTTCTGAACGACGTTGAAGCGAATTCAGCTGCTCCTCGTCCTCAAACAGATAGCTCAGTTGATACTGCGAAACAAAGGGACATTTCCTCCCTATTCCGACCTGACAGAATACAGGGTGGGACTGGATTCTCCTTTCGGCTCCCCGAGAAGCATTCAGGTAGGACCAATGCCCCTTCTCCACTGAGCTGAAGGGGAAATCCAGGATGGGACATACCAAAGCTGGCTGATGGCTGTCCTACAGGTGGGATCTGGATTGGTCGGAGGTCCCCACCTCTACATGCACACCCTGCAGGACTCGTCTTCCAAAGGACGCCTCCACTGAGGCAAAGGAGTCAATGGTGTAATGTTTTATGAATGGGGTCACCGATGACCAGGTCACAGCTCTACAAATGTCCAGAATCGATGCCTGCATTGCCCAGGCTGCGGTGATCAATGCACTTCTGGTTGAGTGTTCTGTGATTCTCCTGGGTACAGGAAGGCTCTGTAACTCATAGGCCTTTGCAATGCAGGCTCTGAGCCAGCGACCTACTGTGGAAGGTGTCACCCTGCAACCCAAAGTTGATGGCTGAAAGGAAACAAACAGGGCTTCCGTCCTCCTAAGAGAAGAAGTTCTTTTAATGTAAATATGGAGGGGCATTCCTAATCTCCAAGGTGTGCCATTTTCTCTCCAGTGCATGGGTAGGCTCAGAACAGAAGTTTGGCAAAATCAACTCCTGTGAATGATGGAATAAGGAGTTCACCTTGGGCAGAAAGGTAGGGTCCAACCGCAGAACCACCCTGTCTGCATGGAATACGCACAGATTCTTCCTGATGGATAAGGCCAACTCCGAAATATGCCTGGCCGAGGTAATGGCCACCAAGAACGACATCTTGCAAGTGAGAAGGCAGAGACAGACTTTACGCAAGGGTTCAAATGGGGGAGAAGTCAGTGCCTGCAGGACCTTAGGCAAATCCCAAGTGGGGTAGTGGTGGACCACCGGTGGCCTCAAATTCGTGGCTCCCCTAAGGAAGGCTTTCACCCTAGGGTGTTGGGCCAGAGTAGTAGAGCCCTTGACTGAAATCACCGAGGCCAAGGCAGCCACCTGTCTCTTCAAGGTATTGGGGGCACAGACCTCTATCTAACCCGTCCTGCAGGAACTCTAATACCTTTGCAACAGAAACAACAGTGGGTTCCAATTGGTGACTAGCGCACCAATTGCAGAAAATCTTCCACGTTGCATTATATATCCTGGTCGTGGAAGGTCTTCTGGCCGCCTGGATGGTCTGAATGACCTTTGTGGAAAATTTCTCCCGTTTCAGGATCCCCCGCTCAAGCGCCAGACGGTCAACCAAAACCAGTCTGGATCTGGGTGCTCTATCAGGCCCTGGCTGTGGGAGATCTTGTGCAGGGGAATTCTCCAGGGTCTGACGATTGACAGGCCCAACAGGTCGGCGAACCAAGGACGCCTAGGCCAGTAAGGGGCTACCAACAGAACTTCCGCCCTTTCTATCAGTACTTTCCTGATTGCCCCTGGAATCAGGGGAAGGGGGGGGAAAGGCATACAATAGTCCCTGGGACCACCTGCACCGGAGAGTGTTGACCCTTTCTGCTCCCCAGGCAGGGAATCGAGCAAAGAACCTTGGGACCTGCATGTTCTCTGGCGATGCAAAGAGATCCAGAATCGAGCAGCCGAAGCGTTCTGTCGTCTCCTGGAACAGACTGGGATGCAGTCGCCATTCTGACTGCTTGACTGTGGCCCTGCTCAACCAGTCTGCCTACACGTTGGGACACTCTCGAGATATGTTCTGCTCATAGGGACATGTTTCTCTCTGCCCACCTGCACAAATGAGTTCCTCCTGCATTAGAAATCTGGAGCCTGTGCCCCCCTGCTGGTTTATGTGGGCCTTGGTAGCTACATTGTCCGTGAGGAGAAGAACATGTCTCCCCACCACCTCCTGCCTTAGATCCTTGAGCGCTAAGCGGGCAGCCCTGAGCTCTAGCCAATTTATGTTGTGGGCGAGCTCCTCTCGTGACCACCTCCCATGGGTGACCTGGACTCCCAAGTGGGCCCCCCAACCATAGAGATTGGCGTCGGTGGTGATGGTAATCCTCTGGGGTTCCCTGTACAAGCATCCCTGATCCATGGCTCGGGACTGCCACCAATGGAGAGAACGAAGAACTGGCAAGGGGACGCGAACCCTCCTTGGAGAGTTGCCCCTGCTCGCCCTCTGGTAAGGGAGCAGGAACCACTGAAGGGTTCAGGCGTGGAAGCGGGCCCAAGGGACAATTCCGATGCACGATATAATTTTGCCAAGAAGTTGAGACAGCAAGATGATAGACAGGATCAGTGACGTGACTTCCCTGATACTGTCTCGACGCTACTGTGAGAGAAAAACCTGTCCAGCCAAGGTGTCTATGATCGCCCCAAATGCAAGAGCAGAGTCGATGGGACTAGGTGGTATTTGTCCAGGTTTATCGAGAACCCATGCAGTCAAAGAATCCTGATTGTCGACATCAGATCCTCCTCCACCTGGGGTCTGGAAGAGGATGCTATCAGGATGTCATCCAAAAAGCATTGGATCGTTATGGATAAGGCTCTGAGGTGTGCCACTACCGCTGCCAAGAGCTTGGTAAAAGTCAAAGGGGCTGATGACAGGCTGAACGGGAGAGCCCTGTATTGAAAATGGTGGCTGCCATAGCAAAACCTCAGGAACTGACGGTGGTTGGGGTGTATGGTCACATGGAGGTAGGCTTCCATCAAGTCTACCAAGGCCAAAAAATCTCCCTCCCACAGTCCCCCTAGAATGGAGTGGAGGGAGTACATCTTGAACCTTAGGTAGATTAGATGTCTGTTGAGCCCTTTCAGGTTGAGGATTGCTCCCCCCCGAGGCCTTTGGAATCACAAACATTGAATAGAAACCCTGTCTCTCTTGGTCTACCAGAACCGGCTGGATGGCCTGAATGTCCAGCAGATGGTGGATCGCCGATTTCATGAGAAGGCTCGGGGGAACTCTAGAGAGAAACCCAACCGTAAGGTTGACAGGATCAAGCGTCCATTGTGGTCTGTTCCCACCTCTGCCAGAACAGTCCCAGACGGCCCCCTATGGGGGATGAGGCTCAGGCGTCACTTGTTACACCTGAAGGGTCTGTTGGAACCCCTAAAGGACCTTCTGCCCTCTTGCCTCTGATGGCAAAGGCCTGTCTATTGGCCCGAGACGAGGACCTTTGGAAGAAGGGCCTACTTTGACGGGGAAAGCCTGCCCCAGCTTTCCCGTTTAAAGGAGGGCTTCCTGTAGTAGGGATGAGACCAGTAATCAAAGCGCCTCCGCTGGGATGGCAGGATCTTTTGCTTGTCCCTGGTTTCCGTCAGAAAAGGATCCAGGACCTCCCAAAAAAGCCTTTCTCCCTTAAAGGGAGCCGACGCCAGCTTCCATTTGGTTCTGACGTCCATCTGCCAATTTCTTAGCCAGAGAAACCTGCATGCTGTTATGGAAGAGGCCATGGCTCTGGAAGAAAATTTGGCTGACGTGAGGTTGGCATCAACAGTCAATTGAGCCTCAGCTATAATCTTATTCAGGTCCTGATGCACCCTGAGATCCTCAGGTGGGATTCTGCCCTGTAGCTGCCTCAGCCACCGCAAAGAGGCCTGAGTAAAAAAAGATGCAGTCGTCGGTGCTCTGATGGCCCAGGAGTCGGCTTGATGAGCTCTCCGGAGCGCCATCTCCTCCTTCCGATCCTCTTTCTTTAAAACGTCCTCCGCATCAGGTGGGATGACAGATGAGGAAGCTAGGGCTACCACTGGGCCATCTACCTTTGGCACTTCCATAATGTCCAAAAGATCCTTGTCCACATTAAATAAGGTAGACTCAGACCCACTGGGGCGAGTGTACATCCCAGGGGACTCCCACTGCTTTTTGATCAGGTTCAGAAACATCTGGGGCACAGGTACAGCGTCCACCACAGATGCTTTCTCAGTGAACAGGAAATCCTCCTGATCCTCTCCCTCTGTGGGAAGGTCCTGAGTGACCGTGTCCTTTTTGAGATGAGCCGTGCTCTTGGCCTTAACCAGCAGAGTCTTGAAAAGAGCCGGCTGGAAAAGGCCCTTAAAGGAGGGAGGACTTGCTACCTCCAACTCCTCATCCGAAAAATCCTTTCTGAAAGGAGGTCCCTCTCGGAGCCATAAAATTGGCTGCTTTCTGAAGGGGAGGCCGAGCGCTCTCTGAAATGGATCAGCTGTTCTACAGAAGCCTGCCCCTGCAGGACTCATCTGCTAGTGTCCAAATAAGACAGCTGGCGCAGCTGGTTGACCTCTGCCTGCAATTCCTGTCTTATTGTTTGGGAGATCCAGGCTCTCATGAAGAATGGCATTTCTTGCATCTGGGTCTCCTTAGGCCGTAAGCCAGCTGCTGTAGGTGTAAAGGTGGCTGCAGGCACAGGTCTGGCTCCTCTGGAGACTTGGTCTGCAGGTGCCGCCATCAAGATCCCCCGAGGCAGCTCAGAAAAATTGTGAGAGGTCTCAGCCCTGATTTGGAGGTTTCCCTGCAAATCCTGAGTACTTGCGCCCCCAGGAGACCAGGCAGTCATATACTGCCTATCTGCCAGTTGGTCTGGCTGCCTGTCATCTTGAGGAGGCAAAGTTTGAGAGGTGGCTGTTTTCTGCCATCCCGGAATCTCTCACTGCCCTGTCAAACTGTTTGTCTATGGCTTTTTGTCGACGCCTGGCCTGTCTATCCTCAGCCCTAGAGGGTCTCTTTGGGGCTAAAGCCCTGGCTCTAATCCTAGCTGCTGCCTCCAGACCAGCAGACCTGGGCTTAGAAGATCCCTTTACAGCCTTCTCTCTACCCTGCTGAGGAACTGACAATTCTTGATCAGCTCCCTTGGTGGCCATCTTCGAGCCCGCCAAAAATAACTGTCACTTGACAGGAGTAGAGAAAGGGGGGAAAAAGTAAAAAAACCAAAAAACAAAAAATATTCAGCTTAAGCTGTCAGCTACAGCCACAGTAGCTATCCACCACTTCAGGAGGCTAGTGCGACCCAAAGTGGTGAGCTCAGCACAGCTCCGCAATTCAAAAGCCAAGTCAGGGAAAAAATGTTGAAAAACGGCTGACTCTTTGAATTGCAGCAAGCCCTGACAGGTCAGAGGCTTGCAAGCCTGGCCCTGGCTGCACCGCAATTATCAGGCAGACTCAAGCGTCTCGCAGCTGCCACGGTGCTCTGAGGACTGGATGGGGGGGGGCAGGATTTAATCCCAATGGCCAGAACCACCCCAAGGTACAATCCTGGAGACAAACTACAAGATTGCCCCCAAACAAAATAAATGGCCGCTGCCGCCAAAAAGGGACAGAAGCGCTTAGTGGCAGCTGTGGCTCGTCCCAGGCAAGGGAAAGTGGATCAGGAGAAGGCGAGTTGAATAAGACGCTGACTCCCACCCCAGCCCAGGCCACACAGGCTCTCAGGGTCACCTCCACCCAAGTTTTGGCACAAAACAGAAAAAAACCAGTCCACCAACAAGGAAAGTCAAAAAATTAAAATAACAAGCAAAAAAACGCGAACCGGAAAAAAGGCGCAAAAAAATTGAAAGTGCTAAACTGGCAAGCTGGCTAGCTGTCAAACCTGATCTAAGCCTCTCTGTGGAAAAAAAAGCTTAACCCAGGGGGTGAATATTCTTCTACAATCCTAACTATTCAGAGCCCTTAAAGCAGGGATCCCCAACCACCGGTCCGCGGACCGGTACCTGTCCGTGGAACAAGTCCTACCGGGCCGCTGGTTTGCTGGCGCGCGCCATCTTTTTGATGAAAAAGTGCTTCCGGTGAGCTTTTCTGGGTGAAAGCTCACGGAAGCACTTTTTCATCAAAAAAGATGGTGGCGCCCAGCTGATGCTGGTACCGGGCCGCGGCGCCCAGCTGATGCCGGTACCGGGCCGCGGCATAAAAAAGGTTGGGGATCACTGCCTTAAAGGGTGGTCTGAACATGCTGACACCGAGTGAAGAACTGGGGACCGTTACCAGGGGGTGTGTCCTCAGTTTTTCAACTCGGTCTGCAGAGCTAGGAGACTAGAGACTACCCATCCTGGATTCTCCCTTTGGCTCAGTGGAGAATATAGTTGTTTTTTTAATGGTGATGACTGCATTGACATTACTGTTTACTGCTGGATCAAAAAAATGGTGAACAAGAAAGATCTGTCTGTGATCGGAATGAAGTAGACAATTAAGACAACACATGAAAAATGCTACTGAATTGGCTAAAGACAACTGACAGATTATTCAAAGGGACACTGCTGTTAAGCTTATTATTTAGCTTAGCAGGAACATGTGGGCCATATTACCAATATATTTCAATATAGTATCAGAAGGTTGGGCAAGATGAGTTGCAGATTATGGGCAGCTTTGAAATTTGCCAGCAATTGTTGTCATGCTAAGAGAATGAAGGTGATGACTTTTTTTCGTAACATTATGACAGTCAATGAAACATTGACTTATCCTAATAATCCAGAAATGAAGTATAGTCCATGACAAAGCTGCACCTGTAGAAAAAAAATGTTAAAATCCCACTTTGGCGGGAAAACATATGGCTGGGACACAGATTACTTTTAATTTGGCACCACTATGAACTCAAAGTACTTCACTGCAATACATGAAATTCTGAATTAATGTTTTAACACAATTAAAGCACAAGAAAATTTTGCTGCATTATGTCAACGGTAGGCTTCATAGCTCATGAGCCACCCAAGAGGCTGGATGTTACCACCTTACCCCATTTGCCATACAGTCCAGACTTGGCATCATGCACCTTCAATTTTTCCCCAAATTGAAGGAATACCTTTATGGGTATCTGTTTAAGTCAAATGCAGAAATGGAAAGGACTGTCAGGACGTGGTTGAAGAGACAAAGTATGGAGTTCTTTTGTGACAGCTTTCAGAAGCTTGTCCATCGTTGGCATAAGGATATAAAGAATAGTGGTGATTACGTGCATAAGTAAACATAGGTAACAAAAGAGTTCATTTCAAAGATTATTTTCCTATATCATTTATTAAAATGGACTAAAGTTATGGAGGTGGAGGCATTATTTTTCATTGCAACCTTGTAGATCACTTTATTAAGAGTTCCCTTGATCAAGTCATACACTGATTTCTGTCTCACTTCCAACCTACTCTGAATACAGAGGTATTTTTTAACAATAACGATTTCAGATTTTATTTTTAGCAATAAAAAGGAACTTCTGCTATGTCAATCCAGACATACCTGCAAGCATTCCCTATGAAACCAAGCATTTTTACAGCATGGGCTTGTCAAAATGTTGTATGTAGGTGCTTGTTCAACCAACTCCAAACATATTGTACATTGTGTTGATCCTTTACAATTAGAAAGACGTTTTTGAGTGGGTCGGTGTTTCCAACAATATGACCTTAGAGAGGTAGAATTACATAGAATCATATCACTTAAAAAATGAGAATTGTTACTCAGATAAATCATGTACTTTAGAAAAAGATATTCTCAGATAAAGCTGTAAGGACCAATTTGCTTTCATATTAACTGAAGTTAATCTATTATTAAGTGGAACTTTGCAATTTTAGGGAAAAAATAGTTTCAGTACTTTTGAAACAGTTTTTGACATAATGAAACAAAATAAACTTACGGAAAAGTTTCTCTGAATTGGAAAAGGCATCCTTTCTCTATTCCACAAGGAAAGTGGTAGCTTCGTTTGCATCTGGATGTTATACAACCAATTGAAGCACCTTTTTTCTTACAGACAGCACATTTCTAAAAAAACACCATTTTAAATAATTGTAACTAAGGAGACTTTACCATAATACTTATGGATCTAATCCGTAATGAATTGAAATATTTTAAGCATTATATTTTTGAACGTTTTTATTACCATTTATAGAAAAGTAATTTTGTATCGAAGCTTATAAAGGAAAAACACTGGTATGGTGAAAATAATTCATCACTGATAAGTCAAATTTCAACCAGATTTTTAAATTATTTGCCGAAAACAATTTTTAATAAATTATTAAATGCATAAATGTAATATCTGCATACATTCTAGTCTTAATATTAATTGTTTAATACATTATTATCAACTCCTATAACTTGCAAACATTCACTTTTTCAAATAAACCATACATTATCACTCTCTCTCATGAAATCCCCTGGGTTTCATGGAAACCCAGTTAAGAAAGGCTGTTCTAAACCTTTGTATGAAAATTATAAACCTGCTTTGGACATACTGTATCTAAGGCAAAGACCTGATTAATTCAGCTGGTTCAAAAATAATACAGTTCCAGTTGTATAGTTGAGAACAAAATTTTATGGAACTTTTTTCTTTTTCAACCAAAATAGCTTAATTACATCTGTTACTGCTAATGTGAGTTTAGGATATATTTAAATTTATGAATATTTATAACTCATTGGAACAGATTCATTATTCAAAATCTCTTACCAGTTTTGCAGCTCGATTAATTTCTTTTTGGATATCTTCAGGTAAAAAACCATAAAAGCCTTCTTCATCTTCACCTCTCTGCCAAATCCCACTTGACATTAGCTATAATAAATTTAATGAAGAATTAAATCAAGTGACATTCCAGACATATCTGCATTAACTTTTCACCATAAGAAAGCATGTAATTTAATCATTACTGAGGTTTACCTGCAGTATAATTATATGTGATTTTCAGCAAATTATTGAATCATGTTTGCAATATATTTGTCTTTGCAAATATGGCAATAAAAGTTGCCAATTATTCAGCACAGGTAAGTCTCCACTTAGTAACTGCAATTGGGAGCCTCAACGATGCATCAGTTGTAAACTGAAAAGTCATGTGACTTAATATAGCAGTTTTCACTGTGGTTGTTAACAAATCACAAGTAGCTAAGTGCAATGTCACATGATTGCAAACTCCTGCTTGGCTTCCCCATTTACTTTACTTGTCAGAAATCAAATGTGAAGGTCATAAATAGCAATTATGTGACCATGGGATGCTGTGACTGTTACATATGCTTGAATCATGATCATGTGACCATCGGTTCATGTGAAAGCTGTAGCTCTGAGGATTGTTTGTATGCAAATCTTCTTGTCCAGTACCATTGTAGGTTTGAATGGTCACTGAATGAATGGCGAGTAAGCGAGGACTACCAGTACACCTTTTTGTATTTGGTCCACATTTCCCAGCCAACCAAAAAACTATAAAGGATTAATACAAGTTCAGATAGTTATGGTAACACTCGCTTCCAAAGAAATACAGACATGATATGATAACAATTCGTATTGTTTTCAAAGAGGTTCACTATCAATTGTAAAACTAGCATTGCAACTTTATTGTATAAAATGATATTCAGATCTTTTGCCACTTTCTAGTGGCATAGTTTTGAATTTTTAATGTGCATAGCTTTAATTTTGTAATTGCTTTCTATTTATCTTTTTTATGTTCTGTAAGCTACCCACTCACTCCATCGGGAAGATGGCCTGCATATAAATAAACAAATAAAAGATCTTTGGCAATTGTTCATCCTAAAAATAAGTTTAAGTTTTCTCTGCTTCAGCACAGTATTTGTTGCCAAGAATCTTTGCATGGTTCTGTTCTCTCTCTTATTTGATTTTGTTAAAAAGGCATATATTATAACACAGATACCAAAAAAGCAGCCTGTAAATTATTTAACTTTCCAATAGACTCCCAAACTTCTTTAGGGGCAGCAAGAAGTACTTACCACACAGTAATAATGAACAGTGAGATTACAGTCCTCATAAGTCCTTTTTTCCCCATATTTTTCAGGACAGTCATCAGCCCGTTGACAGAATTCACAGGCTAAAAGACAAAAATATTATGTGGACACTATGAAAACCTATTGGTTATTGGTCATATAACAAGGTAACCAGAACATCATACAATAGCTTAGTATATTTTACAGATTTCTCTGAACTATTAAGACAAGTAAATTGTAATAATCACAACCCCGGAAATTACTTCTGACTGCATTCATAAATTAACAAGAAATTTATTTTTTTTTAGAAAATTTATCAGGCATGATATTCCCCTCTGAAAAAAAAATCAGGGCTGGCCAAGAGACCCCCCACCGCTCGCCAAGAAATCGCCCACCCGCCCGCCCGCCTGCCGCTCGCCAAAAAATCACCCGCCCGCCCAAGAAATCGCCCGCCCACCCCGCCCGCCCGGGCGATTCCCCAAAAAATCGGAATTCCGATTTTAATCGGAAAAATATCATGTCTGATTTATATGGTTGCATATCTTAATCAATTAACACTAGGCAACCAACAAAACATAATGAAATAAAAAATTAAAAATAAGCATCAATCTATTTAAAATAGTTGAGACTCCTCACAGATTCTCTGTAAAGAATCTCAAGTATTTTCTGACAGTAAAACAATATGTTAGGTATAACATTGATACCAAATATGGTTTGGGTGAATAAATATATAAAACTTAGATATCATGGTTTAAGTGCTTATCACTTTAAGCACAATGCAGCAGGCAATTAGACGATTAAGGGTGCGGTTAGAAGTTACAATATAAGGAAGCATTAGAAGCTGGAAAGTTTACTGACTGTTACTGTGTGTTACTGCGACTGTAACTGTGTGCTGCTGCGACTAACTGTGTCTTGCTGCGACTAACTGTGATTACTGACTGTGAGTGCCTGTGACTGAACTGTTTTTGTTTGCTACTGTTTGCTGAATATCCAGCGTTTGTTTCTCTGGAGAGTGAAACCGGAGGAGGAGAAGATATCTTTATCGGCTGATAAAGATATTGCAGAGACTCTTAACTTGGACTATACTAGTGAGTCTTACTGGATGGAAATACTGTGAATGACTTAATGGACTGAATGACAATGCTTAAACTCTAACTGGATTAAAAACTATTTAAACTACAAACAGTGTTTGTGTTCAGTGTGTGTATACTCTGGGGCCCTTCCTGGTTTGACTACTGCTGCAATACTCTTCTAGGGGTTAATCGCCAAACCCTAACATTGGTTATGGGCCCAGCAGCATAGTCTAACTAACCAGGATATAGCAGAGAGAGTTGGTGTGAGTTGCACATTACTGTAAAAACAAACTGTTTTAATTAGTTTAAAATAGTCAAAATATCTGAAGAGTAATGGCACAAGTAAATTTGTCACAACTGTCCATGATATCCAGGCTGGATGGAACAAACTATGTTTCATGGTCAATGAAATGTAGTTTACTTCTACGCAGAGAAGGTTTGTGGGACATTATAGCAAACCCACCAGATGTGAGTAGCTGGGATCCTGCTAATGATGATGATAAAGAAAAGTTACAAGACTTTAAACTGAAGAATGAGCAGGCTTTATGCATCATAGGACTGACTCTCTGTGATCAGCAGCTTGTCCATATTCGTGGAGAAGAAAATGCTGCAAACTGCTGGGAGAACCTCAGGAAGATTTATGTTCGGGACAGTGTAGGAGCACATATAAATCTTACACGGAAGCTTTTCGAACGCATCTTCAGAGGAATGGAGATATGTTAGTTCATTTAAACTGTATGAAGAGCATTTTTCAAGAATTGCAAGAAAAAGAGCTTATATTTAATGAACTGCAACAAGTCTACATAATATTATCTTCATTAGATCAAAGCTATGATGACTATGTGACTTCGTTGGAAGTATTGCCAAAAGAAAGCCTCTCATTAACCGAGATTACAGGCAGGCTATTAGAAGAAGCCAGAAGAAGGCGTGGCGTGACGAGCTGAGAGAAGATAAGAAAGAAGAGAAATTATCTTCAAAGTTTGAAAGAAACCAGCAAAGCAAAGTAAAGCACCTGGAAGAAGAGAATTTATCTTCAACAGCATACACAATTAAAAAGTGTTTTAATTGTGGAGGCAGAGGACATTTGGCAAGATTCTGCAAAAAGAGAAAAAGCCAGAATGTAAAAAAGCCAAAGAAAGCATTTGAACTAGCCACGTTTAGCAACTCTGATGTGAAGAATAATCTATGGGTGGTTGACAGTGGCGCATCCCACTGCATCACAAGAGATAAGACAAAATTTATAAAATGTCTACAAGTTCTCAACATATATCTCTTGCTAATGGCTGGAACCTGAAAGCGAAAGGTCAAGGTTTTGCACGTTGTCCGTACATAAACCAGGATATAAAAATGTTGTATGTACCGCAACTAAAGTTTAATTTGCTTTCAGTAAGGGTATTAGATAAATTAGGTTATGTAATTACTTTTAAAGATAATAATTGCATAATTGAAAAAGATAACAAAAGGGTAACTGCAGCTTTAAATGGAACATTATATGTATTAGATAATAGTAAGAAAGGGGAGGCTCAAACTGTATTTAATAATATAAAGCCTCATGAAGAATGCATCCATTTATTGCATAGGCGTTTGGGGCATGTAAATTTTAAAATGCTAAAACGTACAGTTGAGTTATCTGAAGGAATAAGGTTAAAATCTTGTGATAAATATTTGCGTTGTAATGTTTGCTGTGAAGATAAGAGCAAAGTATTGCCTGCAAATAGGCTAAATGGTTTCAAAACAAAAGAACCTTTAGAAGTAGTATTTGCAGACATAATAGGTCCAAAGAAACCCAGTATGGGGGTGCTAGATATATACTGAGCATTATGGACCATTATTCTAGATATGGGTTTTGCTATTTAATGAAAAGCAAAACTGAAACATATCAACATTTTTCAATTGGCTTAGGTTTGCTGAAAGAAAGTCTAAACGTCAACTGATAACCCTGGTGACAGATAATGGTACGGAATTTATTAATAACAAATTCCAGAACAGACTTAAGATAGCTGGAATAGAGCATAAGAAGTCTGCTCCATACAGGCCAGAACATAACGCTTTTATTGAAAGAAGAGGCCAAACACTACAGGCAATGGTTAGAACAATGTTAAATGATTCTGGGTTACCTGATTCTTTGTGGGGGGAGGCTACAATGTGTGCTAATAACATATTGAACAACGTTGTTAATACAACAACAGGTGAAATTCCATTCACCAGATGGCATGGCAGGAAACCTGATCTAAGTTACCTGCACACATTTGGTGCACCAGCATGGGTGCATATTCCTGCACAACTCAGAAAAAAAGGGCAACATAGAGCTAAAGATTTTTCTTCGTTGGTTATCAGGCAAACCATAGGGCATATAGATTTTGGGAGAAAGGCACATCTAAAGTGTTATGTAGTGCTAGTGCCCAATTTCTAGAACATGAAGGATGGGAGAAATTAGAACAGGATACCAATAAAGATGTAATTATTGAATCCTATAGAAATCCCATTAGTTATCCCTGTAACTTTAAAAATAAGGTAAAGAGACAAATACAGGATGAAATAGTGCCCATAAAGGAAGAAACAGATTCAATAGCTGAACAGGATGAGGAAGATGAACAGGTAGTAGTTCAACAAAGTCCTCCTGTAAGCCCTGTAATTCCCAGAAGAACTACAGTATCTAGACCGCCTGATAGGTACCAGGCTAACACAGTGTGCCAGATTAATCAAGTTCCTAATTCTGTAGAAGAAATTAAAAAGTATCCTAATAAGGAAAAAGAAAGATGGTATGCAGCAATGAATAAGGAACTGAATTCATTAAGAGATATGAAGGTGTATGAAAATGCCAAATTACCTGTAGGAAAGAAATCCATTGGCTGTAAATGGATATTTAAGGTAAAAACAGATAAGGATGGTAATTTAATCCATAAGGCAAGGTTAGTAGCCCAAGGTTTTAGGCAGAATGCTAATGACTACGATGAGGTGTTTGCACCTAGTCTTAAGGCAGCAACCTTGAGGGCAGCTTTAGTGTGGGCAGCTAGTAAAAACTATATAGTTAACCATCTAGATGTGGAAACTGCTTACTTGCACGCCCCATTAAAACATATTATTTATATGAAAAAACCTGTTGGTATTAAAAGTGAAAATAAGAATAATAATGATTGTTGGTTGTTAAAGAAAAGCCTCTATGGTTTAAAACAATCAGGCTATGAATGGAACCAGTATATTGTAAAGGAACTAGACAATATAGGATTTAAAGCTGGTTTAGCCGATCCATGTCTGTTTAAGAGGGAGACAAATGGGAAAGTATCATTATTATTACTATTCACAGATGACATTGCATTGATAACTGAAACTAATGATGAAGCAAATAAAATAATAGCGTCATTAGGAAAGAGAGTAAAGATCAAGCAATTAGGGGAGATAAAGAAGTATCTCGGTTTGAATATAAAGAAAACACGAAAAGGTTTTAAGATATCTCAGGAAGATAAGATAAGCAAATTGCTAAAAGATTACAAGATGGAGCTTTGTAAGCCAGCTAAGACTCCAATGAGTCAGGAGTTTAGCAACACTGATGAACAAAGCCCTGAGTTTGATAAGGTGATTTATCAATCTTTAATTGGTAGTTTGAGTTATATTAGTAATTGGTCTAGACCAGATATATCGTACTGCGTGAATCAGTTGGCTAGATTCAATTCTGCACCATGTGAAAGACACTGGAATGCAGCTAAGAGGATATTAAGATATCTTAAAAAGACAATGAATTATTCATTGTATTTAGAACCAAAGGGTGATTTAATTTTGAGTGCTTATGCAGATGCTAGCTTTGCATCAGAAAGAGACACTAGAAAGTCGACTTCAGGAACAGCCATAATGCTAGGTAAGACATTAATAGGCTGGAGTCAATTAGACAACAGCATATAAGTTTGTCTACTATGGAGGCAGAATTCTCCTGTTTATCATTGTTATGTACAGAATTAATAATGTATAAACAAATGTTAATTGATATAGGTATAACAGTAGATTATCCTATAATTATACATGAAGATAATCAGGCAGCAATTCAAATGGCCACAAATATTGGAGTAAAAACAAGGAGCAAGCATACAGATCTAAGATACCTAAGCGTGAGACAATCTGTAAGAAGTAAGATGATTCAGCTAGAGTACTGTATGTGGAGGACAATTTAGCTGATAATTTTACTAAAGCCCAAGGTGCCAGTAAGCACCAGGAGAGTTGTGAAAATATGGGATTAGATTGTAAGGTATTATATATTTATTTCACCCAAAGGGGAGTATGTTAGGTATAACATTGATACCAAATATGGTTTGGGTGAATAAATATATAAAACTTAGATATCATGGTTTAAGTGCTTATCACTTTAAGCACAATGCAGCAGGCAATTAGACGATTAAGGGTGCGGTTAGAAGTTACAATATAAGGAAGCATTAGAAGCTGGAAAGTTTACTGACTGTTACTGTGTGTTACTGCGACTGTAACTGTGTGCTGCTGCGACTAACTGTGTCTTGCTGCGACTAACTGTGATTACTGACTGTGAGTGCCTGTGACTGAACTGTTTTTGTTTGCTACTGTTTGCTGAATATCCAGCGTTTGTTTCTCTGGAGAGTGAAACCGGAGGAGGAGAAGATATCTTTATCGGCTGATAAAGATATTGCAAGGACTCTTAACTTGGACTATACTAGTGAGTCTTACTGGATGGAAATACTGTGAATGACTTAATGGACTGAATGACAATGCTTAAACTCTAACTGGATTAAAAACTATTTAAACTACAAACAGTGTTTGTGTTCAGTGTGTGTATACTCTGGGGCCCTTCCTGGTTTGACTACTGCTGCAATACTCTTCTAGGGGTTAATCGCCAAACCCTAACACAAAATACACATATTAGGCTCTAGAAGCAGCTTTATTCATTGGATGATGGAAAAGCCTTCTGGAAGGCATGTTTCCCATGACACTGTTTCACAGAAGGTAAGTAGAATGTGCCCACCATATAGATCTGCTATGATGGGCTGAAACCAGTGGAGATAGGCAGGCCCTCAAGCACTTGGTTTTATAACCTGTATGGCTTTGAAGGTGACAACCAGGATCTTGACTTACACTTTGAAACTTACCAAAAGGCAGTGCGGCTCATGTACCAGTGGGGTCATGTGGATGTTCTCCACTGCTAACAAATGAATTCAAAGATCAGCCCTATACAGAGTGGATTGCAATAATCCATCAGGAAATGGCTAAGGCATCAATGGCTGTGAACAGTGCCTCCAGATCTAGAAATGGAGATAGCTAATGTACAAAATGGTTTTATGCAAGAGGTCTCCTGGGCACAGCTGCTATCTGCTCCAGAGATCTGTGGCTCCAGCAGGACTCTTAGGCCGCACATCTACTCTTCTGTCTGTGGGCATGCTATTTCATACAAACAATAGAAGATGCCCAGCTAAAGGGAGTTCTTGAACCCCCTGCCATTTAGTCTTACTAGAATTGTGAAAAAAAAAAACCTTCTTTCCCATTCAGATCTTTCAAACATCACTTGGGCAAGAATCCATAACTGAGTATCATCAGCATTCTAATACTTTATCCTAGGCCAATGGCTTCATGTAGATCAGTGGTTCCCAACGTGGGTGGTACCGCCCCCTGGGGGACTGTGGGATGCCTTAGGGAGACACTAAGAGGCAAGGGGGCTGGCAGGGGGGCGCTAAGAGGCGGCAGGGGGGCATTCGAGGCGCCGTCCCTACAGGTTCACTCATTGACTGTAGCACCACGCTAGAGCCAGCGCCTCCAATGCAAAAGCGGTGGCACGTTACGTGGCCACACCCACCCAGTCACATGACCAGGAAGCCATACCCACCCAGTCATGTGACCAGCAAACCACACCCTCAAATTAGGCCACACCCACAGAAATTTGAATCCCACCCCTGGGTGGGGGGCACCGAGGATGAGTTTGTAGCACCAAGGGGGCAGTGGACCGAAAAAGTTTGGGAACCATTGATGTAGATGTAAATAGGAGTAGGTAGAGGGCTTAGGGTAGTTGTCAATCTGCCCCCACCTCCAGAACACAGACTGAAAGGAAAGCCACCACAAAAACTGTATCTGCCTATCGCCTCTCAATTCTCCTAGCTGATTCACAAGAATGTCATATCTACAGTAGTGAAAGCCACTAAAGGAACCAGGGAGGGCTAGGACAGATAAAACACACTGTCATGACTTTGCCATAAAAATGTTATTCTACTACTGTAACCTAACCTGAAGTCGAACTGAAACAGATCTAAATAATTTATTTCCTCCAGAAACCTTGGGAGCCCCAAGTCTACAACTGTCTTAACAGCCTTCTCAAGAAAGAGCATCTTGGATAACTACCATGATTGTATTTTTGATCAAGAACAAGACATAGTTACTGATCTGGAGAGCTTAGCATTAAACTTTATTAATCCAATTAGAATTCAAAACATTAACATTGTAGTGTTTATATAATCATTAAAAATGCAATGATGAATAGTAATAATTGCTACTGTGCTTGATTGTAAAAACACCCCAAAGCACATGTTTAAATTAGTATCAGTTCTTTTGTCACCAAGGTTACTAAGTACAGGAAAGGACAGAAAGAGTTGAGTGTTCTCCAATCTGGGAACCATATAATTTCCATAAATCCAACCAGCATGGCTATTGCAGAGCCACTAATTGAAGGCACCAGGCTAGAAGCTACATTAATTAAATCAAACATAAATAGTTAGAAACACTTACATAGATTCTGGAAGCATCCAATAATGTTCTTATTCATTCTTGTGTTCTCCATTCAACTAAGTCATATGAGAGAGAAAAAAGATCAGTTGCTATGTGATAAATTTTTAATCTGTGAATTATCTAATCCTCTACAGTTTGTTTAAAACAAAACTATATGGTAAGAAAAATAAAGAAGGAGTGTTGGTCTTACCCGATACGCTGCTTCTCAGGGTGTGACAAGAAAATCTGGAGTCAGGGGAAGAGGAGGAAAGGCATATAGAAGGCCTTGAGGCCACAGACAGTAGAGGAGGTCCTCTCTGCCCAGGGCACAGCTGTTCTGCCTCTTGCATAAGGGGCCTGCAGTGATTGGCCGCTTGCTGATTGATGTGGCCACCTTGTCTGTTAGAGGAGAATATGCTGCCCCGAGATCTCGTTCTGGAGCCTTTTGAGGGCCAAGCGAGCTGCCCTGAGTTCCAATCAGTTTATGTTCTGTATTAAGTCCTCTTGCATACACTGTTGCTGGGCAACCTGGGACTGAAGGTGGGGCCCCCAGCCAAACAGACTGGGATCTGCAGTGATGCTCAGGCAGTTGTTTCTGCCAGACCCCTGGTAGGGAAGTAGAAATCACCGTAAAGCCCTGGCATGGAGACGTGCCTGGGGACGAGCAAGACACAAGAGATCATCTTGCCCAGGAGATGTGACAGCAAGGCGAGGGGAATGATTCTGTCCGACCAGATTTGGACTGTCAAGGTCTTGATGCTGATCTGGGGTTCCTGGGATAGGAAGACCTGGCCCACTACTGTGTCTATGATCACCCCCAAGTGTAACAGTCATGTAGTAAGAGTCAGATGACACCTGTTCAGATTGACGGAAAAACCATGCTCTCGAAGTATCCGGATTGTTGTGTGCAAATCCTCCTCCGTCCAAAGGCAGGAAGAGGACTAGATCAAAATATCATCCAGGTAACACTGGATCCAAATAGTCAGTACTCTGAGGTGTGCTGCCAGAAGCTTGTTGAATGTTCTGGGCACACATGATAGACCAAATGGAAGGGCCCTGTACTGGAAGTGGTGCCCGGCATAACAGAACCTCAGGAAGCATTGGTAGGTTGGACAGATGGGCACGTGGAGACCGTCAGGTCTACAGAAATTAATAAGTTGCCCCCTCTGATACCCTCCAGAATGGACTGGAGGGAGTGCATCTTGAATCCTCTGTAGATCAGATGCTTGTTTAGGCCTTTCAGGTCCAGAATTGCTCTCCACCCCTCACCCCCTCAAGGTCTTTGAGATCACAAACAAGGTTGAGTAGAAACCATGCCCCTTTTGGTTCTCTGCAACCGACTGGATGATTTGAATGTTCAACAAATGTTGGATTGTGGATTCCATGAGGTCTCTCTTTGCAGAGACTCTGGAGATGGGGCAATGGATGAAAAACCTCAGGGATGTGGGAAGGAACTTGAGGGAAAGCCCTGACCTTACTGTCTCCCAGACCCAGGCATCCATTGTTGTCTCCTTCCACTGATCTGCAAAGGAGCCGAGACAACCCAATATTTGAGACCTGAAGTCACTTGGGTTGTCAAAAGGCCCTATT
The DNA here is from genome assembly GCF_049901735.1 of Notechis scutatus. NCBI lineage: Eukaryota > Metazoa > Chordata > Lepidosauria > Squamata > Elapidae > Notechis > Notechis scutatus. The sequence continues at coordinate 285,898,862 of NC_142009.1, read as the reverse complement.
TCCAATGCCCCGAGAGTGCTGCCTGAGTTGCAATTGCTGCCTGCCCATTTCCCTATCCAGATCTATCTGACTGGTAATTTGGCCCTGGAAAAAGGACCTCTGAGGCTGTGGATAGCTAGACCCCACTTCACCCTGTTGAAGCGAGAGCCTCCGAAAATAAGGCAAGGGGCGGTAGTTAGCCCACCTGCCTTGGGACAGAAGTACCTTCCTTTTGTCCTTTGTCTCCACTAGGATGGGTTCCAGGGACTCCTGAAACAGCTTTTCCCCCTTAAGGGGGGCAGAGGCTAGTTTCCACTTATTCTTTGTATCCATCTGCCAATGTCGAAGCCACAACATATGATGGCCCATGACACAAACTTTGGTGTGATCAGCATGGCATCTGCAGAGAATTCTGCTACCGTAATAAGCTTGTTAATGTCTTGGTGGGTGCAGAAGTCACCCATCGGGATTCTTTCCTGCAGCTGCTGGAGCCAGCGTAATGAGGCCCAACTGAAAAGGGAAGCTGTGGTGGTCGCTCAAACCACCCAGGCAGCTGCCTGAGGGGCCTTTCGGAAAGACATCTCCGCTCTTCTATCCTCCGCTTCCCAAACATCCTCTGCACCAGTTGGTTAGACAGAGGAAGATGCCAAGGTTGACACTGGAACATCCAGTCGGAACTTAAAAGTGCCTCTGAGAGATCAGGGGCTACATTATAAAAGGTCTGCTCAGTGCCACTGGGTAGGAGATATATCATGGTGAGACCCATTGTCTCTTTACCATATCAAAAAAATCTGAGGCACTTGGATCACCTCAGCCTCCATGGTTTGCTCTTCAAACAGGAAGTTGCTTGGACCAGTCAATCCCAGGTCTGAATCCTGGGTAGCTGATTCCCCTCCCAAGTGAGCATTACTTTTGGCCTTGAAAAAGAGTGATCAAAATAAATTGGGGCGAAATAGTCCTGTGAAGGCCAGGATGCTGGGTGACATGCCTTTGTCTTCTGAAAGTTCCAGATTCCTCTGATCATTCCCCTCAGAGAAGGACGACTGGGTCGGAATGGAGGGCTCAAGGGATTAAGGCTTCTGTAAGGGCACCCCATCACCTGGAGCTTGCAGCTGCCCTGGATACAAGGAACGCTCAGCCACTGTGATGGTTGATTGCTGGCGCTGATGCAGGTCCTCAGCAATCCCTGGCCTCTGAGATACAAAATCTCATATTGGAGGGAATATCCTGATTCTGAGTCTCCCCTGGGCGGAGTCCCGCTACTGTTGGAGTAAACGTGGCCTCTGGGGCGGCTCTCACCCCTGAGAGTCTGTTCCCACTGCCTTGCTGTTGACAGGCTTGCCAGGGAATTTGCAGAAACTTCAGTGTTTACAGGCAATGAAAAGCCTTGCTATCTATTTGCTCGCCAGAGTCATCTGGTGACAAGTCTTGTAACTGCAGTCTATTTAGCCCTCTAGGCTCCTCTAGTGGCTGTAACGGCTCGTTAGAAAAAGCACTTGAAAAAGCGCTGTAATCTGTTGGGGAATCTCTCTGCCCTGCCGTTCTGCATCTCTGAAGGCCTTCACTATCTTCTTATCTAAGGTCCTTTGTCTTCTTCCTGGCCTCCTTCTCCTCAGTCTCTATGGGCATCTTAGGTGCTAAGGCTCTGGGCCCTAATTTTGGCTGTGGCTTCCATCCCAGCTTATTTGGGCTTTATGGAGCCCTTGGGAGGTCTGGCTTGAGGCTGAGGTGACAGGCCGCCCTCCTGCTGAGATCGTCACCTCATGATTCCCCTCGCAGCCTCCATTTTGTGCACGTGAATTCAAAGAGGCAGGGGCGCTCGGAAGCCCTGCTGCCTATATAACTGTATAACAAACAGAATTGTCAAGGGCTAAGCTGGTCAGACTGGGGAACCACTAAGCAGGATGCTTGTCTCAAATATAGGAAAGGCAGCTGTGTCCGGAGATTCTGCTACGATTCCCAAGCTGCCATAAGTATGACCAGATGAATCGGGCAGACTCCAGCCCCCCCCCCCTGGGATGACTCGGGGCCTCGGTCACTATCCTGGGCTGGATGAGTAAGGCTAAGCTGTTCTGGGCCAGCAAGCCTATCTGACAGCTCTCAGTTGTCTGGGCAAAGAAAAACGACAACTGGTCAGAATCGGGAAGCTTGCCTGTCAGACTCTTTCTCTAGCCGATTCCTTGAGAAGAATCCAGTGATGAGAAGAGTAAAAGATGTCCAAATGAGCTCAAGACTGAGTTAAAATTGAGTACTGTGAACTATCTAATCCTCTATAGCACAGGTGTCAAATGTGGCCTGCCACATCATTTTATGTGGCCCGTGAGAGCTACAAAGTTCCGATTGTGTTTAAATAAATAAAGCAAAAGAGAGCATTGACCACAAACTACATTTCCCAGAATGCATACCAATTATGTTACCAGCGAATTGTCGACATCCCGCCACTAGGTTGCAGTGTATCCGCATCAATGTTATTTTCTGCAAGCTGAATTATGTGGAATTACAAATGATCCCAAAATGTCCAGGAAGAGGAAAGCTGATGCAGATGGAAGGATGTTTCAAAAAAGATGGGAAGGTGAATACATATTTGTGCTTCAAGGAGAGAAACCGGTATGTCTTTTATGTTACGAAGCATTATTGGTTGGTCAAAGAATACAATCTACGTCGGTATTTTGACACCAAACACGGAGCTAAGTATGCCAAAGTTAGCCTTTCAGGAAAACAACAGATTGTCATAGAATTAACAAGCAAACTACAATTGCAGCAGAATGTGTTCACGAAAGCCACAACCAAAAACACTGCGGCAGTGAAAGCTAGCTTCATTGTTGCAGAAGAAATCGCCCGAACTTCAAAGTGTTTTTCAGAGGGCGTGTTTTTGAAGCAGTGCATGCTGAAGGTCTGTGAGCAGGTATGCCCCGACCAGATACAGACTTTTAAAAATGTCAGTTATTGTGGACCTAGTTACAGAACTAGCAGGAAACCTGTCGACGCAGCTGGCCCAAGAGACACGTAGCTACATAGCTTTTTCATTAGCTCTTGATGAAAGCACAGACAACACGGATACAGCGCATCTATCCATTTTTATTTGAGGCGTGAAGTTGGACCTCTCTGTCACTGAGGAGCTGTTGGATGTAGCTGCCATGCATGGGACCACAACGGGACAGGACATTTTTGATATGGTGGAGAAGTCCATGAGTAAAAATGCATTGCCTTGCGAAAAGTTGGTGGGATTAACTACAAATGGTGCACCCGCAATGTGTGGAGGAAAAGCAGGCTTGGTTGGACTAATAAAAGACAAAATGCTGAAAAGTAACTGTCAGACGCCTCTGGTAATGTATCACTGCATCATTCATCAAGAAACGTTGTGTGGGAAGGTGCTGGGGATGGATCATGTTGTGACCACGGTCATGAAAACTATGAACTTCATTCGAGCGCGTGGCTTGAATCACCGTCAGTTCCAGCTGTTCTTGCAGGAGATCGGCTCAGAGCATGGAGACGTGCCGTACCATACAGAAGTACGGTGGCTGAGTAGGAGTAAAGTCCTCAAACGATTTTTTGAACTTAGGGAAGATATTGCTCTTTTCATGCTAAGTAAAGGAAAATTCGTGTCTGAACTGTCAGATCCCAACTGGCTGTGTGACTTTGCTATGTTATGTGACATAACCGAGCATCTCGCCCAACTGAATCAGAAGCTGCAGGGACATAGACAAGTCATTATGCAGATGTCCGACATGATCATGGCTTTCCAGCGTAAACATAATCTGTGGATGTGCCAAGTCAAACAGGACAATCTTGCTCACGTTCCTGTTTGTCAAAGCATTTCAGCCTCATTTCCCAGTGTTTTTTCATGTGCTCAGTTGGCTACCAAAGTGAGCCGATTAATAAATGAGTTTGATCGGCGCTTCTCTGACTTTTAAGCGCAGCACTCAGACTTTGCCATCTTTGCCGATCCTTTCACCACTGACATCTGCACTGCACCCCAGCACCTTCAGATGGAGTTAATCGGGCTTCAAAGCAATCGTAGCCTGAAAGCAAAGTTCAAGGATGTTGCGATCCAGGACTTTTACCGTAAAATACCCCCTGGTTCAATGCCACAGCTTTGACGTCATGCAGCCCGTGTTCTATCTATGTTTGGGAGCACCTATCTGTGCGAACAGATGTTTTCAATAATGAATCTAAACAAAAACAAGCATAGATCACGTATCACTGATGAGAACCTCCATGCTGTTCTATGGATTGCTTCAGCACAAGACCTAAAACCAGACATTGACACACTGGCTACGGAAAAACGGTGTCAAAGATCCAGCCAGAAAATGCATAAGTAAGCATTTTTAAAAACCTAATATATAATAAAATGTATTTCAACCAAAAAGAAGAATAGTTAAACTGTGCAATTTAATGATTGTGCTGACATTTTGTTATTTTTAGAACATGATCAATGGATTATGATGGAGGAGAGGGGATCCACTCTGTGTGTTCCAGGACAGTCAGCATCTTCTCATGAACTTCACCTAAAAACTTGAGACAATATAGTTGTGAATTGAGACAACCCTGATTTTGTTATTTTGAGTTATTTACAAATATAACTTTATATGTGTAGTAATGCATTTAGTGTTTATAGGTTTATATGTTTATGCAGACAAATCTGCAAGGCTATATGCAGCCATTTGTTTTTGTGAAATGCTACATCTGTCACATATGTTCTTAACAGCTCACAATTGTTGGTTGTACTTATTCTGTTATTTTGCCCCTCCTAGCTCTGACAAAAAGGATTTGAACAAAGTTATTATCATAACTGATGTTAGATGTTGTTTTTCTATTATTATTCACTTGGATAGATTGATCATTGATTGATGGAGTAATGTGGGTTTCTTAACTTGACAAAGTAAATTTTTTATGTTATATTAACAGAGCCACTAGCAACTTTTTTTTTACATTTATGCAAATGCATATGTAATATTTGTGATTTGAATAAATAATAAATTCAGAGTTAATTAACATTTAGGAGTAGTTACATTTGATTACATTTATACTGTCATACAGTTACATGTGGCCCTTTGAGGGCAACCATTACGCTGACGTGGCCCTCGGTGAAAATGAGTTTGACACCCCTGCTCTATAGTTTCAATTAAAAACAAACTATATGGTAAGAAAAATAAAGGACTTTGTTTTTGACCAGTCACTTAACTTTTTCATTACAACTAATGATTTATAGCAACAGTAAAATTTAGCATAAACCTGAAAGTTTGAAATGCAAATAGTCTCTTTTTGACTACACAAAATTACCTGGAAAAAAAAAAAGGTATTCTTCGGTGTTCTTTTGTCTCTGCAAATTTGTGGACAGTCCTGCATTCAGTCTTCATCCAGATAAGAAAGATGATGAGGAGCAAAAGAAGAAAAAGACAAAGCAAACAAGAAAGGGAAGGAGGGGTAGGGGAGGGGAGTAGAGGGGAGTAAAATGTTTTATATCAAATGAACAAGCAAGGAGGCAGATGAGACAATAGATCATAAAGGCTACTGCTCTGGCACAATTAGGTCACAAAGGTGCTTCTCTGAGGCATTACAGTTGTCATCCAACAACTCAAGTCAGGGATCTCATAAGTCAATATGTTTATATAAAGCAGAGTAGCAAGCCTTATTGGAATATAATGCTAAGTGTCAAATCCAAATTAGAGCTTTAAAAGGACCCAAAGAACTGGAAAATAAGTGAACAAAGGAAAATTTACAAAATTATAAAGTTAAATCATATTATTCTGCTTAGTATTTTTCTCCTAGGGATGTTCACTTGTGCTACATTTATGCTATGTGTTTGAAGATAGAGTTTTAAAGGCAAATCTAACAACTGGAGACAAAACAATTTATTCTTATCAACTGAAAATGAAATAAATTAATTTGGACTAATATCTTTTACCACCTCAAATACTTTAACATGAGAAAATAAGACAACTTCTATTGGTTGAGGAATATATTATACATACAAAAACTTCAATATTTGTACTTGGAACACATGTAAGGTTCTTATCTTGATTAAAACTGTAAATCAGATGGAATCTGTATTCTTCCTGAAAACAGAGGTGCCTACACAAGCAGGCAAAAGCCCCACCTCAGCATTTCAAATCATTTCTGGTCCCACATTTGAGGTATATCCCCCAATTCCCAGAGCACCTTTTCTAGAAATACAAAGACCAAATAAGAAAAAAAATTACACCCCCCCCCATACTTTCAAAATAAATGTCCTGTTACCAGTCAATATTCATACTGTGAGAGAAGGCAATGGCAAACTATTCTTATATTTTTTACTAAATATCACATGGATAAAAATTATTGACAATTCACAGAGAAAATCTATATGGTTGCTAACAGTCAACAACTTGATGGAATATATTCAATCAATTATCCAGAGTCGCATATTTGAGATGGGCAGTCACATAAGTTGAAATATAAACAAATAAATTTGATGGGTTCATTTCATAAAACCGCAGCTGCTCTTATATGTATAAGACCAAATTGACATATTTATTAATATTTCATTATTTCATTGTTGAGAAAAGGGTTTAGCTAACTCTTTCTGAAGAACTAAGGAATTCTCCAGTGAAATATGCTTGGCCACATACTATACCAGCTTCAGATTAGAATTCCAATAGCATATAAACAGAATATTAAATAATACATGTCTGGGCAATTCAGGTATTTATTTCTTCTTTGCTGGATGATTTCAAATTAGAAAGTTAAGTAACCTTACTTCTCCTGGCGCCTCTCTTTTCCCAGTAAGGTTCTCTGGTATTCAGGGTTGAAAAGTTCCAAGTATTTGAACAGTGATATCATATGTACAGATAGAATTCCCTGGACAGATAATGAAGGAATTTTAACTCATTTGGGAATATCATGGGAGTGTAGAAAATACACTCTTAATTATCTTTAATCACCACTCTCAAAGAAGAAATTTGTAGGATACTGTTACACTATGGTCTTCCACATTTCTATGCACAGAGATATGGAAAACTGAACTACCCACTGGTAAATGTGATTTCTGTATTAGGGCTGTAATGATAGAGACAGGCACAAAAGTGCTTTAACACAGGGGTCCCCAACCACCAGTCCGTGGACCGGTACCGGTCCGTGGAACAAGTCCTACCGGGCCGCTGGTTTGCTGGGCGCCGCCATAGCTTTTTGATGAAAAAAGTGCTTCCGGTGAGCTTTTCCAGGTAGAAAGCTTACTATAATTGCTTCCAGTGCAGTACACACAGACCACCAGACAGATTAACCAGGAAGCCTTACAAAGCAAGTTCATGCCAATGTGTTTTACAGAGCATCTCTCTGGGACCTTTTGCACATATAATGCAAGTTCAATTTACCTGATCTCAATAAATGGATTTTACATCTGAAGAAATGCTCCACAAAGATTAACTACATTTGTGTTCACAATGTGACTAAACAAATATTATTTACAAAACAAAAATCTAAAATTTTGGAAATGAAACAAACCATTGCAGCTAACATACTTTTCAATTAAATAATCATCTGGAAAGAATGGCATCAAATTAATTTGCTAAAATGAAGTTAAGATAGTATATTATTTCCACTAAATTCCTGGAATCCAGGTGAATGGCAGCTTGAATTTGACTAAGAAAAATGAATATTTCCAGATTTGATAAAGACAGCAATTTTTGAAAGGTGAATTTCCTTTTTTAATTTTGTATATTAAATAGCGTTTAATATTTGACACCTATCTTCTTAATTAATGCTTTAATTGCAACATTCTAAATGAAATATTGTTATTGCATCAAATTAAGCAATTCAGCACCTGTTCATTGCAGCTGTATCAGTATTAAGAAAGCTGTACAATACATTACAATCATAAAAATAAAAAAGACAATCTAAGGTAGTGAACATAAATGGCGTTAAAAATCAAGTTTACATTGCTGCAAACAAAACATTTCCAAGTTAGTCAATTTTAAATAAACTATTTGTAACATACAAAACAAGAGGTAGCAGAATTTTAGATGCATGTTTTTAATTTATTTTAATTTTAGATGCATGTTTTTAATTTAGATGCATGTTTTTAAAAGGAGCAACAAAGACCGCGTGTGTTTCAGCAGCTTTCACAAATGCCATCTCAGTTCACAGTATGTATTTTGCATTTAAATAAGAAAGGATCTCAAGTTCACATTGTAGCTTCTGATAGGCTAATGTTACCTTTTTATCTTTCAGCAAAAAGCTTTGGGGAGATGAACAGCAGCGTCCAAGAAAAATTATCTTGAGTATACAGTATTATGTTCTGCAAATTGGAAAATATCTAATTTTTGAACTTAGAAAGTATCAAAATATTTCATCCTAATGCTCAATCAACTTCATTCAGAATTAAATCCTACTTACATTGATATTTCCTAACAATTAGTAATTTGGATTCAGAGTTCTAGCTTCCAGGCAGTGTTTTTCTGTTCAATTGTGTCCAATTCTTAAGGACTGCCTGAGCAAGTTCCTGATGTTTTCTTGGCAAGGTTTTTTAGAAGTGGCTTGCCATTGTCATTTCCTACAGCTGACAGAAAGTGACTGGCCCAAGGTCACACTTCATGCCTAAAGCAGAATTAGAACACACAGTTCTCCTGTTTTCTAACCTAGCTAGTGTTTTAGCTGTGACAAAAAGACAGTAACAGAACTTCTGCTATCATGAAAAATGGATGTTACCTAGTCAGATAATAAAATGTTGGCAAGCAAATAACCAAGCTCAGAGAGTACCAAAGACTGCACAGTTCAATCCTGAGCTCCGTATACTGTATATTCTCTTCTATTCATAAAATTGTTTAGGTTTTGGTGAATAAACTGGAAGGATAAACCACAAACCATGATTTACAGGCCACAATAGTTATGTTCAAATAAAATATTGACTTAAAACCAAAGTTCAGTCTTGATTATCACATGTAAATATAGTCACAGGCTCATGGGAGTCTGCAGTGTCAAGCACATGGTTTTGATGGTATAACATATTATACACCATATTTTCAAAACCCCTGTATGATTGGCATAAAAATACACAAACTCCATCCTAAAGATTTTTAGGAAAAGTAAAAACTAGTTTAATATTCTATGTAGTTTTACGGGGCAAAACCTATACCTGGTAAATTATGCAGATAACTGCATATCTAAAAGGGCTGTTGTAGAGTTTTTTTAAAAAGCTGTTGCCCTTTTTTCTGACAAAAGCAATCAAAATGAAAGAACCTGGAGCAATTTTCAGAGAATAGTTATAATTTTAATTGACCAAAAAGAATAATTACAATCTTAGTATAGTGCAGAAAAGAGAAAGGATTAGGGGAAAGAAAAGACCCTGGTTGCTATAGGGAAAGGACACCACTGCTATTGGGAGATAGAGAAAGTCATGGGAAGATTTTGGGGGAGGTGGATAAGATATGCTTCATTTGAGTATTAGCAAAAGCTGTCTGGAGAGAAGAAAGATACTGGGAAAATAATGAGCAGGTGAATAGGATATGCAGTGCGGGGAGTAAGTGAACCTCCGCCCTCCCTAAAGATACCAGAGTATCAATTTTCCTGAGACTACATGGCTACTATAGGAGTCCACGATTTGCTTAAGGAGCAGCCAACAGATACAAAGGTGTTCATGATGGATGCCAGCCTCTTTGCTTTGTTCAGATCCCAATACTGTGCATCATTACTTCCAGTCCAGCTTTTGTATTGACCAAAAGCACTGCTACCTGGCTTTAATTTCAGCTTCTTCATTCTCATGTTTTATTTAACATATAATTTATTTATTTAATTTATATTGCCGCCTATTCACCCATGGCGACTTGAGGCACTTACACAATATAAAATCATATTTGAAACAAATAAAAATAAAAAACAAAAAGAATCAAATACGTTAGTAAAGTACAATAGAACAAAAAAAATTTGGGTGGGGTGGGGGAAATCACTCCCCAACACCCACCCCATAACAGCAGATCACACTAGCCATCTGATGGGCTCCATCCCTCTCCGGGATAATATTCAAATCTGTCAATTGTTTTGGGATTTTAGTGACTTAAGATATTTGCATAGCTGTCCACCTCACTTGCATGTGAATGTGGCCCAATAAACAATTTAAATACAAGCTAAATAATCATATAATCCAACCACTGAATTTAAAAACTAAATACCTCACTCCAAAGTTGGAACAATACCTAACCCTAAAAGATATCCTAGAACCTAGATCATTATGGCAGATTGTAACAAAATTTCCCAGTAGTGCAGATAATCTATTAACAGAGTTTTAAATAGGTAAAGCAGGGACAGACTGTCACAAATGAGAAATTAAGTGGAAATTAGGAACAATGACCTGCAAAATTATTACCCTGGATATTACTTTGAAAAGCCTTGCCCCGTGCACCTCTTTTCGCAACGAAATCCAATTTATCTCATCCTTGCAAGCAAGAATGGAAAGAAATACACCCTATTTCTGCAATTGTCACTCAATTTACTTGGGAAGCAGGACCGATTTGAACACACCAAAACGAACTCGCGAGTAAACAACTGTCCAAAGATGGTGGGACGGGGAATTTCGCTTACCATCAAAATTCTGTCTTTGGTTTCGCTGCAACAAAACAAATCCGGGATTTCTTTTAAGCCGATCGAGCCTCAACAAACCGCAGCCCTTTTTTTCTCCATTTCTCCTTTTGTACTGCTGTTTTAATCCTAGTATTCACCTTTTGGGGAGTATATTCCGCCGAGTTTGACGGGCTTACACCACAGAGAGCAGCTCCCTAATTTTGCATAACCAGGGAAAGTAGCCAAGGAGTCGCGCACAGCAGCTCCACCGAAGCCACGACGGATAATTCGGAGTGCAAAGAAGCGCCGTACAATAATATATACTATATATATATATTCCTACGCAGAAAAACCTTTCACCCTCTCTGTGCCCTACTAGTCCTTTTGCCCGAGCCGCCACCTCCCAGCTCCTTCTCACAGCCCGACCAAGACTCGTAACACGCCCACGTCCGCTCGAAAATAACCGCCGCTCTATTCAAACTCCGACATCCGCTTACGTCACAAATCGAGGCATGAATGGAAGAAAAGAGCCCCGCCCCCTTTCTCCGTTGTAAGCTACATCCATTGAGCCGATTTTCTACTGCGCTGGTCTGAATAGATTTCTTGGAGCGGAGGGAGGGGCTGGGGGTGGCGAGGAATTATTTGATTGGATGATTGGCTGCTATTGTCGGGAGGGGGAAAGAGGCTAGGCTAATTTTCCGTCTCTCTCCGTTAAGCTTTTCGGGAAGGGGTGGAATTTTTCAGCCATGTGAATTTGTCAGCCGGGAAAACCGTGGGTCTTTGCCGGAGTTTGAGCCTTGCCTCCACAAAGGAACGGTATTCAGTATGTGAAGTTGGCAGAATCGTCCATGATTCAAATCCTCATCGCTCCGGGATCTTTAAATAAGCAACCTTCAACACAATAGAATGATCTGGAAGGGACCTTGGAGGTATTCTACTCCAGCCCCTTGCTCAAGCAGGAGAACCTATATACCGTATAGAACACGTTTATTTGGGAGTAGCCTCCTTGTGTGAACTCAGCCCATGTTTGTTGGAAGAGGTAGATACAGTGTAAGGGCTTATTCAGCGAGATCCTGTCTCCCCAGCCACTCGTAAAAACCCATTGATTATAGTGAGGCTTATTTTAAATAGCAAAGAATTGCAGCCTTCCATTATAATCCTGAATCTTTATGCCAGTTTTGCTAAAATTAATTTGTGTCCTGCCTTTTACTGGGTATTATTTTTTTACAAATAAAGTGGCAAACATATCCAACACAGCTTTGTCCTATTCCCCCCACATCAACGACTCAGGTGGTCTGACAAAGTCAAGTTAATTAAATTTAATGGATATTATTGTAATAAACCATTGCGGTAATGAGTTCTCAATGTAACTGTAGTATATACTAACATACTCCACTTGAAAGATAGTGAGGAGGCAGTTATCAGAGAAACTAGGCTTAAGTCCATTCCAAGAAACTAATTTGAGAAAAGATTCAAAGGGAGGGAGGAGAGAAACACATTCAGACTTGCAAGCATCTGTAACTATAGATAATGTAATACAAGTGGTTTTAAACCTATGTGATAGTGTTTCTTAAGTCTGATTTACCCTATAGAGCTGACACCAATAGAAGACATTGTTTTATGGAAGCATGCCCAGTCTGTTGGCTCTCATGAGATGGGTACTTTCAATTGGAATTGGGTGGTTATGCAAGTAAACTCACTATGCCAAGAAGATATTTAATGGTGATAATATAGTGATGCTCAGCACATTGAATTATACCTGGTAGTCAGTGCAGGTTGACTGATTAACAGGTTATGCACAACTGAGATGGTGGAAAATGGCAGTATGTCTGCTCCCATTACTTTTTTTTAAGCATAGTGTCTCAGGCAAACTTAATTGTAGTAACAAATTATAATATAAATTGAGCAGCACAAAATATAGGCATAGAAAGTGCTGGTCCACCTGAAAACATAATGGATCTGGTGCTAGACCTCTTGCAATTTGCCTACTGTGCAAATAGATGAGCCGATGATGCTGTCAATATGGCACTGAATTACATCTTCAATCCCCAAAGACTTATGCAAGGGTCCTTTTTGTAGACTTCAGCTCAGTATTCAACACCATCATTCCAGAAATCCTTATCTATAAACTGACTCAGCTAGCTGTGCCTGACCACACTTACAGATGGATTATAAGCTTTCTAACAGATAGGAAGCAGCAGGTGAATCTTGGTAAGATCTTATGATTAATGATTGTAACTATGATTTATGTTCTATGACCTATCACTTTGTTGCACTGGAGACAAATTGTGTTTCCAATCACACTTAGCCAATAAAGAATTCTATCCTATCAAGAAAAAAAACAACTATAATGATATTTGAAGAATGAAAAGAAATATACAGCTGAAGGAAATGTCTCTTTTCTCTTAGGTAGACAATTTCCACATAAAAGGATATTTGGTAGGAAAAAAAACAAATATTTTTCTGCCTAGACATTTGGATAAGGATTCTGTCACAATACAATATTTATGTTCTCTTGGGCCTTCTAATTCGTTTAAAAAAGAGCCAACTGCAAGAAATATTTCAGTTAATATTTCTGCTAAGGTGTTTTTCGGAGCTAAAGGTTATTTGTTGGCTCTGCATCAGGGGTGAGGTTTCGGTGACCATTTTGCCCCACCCACTCACCCCTGCTCTTTCCTGTGCTTTATTTCGTTTGTTCAGAGCACAGCTGATTCGCATGGCAGAGCAGTTTGCCATGCCTCACCTGTTTTATTCACAGGGGCTGCAGTAGAAGGTAAGTATTAGAGCTGAAAATGGGCTTTTTTTTTAATGCTGTGTGCGCACGCAAAGCGCATGCTCCCCGAACCGGTAGTTACATTGGTTGAATCGCAGCACTTCTCTCATTACTCAGTGATTTTCACCTTAGACTCATACATTGTGCTAAAAAATGATTTGTTTCATTTTGGTTTACTCAATAGGAAATCCTTTCATATTCCTGAACCATCTGAAGGATGTTCATCCCAAAACACATAGCTAAATGTGTAACCAGGACCTCAGTGATTGAGAATCTCCATAGATATTTGCTTGAATGAATGAAGTCTTTAGAAATATAATGTCTTGTTGGAAGAAATATCCTTCTGGGTTCAGTTCCAAGTGGGGAAGAAAGACACTGGAAACATGGTGAAGGCTTGGAAAGATGGTTTAATGGTGGACAAGACCACATGGCCTGGAGATCCTGGGTGAAAAGGGAAAGGATGCTGAGAGTGCCTGGGTTTGATGCCCTCTGTTGGGCTTTGAATTTGAGCTTGTGTTCTGATTGGTTGTCAGACTCCCATGGGGCCACGCAGGGGTAACTCTATAGGTTATCTTTTGAGTCCCAAGCTTGACTGACTCTTGCTGGGTGATGATGTAATAAAAGGGCTTTTAGTAATTCCTATTATGGCTCTCACTGAAGGAGGTAGATCTTTCTTATGTAGAATAGACTGCCCCAGGCCGTAATGGCCCATTAACAAAGGTGGGAGGGCTGAGTTTCTGCCTCTCTGAGTTTCTACTTCTCTTTTAGGGGAAATATTCTGCCTTTTTTGTATATCCTAAAATATTTCATTTTCCTAGGAGAGGGGTGGGTTTTAATTTCCAACATACTATATATTAAGATAGTGCCACATTTATTGGACTTCCGGTTTGTCGGCTTCGGCGAGCGGCAGGGATTTGCGAAGCTGCGCGATCCCTGCCGCGCTAGCCGTTTTGGGGCTCCGACCCAGCGGTACGGGCTAGGCTGCCTGCAGGGGCAGCTGAAGGTAGGGGATCCGGAGAAGGGTTTGGGGTGCTGCAGACTCCCTCCTGGCCGGCAGAACTCCCTTTTCCCAGGACGTGCAGCGGCGGTCTGTAATGGCCGCCACAAAGAAGCTGGCAGCCGGGTAAGAATGCGCAGGAGGAAGTGGAGAAAGTGATTGAGAGGAGAAAGTTTTTCTTGGCTCCTAGGACTCTAAGACATATCTAATAAAATTCCTGAAAAGTATGACTTTCTGAATAATACCTGCCAGAAGAGGAAAAAAGCGGCTGTGAAGGTGCTGAAAGGATAGCTTTCCCTCTTTCCTACGGAATAAATAACTGGATATTAAGAAACCTATTTCTTTTAGGTGAAAATTGGTTTTAAGCGATGAGTGGGAAGAGAGAGGATTAAAAGAAAACATTTGTATGCTAAGATTTGTTGGAGCAGATGCCTTAAGGATTTGAAGACTAGAATATATTGCAATAAGATTTTAAACAGATTTGGACTTTCTTTCTCTTGGATTGATATTGCCCCAGAAGGAGAAAGTGAGAATTCTGCCTTGGTTTGGACTGACTGATAACTTTGGGACTGTTTTTTTTTTTTTTCTTTTGAATATTCTGGTTGTTGTAAGAAGAAAGAAGGGGAAAAGAAAAGAAAAGATTTATAATGGCTCTTTCTGTTGAGGAACTAAGAAAAGAATATGAACAAGCAAAAAAAAATGGTAAAGATGGTGTGGAAGAAGCTTTCCTTTTCTTAGAAATGGCGCTTATTAATTATCAACAAACATTACAACAGATGAAGACAGCAGAGGAACAAGAAAGAAAGAAAGGAGCCATCTTTAATGAATCTCAGAACTTGATCCAGAAAGAAAGAAGAGAGAAAGAAAAGAAAAGAAGAGAAAAGAAGAAAATTAAAGGACTTAAGGACTTAAGATCTAAAAAAACATTTAAGAAAGGGAAAAATAAGGTGCAAAACCAATATGATGATAGTAAACAAAAGGGAAAAGGAATACGACAGAGAAGGGAAGCTGGCAAGGCAGAGGCTAGAAGAAGGGGGTAGAAAGGTTTGTTGGGAGAAGAAAGAAAGGGAAAAGGTGGAGAAAAGCTACAATGTCTTGAAATTAAATGAAAAAAAGAAACTTTTTTTGGATAATGGATAAAGTATAATTTAAAAAAAAAAAGATTTTGCAAGGTACATAAGATGAGATGGTAGTATTGTAATGATTTAAGAGTTGATAAGAGATTAAAATGTTAAAATGTTTAAAAATGATTGGCTTTAAAACTTAATAATAGGGGAGGTTTAGAATATTGTTTTAATTAAAGAGTTTAATAAGACTATGGTATTGATGTTATTATAAAATTTTTATTATAGTATCTTTTTTTAATATTTGGATTTATTGTCTAATTATGTACTTAATTATGTTGGATGTATTAGTTAGACAGAATGTACCAAGCAAAATCGGATTGGGTATTAGATATTATTTTAAAGATTAATTTGATTAACTTAGGGGAGATAGAAAGGCATCATACTCTGATTAATGATTTCAGGAGAAACTTATTTTCTTTTTTTTTTATAAGGAATGAGACAAAGGGATGATAAAAATGGACAAAAGATATAAATATAATGATTCAAATTAAGATGATTAATTAAGATAGAAGTAAGAAGTGTGAAACATGTGGGGAAGTTAATATAGAAGGCTTAGAATGGTAAATAAAATAAGTAATGATATGTAAGATGAGCATGAATATAATTGAAGTCCATGAAGAGAGAGACACCTGGGTCCAAGTTACTTTCCAAAAAGATTTTTTTTATGTTTTGTGTGTTGTGTGTATATGTCTTTTTGGGGGGAGAATTAGTTAAAAATTGTAGAAATATAGATTGAGAATAATGGTAACTAAGTCAGAAAGAAACAGATGAAATAATAATAATGATATTGAATAAGAGTAAAGAGAAGTAAAGAGAAATTGAATAAGAGGTTTTGGTATGTTGTATGGAAATGGTTTAAAACAGAATTATAATTTATCTGACTTGTTAAATTGACAATGAAAAAAGGTTTAAACATGTAATGAACAATGACAATTTGTGTGTTTTAAAAATTAATAAAACTTGTTTTAAATAAGATAGTGCCACATTTACTAGAGCCTCTTGACTGTTTTGCCTAATTTAAAGCGTGTTGGAAACAATCTTTAAGTTGAAAACTGTCTAAAATAATTTGTTTTCCTATACTTAAACTTGTACTACTAGACTTATTCCCAAGTGTGTCTAGGACACAACCTAGATGTTTATTTAATCTGTTCACTACATTTCTTACTGCCACACCTGACTATAAATACACGATCTATTTATGGTGCAAGAATGGATAAGCTACTTAGTGATTTTACCTCTTGAGGGTGAACTTGCAAAGGAAATTGATTGGGGATTATTTTGCAGTGAAAACGATTATTTTGCCAGGAAAAATAAAGCTTTAGAGTAAATGGGTCTATTTATAAAATGCTGGCTGATGAACTATTTTTTAAAAATAAACACATAAAAATATTTACAAGATAATGGGTTTATTAGGACTAAGTAGAAAGTTAATCAGTCCTCAGTTCTTTTGGAATGGATATATTAGTAAACAAAAAATCACAAATGGGCCATGATGTAATTTCAAAAAATGTAAATTAAAATAGATCCATTATTTCATGGACCATCGAATGACTACGGGGTGTTTAACATCAGAGTTGGAAGGGACCTTGGAGGTCTTCTAGTCTAACCCCTTGCTCAAGCAGGAGACCCTCTACTGTTTCAGGCTCATGGCTGTCCAGTCTCTTCTTAAAAGCCTCCAGTGATGGTGCACCCATAATTTTTGAATGTAAGCCGTTCCATTAGTTTATTGTTCCCATGTCAGGAAGTTTCTCCTGAGCTCTGAGATACTTCCCTTCTTGGTTAGTTTCCATCTATTGCTTCTTGTCTTGCCTTCTGGTGCTTTGGAAAATAGGTTGACCCATTCTTCTTTGTGGCAGCTCCTTAGATATTGGAACACTGCTATTATGTCATCCCTAGTCTTTTTTATTAGATATACTCAATTCCTGCAACTGTTCTTCATATGCTAAAGCCTCCAGCCCTCTAATCATCTTTGCTACTCTTTTCTGCACTCTTTCCAGAGTTCTGTTTCTCTCCCAGCTAGTGATTGTTCAGCACATTAGAAAGAAAATCAGTAAAAACAAACTAGTGAGCTAGTAATTTGTATATGTTTATTTCAAAGAACAGTAGAGGATGCCTCCATGAATAATATGATATGAAGATCTCTTTTAAAGTATTATGTTCACAAGTTTACTTTCAGAGAGCGATGTGCTTGCCGTGGTTTATTTTATCCATTCATTTCCATAATGGTGTCATATGGCAATGACATGTTCGCCTTTATGTAATGGCTCCCCTTTTGTGAAGCCCAAAGTATGTGGGGAGTTCTCATGTCAGCCTAGATGATTCATAAGGCAGAGTAGGCTGTGTGCCCTATATCAATGCAAGTATATAATCAGTACCTGTAACTTAAATCATTCTTGACTCCCACTGGTGAAAAAATATGACAATAAATCTATTCTTACTATGATTTTGCTCCATTGAAAATAATTACATATGGCTAAAAAGCCCCATAGCTTAAAGTATTACCTTCACCCCATATCAAAAACTTTTTGTTCTCCTTAGGCAGTTTGCTAGAAAAAGAATAAGCCCATTTCTGAATAGCAAAGTATGTAATTTTTTTCACAGCAATATAATATGGCCAAAAAAGGAGGCAAGACTTGATTTGATTAGTTAATTGAAGGTCCTATAAATGTCAGCAGTGAATTTCTGCAAACCTGCTCTTTGATTCAGAGACCATTTTCATAATGAAGTATAGTTAAGTAATATATTACATGAACACGTATGCACACACACTCAATTTTCAAACAAAAGTTCGTATTCTACTAAAGACACTCCACAGAAATATATTTATTTCTAGATTCAGTCTATGCTATAGGTAATTACAGGATTAGGAGGTCACAGGCATAATGACATCATCATGCAAATAACAAATATGTAATCTATACAAGCCCATGGTCTAGACCAGGGTTGTCAAATTCACATCGTCATAGCGTTGTCACATCATGTATCACAACTTTTCCCCCCTTCGCTAAACCGTACGTGGGCATGGCCAGCACATGATGCATCTGGCCTGCGGGCTAAGAGTTTGACAGCCCTGATCTAGACCTTACACTTAATTGTGTTGTTCTTTTGGAATGGAATGATTAGCCTGACTGTTTGGTAATTAGATGGGACTAGTTACACAGATTTGTATTTTCTCCTTAGGAATATTTTTCTGTCATTATGAATTTGATGATTTGCTAAAACTGACCTTAAAGTTTATGTCTTTAAACAGTTCTATTATTGATTCCAACCACTCTTTAGCATTAGTCAGTAAGAAAAGGATAATAAGAGTTTTAATTCAAAAACAAGGGGAAAAACACGGTTTCCCCTCTTCTGTTCTACTGAAAAAAGTGAAATGTTCACATCCTAAAATTGTTCATTAGAATTAGAATTAGAATTCTTTTATTGGCCAAGTGTGATTGGACACACAAGGAATTTGTCTTGGTGCAAATGCTCTCTGTATACATAAAATAAAAGATACATTTATCTAAAATTGTTCATTTATTTTAAAATGATTTTTCGTGTCATTTTAAAAAAATGATGCAGGGCTTATCTTTAAGCTTTTGTTTAGCTGCAGAGCCAGGTAGATGGCAGCATTTAGCTAACCGTGGCTGATTTTAAAAAGCTGACTAGTATGTGAATGGGAAACCACTGAGAAATCCTCAAACTATAGGGTAGATTGGAAAACAGAACAAAACAAAGCAAAACAAAATCAGTGGCAAACAAATTTCATGGAAACTCAATGCATGTGTCTGTACTGTCACTGAAAGTCAGGCTCAGCTTGAGACTATGAGGTTTGGTTGCAGTGGAGAGTAGTTAAAACGTTGTGCTGAAAATTCCGTGCAGTATGTTAAAGTATTTTGATATCCATGCACAAATGCCTTTTCATGCTTAAGAACCAAGAAAGATATGCTCTGATCAAGAGAGGGAGATTTCATATGAAGCAGGCTTTATTACTCCCCAGATTATGAATGAAGGCCATTAATGGAATATATTTTGCCTGCATTTGGATGGGTAATCTCTGTGTTTTCAAGTTGTTTTCCCACAAATCACAGCATTCCCCCAGCTGTTGTCTTCTGACTGCATATGATGAGTCTACTCCTCAATCTTATTCAGCTTTCCTAAGACACTCAGTCCATCATCTATCTACTCCAAGGTTGTCAAACTCAATCGCGTCACGTGATGTAATGCGATATTTTTTGCCTTTGCGGAGATGGGGGTGGGCGTAGCCTGTGTGTGACACATCCGGCCCACAGGCTGCCAGTTTGACAGGCCTGAGTTTCTACTCCATCATCTCTGCTGAGAAGAAAAGGCCTTCTTCCTGATTCCCACCAGACAGAATTCTTTAACTGGCCAGGCCAGCAACATACCCCTCCCTACATGCCTAAGTAGGATGGGCTGATGTAATGAGCACAGACGGTTCCAACAGGTAACCTGTCCCCATGCTATTAGATGGCAAAAATGAAAATGTTTTGCAATTCTTTGCTACCATCCAAAAGTCAACCCAGTCAACACACACGAGGCTTGTGGTCATATGTGCCTGCCACTACTTTTGCCTGCCCCTCTGCTGCCCAGTATATGGGCAGGTGCTGCTTTGTGACAGACCATGACAAGCTTTGGTTTTTGAAAGACTGAAGCCCTGTCTGAGCCACACTATGCTATTGCACCCCTGCCTTGATTATATTTACACTACTGACAAGTAATATTTATGAATAGATGGTAAGTATGCATAAAGAATATGTTTATGTACAGTGGCATTTATTGAAGAATGGGATGTAGGTTGTCATGGAGATTAAAAGCTTTGAAGTGCTTTTCTTTGGTGCTGGTTCTAGCTGCTGGGCATGAGGATATTAGTTCTGGCACCCTGAATCTTGCATTGTAAAAATAATTGCACTTTTATCTGCACTACAAGAGTTATTGAAGTAGGATAAATACATGTCGACACATGTACACATCTAAGTTTAAAGATAAACATGCTGGCTTTTTGACACATCTCTGGTCAAAATGAGGTGTCTGCAGTTTTCAGAAACCTCTAAAATGCTTGTTTTCTGTTGAATGGTCATTCAAGCTGTTTACAAGATGTCATTACAGGCTATACAGAATCTGTGCTTGCTTCAGAAAGGAAAAAAAAAATCATTGAGGAATATCGATAGCCTGTGAGTCGCCGGTAAATAGATGGGATTTCTTTAGAAAAAAGGTCTTGTGTTTTGTAAGTAGAGCCCAGTGTACAGGGTTTGTGTAACAACTCTGAACTCATTTATAGTTTGATATGAAAAGCAGGACAACTTCTTGAACAATTAGGGGAAAGTGGTTATTGACAAGTTTACTTCTGTGAGAGGCTCAGCCTCTTCTCTATCAGAACCCTGTTGTGTGCCAGACCTGCTTTGGGTAACATCTTAACCAATAAATCAATGTCAAATGCTGCAGTCTAAACAGCATGTGGCCACAAGCACAAAACAGACATCAAGTGAGTTTTCAAAACTGACTAAAAGTGATGGCGATTAACTAGAATTATAGATATTTATATTTAAACTGACACCACAGAATACTTTTGAATCTTGACAGATACGTGGAATATTTAAATGTGGTAATTGCAGTTACAGGACCTCCTGGGATCAACCTGCTAGAAAGGAAGTGACACATTACAGGTTGTGGAAGAAAAGATTTTTTTAAAAAAAAATGGAACGGAATAAACATATTAGTTCATGCATGTACAAGTATTTCGTGTTATTAATATTTTTACTATGTTTCATTTAAAATGACATAATGGTTTAGAAGAAGTTTCATTCTGTTATACTATAGTTCTATGTTGATTTAATCAGAATAGAGCAGGAAGGGACCTTCAAGGTCTTCTTGTCCAATCTCTTGTTCAAGCAAGAGACCCTATACCATTTCAGGTTGCTTCTCTCCTTGATTAGTTTCCATCCATTGTTTCTTGTCCTGCTCTCTGGTGCATTGAAAAATAAGTTGACCTCCTCTTCTTTGTGTCTACCTCTCAAACACTGGAATTCTGCTATCATGTCCTCCCTAATTATTCTTTTCTCTTCCAGACTAGCAAAACCCAAATACTGCTAATTTTCTTGTCTCCAGGCCTTTAATTGTCTTTTGCACTTGGCACTTTTTCCCAGTCTCAACTTCTTTTTCATAATGTGGTGACCAAAACTAGATGAAGTATTCCAGGTAGGGCCGTACTAAGACTTGATAAAGCGGTGGTAATACTTCACATGATTTTGATTCTATGCCTCTGTTTATACAACCAAGGATTATATTAGCTTTTTTGGCTGCTGCCTCATACTGCTGGCTCATATTTAAGTGATCGTCCACTAGACTAAAAAAATAATAATACTCAGATATAAGCACACTGAATATATACAATGAAACTTATGCCTAAATAAGTATGTATAGAGTAAAGTATTCTGATTATAAATTCTAATGCTTTGATAGTAAGACAAAAAAAAACCCACTTCATTTATAAAAGTTGTATTTTTATTCTTTCATTCATGTAACTACACAGCATATAATAAATAACACTGTTTATATCAGAGAACAATATTTATTCTTTCAATATTTTTGATGCAGACTGTGTGATATACACTATGTGATATCCAGAAGTGGAAATTGGGAGCAGGAATGCTATTTGCAGATTCTGTGCTTTCAATAATTGTGTGAATGAGGTTAGTGGTCCTCTTCATAATTTGATGAGAACTACTCCTGGTATGAATAAATTAAGTTAAGGATAACATCTTCTTTGAGTCAGGTTTGATTTCTGGTGACTTTGTGTCAAATTCAGAATTTAATTATATGAGATTGAGAAGCATAGAAAAATAATGTGGATATCAACTTAGACTGGCTGTAACTACTTCTCAATATTTTAAGTAAAATGCTATGCAGAAAATATTTCAAGGAGAGGTCAACAATGAAATATCTTGCAAATGATGCAATCCAAGTACTTGCACCAGATATCATAATTTTGTCAATTGTGTGATGATCTTATAACTTTTGGCATTGGATGTTACTATGGTTTATAATGAATGCCTATCTCTATAACGTAACAATATGTGTCCTGTTTTGTTATACAGAGGCTCAGCACTTAAAGTTGAAAGAAATGAAGTGAAAAATATGCAGATCAATATTCAACTATAGATAGCCAAAAAAGTAATCACAGCATTGGCAAGGACCATATATGTCACTGAGTCCAAATATTAACTCAGTGTAGGAATCTGAACTAAAGAAGTCCAGCTACTTAGTCTCTCATTGAACACAACCACAACCTCTATCATTTCTGGGTAATTGGTTGTGCACTTGGGAGCTTTTTAAAAACATCAATCAGAATCTGTCTTCTGGTAGCTTAAATCCACTATTACCACACCTTATTTTGGAACTAGTGGGAACATGTCTTTTATTTCTTCTATGTGATATCCTTTCAGATATTTGAATAAGTCTCTCCTGGTCCCCCAGCCATCTTTTGTAAAAGCTCAGCATAACCAAATATTTCAAACTTTCTTTTTAGGTTACAGTTTCTAATCCCGATCATCTTCATCGTCCTTATTTATCTTTGTTCTAATATCTTTGTTCTAATTTCAGTGCCTAGAACTGAACATAATATGCAAATAGAGTCTGACCAAAGCAAAACAGGATGCAACAGTTATTTCCCATGATCTGGAAACTCTTAAAAGAGAATACCATTGGCAGTTCTCAGTTAAAACTATTCAATCATATTTGTCAACAATCAACAGTCCTCTCTAGATAATAAGACCTCCCTTTTACAGGCTTTGATGATAGACAGTGTACCTTATTTATTTGTTGAATAATGAATTTATACACTGCCAAACCTTCAGTACTAATGGTACCTTACAGTAACATGTTAAATACAATAGTAATTTAAGCTCCACAGAAAGCAAAAAGCAGTTCAGAAGCTCTTTGCCATTAAAACCCTGCTTAAATATTAGCTTAATACTTCCATTCTGTCCACTATAGTAATGAACTGTATATTCAGCTTCAACATAAATGTGTCATGAATAATTCTATGACACAAAGGTATTATCATTTGTTGGTTTCTCTTCATTTTCATTGTCTTGTGCACAAATCTCTTTGAGCACCCATCTATCTATCCCTTATTATAACAGCCTCCATGGTAAAATGGCTCAATTATTTATACTTCAGAATACTCAGCTAATTTACTGCAAATCACTGGTGATCTAGGGGTATAATTCAACCTTCCTGGCACTGAATAAGAAAGATAAGGCTGAAAATATTCCATTGTAACAGAGGGAATAAACTATTTTGTTTGGATCTTTAAAAAGGGCCAAGGAAAAAACTACAAAGGGGAATTACACGTATTGGCTAGTCGAGACTCCACCACATGGACTGGGATTTAAACAGGGGTCTGTAAACCTGAAGGTTTGTGCCTTCCATAAAGCCAAAGTTCCTACTTATGGTAACTATTAAGATGACATGAATGATACAACATTATAAAAGGGCAGAAGTTATTTTCAAGCAGTAAATCCAAACTTTTTTTAAAATAAGAACAATAATTTTCTCCCCTATCATCTCTCTGGGTAAAGAAGATATGGGAGGAAAGGAAACAACAGGAAACCGAGAAGGGATGATAGGGGAAAAAATAATGCCCTCACTTTTGGTTGAAGCCTTTTCCCTCTGGCTTTAATCCTATCTACTAATAGCCTATAGTCTTTACAAATTATTTTTGGTGGACTGATATCATTAAAAGTTGAACATTCTCTCCTTTCTATTCTAAAAGCACCAGTGAATTGAAAAAGTGGTGATTGTGTGGGACATATTGAAAAGAAAGGCAGTAAAATGGAGTTTTAATGCCTCACAAAAGATGGTACCCTAATATCTTTAAATCAAATAACTAACTTACAAGGCAATATGGCTCCGCATCTCCTCCATTTATACATATACTTAAATACATAAATCTTGTCCAAAAGCAGATTTATATATACTGTATTTCAATGAAGCAGAGCTATAAGCACTTTAAACTGCAGGAAATGATTTTAAAAGACATTCATCTCATAGAATGTTTTAGAATCCTAACTTAGAGTAAAAGGAATGGAAACAATAGAGTTGAAGAATTTATAATTACAATCTTTCTGCATTTATAATGCAAAAAACTTTCATTTCATGATGGATCATAGACATATAGGAAAGCATTCAACAAAATGTTGGTCTTTGAAGCGTATGTAACAAAGAATCATATAGCACCTTAATGTCTAACCTATTTATTGTCACATAAACTTTCATACAGCTTATAGCCTAATTGATTTATATTCGCATATATGGAATGTAACCTGAATATTGTATGTGCAATTTTTAGGATAACAGCAGTTAGGAAGAACAACACACCTGTAGTTTAATGCCTTCTGTCTTTAATAAAATTAGTATTTCCTCTTGAAGTTAAAAATGAAGGCGGAATTTATGGAAAGTTTTTCTTCTTTGAATTTCTGTGGGGATGGGGGTTGGGGGGAGGAGGTGGAAGGACAAAAATAAATCTAAGCCCACTACACTCTGTGGGCTAAAATCTTTCAGAAACATTTCAATACAGTATGGTGGAGCAGAGGACAGGCTGCTAAATGGTACCCAGAACCAATTGCTTCAGGTTTTATCTCCATCTTCCTCTCTTGCAAAGCATCATGAGTACTTAAATTATATAGTATAGTCACTTAATGTCTTATAAAGGTAATTCAGAAGTTTGCTTTGGTGGGAGAAAGGACTATAGCCTCCACTACTTCTTAAAGCCACTTCAATTATCCAGTTTCCTCCCACTTTTATTTTTTGTATAGGAGGTTGGCCAAAAGTTCTTTCTGTCTGGCAAACAGTGCCAAGATTTTGTGATTTAGTAAATAACATTGCCAAGACATTGAATTTGTCTTCTGTACTTTTTAGAACTGAGAATGTTTGCTGGGCTTTCACTGTTGACATAGGAAGGGTATAATGTCTATTAGCAAACTCATTATTTGCTCCTAAGTGGCCTAATGGAGAACTTCTGTCTGCTATATTGTAAAAGCTAGAAAGCTTTGTTCTTAATCTAGCCTTCTGCTGAAATGAGTAGACTTCTACTGCTTAAGTACTGCAGGGAGCCACAGAGATAATCTTGTGGCAAACATTCAGAAGTACTGTTTGATCAGGGCAAAGCAATAGACGCAATCTACATAGACTTCTGTAAAACCTTTGATTCAGTGGTACACGACAAACTACTCCTAAAACTAAAATCTTACGGTATCTCTGGACACCTGCATAACTGGATAGAAGCATTCCTGTCAAAGAGACAACAAATGGTCAAAATTGGGAGCGTCCTGTGAAATTCTGTACCTGTCAACAGTGGTGTCCCCCAAGGCAGTGTTCTAGGACCAACTCTTTTCATACTCTACATAAATGACCTCTGTGATCATATGAAGAGCAACTGCGTTCTCTTCGCTGATGATGTAAAGCTATTCAACACCACAGACAATACTGCTACCCTTCCAAAAGACCTCGGCTATGTATCAGAATGGTCAAACAAATGGCAACTTCAAATCTCAACAAATAAATGCTCTGTCCTACATATTGGCAAAAATAAATAAATCAGGAAATAAAATACAGGCTGAATAGTCAAGACCTTGTTGATGATCAAAACTCTGTCAAGGATCTTGGAGTACTCATCTCAAATGACCTAAGTGCTAGAGCCCACTGTAACTACATAGCCAAAAAGGCGTTAAGAGTTGTTAACCTAATCTCAACATAGTTTTTCTCTGGTAATATTACACTACTAACTAGAGCATACAAAACATTTGCTAGACCAATACTCAAATACAGCTCATCAGTCTGGAACCCACATGACGTATCTGATATTAACACAGTTGGGAAAGTCCAGAAATATTTCACAAGAAGAGTTCTCCACTCCTCTACTCATTGCAGAATACCTTATGCCACTCGAGTTGAAATTCTAGACCTAGAAAACCTAGAACTACGCTGCCTTCGGTCTGATCTAAGTATAGTGTATAAAATCATACATTGCAATGTCCTACCTGTCAATGAATACTTCAGTTACAACCATAACAACACAAGAGCAAACAATAGATACAAACTCAACGTTAATTGCACCAAACTTGATTGCAGGAAATACGACTTCAGCAACAGAGTGGTCAATGTCTGGAATACTCTACCTGACTCTGTGGTTTCTTCCCCAAACCCCAAAAACTTTAACCTTAGACTGTCTACTATTGACCTCACCCCTTTCCTAAGAGATCTGTAGGGGCGTGCATAAGCGCACCAACGTGCCTACCGTCCTATCTTATTGTTTCTTTTATATATTTTTTATTTTTCTTATATGTATCCATGTATTCATAACTATGTTTTTACTTATACCTATTATCTTGTAAGCAATTGACAAATAAATAAAACATAAAACTTCTACGAAAGCTCTGGGAAAGGAAAAAAGTATTAAAAGAGAATTAGACTTGCTCTTTGACTTTCTGAGGTGTAAGAATGAGAAAGAGAAAAACACATCAAATTTGCAAGATTTTGTTAATGTAGCCTATCTCAATAAAGCATAGTTCTAACCTTGTGTAATTAGTTTTTGATCTGGAAAAGCTCAAAGGGCTGATAAGCACATATTGTGGGAATTTCTGATTTCATAAGTACACAAATTCCCCAGAAGAAAGTTGCATTTGCTAAATAACTAAATGGAAAATCTTCTGTTGCACAATCAGTAATGATGTCTTGAATTTTTATTGCAATATAATGAAACTTTCTCTGGATATGCTGTTCATATATGTGTGTGTGTGTGTGTGTGTGTGTGTGTGTGTGTTATTGTATGTGTGTGTGTGTGTGTATTCAGCTTTGTTCGGGTATTTTCCCACGTCATTATAGTTGTGCTTTAAAGTTGTAGAACGTTGCGCAGAATCTCATCTGCCATCATCAGGCTTCTATAGAGTTCGTTTGGAGTCAGACTTTCACAGCCATTTCTATTTTAAATTTGGTGCTAGCCTACGCTGTGGCAGAATGGTTTTTTTCTTCATCCTGATTGGTTGGGAGTCTTGGTCTGTGTTTATTGGTGAGAAATGTGGGAAAATACCCGAGCAAAGCTGAATACCATACATATAAATACCTGCGAAAACTTAAGAAAACACCTATATATAAATTTAAAACAGAAAAGGCTGTGAAAGTCTGACTCACAGACTAACACTATACAGAAGCCTGATGATGGCAGATGAGATTCTGCCGAAACATTGCTACAACTTTAAAAGCACAACTATAATGACGTGGGAAAATACCCGAACAAAAATTCTATAGCAATCACTTGCTCTGAAATTTCTTAATGGGCAGGTTTATACCTTATTTCTGGTCTGGAACTGATTGGATTGAAGGACTTCTAAATCACCCTTCTTTTAATCCATGCTTTGGGTTCATTCAGATATCTGTTTTCTTCCCATCCTTGAGACTTGTTCCATATTTCAGACTAGTTTAGGTAAGGGCTATTTCAGATTAAGGAGCAGTTAAAACATTACAATGAATTGAGGTTTCTCTTTGTCTAAACCAGGGGTGTCCAACCTTGGCAACTTTAAGACTTGTGGACTTCAACTCCCAGAATTCCTCAGCCAGCTTTGCTGGCTGAGGAATTCTGGGAGTTGAAGTCCACAAGTCTTAAAGTTGTCAAGGTTGGACACCCTGGTCTAAACAGATGAATCCTTCACTGTATGCTTACCAGCTTTATGTTGTGACCTGTTTTTACCGAAGGTTTTTTTGCTTTTCCTCTGGAAGAATGGTTATTGTAGTTAAGCCTCTCTCCCGTGATACCATTTAGGTGAATGTTTTTATCGATCCAGCTGATAATGTGTAATTGGAACAGAGAAAACAGGGTATAGTGATGAAAAAGCATGTAATAATTCGTAATATACATTATGAATCTGACAGGAGAAATCATGTTATTTTGGGCATCTGCTCTGTGACTTTTAGAATATGTAACATCAGATCACATTTAAGCCTAATTGGATAGTTGAGAAACAGTCTGGAAGAATGCAGTGCAAGAAAAAAAAAACCTTTCTCTTACCTTGCAGAATAATTCTCCTCCCACCTGCCCACTAGCATTTGAGGCCAACTCGTTAAAAGGTTAAGAATCTCAAAAAAAAAAAAAAAAGAGAGATGGGTTGAGGATTTGCTGGAACTAAACCTCCATCTCCCAATCTCCCTTCTTTATTCCCAGAGAAAATGTAACAGTTTGAGAGCTGTTCCAAATTTATTATGTCCCGTTACGTTTAATATAAAAGGATATTTTTTAAACAAAAAGTCTAGAAAACTCTGTTCCTTCTTACTTCTGATGATGCTGTCCTGCCCTACCTCTCTACCTCCATAGGAATTTCTGTAGGATTTTTTTTTCTGAACTGAAACACTTTATTTCTAAGTTTTTATATGTAAGATTAGGAAAGACCAAAAAAAAAAAAAAAAAAGGGAAAATGTTTATTTAACATAAAACAAATCAAAAGAAAAAAAGAGCATTCAACATGAAAAGTATATCAGGGAACAAAAGTACCTTACATAACACCGTGAAAAATTGGTAAAAAGTACAAGTGTTCACACCATATTGTAAAGTAAATTCTTTAGAAATTGTTATGTTATTTCAGAGGTAGCAGACATACCATATGCTGCATCTTGCAGTTGCCATAGTAACAGCTCTTAAAATTTAAACATAGGAAAAACTGTTGCCTAAAGTCTCAAATGACTTTCATCATATTCTGTATGTTTGGTTAATATCTCGAGTTTCGTTAATACCTTTAAGGCAGATTGCACGCTTTGTTTAAAATATTTGTATTTTAAACTAAAGCATCTTAATGGGAAACAGCAGTGTTATATTGCCCTGTTTTTCTCTGACCAGGTTAGTTTATACATTACAACTGCCACCCTGAAACTGTCTGAAACATTTGAATTCTGACCATGCTGAACAATTCTTACTATGTTAGTATTGTGTATATTGCCTTTGTGTAGGTCAGGGGTCCCCAAACTTGGCAACTTTAAGACTTGTGGACTTCAACTCCCAGAATTCTCCAGCCAGCATAGCATAGCTGGCTAGAGAATTCTGAGAGTTGAAGTCTACAAGTCGTAAAGTTGCCAAGTTTGGAGACCTCTGGTGTAGGTTATCCTACTACCTTCCAGCATTTCTAACCATGGCATATAATGGAAATGTTTGTGTCAGTGTTCCAAGTAATGTACCCATAGAAAACAGAACCCTGAGGCAGGTGGATTCCCTCAAGGAACAATTTATTGGATACATCATATTGGCACAACTGGTGAAAATCAACTCTGAAAGTTCCCATGGTTTTCACCAGATTAAAAAGTGAAAGTTTCCCCTTTCCTCCAGGTTATCAGTCACATTGTCCAACAGAGATACTGATTGCTTAGTTACTCCACTCCTCCTCTCTCCAGCCACCTGTTGGAATGTCCTTGGTTCCCATGGGAAGGTGTTTTATTTTGACTACAAACCCCCAGCTATCTATTTCCCCACTTCCTGTCCCTTCTTCTCCCTTGTGGCAACCCTAAAGCCTCCAAGATGGTCTCAGCCAGGTTCGCTTCAGGGTTGATAGTTTGCGCACAACACTGATGCTGTGTTTTTACATTCATCTGAATCAGGCAGAAAAAGATCTAATGGTATCATGTGCAGAAGATGCTTAGCCTGGTTAGTTTTAAATCCTTGTTACATATTTGGTTTGGGGCATCTACATAGATTAATGTATTTTCTTTCTCTCTTCCTCTCTCCCTCCCTCCTCCCCCCCTCCCCCTCTGTATGAAAGCAAAATACTGGTGTAGGAATAGCGCTGCTTTGTGACTGCTCTTAACACTTGGTTCTATGGTCCTGCCCCTACTTGCATTTCAATATGACATAGTTCTCTGGCAACACCAATCTTTTCTCTAAACCACATAATTTTAGCTTGGGCTCATCCCTAAGCTTTGACTGAAAAATTCTTAAATTGTCTTTAAGCGTAGTGTTTTATGTAGTCTTCTTTTGAAGCTAATACCAGGCCACCTCAGTGTAAAATCCGTAATTTATTTTCTTGGTGATGCCAGCTGAACAGGGGTAGATATGTTCAGAGGTATGTTTTGAAGGGTTGGATAGCACAGAGAGCTTCCCCTCTATGATTGATTGATTTCACTGGTTTGCTGCCCAGCTTTCTTAGAGGTGATTCTAAGTGGCTTACAAACTTTTCAGCCATTTCTCTCCCAGCATTTTCACTTTTCAACTTTCTCCTCCCTAAATTTGACACCAACTCCTCTTTGGACTTCCAATAAGGGAGAAGAGAACTCTGCTGTTGTATTAGGAAAAGAAGAAGTGTTCCATTAGTGCTGTTCTGTTTGGCCAAAATCACAGATGACTGGACTATCACAATTCCAACTGGTAAAAAGAGGAGGGTATTTTATTATAATTGCATTCTGAACTGTATTAGCATTGTTTTAAAAAGCACTTTTACACATAGCAGTGCCATTCTCCTCACTATAGTGACTAGGAAACTACGTTGAGCTAGGCTTTGGCTGCTTACTTATCAGATTCTCTTCCCTTTTTTTTAGTCAGCTTCAATCATATCCCCTTTTCTTAAATAAGAGCTAAGCTTTCTAGCAGCTAATCCCTTTCAATTCTATAGGACTTAGCTAGTTGTACAATCATCACAGCCTCTCTTTTTTTCTATTCTGAGGTGATTTCTACTTTGAGGTTATTTCTGCGCTTGTCTCTTTCCATATGGTTCTTTAGTTTTCATCATTTTAACTTGGGAGACACCCATGTGGGATGTGGGGAAAGGGCAGACAACCTACCAGCTTAGAGGAGCCCAGGCAGAGTTCCAAAGTCAGATTCTCCTCATTCTCTTTGTAGTGCCTTTTTGATGGATTTCCTTATTGGCTGGTGATGTGTGGAAAGGAAATGCCAGCAGAGAAGACCAATCACCTTGCTTATTATAGGGACATTTACAAAAAAAATGTTCATGCAGATACAGAATAGGAAGAAAGGCAAATATATCTTTTCTTCAGATTATTGCCTAGAAATGTCATTAAAGTTGTATCCTCTTGTGTAGACATGAGATATTGCTATATAGCTGGGATCTACGCTCCAGGTAGTATGTTAATAGTACAATAACATATTTAATGATGTAACAAGATCACAGCTTCCTGCTTCCTCAAAGTCTGCATATTTTACCCAAGAAAGGAGGTTCAGCTTTCTATGAGGCAAAGAGAAGAGCAGAACAGTCCAAAATTTGCAAATTGTACCATTTATGATATTGAGGATGGAAAGAAATACTCTTTGCTTCTAATGAATATCAATGTTATATGTCTGAAGAAGCCTATTCAGAAAACTATTGGGTTTTGCAAAGAAGCAGTCAGATAGAGGCCCAAAACTTGTTTGTGTTAATTTATTATTGTTTGCAGAGGGTCATATGTTGCAGGATGTTACCTGATTGGAAGGGCCTGCAATCAATCATCTCACTTTCATATGCTTTTCCAGTTGGCAATATATGAGCAAGCCAAATTATTTCACAATAGCTTCATCAATGAAATTAGCAGTTGCCACCAAGTTCAAAAGACTCCCATAGAGCTGAGTGTTTATTTCTTAGCCTGTGGGGGTTACAAAGACTTGCAGGAATAACAAAATACAACTACATACTATCAGATGTTAGATCTCTCCTTAATCATCTGAGGGGCTCTTTGCAAAGTTTTTGAGAGGAAGCCTGAAAGTTTCCTGGAGTAAAAGTTTTGGGGCAATTCTAGGACATACTTGCAAAATTTCCATAGATATGACATTTTGAGCTACCTTTGAGCAAATTAGATGCTGGAAAACACAACAATAAAATATGTCTTCAATGTTTCTCCAATACAGACAACTATTTTGTCATTGCTTCTGTTTGCAAAGGCAGCTGGGTTTGTGTATATATACAGGTGAAACTCGAAAAATTAGAATATCATGCAAAAGTTCATTTATTTCAGTAATGCAACTTAAAAGGTGAACCTAATATATGAGATAGACTCATTACATGCAAAGCAAGATAGTTGAAGCCGTGATTTGTCATAATTGTGATGATTATGGCTTATAGCTCATGAAAACTCCAAATCCACCATCTCAGAAAATTAGAATATTACATGCAATCAATAAAACAAGGATTGTACATAGAACAGTAATCATATCATGTATATGTACTCAATACTTGGTTTGGGCCCCTTTTGCAGCAATTACTGCCTGAATGCGGTGTGGAAGCTATCAGTCTGTGGCACTGCTGAGGTGTTATGGGAGACCAGGATGCTTTGTCTCTCATCTTTCTCTTACAATGGCCCATAGATTCTCTATGGGGTTCAGGTCAGGTGAGTTTGCTGGCCAATTAAGCATAGTGATCCCATGGTCATTGAACCAGGTTTTGGTGCTTTTGGCAATGTGGGCAAATAAGCATCCCCATAAAGCTTGTCTGCAGAAGCTGAAGTGCTCCAAAATCTCCTGGTAGATGGCTGCGTTGACCCTGGACTAAGCACAATGCCATTAATCCCTTTCAATTCTACAGGACTTAGCTAGTTGTACAATCATCACAGCCTCTCTTTTTTTCTATTCTGAGGTGATTTCTACTTTGAGGTTATTTCTGCGCTTGTCTCTTTCCATATGGTTCTTTAGTTTTCATCATTTTAACTTGGGAGACACCCATGTGGGATGTGGGGAAAGGGCAGACAACCTACCAGCTTAGAGGAGCCCAGGCAGAGTTCCAAAGTCAGATTCTCCTCATTCTCTTTGTAGTGCCTTTTTGATGGATTTCCTTATTGGCTGGTGATGTGTGGAAAGGAAATGCCAGCAGAGAAGACCAATCACCTTGCTTATAGGGACATTTACAAAAAAAATGTTCATGCAGATACAGAATAGGAAGAAAGGCAAATATATCTTTTCTTCAGATTATTGCCTAGAAATGTCATTAAAGTTGTATCCTCTTGTGTAGACATGAGATATTGCTATATAGCTGGGATCTACGCTCCAGGTAGTATGTTAATAGTACAATAACATATTTAATGATGTAACAAGATCACAGCTTCCTGCTTCCTCAAAGTCTGCATATTTTACCCAAGAAAGGAGGTTCAGCTTTCTATGAGGCAAAGAGAAGAGCGGAACAGTCCAAAATTTGCAAATTGTACCATTTATGATATTGAGGATGGAAAGAAATACTCTTTGCTTCTAATGAATATCAATGTTATATGTCTGAAGAAGCCTATTCAGAAAACTATTGGGTTTTGCAAAGAAGCAGTCAGATAGAGGCCCAAAACTTGTTTGTGTTAATTTATTATTGTTTGCAGAGGGTCATATGTTGCAGGATGTTACCTGATTGGAAGGGCCTGCAATCAATCATCTCACTTTCATATGCTTTTCCAGTTGGCAATATATGAGCAAGCCAAATTATTTCACAATAGCTTCATCAATGAAATTAGCAGTTGCCACCAAGTTCAAAAGACTCCCATAGAGCTGAGTGTTTATTTCTTAGCCTGTGGGGGTTACAAAGACTTGCAGGAATAACAAAATACAACTACATACTATCAGATGTTAGATCTCTCCTTAATCATCTGAGGGGCTCTTTGCAAAGTTTTTGAGAGGAAGCCTGAAAGTTTCCTGGAGTAAAAGTTTTGGGGCAATTCTAGGACATACTTGCAAAATTTCCATAGATATGACATTTTGAGCTACCTTTGAGCAAATTAGATGCTGGAAAACACAACAATAAAATATGTCTTCAATGTTTCTCCAATACAGACAACTATTTTGTCATTGCTTCTGTTTGCAAAGGCAGCTGGGTTTGTGTATATATACAGGTGAAACTCGAAAAATTAGAATATCATGCAAAAGTTCATTTATTTCAGTAATGCAACTTAAAAGGTGAACCTAATATATGAGATAGACTCATTACATGCAAAGCAAGATAGTTGAAGCCGTGATTTGTCATAATTGTGATGATTATGGCTTATAGCTCATGAAAACTCCAAATCCACCATCTCAGAAAATTAGAATATTACATGCAATCAATAAAACAAGGATTGTACATAGAACAGTATCGGATCTCTGAAAAGTATAAGCATGTATATGTACTCAATACTTGGTTTGGGCCCCTTTTGCAGCAATTACTGCCTGAATGCGGTGTGGAAGCTATCAGTCTGTGGCACTGCTGAGGTGTTATGGGAGACCAGGATGCTTCAATAGCGGCCTTCAGCTCTTCTGCATTGTTCGGTCTCATGTCTCTCATCTTTCTCTTGGCAATGGCCCATAGATTCTCTATGGGGTTCAGGTCAGGTGAGTTTGCTGGCCAATTAAGCATAGTGATCCCATGGTCATTGAACCAGGTTTTGGTGCTTTTGGCAATGTGGGCAGGTGCCAAGTCCTGCTGGAAAATGAAGTCAGCATCCCCATAAAGCTTGTCTGCAGAAGGAAGCATGAAGTGCTCCAAAATCTCCTGGTAGATGGCTGCGTTGACCCTGGACTTAAAATGAAGCACAATGGACCAACACCAGCAGATGACATGGCTCCCCAAATCAACACAAGACTGTGGAAACTTCATACTGGACTTCAAGCATCTTGCAGTGTGTGCCTCTCCATTCTTCCTCCAGACTCTGGGTCCTTGGTTTCCAAATGAGATGCAAAAGTTGCTCTTATCAGAAAAGAGGGCTTTGGACCACTGAGCAACAGGCCAGTTCTGGTTTTCTTTCGCCCAGGTTAGATGCTTCTGACGTTTGTTGTTCAGGAGCGGCTTGACAAGAAGAATATGACATTTGAAGCCAATGTCCAGGATCTGTCTGTGTGTGGTGGCTCTTGATGCACTGACTCCAGCCTCAGTCTACTCCTTGTGTAAGTCCCCAACACTTTTGAATGGCCTTTTCCTGACAATCCTCTCCAGGCTGTGGTCATCCCTGCTGCTTGTGCACCTTTTTCTTCCACACTTTTCCCTTCCACATAACTTTCTATTTATGCGTTCTGATGCAGCACTTTGGGAACATCCAACTTCTTTTGCAATGACCTTTTGAGGCTTTCCCTCCTTATGGAGGATGTAATGATGGTTTTCTGCACAGCTGTCAGGTCAGCGGTCTTTCCCATGATTGTGATTCCTACTGAACCAGACTGAAAGACCATTTAAAGGCTCAGGAACCCTTTGCAGGTGTTATGGCTTCATTAGCTGATTAGAGTGGGACACTTTGAGCCTAGAATATTGAACCTGTTCACAATATTCTAATTTTGTGAGATTGTGGATTTGGGGTTTTCATGAACTGTGAGCCATAATCATTTCAATTATGACACATCACGGCTTGAACTATCTTGCTTTGCATACAATGAGTCTATCTCATATATTAGTTTCACCTTTCAAGTTACATTACCGAAATACATGAACTTTTGCACGATATTCTAATTTTTCGAGTTTCACCTGTATGTGTGTGTGAAATGGTTGAAGAAATGCTATGAAACTGTTTTGCTTGATTATTTATTCCTTGCCTCAACTTTTCTGATTTATCACTGATCACCATATGGTATTGAAACAGCACTTCCAAGGACTATGGTTTGTCCTCTCTAATTCATATTTTGCTTCATTGAAAAGGTCTTCCTGAAGCTGATTGATTAGGGCAGAATCCTTTCAGCCTCTTCCCTGGTATATAACTTAAAATCTGCTGTATATTGATGTCTTCCTTACTGCAATTTACAAATCTCCCAATAAGCAATAACAGATTCATCAAAAGAAGCTCTGCATAAAGTATCAATAGCTGTCCAGGATAGCGTTGCTACTTTGAATGAATGGAACTGTCCATCAGGCCATACCTTCTTTCAAAAAGCTAAGAATGAATGTTATCTTTGTCCAATTTGCAAGGAATTTTGGTTTTTTGGTGCTGAGCCCTCCTAAACTCTAGAAGAATGGAGTACAGGTAGTCTTCATTAGCAACTGCCTTGCTTAATGACTATTAAAAGTTTGTGTAGTGCTAAAAAGACAATTTAGCAACCGTCCTCATACTTAAGATTTTTGTGGTATCTCCCTGCTCTTATTTTCACTTGCTTATTTATCCCATACCAAGTTATCCATAAAGAGAAAGAGAGAGGGGAAAAACAGTTCAGCTGAAATAAATAGCAAAAAGCAAAGGAAAACCAAGGTAAAATTATAAGCACAGTGGTGGTCATGTGATTTTTCACTTAGTAACCATTTTGCTTAACAACCAAGTTGCTGGTTCCAATTGCAATTGTTAAATGAGAACTCCCTTGATCACTGGCAGTGGAGTAGCCTGTGGGCCAGTTGTGATTGAAGTAAATCCTGGCCCAACTATTTGTGTATCTATTTGATGACTGTACCCCAATAAAGTCTTTGCGAGTTGCAGTGGCTCAGTGGTTTAATAATGCTGGAGTTGGTCTCTCTCGGGTTGTTTGAGTGCTAGCACTTTGTGTAAGGGTGAGCTCCATCACTCAGCTTCTGCCCACTTAGTGGTTCAAAAGCATGTTCTATGTGAGTAGACATATAGATAGCTCTTTGATGGGGAGACAAGCTGGCACTTTGTGCAGTTAGACTCATACCAGCACCAAACTTTTCTGGTTGTGATGCCCATTTGTGATGTAGCTTTGATAGAGGGAGGGGGCCTTGAATGATGCTGCAGGAACAAATCACCATTCTTTCAGTATGAAGCTAGCTCACCCTCCTGGGGCACACCTTGGGAAGCATGTACCTAACAGAACTATTAAACATCCCAACTACTACTTTGCATTAGCATTGTAGTCTCCTGGCTAATGTAACAATGGCATATGATAAATAAAGTATTTCTCATTTATTTTGCTGACAACAAGGTAGCACAAGGATCAGCACAAGTGACATAGCAGTCGGGGCGGTGTTACTACAAGCAAATGAGACGGGGACTCTGCAACCGTGTGCATATACTTCCCGTAAATTAACTGAAACCGAAAGAAGATGGGCCATATGGGAAAAAGAAGCTTTTGCAGTTCGCTGGGCTCTGTTAACCTGGAGGCATTTCCTAGAAGGGGCAAAACACCTATTTGAGGTGTGGACGGATCATAAAAATTTGGAGGCTTTGAAAATTCCTCGGAAGCTGTCTCCCAAGCAAGTTCGCTGGGCACAGTACTTTAAATGCTTTAATTTTTCATTGAAGTACATTCCGGGGGAGAACTTCATGGCCGATGCTTTATCTAGATTACCTCACTATAATAATGCTTGCCAAAAAGTGGTATGGTCTATTGTCCCAACCAAACAGTTGGCGGCTCCAGTGGTTACCAGAGCCCAGAAAAAGAAGGAAGTTGATTTATCAAATGATTTAACTGCACAATTAAAAGAAGCTCTAAAACTTGATGATTGGTTCCTTGCTCACTCAAATAACTGTACGGTTAGAGATGGATTGGCATGGGTGGAGGCCAAATTATATGTGCCAGCAAAGCTGAGAAACCAAATATTACAGCAAGCTCATGACTCTTAAGCTGTTGGACATTTTGGATTCGTGAAGACCTTACACTTGATTAAAAGGCAATTTTGGTGGCCTACTTTGAAAAAGGACATTGAGATCTATGTGGCTTGCTGTCCTATCTGTGCCTCAGCCAAACGGCCTCCTGGTAAACCAGCAGGCTTACTACAAAATGTGGCTAGACCAACTGCTCCATGGAAGGAAATCTCTATGGATTTTATAGTGGAATTACCTGAAAGTGGGGGAAATACAGTTATTTGGGTAGTAACAGATTTGTTTTCCAAACAGATACATTTCATACCTTGTGCGAAAATCCCATCTGCAAAAACGTTGGCTAAACTGTTTATTTTACATATGTACAGGTTACATGGGGTTCCTGAATGCATAATCTCAGACAGGAGTGTCCAGTTTACCTCAAACTTTTGGAAGGAGTTCCTGGGGTTATTGGGCTCCACCCAAGGCTTAAGCTCCGCCCACCACCCACCAACCAATGGGGCTTGTGAGAGGACTAACTCGATATCGGAACAGTATCTTAGATGTTATATAAATTATCAGCAAGATGATTAGGCTGACCTATTGCCATTCGCTGAGGTGGCATATAACAATTCGGTACATAGTAGTACTGGGTTTACTCCATTTAAAGTGGCTTTGGGACAAGACTTTGTACCCATACCTGAGCTTCCACAGGAGAAACCTAACATTCAGTCATTAGATGAATGGATAACACAGCTCCAGTTTACCTGGCTGGTTACCCGTAAAGCATTAGAAGATGCTCATCAAGCCCATAAAAAATTGGCAGATAAAAAGAGAACTCCACAAAAACCATATCAAGTTGGTGACAAGGTCTTTTTATCCATCAGATATATTTGCGGACCACACAAAAGTAAAAAAAGCTTGGACCTAAGTATGTTGGACCTTTCCCAATTAAACGAATTGTGAACCCTGTGGCAGTCCAACTGAAATTACCTAAAACCCTCCGACGGATCCATCCTGTCTTCCATGTTAGTTTATTAAAACCTGAACATACCTCCGACTTGAAGCCAACTCAGGTTGATCCCCCTGTGCCATTGCTAATTGAAGGTGAACAACATTTTGAAGTTAAAGAAATTTTGGATTCTCGAAAACAAAGGGGTCGACTCCAATATTTGGTTATTTGGAAACATTTTCCTCCTTCCCAGTCTGAATGGGTGAATGAGAAGGATGTTAGAGCTCCTAAGCTTGTCAAGGCATTTCGTACTAAATATCCTGATAAACCCTAAAATATAGTATTATGGTGTTACATGTATATTTTCTGTTATGTTCTATTTTTATCTTTTATAGGACTAACGCCTCTTTTGCGGGGCGAATGTCAGACTTCAAGATTTTCTTCCTTTGCTTTGCATCTTTTGGCTGTCATAAGTAACGGGGGAGGAGGGGGACATGGTTATGGGAAGCGAGCTGGAGGTGTTATAAAACAAAACTGTATAAGTTGGGGGGGAAGGTTCTTGCTTAGGCTTCTATCCTATGCTATGCGCAGCTGTAATTCTTTATCCAAATATGTCAAGGTCAATGGACAGAGGCCTCATCACTACCTGGAGTTGCCCACATGATGCTATACACAACTTTTAATTGGATGAGACAATTGAAATATTGGGGGTGGAACGTTGCCATCACTTCGTATATGTGATTTACACGCTCATTTTCTCAGGTTCAGAATTCTTTTGTTGTTACCACTTGATTTCCAGTAAAATATACCTTTCTCTAATTAATGGAGTCTAAGTATTTCTTTCTTGGATTTTGAATGGAGCACCATCTGACAGGGAGCTACGAAAACTGAAGAGTTACTCAAGATCTTACTCTAGAGCAGACTTATTCTCTAAAAATCCAAGGAACAAGAAAGCATTTCTACACTCACTCTCTGTCATTACACCTTCGTTCATTGTTATTTCCAGGTCTCAGTAGTGATTAAATTTATTAGTTGGAGTAAGTTGCCAACTCTTCTCACTTGTCAATGGTGTTTTGATCAGACTGTAGAGATATTTTGATCTCTTGCTCATTCTTCAAAGAGGAAGGAAGATCAGAACACTACTTGGAACCAGCAATTGTTTCAGGAATGCAGAATATATATATTTTTATTTTACCTCGATCTCAGCAGTTCTGCCTGACACATGTTGAATATTTGCTTGCAGGAGGTAACTTGCGATT
This sequence comes from Notechis scutatus, assembly GCF_049901735.1. NCBI lineage: Eukaryota > Metazoa > Chordata > Lepidosauria > Squamata > Elapidae > Notechis > Notechis scutatus. The sequence goes on along the minus strand of NC_142009.1, from coordinate 285,858,820 downwards.
GTATAGATACATCAAGACACTGATATTCACAGTATAGCTGGTGGCTGGTGGAAACGAAATAATCTGTATTGACACATTTGGAAGTTTCACATCTTTTTCTACTTAACATGCTAACGTGATAATTGCCAGACTGATGATTTTTCCAGTGACACCTCTCCCTTTGTCAATATTTAGACCTGTGTATAGAAAGCTTAGCTAGCACACCTGGCTAATTTTCATTTCATTTAAAAATAAATGGAACATGTTTTGCTTGCAGGGGTAGTAAAACCAAAAAAGAAGGTTTACAACTTTTTCCCTCGAAACCTCTTTACTTTGTATAATTATTACTTCATAGAAATAAAATTAGCAGCAATGTTTGGTTCAATTCTATTTTTTTTATATCTTACTTTTTTTTACCAAGTGTTATAGTGGTTTAAATATGTTGACAAATCTAGCCTGGGTTTTAATAACTATTGTGGTTAAGTATATGAACTAATTTATTCATCTGTACAGTCCAGTTCATTGGTGGCCATTTCTTAATGACATTTTTTTTAAAAAAATGATTTTTTTTAAACTTACTTTCAATATTTCCAAGCAGCAGGGAGAAATATCTGGAACATAAAATATCCTGGCTTTGGGTTTCTTTGGGAGAAACATTGTATGTATTTGCAATACAGTATTTAATTAATTTATAAATCTACAGGTAGAATGTGCTAGAGAAAATCATTTCAGTTCCATTGCCCTTCTATCAGCTCATATTTCATTGTTCTTTGAAACTAGGATATTGTCCTACTGACTCTGAAAGGAGATGATGTCTATAATTACATAACATTTTTATCTATGTGGTGTTTGAATCTTCTCCAAATAGGATTCTAAAATTTTTCTTTTTATTGAAATTGTGGTTCTTCCGTGGCTCTAGGTTTTATGGCTTCTTTTTTATGTTGTTTTATTTTGACACATTTCTTTCATTTTTAATTATGTTATTCTAATCTGAATGCATTTGTTAGAGATTTTGATTGTCTCTGGGGAAGAAAGCTAATAATTTGAATAGAATTCTATAGAAACTGACCTCGGATATACTTCTGTTTCCCCTTACTTTTCAGAAACTCTAGATTTTTGCCTTTTGTTTTGAAGAGATTTCCATTCAGAATATTAAAAGAAAGCTCTGAAAATGAGCAATTTTATTTTATAGTATTAGCTGTCTCAATTTTGGCCAAAGATTAGTCACAACAGTGATTATGTTCATGGTTTCAAGCTATTTTTTTTTTTTAAAAAAAAAAAAAGAAATGAGAAAGGCAAGAAAGAGAGAGAAATAATTGATATACATAATATTACAAATGAGTCTCAAGCTTTGTAGTCAATTTTAGTATTAAAAGGCTAAAACCTTGTGTCTTATAATACACCTTATTAGTTTGCAAACTCGCCGGTTAATTCATATGCTATAATATCTCATTCTTTCATGGTATGATCAACCTCCAAAAGGGAATTTAAGGTTCCTGCTGTTTGAGTTTTTCATCATTGGTAAATGCTTTGCATATGTTGATTGCAATCAAAATACAAACATACATTAAACATAGCATTTGCATTTTTTGAATTAATGGTGAAATATTTTTTACAACTCTGAGAAAGATACAAAATTAACTTCAAGGAACCCAAAATTAATTTTACCAATTATATTCTTGTAATTTCTCCCGACGGGGACTGCATTCGCAAATGCTTTTGGTGGAGCCTATTGGTAACAGCAGGAGCATAATGCCATAAATGGCAAGATTCACTGACATTGCACAGAATGTACAAGATCATGAAACAGATTTTCTAAGAATGGGAAGAATGAATATGTATGGAACGGTGTCCCTTCTGCTTGTATTGCCAGACAAGTTATAAACCCATTGGGTTACCTGTGTTTGCTAACTTCTATTTAACCTAAACATGCATGAAATTTCTTTTTTGCTGAATTGCATAAGCAGCTTCCTTATGCAGTCATACCAGCATAGCTTTGTAACATGGGCTTATTTTGTGAAAGAAGTCTAATTTGCAGTACTAACAGCAGGCAATCACTAATCTCTTTGTCTCTGCCACTGCTGTGATTATGTTGTATTCAGCCCTGGGATCTGTTTTGAAATTCAATTTTTGCTCGTTTGGTTCCATGTCACAAAGCAGTCTGTTGTAAAATCCTGCTTTGTACATTTGTGGGAAGACTCAGGCAAGACGTTTGCTTCTGTCTCTTCGCCATTACTAGGCCTTTATCTTACAGCTGCATGTTCATTAGTATATTTTGCCTTTGTCTCCTTGCTCAATTTGTGCTGAGGAAAACACATTTCTCTCAAATCGTTTGTTTTATTGCATGTCTGATACTTTGGCCCTTGTAGGGGAAGTCTTTGCATTGTGTTGTGATTGCCTCTACATTTATTAGAAACAAATCTGGTCTCTGCCATTTGTTTACCCTCATTGTGTCTTTATGTATGGGTATCTGTTTTTAATTAGGCACACTCTAAATCATTCACTGCTTGCTAACACTTTCATTTGAGAAACACAGTTTTCAGTAACCTCGCAAATATCCATTTTTTTTCAAAATCGAATCCACACCCTAAAATAACTTTGTCATAGTCTCTTGTTAGCAGTGATATACACATACACACATATATACTGATATACAATCAGTCTGTAATTAATCCATCTGTTAGCTGTTCAGATTTAAACTGTATTAATTATTGCTTATTATCTACAATGGGAATGGTCAATGGCTTATCTAATCAGTTTGGTAAGAAAAAACATTTTTTTCATGGTGCACATTCATTCATTTGGTTCCCAATTTTGATTGGCTTATTGCTTCTGACACATTTATTCTGCCAAGTTTAACATCTCCATACATAAGATGGGTAAATTCTGCAGGGAAGAGTCTGAGATTGAGTCAAATATTTTTATAATTCTCAGCCCTTAGTTCAGGGCAAGGAGAACCACAGCCTCAGTTATCTAATAATATTTTTGATATCATGAGATTTTGATAGTCACACCTGAAATTTAATAAGCTTTGACAATCTTCCAACATATTGGATGTTTGAAAAATGTTTTAAGTCTTATCTATCTCTCTATCATCTGATTTGGGAGTCCTATGAATGTTATTAGAACGGAAATACACATATGTGTTGACACTTACAACACCCAATTTGATAACCCATGGCTTCTGTAGTATTCCCTAACAGCTTTTGGTGGTGATGCTGTGGTCCAGATATAGAAGATTTTTAAAAAAGTGATTTGGCCATTTTGAACAAAACGAATACCGAAAACAATATTGAGACCTCCTTGATCATGTATGCAGGGGAGTCAAACTGGAGGCCTACAGGCCGGATGCATCATGCGCAGGCCCCGCTCACCCCAGCTCCACGAATGGGAAAAACGTTGAGAAAGATGTGAGGGAAATGTGACGTCACGAGTTTGACATCCGTGATGAATAGTCATAACAAATGCTTAGTGATGTATGATTGAAGCCACAGAGTAGGGACACCTTATTGCTTTTCTGCTAATCTGAAGCTCAGAACAGAAGTTATCTATTAATATTCTGCAGGCAATTGTTTCAAGATTCCCAGTAATGAATAAAATATAGTTACAGGCTTGCTGCCATATTACCCTATTTTTATTTCCAAATTGATTAAAACTATATGCTCTTGATTGCCACATTATTAGCCAGATATTTAGAGTGGATTTATTAGGATTATGTTGTCTAATAATTAATTTTCTTTACTTTATTGTGAGTGATTTATTTCTGCATATAAAATGAATGAACAATAAACAAATAAATGCAAAGGTTTTGAGTCTCTCTCTCTCTCTCTCTCTCTCTCTCTCTCTGTGTGTGTGTGTGTGTAAAGAAAACCATCTGCTTTTATAATCTTGCTTCCCTCACTTCATTTCACATGTTAAGTGTAATCTGTTGGCTTTAAATCTGAAACAAGAAATATATTCTGGCATAATAAACAATCCTTCTGTATAAAGGCAAGCGGTTTCTGCTTGTTGCGTATATTTTCATCTCCCGCTCTCTTTTTCGTTTGCAGTTCTCTTGTGCTGGTATTAATTAATTTTGGGTTACAGTTTAGACATTTTCTCTCTCCACAAGGACATACTGGGAAAATTTTTACTGCAACTCAGCAGCCACTAGTATGCAGAAATAAAGTAAAAATAAAAAAGCATCATGGGAATTCAGTGCTGTATAAGGATTTAATATGAAAATATGCAAAGAGAAATATACTCCAAATACTATTTGAAGGGGTGCTGTCTGTAGTATTTCCTGTCTACATCTGAATATTGTTCTGCTTCCTATGAAATGATAAACAAGAAAGAGCAGAAAGCTTTTTGTTTTGTTTTGTTTTTACTGTTTGGATTACAGCATCATTTCATACAGAAATGTGTCAAGACAGATAAATATGATTAGAGTGGGGAGAGGGGCATTTCTCCCTGCATAATGTACCCTTTTCTTATCAATGCCCACTTTCTTACCTCAAAAAGTATAATTGAGACTGTCCATTTAGTGAAAGGGTCTATTGTGACTAAATATAAAAAGATGGATGCAGTTTTGAAGAGCATTACACAAACCAGATGCTGCATTCGAAAGAATGAAATGTGCTGGATTAGATCAAAGGCCTTGGCTGCAAGGCAGGCTGTTAAATTGATGATCAAAAGCAGCTTCCTATTTGTTTTCCAGAGCAATTGATATACGATGAAAATGGTATACTGTACATGCAAATAGAAGTACAGTAAGTGCTGAAAATATCATAACAACAATTTACGACACACAGCAGGCTAATATCTTAATAAATGGGGAACACACAGGTCCAATAAAAATAGAAAAAGGTGTTAGACAGGGCTGCCCTCTCTCACCTCTGCTCTTTATATTCGCTCTAGAAACACTCTTAACATGTATCAGGCAAAATCCCGAAATTAAAGGATTGAAGATTAAAACAGAAGAATACAAATTGCAAGCGTTTGCCGATGATATGGTTTTCTTTTTGGAGGAACCAATAGAAAAAGGATACAAATTGATAAAAGAACAATTCGGCGCAGTAGCAGGACTTAAAATCAATAGAAAAAAAAAAATTAATGACCAAAAACTTAACAGAAGACCAGAAAAAAGAATTAGAGGTAAGTATGGGAATACAGGTAACAAAGAAAGTCAAATATTTAGGAATATGGCTAACAGCACAATGTAAGACACTCAAAGAGAATAACTATGACAAATTGTTGCAACAAGTAAAGAAAGATTTAGAATCTTGGAGCAGGTTGCAACTTTCACTATTGGGCAGGATTGCTTCTATCAAAATGAATATTTTACCAAAATTCTTATACCTATTTCAGACGATTCCAATTAAATTGCATAATTTTTTTTTTGAAGAACTAAATGAGATAACACTCAAATTCATCTGGCAAGGAAAGAAAGCTAGAATTAACGTAAAGGCATTACAGGATCTGAAGAGTAGAGGGGGATTAGCACTTCCAAACGGAACTATATTATACGGCAGCTACTTTATTATGGCTAAAAGATTGGGTGAACTTACTTAACAAAAGAACACTATTATTAGAAGGCCATGATTTGCAGAGAGGTTGGCACACCTTCTTATGGGAAGTGGGGAAACCCAATCAGTCATATTTTCATAGATACCTAATTAGAGATTCACTATTAACCAATTGGAAAAAAGTACGGAAAAAACACTATTTAAAAGTACCGATTTGGCTATTGACAATGGAGGCAATGGTTCATCCCAACAATTTGGACATCACAAAAATGATCAAATACAAAGACTTATTAGATTCACAAGGAAAACTGAAAACACGACAAGAATTATAAGAGCGAGGATTTAAAATTGATCAGTGGGTATATCTCCAAATCCATAGTAGATATAAACAAGATAATAAAGATTTTGGAATTTATAACAAACTCCAGCACTTAGATAAAATTTTATTAGGATCAAACAAAAAAAATATAACTAAATTTTACAAATACTTACTGGAAGTAGAACTAGAACAAGAGATAGTCAAAGGAAATATGATAGATTGGAGCAAGAATGTCGGACGGAGTATTACATTAACAGAATGGGAAAGGACTTGGAACAGAAACAACAAGATCACAAAATCGGCAGCTTATAAAGAAAACGCATACAAAATGTTTTACAGATGGCACCTTCCCCCTTCGAGGTTGGCGAAGATGCACCCCAACACGAGTCCAAAATGTTGGAAATGTAAAAGTATAGACGGAACCTTTTTCCACATGTGGTGGTCATGTAAGGAAACCCAGAAATACTGGCAAAGAGTTAGAAAATGGCTAGAGGAGATAACCAAAGAACAAACTGAATATAAACCAGAGTCCTTCCTATTAGGGATTTTTGACAAACAATTACCAAAAAAGATGAAGTATATAATAATACATATCTTAACAGCGGCCAGGCTAGTGTTTGCTCAGTGCTGGAAACTACCTCACATACCTACAGATCAGATGATCATCCAGAAAATTTCAGATTGTTCAGAAATGGACAAACTAACCCTAGCCCTAAAGAACAAAGAGTCTTCAATATATTACAACAACTGGAATTCCTGGTGCAAATGGTTAGACCAAAGATAGATCGTGTATTATAAGGTATATAAAAAAAAGAATGGGATAAACTTATTTGAATGTAATCCAAATATAGATACGGATAAGATGTGCGTATATGATACAATTTAAGAAGAAAAGATCTTACAAACTGTCGAAAAGGAAAATGTTTTTAAATGTTCACCCTCCCTTTCTTTTTCTTCCCTTTTCCTTTCTTTTCGCGTTTCTCTCTCTCTTTCTTGCTTTTTTCTGGTTTTGTTATTTGTGTATATGTTGTAGATTTGTTTTTTTTTAATTGTAAAATTAATAAAATTTGTTTAAAAAAAGAAGTACAGTAAGTGGCATTCTGTCATTTCCTCTTCTGATCCTGTCTTAAAATAGATTACTCCTGAATCTCTGATAGGGAAGCAGTTCTTTGGAATATGATGTCAATTAACCAGCTAGCAGGTAGAATAATTCCCCTGTCCCACAAGTGTCAAGGAAACTGGGAGTGCATTGCAGGAGGTATACATTTGTAGTGTTGGGTACGAGCTGGTCTGAGTTTAAGAGAGGAATGCAAGGGCCAATGCAATTGGATCTGATTTCATTTGCAGTGAATTAAAACAAATATAGTTAATAGAATTATTCTGCTATCATGGATTTTGGCTTGTGCCAAATTTGAAATTGGAATTTGGAGATATCTGGTGGGATTTATCCTGACTTTTTGGAAGCCTGGAAAAGGCGGCATTCAGATGTTAGGCTGACTCTGGCTGATTGCCTAGCATTTGATTATCCACATGCTCATGAGTGAAGGGTTTTATTATATTTGAATAAACCCAAGTAGATGGGGGTTTCCTTCAGGATTTTGAAAACTAACAGATTGGTGATGGAAAGCCAGACACAAGATTTCCCCCCCTCACTGTCATGCATTTTATTTCTTCAGAATTACAGTGATAGATTTTTCAAATCTATTGCCTTTTAAGCTTATCAAGGTCATCAAAATGTAAGCAATTTGCTCGCACTTTGCTCTATGGAGCCCAACTTAAAGTATCCCAAGATGGCTGTGTAACCTCTGCTTGAACACACCCAGTTGAGAAAAGCCTATCATCTCTCTAAGAAATTGGTTCCACGGGTGTGCATAATCCAAACAGTAAGGATGTCAACTGAAAAAGTTCTTCCAACAAAGCAGTGCCCCTAAATTATTCTAATTATTCCATGTTTCTATAACTTTTCCTGCTCTGATTTATGTTATTTCAGAAATCCACTGATCCCCAGGAATAGTTCTTGAATGGGTGTTGACTGTTCTGCTATATATTAGGAGGAAGAAAAGGGAGTATGTGAAGTGGGTGTTGATCTTCACTTCATTTTTATTTATCCATTTATCTACATTTTGCCTTTAACAGTTGACCTGCAACCAGCCTATAAATCCCTCAGAATCCAAGTCAACTGCAAAGACAGCCAGAAGCACCAACCTCAACCAACCCATGCAATACCCCTCTCAGTTCACCTCCCAATGATCTGACCTGATGTAATCTCCTTATCATAAGACACATCATAAGACTCACTGATGACTCACACCTGACCCATCACAAGACCCTCACTTAACACACCTATACCTGAAGCCCTAATAAACAGAAAAACACGGACATGACTCTGCTGAAGATGTTACCTAGCCTGGTAATGAGACATTCAGAAACCAACAAGCTCAGAGAATGAACCTTTACCCACATCTTTATAATTTATCTTCATTTTATCTTCATTATCTTTATTTTATTATTTTATTTTATTTTATTTTATTTTATTTTATTATTTATTTTATTTTATTTTATTTTATTTTATTTTATTTTATTTTATATTTTATTTTATATTTTATTTTATTTTATATTTTATTTTATATTTTATTTTATTATTTTATTTTATTTTATTTTATTTTATTTTATTTTATTTTATTTTATTTTATTATTTTATTTTATTTTATTTTATTTTATTTTATTTTATTTTATTTTATTTTATTTTATTTTATTTTATTTTATTTTTTTTTTTTTTATTTTATTTTATTTTATTTTATTTTATTTTATTTTATTTTATTTTATTTTTTTTATTTTATTTTATTTTATTTTTTATTTTATTTTATGTATCTTCATTCTGATTATGCCCTCATTCTCCATTCTACAATTCTTGGCATTTAACAACATATTGATTGCTTTGATTAAGTCCCATATTTTGTCCAATCAGTCATACTCTTTATCATATTGTTTTGCATTTAGAAACTGCTTCAGCTATGAGATTAATTGTCTCACTTTGTTTTAGTCAACATGCCTAACTCTTGTGAAGGTAAAATGATAGCTCAGCTTCTAGCTGTTTTCATTGCAATTTTCAGCTCATTGTCTCAGTTATTTTTCAGGCATTGCTGCCAAACCGTGTGTTCTCACCAACAGCAGAGAAACATTTTTAATGTTATCATGCTGCTGTTATTCTGAATTACCGTAAATCATGGGAGCTGTTGACATCACAAGGCATATTGCAAGGGAGAAGGATTTGTTTCCATAGCTGTATACAGTTCATTTATATAGCATCTTAAAATGTTTGGCTAATGGATGTTTTGATGAGCACTGGAGTTGTTATGTGAACTTCCTTCTACAAATATAGGAAACCATCTATCACTTGTGTTGCCATAATGAAAATGAGGCAACAGCTTCTGCAACACTGATCTTTTCCCCTTTTAATTACATTTTTATGTAATCTGTTGATCATTGTTTGAAACAAAAGTGAATCTATATAATTTAAAAATAATTTTGCAGAAGCCCAGACGAAATTCCAACTGTTGTATGGTTTGATTCTCCAGCTTCAGTTTTTAGTTGAAAATAGTTATTTTGGTAATGTAAACATTTTTTTTTTGCAATAATGCAAATGTTCAGTTCATTGATTCTATTTATTACTCTGTTTTTATTGCTTTTCTTCTACCTGGACATATCAGCGACTACATAGCAAACAGAATGTGATAAGGCTGCTTAGGAGAAAATATTTATTTAGGCTTTTGAAAGCCAACATTTTTACAGTTAGTACAAGTTCACTTAACAGGATGCAAAGTGGAGGATTAATAGAGAGAAATTAATTTTTAAAGGGTTGATAATAGGGACAATGCTTTTTAAATTGCTCATAAATGCTCTACACTCACAGGTAAGCAGCATGGGGCCTATGTTGATGACATCAAACTATTTAATTATATTATTAATAAAAATAGCAGGCAAAGAATTTTAAAGGGATCTGTGTAAAATTTCAAGAAGAGTCATTTATTGATGTTAAAAAAGACAAATGTGGTAATCAAGAGCAAAAACATGCTGCCTATTTCAGAAGTACACATATACAATAACACATACACATTCTAAGTTTATGTAGTATATATGGATATATTTAACCATCAAACTGAAAGTAGACAGAGGGATGCTGAAGTCCATGATTCTGGGTACTTTGATCTTGGTGAATTTGGTGGTACTGGCGTGTTGTGCAGTATTGGTGCCATGGATTTTTTTTTTTTGCTAGTTCTGGATTTATGGACATAAAGTGCTGTAACATTGAATGAAATCATAATTTCATCATCTTTTGTTTTTAGGTCTTTGATTTTCTGGAGGTACTGCAGTGTGGAGTTAATAGAATATTCATTCCTCTCATGAGATATCCAAGATATCCAAGGAGCCACAGTGGTGCAGTGGTTAGAATGCTGTACTGCAGGCTACTTCTGCTGTCTGCCTGCAATTTGGCAGTTCTAGTCTCACCAGCTCAAGGTTGTCTCAGCCTTCCATCTTTCTGAGGTCAGTAAAATGAGGACCCAGATTGTTGGGGGCAATCTGCTGATTCTGTAAACCACGTAGAGAGGGCTGTAAAGCACTGTGAAACAGTATATAAGTCGAAATGCTATTGCTATTTTTTGTCAGTTCTTTAACATGCGGTATGTTGGGGTCCCTGATAAGGATATAACGGAATGAAAATATATGTTGGTTATGTGTATTTTGTGGCATCCATAGAAGCCTAAGAGTCCATTGCTCTTCATCCACCACCGTTTTTCTTATGTGATTTGACCTTTTTTATTTGGGTCATTGAGGATTCTCTATCAATTGGGGGCCCACTGTCCACTGCAGAACACAATATCTTCCTGAAAGGCCTCATGCATTGTCTCCTATTGGAAGCTGTAATGTATATGAGAAAGATCTTGGGAAATTGGGCATAGAGGCAGGCTGCCAAGAGAACAGGCAGATAAGAAACAGCATAACCTATAACTAAGGTGGTGCCTGAAACTGACAAGTTAAACTTTTGCCTCTTAACCTGCAAGCTAGGCAAACAACTGGCTTTAGCACATTCCTCTCAACTTGTATTCCCTACTGTGTGCTCATTTATTCATTTGTAATGCTTTGTTAGATTATGGGGTTCAACCTGCTGCCCAGCGCTAAAAAGTACACCTAGAACAACTCCCCGGGATTATTTTCCAGATTTGGCTAAAGAACGTCTGGTAGCCAAATGGAGCAAACGGGCCAATTTAGCACCCACATTTAAGGGTGTAATAATAACTCACTTTCAGTAACTCACTTATATTATTTTACCATTTTTCCTTGATACTTCTTACTGTTACGCCATGCCTTATTTTAGCTTTTCACATTATCTTCTACATTGAATAAACAAATGCATTTCTCTGTCTCATTGTACACAGTTTTGAGTTTTGAATTTATTTAGCAAGTGGTAACTTACAAATGACCTCATCTGGGTTTAGAAGCTAAACAGGATTATACCTGTTCAGTTTTTGAATAGGATATCACAAAGGCACTCTGGGCTACAAGGTAGTCTGAGAAGATGAATAAAACATTCCAGAGGAAAGCAGTAGAAAACCACTTCTGTACGATCCCTGGAAACATTACACAGATGCATCCATGAAACCACCAAGAGTCAAGCTTGAAGGACCCTTCATATTAATGATTCATGGCACACTTACCACTAAAGACTAAAAAAGACTTTACTTCTCCTCCTCTGGATTTGCTTGAGAATAAGTCTCTGTTTCAAATGTTACAACTCAGGGTAATCCTAAATACAGATAAATTTGGGACCATCACCTGTCACTTTCAGGGTGATTATTGGAACATCCCAGGGCTGTGCAGTTCTGGACATTGGCTCTGAGGTTCAAATCTACTCCTTTCCTGCACTGACAGTTTGGGCTAAATGGTCATGGAACATGTGCTGGATATTCCCCAATCTTGCTGTACCCTAAGGAAGTAAATAACTTGGAATAAAGTATGTACAGTAAGACTCATTGCCTTGAAATAAGAAAGCAAGCAATTAAATCCTCCACAGGTGTTGCACATAATTGTTCTGGGCAAATCAGAAGATTAAGCATTGCTGCAACACAGAGCACAAGATGGCCTAAACTCTGTTTTTCCTGCAGAACTGCAAATTGTAGCAAATCAAAAGGCTGTTCTCCTTAATTACCACTGTATGAGGCATCAGGCTAAAAGCAGGTTCATTCTGCAATGTTTTCTATATAGCTACAGTATGAACAATCAATGCAGGCCTTTATGTGCCATGTAATAGACAATATTACACACCAAATTATTGCCTGCTTTCATTTTACAGGGAGAAATCACTGGTGAGTCTGGGCCATTGGCTTCTCAGTTTCCCCAGCAAGCAATGTGTTGACTGAACTAAGAGAACAGTTTTACTTCGTCAAACCAGTGGTGACTATTTATACTTAAACACGTTGTTTCACAATTTCCAGCATCTCCTATTATGTGACAGCCTGGGAACAGGATGGTTGTTTATGGGTTTTGCAAGCTGGTGTTTGTGGCATATTTTGCAAAGTTTGCACATTTCTTTTTGTTCCTTGCCCTACCATTTTTTATTCTGCTGCCAAAGTATCCTTGTGAGACCTAGATTCAAAGTTCTAAGGGCCAGGGTTTTAGATGTAACTCCCACTGTTCTCCGAGGAATATAAGAGGCACAAGTAGTGCAAAAGTTTTGCGCATAAGAGTTGGTATCGCCCACACTTATGAATATCTCACTTGATGCATAAACAAGACAAGCAAAAATAATCCTGTGAACCTACCTGATTCATTCAAAGAGTCAATTATTCATGTTATATAGCACAATAGCTGTATTTTTAAAGTCCTATGAAAGTGAAGAAATGGAGACAACTCTGCTCTGAAACTATTCTCAAGAAATTTGAAAGGGAAAGCTTGTTTCAGTTTGGCACTGAGGAATCTCTTCCATTACAGAATCCAGGCAAAATCATATCAAATAAGAATATGTATGTGAAGTTTTGCAAACACATTTAGTACATTTTACTGCACAGACATCTCTGTGAAGTCACCAGAAACGGTGCATGATTTGAAGAAGGCTTTATGATTTTTGTTATTATCTTCCTCTTCTTCCATCCTTCTCTATTAAACTTATAAAATTGTAACTCTTCCAAAAGATACAGAAGTATTGTAACTACTATACCAGTGGTGGCTAATCTTTTTGGGCTCCTGTGCCAAAAATTGTGTGCGTGCTTGCATGCTCACGCTTGTGTGCCAGCACCCAGAAGGCAATGCCCCCTATGCATGTGCGCGCAATCCCCACCCACCCACTCCCGCCGCCCCCTTACCTGCACTGTGCCTCACAGCTGATTTTTGGCTGATTTGAGGCTTTTTTTTGGCCTCCCTGAGGCTTGAGGAAGGCTTCTGCAGACTTAGCAGGCCGAAAACTAGCCCTGTTTCGTCACTTCCAATATTTTCAGAAAAACAGGAAGTGATGAAACGGGGCTAGTTTTCGGCCTGCATAGCCTGCAGAAAGCCTGAAGAAGCCTTCCTCAAGCCTTTGGGAGGCTGAAAAGGCCTCAAACCCACCGAAAATCAGCTGTGAGTTGCATGCATGTGCAGTGAGGTAAGTTTGCCTGCAGCATGCTTGCTGGCACAAATGGCTCTGCGTGCCACCTGTGGCACGCGTGCCATAGGTTCGCCATCACGGTACTATACTAAGTAATATCCTATACTGATTTTAATCTTCCTGTTTAAAAACAGAAAGGAAAGATATCTTAAGAAGGCAATTATATTCTCTCTCATATTTCCTCTATCCTACACCAAAATATGCCCTTCATGTTGCATCAACTATTTTTTTGGTCATATTGGCCTTTGCACAATTCTCTTGGGAATTTATTCCCAAAATAAATTACCCTCATTGCTTCTTTTAGGCCAGGAGTATCAAACTGGTGGCCCGTAGGCTGGATGTGTCATGTGCAGGCCATGCCCACCCCAGCTCCGCAAATGGGGAACATGTTGCAAAAAGTCACGTAATGGCAACATGATGCCGTGAGTTTGACACCCGTGCTATATTTAGTCTTTTGTATAATCTTCTCTTTCCAAATTCTCTCAAGGGCAATTGGCTTTGGTATTCCCCTCATTCTTTTCCAGTAATCATATCATGTTGGTCTCTGGGTGGGGGAGATAGGGAAGTAAGAGAGGACAAAAAAACTATGACATTTGCAACATCATCACAATGATGTCACTTATATACTTGAGGCAGGCATCATGATGCAAGGAAGTGTGTATAATTATTAGGACTTCCTTTGGATACCAAAGACACTTCTTTTAGAAAAACTATTCTGTTTTCCCCACTTCAACTGCCTCTTTGCAATCCAGATCAAGGATAACTGTTTATGTATCTAGCCCCTATAAATGTCATATCCTCAGGTCTTGCTCTTCAAATTGAATAACTTGTTTTTTGCACCAAGGGTTCTTGTTAACTTTGACCAATCTGTTTTTATAGCTTTCCCCATCTTCTGTTTTGCTTAACAACAGAGTCTGCGGTCTCTGTGTGTGTGTGTGTGTGTGTGTGAGAGAGAGAGAGAGAGATGACTTACACTGTCTAAGCATTCTGACACAACCCCTCCTCTTTTTTTACTTGTATGATGACTCAATACAGCACAGAGTTTGTGCTGTAGTGCTGCAGCACTGCTCAAATAATATAATTTATATAATCTTATCTACTTGCCCACTTATGTTTTAAGAAAAATGACAATCAAGCAACAAGCATGAGCAAATCCCAGCAAAATATACTTCTCCCTGTCCCTCCAGGCCTTATTTGTTGCTCTTGACTTTTGCCTGATAGTTCCCTCATTACTGCTTGGATCCCAATTTTTGCAGATTTGCCAAGATGTCCTGCTTCTGGATAGGATCTTCTAGCCCCATTTGGAACTCATTGGATCTGCCCTGGTTTGGCTACATTTTGCAGAGAGCTCAGCTTACCTGAGTAATTATTATTTACTAGTTTTTTTTCTTTAAAAAATATAATAAGTTCAAATAATGTTTCTAAATATGTAGCAAAGTAAAAAGGAGCCAAATCTGTTAAACTTAAGACATGAACAGCAGAGAGAAGTCAAAGTTGTGTGCTGAATAGCTATGTGGGACTCTACTGCAGTAATTACTCTCCTATCATTAGTGACAAGTAATTGCCATAGCAACCTCATTGCCACCTCTCTTTCTCTCTCGCACACTCTCTCTGTTCTTTTTCTCTCATTCTCTCTCACACATTATACATTCTGAATGAAAAGTATGCAGACTTAATTTTACTGAATTGCACATTTTTTTTAAACAAACCAGATATTATCTCTATTGCCCAACAAATATCCATGTTCATTCTTTGTTTAAGAATAAACATATTCGGGGAGATTAAGGTTGCTGGAGCAAAAGACTTGTTTTCAGTTATACAAGGAGCGCACAAGCAGTCTCTGAATTTAGGGGGGAAAAAACCCCAAACGCCTGAAAACCATATTGAGAAATTGAAAACAGTCACCCGACGGGAATTGGAAGAAAAGTCATTTAACTTGCTGTTTACCTCAATATGGGTATACTGAATTAAAAGTAAATGAGGAAACCAAATATTTTACAACAGACCTGTATTTATAGTGTTTGATCCTTCTAAATGATTTGATGGGGAAAAAAATATTTCCACAGGAAATCAAGAGTACTGTCTAGCATTAATTGTGTGAAATGTGCTTCATAGAATGTCAGTCTCTTTGGTGAATCACATGCTTACTATATTAAATCTATGACAGTAAAAATTATGGATATGTCTACTTTGTCAGAGGTGACTAATGTGCAGACTTATTTAACTTGCTAGAAAAGTTGGCTAATTAAAGCTGAATATATAGCAAAAATGTGGTACAATAATTTCTGAAGAACAATTTCATCCTCTATTTCATGCTGTTCTATATATTACTTAAGGTGCTCTGTTTATACAATGCCAATTGGTGCCAATAATGCTGTATTTTATGAACAGACATGATTTTTAGAGATTCATAATTTGCAGTCTATGCCAACTAGTATAATAAATTAAATCAATTTGCTGCTGCCACCTTTTTTTACATAAGGATAGGGCTTATTGGAGTTGCTAACTGCCCTGTGAGAAAATATAATAATAATTGTATATGTTGCTAATAAGTCAAACTTGAGAAATACTTTAAATAGTAAAACCACATTTGGGGGAGGCGAGGAAGAATGTAAATTTCTTTTGGATCATGTTCTAATGCATACTGTTCCCATATTCTATGCTACTCATAAGCATTTGTAATTGAGACATCATAGATCCTGTCTAATTTGGACCCAATATTTTTATCTTCTGGTACTTGTTTTTGGAAAATTATATTCTCTGGGTTTCTGCTCTATGGGAGATAATTTTTAACTGATTTGTATTGTTAGCTCAGTGTTTAGTTTTTAACTGTCATTAAAATGGACAGAAGTAGTCAAAATGAATAATCCATTAAATGACCAGCATTAAAAAAAGAATAATCCACAGAATTAACACCATAAAATGCATAATACTACAGTAATTATAAACAGCGTTAGAATAAAGAAGAAACTAAAAAAGCAGGTTGAAACAGTGATAGAGTTACATTTTCCTGAAAGAGAATAAATTTTGATGAACATAATTTTATCAGATTTCTTAAATTTAGTGTCATCTAGATACTTGGATGACCAATTCTTAACACCTTTAGCCAGCATGGATAGTGGGGGGTTTGTACAGGATGCCAGATTGAAATAGACTAATCTAAATTAATCTGGGATTGCCATCTGTTAGATTCTTTCTTCTAGTCCTAAGAAAACTCTCAGGTTTAAGTTTATTGAAACAGATGCTGCTTGTTACTGTCTCAAATGCATATTGATGCATTTAAATGTAAGAAAGACACTAATTTAGAATTTGAACTTGACATTTCACAAATTATGCTTGCTGAAATTCATTTTGATCCAGATTGGCTGTGGTTTTAGAACATATATTTTTCACTTAAGGGCTCCTTTCAGGTCTCAGGCAGAACCTACAGTGGGTGGAATGGAAAGCACACAGAAAACAGTAGAATACACAAGGTTCTGCTGGTACATATCTTTTGCCTCAATGCAGAGATGCTATTTTTCAAGTCCTAAATCAAATCTGTACAAATTAGGAATTGTGAAAGCTCTTCTTCCAGATAGCCTTATAGGACTTAGCTTCAGGCTAACCTTCCAAAAAGAGAAGGGAGAAGTCTATGTAGAAAGTTTAATAAAACAAGTGTAGATCTTTAGAAATGGGATCTTTTGAGAAAAGAGAAGAAGAGGGTGTTGAGGTTGTTGGAAAGAAAATAGGTTTCCAAATTGTTCATGCTGCCTTGGTGCCTAAAGTTGGCCAGATTCAATACAGTAATTAAACAAGAAATTTCCAGGAATCATCTACCACAAAACTTGCCATATATACCCTTTCCACTAGATGTCAGCAAACTACCAATAAAATTATTTAGATCTATAAATTTAAAAATAGACTCTAGGTTTCTTTAACCCTATCATTCAGCACATTTGAATCTGAAAGCGAAATTATAGCCTTTAAAACAAAAGGGAACTGAAGAAAAATGCAGAGACACGATGGATTGGTATAAATCATTTGCATCTTTCCAGTTATTTCCATTGATTATCTTGCAGTACATTTTTACACCAAATAATAAACTATTTTTTGCCTGAGATCCAAAACAGTGATTTTTTCTCTGTTCAAAGACTTATTATTATTATTATTATTTTTTTAGGCAACAAAGACGAAAAGATGAAGGGGAAGAAGATTATCCACTGATAAACAAGGTGATGCGTGTTTTTGTAGAATTAAAATAATATTACTATGAGCAAGCATACTTTTGGCAAAAAAACTGAATCCTTGTAGCATTTATTTGAAATTACGTGAGTTGTTCTTTTGAACAGAACAATTAATCAATAAAATGTATTTTAGAAATTACTTAAAATTAATAATCAATTAGTTGATTAATTAAATTAAATTAGCACCTTTAATTTGTTTTAAGAAAGAAAAACCTGGATTTTTATAACCCAACCAAGGGAGGGAAAGCATTTTCTTTTAAAAAAAGTCTGAGAACAGTTAATTGTCTCTGTTAGCATACAGCTTATAAATTGTAATGTTTGTATGTTGGCTTAAATAATAAACAATATAAAGTAGGATGGAGGGATGGAAAAGTTTGCAGCCATGGAAAAAAGCTACTGACCAACCATATGAGCTGTAGACAGATTTAAATGCTTTGCCCAAAATTCCTTCTCTTGTGATTTAAAAAAGAAACCCTCTATTTCTGGTTAAATTGGTTGCTGCACTATTATGTTTACATGTTCCATCTTGGGACAGCCCAGCCCCCTGTTGAATTGCAATGCAGCCTGTCAATAGAAACAAATTTCTATTTTCATTTCTACCTGAAGCAGAATTTATTCCTTTGTAATAACTCTATAACAATGGTAAGCATGTTATGTTGAGTGACCCACTCTTTTATAATAGCACTAGACTTGTTAGTGATTAATGAAAAGTTTGAAAGCTGTACATTTTTTTTAATAGAAAAGGTGGGCAGGTGAGAAATCTGGAAAAATGATTTAATTTGCCCATGACAGAATTAAGCTAAGTTTAATGAAAATGCTTAGGAAATGCTCAGAGGAAGTTAAAAAGGAATTTTCTTTGACAATTTATTTTGTTTCTGTTCCAGGACCACTTTTTCAGAAGTACAATGAAGCAATGTTTAGCTTGCGAACAAACTCCCTTTCAGGATCCCCTATCATAACAATTAGCAATGCCTTATCATATGCTTGGTAGCTCTGTCCTCCAGCTGTTTATGTGCTGGTGAATGTTGGAAATGAGGAAACCTGCCAAACGTGTTTAGGCTCTTTCTATGGGCTAAAACTCTCAAATGTTTTTGAAACAAATAAATATTATAATTTTATAGCCAAAGTGGGACTTTTGAATATTTTTGAACCTACACCCTAGGTTAAAGGGTAGCCATTTCACTGTAGTTCATAGACTTAAAATTAACAGGTGAGAAATTGTTTTTTTTTAAAATAAAGTTTTATTTGGGTTTTCACACACAAAATACAAGTAAAACATCTTTTTTGAAAATAGCATGGTGCGGTTTTGCTCCGCATATGGAAGGCTTCTCACTGGGTGGTCGAATGCATCAAGAAAGACACTAACGCAAGTTCTATCTTGGGTGAGCTGCCCCATCAGGGTTTGGGGAACTCCTTTTATTGGGAACACACAAAGGGGGTGAGTTTATCCAATCATTATGTTACATGCGTAGGAATGTTAGTGGATGCATCGCATCTTCCAATAACCATGCCATGGTAAATTTAAACTAGCAAACCAAACTGCATTCCAGTTAACTGCCCTTGTGACGTGTTTTATGGTCTTGTTCCTGGTGTCTGTTTTCAGTCTACGTGAGACCTAGCATGCACGGAACCATTGAAGTTGCTCACGTGAGGCTTGGCACACAGTGGATTTGGCCCATTACAGCATCTCCTCTGTTTTAGTTTTATATGGAGGAATTTCTTCTGGATCTTCATCACTACCCATGCAAAAACTTGTGCGGCGCAGCGCACGCATCAGGGTCTTCTGAGGGTATGACTTTGTACAGAGGTTCTTTTTCCCAGAGGGCATTAACCTGTGCAATGGCACGCTTTTCAGCTAATAAAGACAGACTATTGGAGATGGTACGAACAAATATTGGTAATACACATGGAAGAATAACGCATCCTGCAGCAATCATACCTATGAGAGCTACTATGGCTTGTAATCCTGGTAGTTTAGGGAACCAAGAACTAAAAATATTCTTAAAATCAATACCTTGCCATACTTGATTGGGATTGTAGGTTAATTGTCTCAGTTGTTAATTGTGCTACTACTTTGCCAACTTTGTCAATTTGAAGACAACAGTTCGTAAGATTGAACCTACCACATACCCCTCCTTCTTTGGCTAGTATGTAGTCTAAAGCTAAATGATTTTGGTAGACAGCTGTGCGTAATTTGTCCGTAGCAGTTGCTAGAGTGTTTAGAGCCTTGTCTATACGTTGTCCTGCTAAATCTAAAACAGCTTGTAAACGCATAATTCTATTAATCATGTATATGGGGTTCTGTACCCCAGGAGCCATCTTGGGCCCAACTAGCAATGCTGAAGGTGCAGACGATTCTTTCTGAGGTCCAGGTGTCCCCTTCATATTCTGATTGACAGGGGAAACCTGCAAAGGTATTATCGGTGTCTCTTTTCTTGTGGGATAATGTATCATACACAGGGATGCCCAGTTCTTGCTTGATGGAGATCGGTAGGAGGAAAAAGGAAGGTCTTATCCACCCCAATACACATGACCCTTGCCAATCTGCTGGAAGGGATGGATAGGCTAGGTTACCACAAATCCAATACATGTTATTTGGAGCTGTCCAAATTTGAGAGGATGTTGTGTCATAGAGATAAGGTAGGAGGGAAGTGTTGAATTTGGCAGGTGTGGTGGTAGCATTGTCAGGTGCTGTCCAAGTCTGGTAGGAGTTATCCCATGTACCTAAGACTGGAGTGGATCCATTTCGGGAAAAACAGTTTCTACCGATTAAGTTAGTGGTAATTGTCCAGATAAGTGGATCGGAAGCTGTTCTAGCTGTTATGTTTCCTACAGAAGACATGTTATTAAACAGAGATGGCGAGGCTTCTAAGGCTTGCCATGGCCATTGTTCTCCTGTGGTAGTTCCCCACAGACAAAACAATTGGTTACTGCAAGTTGTTTTGCAATTTTTTCTGCCATATCCATGAACAAGTTTTTGCAATAATGCTGGTATCAGGGGCTTTTTCTAATTTCCTTAAATTATTATATACTGACCAGCCTAATGATGTTTCCTCGCCTTCATAAATTATTTCAGTTTTTATGGTAATGTAAGTATTTGGGTCTATTCCTGTGCCATCAATCCCTATACCATAAGTTTCCAAGGCAGGGTGTTGCCTGGAGATAGTGATTTCTACCTTATTGTCTGTGGTAGACCCTGATATTCGTTTGAAATGTGACAGATGATTGCAACCTGAGTACCTCCCCGGTATAATCACAGACACAAGACCAACCCGAGCACTCAACGGAACCTCCACAAGGGGTCCAGTGGTTGGGGTTCCCATGGCCCAGTTAATGGGTGTATGACACAAGTATTTATGATTGTGAGCGTACGTTGATTTCCAGTCATCCGACCCACATGAATGTCCCCCTGGTTTAGAACAAGCAACACAAACATCAAAGATTAAAACAATTGGGTTAGTACCGTCCTTGAGCACGGTGGTGTGGTTTAGGTAATAAAGTTTTCCTTCCCCTTCAGGATCGGATCTGCCAGAGGTTTTTGGAAGTCCTGCCCATAAGGTGACGTTGAGACGTACAGCTGCCTTGGGATCGTAGCAAATGGTTTTTGAGTTCATCTTGCATAGATGGTACATGGTCCCATTGTTTTGGCAAGTTTTTCCCGTGGAAGGCACTTCTGCGGTTGTTGGGTATGGTAGATGAGAGTTATTTGAGTGGATCCTGCCTGCGTGGTTTTGGTCAGGCAGGGTGCAACCATCTGATGCGCTGGCAGAGTTCTGCGATCTCTTAATTCGATGTAGAAAGGGGTGGCCTGAGCATAAATGTCAGGCTGACTTGCGAATTGTCTGTGATAATGACGAGATGAACGGGGTCTAAGGACTGTCCAGGATTCATAAATGTTGCTTATGGAATCATAGAGGCGTCGACCGGAGCAATAATAGGTGGTGGCAGTGGGGCGAAGTATGAGGAGTGTAGTTCGGGGGGATGTTCAAAAGTGTTGATCTGGAAGGAAGCATTGCTGGAGATGTGGGGCCACGGCTTAGGGAGCGTTGACCATCTGAGGTAAGGGGGAAAGATGTCCCCAGATGCAGTGCAGGTCAGCAGGAGGGGAGTACCTGGCGTGAAGTATGTCACTCGAGATGGAATGGAGACCTTGGAGGCATGTGCAGCAAGAAAGAGGAAGAGGGTTGGCAAGGCAATGAGACGAATCATGTTGATATGTCTGCAGGTGGTGACTTTTCTACTTTGGGGTGGTATGGTCTGATGTGCCGTCCAGGAACCCACAGGACACGATCTGGAAGCTGGATAGCTGCGTAGCCACGACCCCAGGTGAGGAGAGCAGCAGCAGGACCCTTCCAAGTAGGGTCTGGCAATTGGCGGTAGTATACCTGTGGTTTGGGAGAATCAGGGGAGGGGGGGGAAAAATGCCGCTCCGCTGCTGTCATAGCAGGGGTGCCAGAGAGATTGAGGAAGTTGAGGGTATAAAGACAGAGATTAAGAGTGTCTTGCATCGCCGGAGGCCAAGGGTTCTTTTCCTTTGATCAAATTTCGTTCTAACGCTGTTTTTAGCGTTAAGTTAGCCCTCTCTAGTGTATGCAGTATCTGTTTTTATTTCATTTGGGCGTCCCAACGATGCAAAAGTGCGAATGCAATGATTGATGACATGTTTGGAGGCTTCTCCTCTTTGCGGAGTTGC
Organism: Notechis scutatus; assembly: GCF_049901735.1. Classification (NCBI taxonomy): domain Eukaryota; kingdom Metazoa; phylum Chordata; class Lepidosauria; order Squamata; family Elapidae; genus Notechis; species Notechis scutatus. The sequence goes on along the minus strand of NC_142009.1, from coordinate 285,836,460 downwards.
CATTATGAACCCTGAATAAGTATCAATTGTAACATGCAGATACTTCCAGGGGCAAATGAAGGAAATTGAGTAACATCCATTTGCCATATTTCGCAGGCTTTCAACCTGCGGGGATTTACCCTAAGGGAATGGAATGGGCTTGTTGACTACAGGTGGGGCATTGTTGCCTAATGGCTGAGGCTTCTGCCATCGTGAGGTTGAAATGTTTCATGAGAGCTTTGGTGTTTTGATGGAAATAAGAATGACTCTCCCAAGGAGTCAATGTGTGTGATGTCATGATGCCTGCAGCTGCTTGATCCGCCACATCATTGCCTTCCTGGAGGATTCCTGGGAAGGGTTGGTGGCTACGAATGTGTGCTACAAAGAAAGGATGTTGACGCTGTGCAACAAGGTGTTGTAATGTAACAAAAAGAGAGATGAGGTTTTATCAATTGCAGGAGAGAGGTAAGAGTCATGAATAGTGGAGACTATTTGAGTAACATATAGGCTGTCTAAAATCAAGTTGATGGGTTCATTAAAATTCTGGAAGACTAATATGGTTGCAGCAAGTTCAGCTCTTTGTGGTGATGTATTGCTTGAAGCTTAGGTTGCTGCAAGGATATTGTGTCAGCAGGCTTTTCCCCCAAGTAAGGGCTTCAAACAATGGAGAAAGAATATCAGTGGTTAAAGACAGGAAAGATTTATGGTACCAGTTTATGGTACCCAGATAGTTGAACCAAGGTGGGTTGAGAAGGTAGAGACAAAGAGGGAAGTGAAGGATAGGCAGTAGCAGAAAGCATTTTATAGCCCAGATATGCGTATGGAGTTAGTACTCCGGTGAAATCAATCTGTGTTCTCTGGAAAGGCCAGCCCACTAGGGGTTGCCCTCCCATTTCTTTTTCCTTGCTGCTTTCTTGTTTACTTTCAAACATATAGTCCGAGAGGGAAGCGCCCCTCGGGCAGATAGAGGCTGCAGGATCCTCTTGCAATCCTCATTAGCATTTTCAACAGCCAGTTTTAACAGAAGCTTCTTCATTAGAGATTTGCCTATGAATGGCTTTCTGAAGCTTCTCTGAACTCGGCATCAAAGGGACAGAGAGAGACCTCCTCTAGAGTAAGAGAGCCTTCTCTGCGTCCCTGCACCATGGCTTGTGCGAATGCTCCCATGGGTGTTTGATCCTCCGCTGAATTTAAGTTAGGAGAACTCATGGGTTCAGGAGCAGTGGGGGGAGTTTTTAATGGGAAGCGTCCTTTGTCTTGGTTTCAGCTGCATAGGGAGGAGGAGGATCCCCAGGGGGCTTTAGTCAGCGCTGAGCCATGGATTGTTAAGCATTCCATGACTGTCCTCCACGTGGTCAGAATTTTTGGTGGAGCCCTGGGGTTATCATGAAAATAATCACCCAAACGTTGCCATGTGGAGACTTTCAAGGACCCTTTATCCGGATAAGCCGGATATTGTATGTAAATGTAAGTCAAAAGGGTGATAAGGTCCTTTTTAGTTGGAATCAGGAGCATTTTGCCCTGACTCCCAAAAATACGAATTGAACTCTTCGTTAATTCTTCCAATTCCTGCAAATGTGCCATCTGCTCTTTGGAGAATTTTCCGCCCATACTCACCTGAAAGGAGGATGTCTTCTTTGATGAAGATTCCTGGGGAGGGATCCGTGACACGAGACGGCTTCCCTGAGTTGCAACTGGCTCGCCCGGCCGGGTGAGATAGGCAGTCGAAGAGAGACGCACCCGTTCCTTTTAGTGGATCACGTCGGGGTCACCAAATGCGGTTTTGCTCCGCATTTGGAAGGCTGCCCACTGGGTGGCGAATGCATCAAGAAAGACACTAACGCAAGTTCTATCTTGGGTGAGCTGCCCCGATCAGGGTTTGGGGAACTCCTTTTATTGGGAACACACAAAGGGGGTGAGTTTATCCAATCATTATGTTACATGCGTAGGAATGTTAGTGGATGCATCGCATCTTCCAATAACCATGCCATGGTAAATTTAAACTAGCAAACCAAACTGCATTCCAGTTAACTGCCCTTGTGACGTGTTTTATGGTCTTGTTCCTGGTGTCTGTTTTCAGTCTACGTGAGACCTAGCATGCACCGGAACCATTGAAGTTGCTCACGTGAGGCTTGGCACACAGTGGATTTGGCCCATTACAGCAGCATGGTCCCGGGTTGAACTTCTTTATACAGACACAAAACTCAATTTCATGCTCCTTTTTGTATTCTATTCCATATCTTATACTATTTTACATTTTCTATATAGTTTTTCCCCTCTTTTAATTTTCTCAATTTTATTTTGATTATCTCATCTCAATTCAAATCATTATATTTATACTTTTGTCTGTTCTGTTTCAATTTCATATTATCTTTTCTCATTAAACAAATTTTCTCCTGTAGTTACTAATTGGAGTATGACACCTTTATATCTTTTAATTACATCCATTCAACTCTTATTTAAACTTCAATATATACCTTAAGTTTATGACCGTCAATAAAATACATAATACATAACTTCCAATTGAATTCTGCTTGGCACATTCTTATAATACACACTATATTCTTTAAAAAAAAAAAGAAAGATTGTAAATATATGTAATTATAAACCCTCATTCCATTCCAGTTCAGTTCTATCATTAATAATCATTAAAACCATAACATCTTTAACACTTCTTTTCAATTAAATATCATACTTCCTTAAAGACACATATAATCTCCATAATTAATTTTTCCCTTATTTCTCTTCACATATGTTTTATAAATCATTAAATATACCTTTTGTTACATTTATTTATTGACAAGCATTCCACTGAATTACGATAGCTATTTTATCAGACATTTTAATCATACATTGTTTCATATTTTCTAAAATTATTTCTGCTTCTAATATAACCATACTATCTTATGTACCTTTGCCGAATCCCTTTTTCCATTAAGTTTTCACCCATTATCTCTAAATAGACCCTGTTTCTGCTTCTGTCCTTTATAACTTCTTTTCCTTTCTTTCTTCCCTCTCATCTTCTTTTGCTTCTGTCCTTTATAACTTCTGTCCTTTATAACTTCTTTTCCTTTCTTTCTTCCCTCTCATCTTCTCCCTCCCCTTTTTACCCCCTTGTCTCTTTAGTTCTAATTCTCTCTTCTGCATTTCCCTCTTCTGTTGCTTTCTGATTTTATACTTATTTTTCACTCTATTTTTTTTGGAGTTGTTTTTCCCAATCTTAAACTTTCCATTCTCTTTCTCCCCTTTCCTCCCCCCATCTAAGATTACTTGTTCATTAAAGATGGCTTCTTCTTTGTAGCAGTCTTCTTGTTCTGAAGGCATTTCTTGTTGTTTCTCATAATTCCAAATCTCCATTTCTAAAAACTGAAATCCGAAGCCAAAAGAACCTCTCCCTTCTTGGGCATCTTCTTTGTACTTTTTAAGTTCCATTTTCAGTTCTTCTAAAAGTGGAGCCATTTTACAAAGTTTTAAACAACCACCCAATTGATTTTAGTCATTCAAAACAATAACCAAGAATCCAGAAATCATCAAGTAAAATCCAGATAGTCCCAAGTTATATCTTCTTATTTCTTTTTCGACTTTCTCTTCCTGGGGTTTTTGTTGCGATATTTCAGTTAGAATGTATCTTTTGGAAGTCTTGTTGAGATTTTGCTGTAAGTTCTTTTTTAATTCCAGGCAGTCTCCTCCCTTCCAGATCCTGCCCTTTTATTCTTCCCCTCTCCTTTCCTGTTTTCAAAAGCTTTTAATTATCCAGAAATCTTTATTATCCCTTTGACTTTTTATTTTCAGCATTAAATGCCTATTGATGTCAAAGTGGATTTTTTCCCCAATTTCTTGCTTAAGTCTCTTAGCTGTCAGTATAGGAAAAGGAGAAAACCAAATCTTTTCCCTTTTCTCTCTTCTTCGCAGCTTAAAAATCTTCTTAGGGAACAATGTTATTGTTTTTGAACAGTTTCAATTCCAGGGTACCTTATTTGTTGCTTTTGCTGTTTGACCCGGTCAACCAAAACTTTCTCTTCTTATCTTCCTCCTGCACATTCTTTTCCGGTCGAGTTCTTCTTTGTGGTGGCCATTTCTGACCACCGCTGCAACCGCCTTCAGGAAAGGGAGTAATGGCCAGCTGGGGAGGAGAGATGCAGCTCTCCTCAACCCTGCTGGCAGTCTCCCCCCTCTTCACCACCTCTACGGGGTGGCTTAGCCCCGAAACCAGCTGGCTCAGGGCGCTCCAGCGGCGAGCACGGATCAAAGCCTCGCAGGTCTGTCGCTGAAGAAGCTCAAACCGGAAGTCCTACAGGTGAGAAATTGTTAACTAAATACATTCACTATTTGTTGAAGATATTACTTATTATGTGATTGTTCAATGTTTGTAAAAACATACTTAGCAGTCTTTAAAAGCATATACACACGTGTGTACTTGATAGGAAGAAACAGAATAAAAACAGACCCTCTAAGATCAAAAGAAGATAGAAAAAAAACAAAACAAGTTGAAAAAGAACAAATCTAACAATCTTGGGGAAATTAAGTGGTTTCTTCATGGCTGGATTAAGGTGTGAGAAGGCCTTGAAACAGTTGTCATAATAGTTCCTCCTTCTGCTCAAATGAACTTGCCTGTGGAAGTGTTGGCTTCTTGTAGCTGAGAGGGAAGAATTCTGTTGAATGTTGCTAATATGAAATAGATGGATTATTTCTCCTTTTGCATGTTTTCCCTGTACATGCAGTCTGGATTAAACAATTTCAGAGTAATGAACAATTCAACTCTGGATAAAGCAATTAATAGTAATTGAAGATGAGATTATAAAATAATGCATTGGCAGGATTCTTGTATTTTATCTATTAATTTTCCTGAAATCAAAAGAATTGTACTTATACCGGACTATAATATCAATCAACAAACATGCTTTAAATATGAAGTTTCGGTAAGAATTTTCACTGGTAAAGTTAGCATCACAAAAAAAATCACCCTACATTAAACATTTGAAAAAGAAGGAACTAACAATGTAAACATACACACACACACACACACACACACACACACTCAGAAGGAAACTTCATCGTGTTTAATAAAACTTAATCCCAGATGAATGTGCATAGGATTGCAATTTAATTGGATTATTTTTATTTTTTCTGACCACACAGTTAGAATGTTACTTTTTGTAGATTAGGACAGTTATTGAAAATTATTCTGTGCTACTACTGTCTTCAAAATCTAATTATTTATGTATCTTTTCACTGGATCTTTTGCCTATGAGCAATGGATACTTGAGCACAGATTTAAAATGAAATTTTGGGGATGTCACAAAATTCTTGAAAACAAATTTACGGAATTTACTTTACTTTACTTTAATTTAAATTTAAATTAATTTAATTTACGGAATACAAACTAAAGAACCCTTTTCCAGCAGTGACCACAATATGATTGACTTTTGTCTCAACATACGTCCACACAAAAATCACCACAATGATGTAATCCCCAATTGTAACTTCAAAAAAGGCAACTATGATCTTATAGACAACGATCTCTCATCCCTTGATTGGCAATCTCTATTCACTGGATGCAATACTGTTGAAGACCATTACAACATATTTTTACTTGAAGTCAAAAGAGTCATCAAACTATATGTACCAACAACAACTCCCAAAACAAAACAAAAAAGCAGATTACCCATATCAATAAGGAAACTTCATCCAAAAAGAGATCACTCTGGCGGAAAAACAAATCTGGTCACGTTGCCAATTTCAAAAGCCGATACAAAAATTTATGCCACCAGATAAAGACCGAATGCACCAATTATCACATTAAACAAGAGGAAAACCTTCTAAGCACCAATTCCACCCGCGCTTTTTACAATTTTGTAAACAACAAACTAAAAGACTCAAGGTCCATCCCTCCCTTAATAGGACCTGATGGTAAAGACTGCAACGATGACACCATTAAAGCCAACATCTTTAACACATTCTTCGGCTCAGCATTTGTAAACAGCAATGGATCATGCCCAATATTTCCTAGCCGTACCACAGATAACAACAATGATCTAATACATATCGATTTTACAGAAGACAATGTTGAAAAAGCACTACGCAATCTAAAACCATCTCTATCTATTGGACCGGATGGAATATGTGCCTACTTCTTAAAAAAAAGCTATCCACTGCCATAGCCAAACCTCTAAGCATAATCTTTGAAAAATCTTTCAGGACCAGCTCCTTGCCTAACCTATGGTCACAAGCCACAGTCATCCCCATCTTCAAAAAGGGAGACCCAAGCCTAGTTGAAAATTACAGGCCAATCTCCTTATGCTGCGTCACCTGTAAAGTCATGGAATCAATTATTAACCAATCCATCATCCTCCACTTAGAGACAAATAACCTACTCTCCAATAAACAATTTGGTTTCAGAAAAAACTATCCTGTAATCTGCAACTCTTACACTGCAAAAACATATGGACGACACAATTCGACCAGGGCAAAGCAATAGACGCAATCTACATAGACTTCTGTAAAGCCTTTGATTCAGTGGTACACGACAAACTACTCCTAAAAATAAAATCCTATGGTATCTCTGGACAACTGAATAACTGGATAGAAGCATTCCTGTCAAACAGACAACAAATGGTCAAAATTGGGAGTGTCCTATCAAATTCAGTACCTGTCAATAGTGGTGTCCCCCAAGGCAGTGTTCTAGGACCAACTCTCTTCATACTCTACATAAATGACCTCTGTGATCATATTAAGAGCAATTGCGTTCTCTTCGCTGATGATGTAAAGCTGTTCAATACCACAGACAATACTGCTACCCTACAAAAAGATCTTGACTATGTATCCGAATGGTCAAACAAATGGCAACTTCAAATCTCAACAAATAAATGCTCTGTCTTACATATTGGCAAAAAAAATCAGAAAATAAAATACAAGCTGAATAGTCAAGATCTTGTTGATGACCCAAGCTCTGTAAAGGACCTTGGAATACTCACCTCTAATGATCTAAGTGCTAGAGCCCACTGCAACTACATAGCCAAAAAGGCATTAAGAGTTGTTAACCTAATCCTACGTAGCTTTTTCTCTGGTAATATCACACTACTAACCAGAGCATACAAAACATTTGCTAGACCAATACTCGAATACAGTTCATCAGTCTGGAACCCACATTACGTATCTGATATTAGCACAATTGAGAAAGTCCAGAAATATTTCACAAGAAGAGTTCTCCACTCCTCTATTCGTTGTAGAATACCTTATGCCACCAGACTTGAAATTCTAGAACTAGAAAACCTTGAATTACGCCGTCTTTGGTCTGATTTAAGCATGGTATATAAATTCATACATTGCAATGTCCTTCCTGTCAATGAATACTTCAGCTTCAACCATAACAACACAAGAGCACACAATAGATACAAACTCAAAGTTAACCGCACCAAACTTGATTGCAGGAAATACGACTTCAGCAATAGAGTGGTCAATGTCTGGAATACTCTACCCCAGTGATCCCCAACCTTTTTTACGCCGCGGCCCGGTATCCCCAACCTTTTTGGCGCGGCCCGGTACCGACATCAGCTGGGCGCCGCCATCTTGTTTTGATGAAAAGTGCTTCCGGTGAGCTTTCTACCCGGAAAAGCTCACTGGAAGCACTTTTTCATCAAAACAAGATGGCGGCGCCATAAGCCAACGGCCCGGTAGGGACTTGTTCCACGGACGGTACCGGTCCACGGACCGGTGGTTGGGGACCCCTGCTCTACCCGACTCTGTAGTTTCTTCCCCAAACCCCAAAAACTTTAACCTTAGACTGTCTACTATTGACCTCACCCCTTTCCTAAGAGGTCTGTAGGGGGCGTGCATAAGCGCACCGGCGTGCCTACCGTCCCTGTCCTATTGTTTCTCTTATTCTTCTTTTATTTTTCTTGTATGTACCATTTCATGTGTTCACAACTATGTATACACTTGTACTTGTTATCTTGTAAACAATTGGCAAATCAAATTAATTAATTAATTAATTAATTAATTAATTACTGTATGTATAATGTACACATGTCTATCACAGGCACAATGGGTAATGTTGACTGCATAATAGACATGGCCTACTTTTCTATCAGCATGACTTAATAGACATAGATCTGTAGGCCTGATTTAACACAGGCACAGATCCAGTGCCCTGTTCCCATTTCCATTTGCTTTGGAATTATATTGTAAAAGAAGATAAAACTGCCCTTGGGAAATGAAGGAGGGAACCATTGAAAGGGGACTTTGAGAAGAGATTATACAATCTTGAGAAAGAGGGAAATGTGAGAAACAAGTTCAGAGTAATCTCACCTTGATTCTGTTAAGTATAAAATGGAACAGGATTTCAAGATTCTATTATTCCTAGAGATCATACCTATTTTTTAAAAATGTGGCTTGATTTAAAGGGCTGGTAGATTCCATATTTGATACCATTCAAAACCCACGAGAGATTTGGGAGAACAGGAATATAATCCCAAAATTCTTTATTTGTGCTGCAGTTTCTCTTTAGAAAAGTCAAGGCTGTTTTAATGCCAAGTCCTCGTTTCATAATTAGACTAAAATGAACTCAGACAATCTATTATTTCAAACTTGGCACCTCTAGCTGAGTTGTAGCCAAACTCCCAGAATTCCAAGCTACCGCTGATTTTGTGGTGGCCAACTATTTGGAGGGCATCCTTTTTGGGAAGACTAATTGATAAAAAGATAGCAAACATCTGGCATCCAACATTGTAGTTATTTTGGGTGGGATTTTTTTCTTTGCTTTTATTTTTGAATAATGTCTTGAAGTTTTTGTATTATTATAATTTATATTCGGCATTTCTTTTTAACACCGAATATAATCACACTGAAAAGAAAAGACATTGCCACAATGTCATCAATATGTGAACTCAATTTTTTGAGAAAAGTTCTGGATCTTCAGGTAATTTTATCAAGCTTCCTTGATTTGTGGGGGGAATAAACATCAATACATCCTTGAAAAAATGCATTTATATTTCATTTATTGTTTTCTAAATTTGGATCATGTGATTTAGCAGTATTTGAGAAATGTTGAAATGGATTTTGGGGGGATTATTTTTCTTTTATAAAGTTCATTAAAGGGGAAAAACTACACATTCCTATATTTGATTGAATAGTTTATATGCTAGTCAACAAAACAATAACAACAAATCAACAGCATACCTTATTTTATCAATCTGAAATGATAAAATGACAATGTATATAACATAAAAGAGTGAGGGTGATAGTGCAGAAATCAAAAGGATGGGGAGAAAACACAATTACTAATAATTACAAAACCCTGGCCTAGAAATTCCTCACCTTGGTACAACAGTGATAATGTGACAGACATCTCTGTAAAGTCAGACTTTCCTCAGTGTAAGTAATAATGGAACCACAACTCATAAATGTTGGGCTTACTTCAGACAGCAACTCATGAAAGCACACTATACAATATGTGCTAATATGAATCCTGGTGTTATGATAAATCACTTGTTTAAAAGATCTCTGAAAACCTATTGGAGGTATAGAATACAGGAGAATCTTTAGCTTTGGGAGATATATTTGCTATCTTTCATGTATGCTTTACATCAGGGATGTCAAAAACTCAATTTCATTGAGGGCTGCATCAGGGTTGTGTTTGACCTCGGGGTGTGGGTGTGGCCAGGGTGGGTGTGGCAAGCTCAATACCCGTTTTTGTCTGCAACGGCCTCCTGCAGCACGTGTCCCCTGAGCTCCATTTTCACTGGCAGAGCCATTGTAGGTAAGTCCGCTGTTTCCAGGATGGCCCTGCAGGCCAGATCTAAGCACCCCATGGGCCAGATCAGAGGTGGTATTCAGCAGGTTCTGACCAGTTCTGGAGAACTGGTAGCAGAAATTTTGAGTAGTTTGGAGAACCGGTAGCGGAAATTTTGAGTAGTTCAGAGAACCGGCAAATATCATCTCTGACTGGTCCTGACCCCCATCTATTCTCTGCCTCCCGAGTCCCAACTGATTGGCTGGGTCTTCTTTTGTTGCCCTGCACAGGAGAATGGAGCTGGAAAGTAGGTTAGTGGGGTTGGGAGGGAATGGGATTTTGCAGTAACCTTTCCCTGCCATGCCCACCAAGCCACGCCCACCAGGCAATGTCACGCCCAAAAAGCCATGCCTACAGAGAACCGGTAGTAAAAACTTTTGAATCCCACCACTGGGCCAGATCCGACCCACAGGCCTTGAGTTTGATACCCCTGCTTTACATCATAATCCTTTAAACAGACGAGGCATAGTTTAGTAGTGCCCAAATTAACCTGAAAAAATTCCAAGTCCCAACTTCTAATATATTTAGATCAAAGTACAAAGCTTAACTTTTAGCACTGTATAGAAAGGGCATATGTGTGGTACATGAATTATAGTCAGCACAACCATGATGCCAAATATAAAGCAATGTTTTCTCAGAAAGTAAATGTAAGAACTAACAAGTCAGCTGTGATGAGCAAACCATCTTGTACCCTATGTGAGTTAGAGAAAACCCATTGTAATCTGTTTTGGGGGGAGGAAAAGTGTACCATGCCATAACTTAGTACAAGCTTACATTTCTATCTTATTGCTTCGTTTGCTTTTTCAGATATGTATGTGTGAATGTCCTTGTGATAAAGGGATATGACCCAGTCTTCAGTTTAAACTGAACTAATGACAGAGAAAGTCCTCTATGATGTACTGCCAACCAGTGGATTATTGCATAAAAAGGCAGAGGAAAAGTGTTACAGTAAAGGGCACACATATAGATTTCTGAGCTGCAGGTAGGCAAAGATTCATTGTAGTCTTTACTGAAAGGGTGCCCTCCAGATATCATGAAAGCCCAATCTGGAGCTTCAAGTCAATATGGCTAATGGTTGGCTGGGAATTTTGTACTGACTTGTCAAACTGAAATTGACAGTCAGTAACAGGGGCCAATATTATTATAATACGAAGGCATCCAGGATTTCAGTAGTCACTAAATTTACATTGAGCTATATATAGTTATTTCCAACATCTTCCCTATTGGCTGGGTTCACATATTGCACTAAATAATGTTTTTTTTAAAATAATTGTGCGTTATGTGAATTTGATTATTGCAATTGTAATTATCGCAATTATTACAATATCTTTGTATCATGTGTGAACCAGAATAGTATGGCCTGTTCAATAACCCACAATTTTTAAAAAAATGCTTCAAGGTGGTATGTGAACTGTACACTTAATAATTTAAAATCAGTCTAATGAAAGGTATGCCCAGTTATGCACTCCCCCCCCCCAAACTGGTGATATTTTAATGCTGAAGTCAGGGCAGAATATGGTATTTGTTATAATGAAGACTGTTTGAAATGCAGCTGGCTGCAGTACAATTGAGGAAGTGGAAATTGGGCACAGCTTGAAGATTTAAAATGCATAATAATTCACTTTTGTTGCATAAGTTTCTCCAAAGCAGATTCTGGCTTTGATCCAGAGATCCACCTGCACAGCAATGCACTATGTACACATGCTTCTTCATGTGAAAAATAGTTCTAAGGGAATGGATGGCTAGTTGTGAAATTCAACTAGATAGGAAGCAGATGGAGAATGGTATGGAATGGGTGGCAAAGAGAAAACTGAGATGAATAAGCATTTCATGTGGTTCACTTTCTTAAAATTTGAACTGAGGAAAATGTGAAAATATTTCATTAAAAAATATAATTTTGAACCCTTAAGTATGGAATCATATTTAGCAATAAATTAGAGTTTTCTTTCCTTTTTTCCTCATTTGTATAATCCTATGATAATGAGATGGAGCACGATCAACTTAATGCTAGACATACTGGTAAATACGTGACATACTTCAATCTGTAATGAAGGAGGAGGAGGAAGATAGTGGCAAATAAAGTTATCAATCAACCAATGAATCAATCAATCAAATATAAGGTCTCACAATACCATGTTGTACCACTGTTAAACTCTAGCACCTCCCACCTTTTACTCCTAGACAATTACACTTTTTAAGGTCAACTTACATGGAGAACTCTAGGTAAATAAACACTGCCATTTATAATCTCTGAAATGAACTGTCTGTGATGAATTGTGTCCGGTTTGCAGCGCTTCGGTGACAGGCAGGAATCCGCGATCGTGCGTGGTTTCTGCCTGGGCTCACCGCTGGAGTGCCCCGAGCCAGTCGGCTTCGGGGCTAAGCCACCCCGTAGAGGTGGTGAAGACAGGGGAGACCCAACAGGGTTTGAGTGGAGCCGCACCTCTCCTCCTCAGCTGGTTAAACTCTCTTTTCCAAAGGCGGTAGAGCGGCGGTCAGAAATGGCCGCCTCAAAGAAGCACTCAGACAGAAAAGAAAGTGCAGGAGGAAGTCAAGAAGTGAAAGTTTTTGGCTGACCAGGACAAAAAGTAACAACTAAGATACCCTGGAATAAAATTTTTGCAAAAGATACATCACTCCCAAAGAAGAGCTGGAGGCAGCGAACGAAAGTGAAAAGGGAAAGTTTTTTTTTTCTTCACTCTCCTTCCTCATGCTGACAACGAGAAGATTTGAATAAAGAAATCAGAAAAATCCGCTTTGGCACCAACAGGTAATTAAACTGGAAATATAATTAAATGCCAAAGGGACAATAAAGATTTCTGAATGCTTAAAAATCATTTTTTTTTTGCTATAAGTGGGAAGGGAGAGGAAAAGAATAAGGGCAGGACTTCAAAGGAGGAGACTGCTTGGAATTCAAAAGAACTTAAAAGTTAAACCTTAACAAGACTTCGAAAGGATACATTTTGACTGGAACTTTGCAACTAAATAGTAATCCCAAGAAGGGAAAGTGAAAAAAGAAGAAAGTGTTAAAAGAAACAGTTTTGTGTATTTGGATTGTTTGGTGACTTTGGAACGTTTGGAAACCACATTTGAATGACTGAAAACAATTGGGTGGTTGTTTAAAAAAGAAAAAAAACTCTATAATGGCATCACTTTTGGATGAACGGAATGAACTGGATGAACTGAAGATTGAATTTAAAAAACTTAAAGAGCAGGAACAAGAAGGGAAGGGCTCCTCTGGTTCCATTTTTAAATTCCTAGAAATGATGAATTGTCTGCTCAATAAACCCTGCAAACTGTGGAAGATTTATGTTGCTATAATTCATTTTTTCCTAAAATATTGCAAGCATCATCTTACATATTTGCATACACTGTGAAAACAATTTCATAAGTTTATGTTCTATTTAAATGTGTTTCATTTACCCTTGCATTACAATCTTACCTAAAATAATATACTCTGATCTTTGGTTCACTGTTAATACACAGTAAAAACAAAACAGGTGACTGAATGTTATGTGAGAAGTTATATAGGAGTATACATATAATTAACTGTAAAATAGCATTAAACTTTCTAGTACCTGCAACTAAACATGCTTTTCTTTAGATGCATTTTCAGTCACCCAGTGTTGACTGTTTTAAAATGCTTTAGTAATGTGTACCTGTTCCAACAAACAGCATCAAAAATTCTTCCGCTTATCTGAAATAATGTATGATGTTCATACATTCAGCTGAATGCAGGGAGAGGCTTCAAGCTGCATAGACAAAAGGGGCCAACATGCAATTCTGCCTCCTATTTTTTGTGAACTTCATCCTGCATTCTGAAGGACAACTTATTTTGAATCTCTCTTGGTACTGTATAAAGCAGGATCCAGACCACTTAGCTATCTGCATCATATTCATGTGACTGTGAGTTGAGTTTTCTTTCTCCTAAGTCTGGTTGAATATGTGGAGGATTGGGAAAAAAAATTGGGCACAATTTGCTGTTCTCTACACTAACTCTGCATTTTGCTGAACTAAAAAAAGCCATACACTGTTGGATTATTTAAAACACCCTTGATAACAAAGCTTGAAATATAAGTATTCTGGGAATAATGAGATGAACCATTTCACCCAAAATGTATGAAGGAGATGTAAATAGTCATGGTGGGATAGTGGTTAGAATGCAGTATTGCAGGCTAATTCTGCCCACTGCCAGGAGTTTGATCCTGACCGGCTCAAGGTTGACTCAGCCTTCCATCCTTCCAGGATCAATAAAATGAGAACCCAGATTGTTGGGGACAACATGCTGACTCTGTAAACCACTTAGCGAAGGCTGTAAAAGCACTGTGAAGAGGTATATAAGTCTAAGTACTATGGCTATATTCTTTTTTCTTGTTTTGAATGACATCCTTCTGATCATAACTAATGGAAAATATTTTTGTATATCTTCACCAGGGCTAGGATGCATGCTTTCCTTTCATGTTGGAGACTAGGAGACTTACCTCTTGGCTGTCCTGTGCTCTGCCACCCCAGCTATCCCCAGGTGACATTTGCCCTTTTCTCACCTAATGTCTTAGTGGGATTACATTTATGACAGCAACAGAGACTACCAGAACTGACATTGCTAAGCGGGGTGATCACGTGATATCTCATTTAATGACACATTGCTTAGGGACAGAGATACTGGTTCCAGTTATGGTGGTTCAGCCAGGACTACCTAAACTGTGATGACCCTGAATACATGTATTGCGCGCGTGCGCACACACACACACACACACATATATATTGCTTTATATCCTTATAAAAAAGGCTATATGTGTGTCCACATGCGCTTGTCTGTTTTTACAAGCACTAAGCACTTTCTTGCATTTAAAACAATGACAGTATAACATTAAAAATAATAACAGGCAATTTCCCGAAGGAAAACAAGTTACCTGTTCAGATGTTTATTTTGGTAAATTGGATTAATTTCTCCCCTCATGCTTTACAACCTTCCCTCTTACAGAGCTAATAATTTTATAGTATGTTGTCAAAAAAATAAAATAAAGTTCAGATAATTAAAGGCCAATCTTTTTATTGCAATTCCTTGTGTTATGAAATCCAAGCAGTTATGGAAAACGCTATAATTGCTGTTTGACACTTTAGATGTTACATTTCTCTAAACCCATAACCTTCAAGAGCTAAACTAATTTTATCAACCTTCCTCTGAAATTAAAAAAAAAGATCATTAGCCTCAAAGGAGCTGTGAATAAGTTTTACAGATTGAAGCCTTTGTGGAACTCCCATTCGAAGAGTCAAATTAAGTGATTGGTTTCTATTTAGAGGCTTTTCCCAATATATTATATCCCCCAGGAGATCTAGATCCAACCTAAAGGAAGGGGTTATAGTTACTTCTGTTAATGTTTGCAACAGCTTGAGATATGTCATCTCACGTGGCTTAGGGAAATTGCTGCCAGCATAAACCAAATAATTCCCTTCCTCTGACCCTTAAGGATAGCTGGAGATTGTCTCATTATTAAGATATCTGCTGTCCTGCTGTACCTCTGTGCCACTATCTGATTTGAAGTCGTCTTTTCAGCTGAGCAACAAAGATTTCCTTCCTTCCTTCCTTCCTTCCTTCCTTCCTTCCTTCCTTCCTTCCTTCCTTCCTTCCTTCCTTCCTTCCTTCCTTCCTTCCTTCCTTCCCTCCCTCCCTCCCTCCCTCCCTCCCTCCCTCCCTCCCTCCTTTCTTCTTCCCCTTGTTCCTTTCTCTGATAAAAATGACATTTAGTAATCATCTGCACTATGATTATCTTGGGGTTGAGGTAAGATTAGAAGAGGTTGCTACAAAACCCTGGACATTTTCTTCAATTTAAGCTGTGACTCTGAGTCTCTTCCTCATCCATTAGGTTAAAGTTAATTAAAAGGAAAATAATTAGGATTTAAGTCATTTATATGCTGTCCTCTTAAAGAACAAATTCAAAGGGTTTAATTTCAAATAAACCAGCAATTTCAGTAATCTATCAGTCTTTTTAGTATAATAATTTCTCTGTGAGTTAATGAATCTCAACCCAATGAGAAGTCTTTCTTGCTTTTGACATTCTTTAACTACAAAACCTTCTAGTTTGAAGGAAAATTTGCCAATCACATTTGCCTACATCAATGGGTCTTACAAGCCCTGGTGGCACAGTAGTTAAAATGCAGTTTTGCAAGCAAAACTTTGCCCACAGCCTGAAGTTCAGTCCTGACAAGGCTCAAGACTGACTCAGCTTTCCGTCCTTCCGAGGTTGGTAAAATGAGGACCCAGATTGTTGGATCATTTGCATTAGCAAATAATACTTGTACATTCTACATTGTAAACCACCTAGAGAGTACTGTAAAGCACTATGGGGCAGTATATAAGCCCAAATGCTATTATTATACATACTCCAGTGATAATGCTATTTCTTAACAGATATAGTTTTGTTTTTTTACCATTAAAATAATGTAGAGAAGAAACTATTTAAAACAAAACAAAACATCCTCTTCACTCTAAATAAAATTGTAAGCATGAGTTATATTAATTAGTATTATTTTGATATTTATTTCTGTGTTTCTATATTTTTACATTTACCTACCTTTCCATCCTATCCTTCCCTTATGGCCATATATATTAATTGCCTTTTAAAAAGGCACAATATTTCTCTAATAACTTTGATTTCTGTACAGAATGTGCAACTCTTTCACCTTTTAAAAAGGCATAGTATTTCACAGCAGAATATATCTATCTAAATAACACTTATACATTTATTAATTATTCACCTCTAGCTGCAATGAAATGTTATTTTAAAAGCAGAAAATAATCCCCTGTAGGGCAGCTTTTTAATATAGAACTTTAGCTTTTTTTGAAGGGGGCAAGGAGGAAAGTACTTTTCAACATTTAACAGAAGATTTTTTTTGAAATTTTTTTGGAACCAAGAGTAGTGTAAAGCAAAGTGCCCTTAAGATCAGAGTACAAATCTTTAGAGGTTTCCTTCAAACTCAGTTAGATTTCTAAGCACAATCATTAAGGCATTGGAAAATAATTTGTTTACCACCAAACATAGTTAAAAAAAAATATGTTGCTTGAAAATAATGATCAAACATTAGATGGTACAACCTCTCCCCGTATCCCACTTAACATTCCACAAATAGAATAAGCAATTCCTTTAGAGCTTGTGGACATATCTAGAATGTGTAAGCTCCCATAAATGAAGATGTCCATAAAAGCTACTACGCAGCCATGTGCATCATGACTTCATCACACCCTTAGTGCAGTCTGTGTCATTTGCAATGCAATTGACACACCTTATCTAATGTGCATCACTTGTGCATTAATATCAGGGTTTACATAGGGATGTAATTTGCGTTTTGGCTTGTTCTGTGGACAAGTGTGCTCACAAAATGGATGCCTTGGTACATATGCCTTGGCATAAAATATCCATTTACCAGAAGGTTATCCCCTGCTGGCCCCTCAAATTCTTACATATAAGAATACAAATAGTTCTCAAGTTACAACCACTCATTCAGCAATCATTCAAAATTGCAACATTACTGAATGAGGGGGACTTACAACCAGTCTGCAAAGTTGCAGCCATTGTTTTGTCTCCGCGGTCAGGTGATCACGATCTGGGCACTCAGTGCCCAGCTCATGATTATGATGTTGCAGCAAACCACACTCCTGCAGTTACCATTTATGACATTCTGTGAGGGATGGCGCCTATGGAGGGGGAGGTGATGTGATGGACTACAGTGAACTGACTGTTTCCCAGAAAGTGGGGGAGCACATTCTAAGGATGGGGTAAAACAAGAGGAAACAAAGTCCAGAGCTAGATAGGAACAGAGGAAGAGAGTTAGAAGAGTCACTCCCTAGAATCTCCCAGGATGTGTTCGTTGGGTTGAGAATGATAATGGTTTAATCTGGGAAGTTTCTGTCTATAGGATGTAAGCAAACAAAGAACTGAATGGTGGCTGGATTGTTCTATGTCATTCTTGGAATGGGCCTGATACCTTCCCTGCTGGCTTCCCACAAGCAAAGTCAATGGGGAAGCCAATAAGGGTGATTGCGAGTTGCTCCTATGGTTTGCTTCTGTTTTTTTTCCCAAGGAGTCCTGCTATCCCAGACATCTCATTCTTCATAGCACCCCCTGCTTGTCTATGCTCCATAGTGCCCACCTATGATTCCTGCCAGCCCACCTGTGTTCAGAAGCACCTGCCCATACATAGAAGTATCTGCCAATCCACCTGCAGTCTCTGCTGGCCCACATGTGTTCCGTAATGCCTTACCGTAGCACTTCCCTCTCCACCCCTGTTTCATCCTTGGACCCCCAACCCTTCTTGCCTGGGACTCCTGTCACTTTCTGTTTAATGCCCTGTGCACCTGCAGTTATGATGGCAACTGGAACTGCTGGGATTGCCATCACTAAGTGATGCAGTCATGTGGAGCTGTGCTTTATGACTGCATCACTACCAGTAGCAATAGCACTTCCATTACTAATTGTGGTCTTAAGTCAAGGACTACCTGTAGGGCAGAGGTGTTATTCAGCAGGTTCTGATCAGTTCTGGAGAACTGGTAGTGGAAATTTTGAGTAGTTTGGAGAACCGGCAAACACCACCTCTGACTGGAGATTTTACAGTATCCTTCCCCTGCCACGCCCATCCAGCCACGCCCATCAAGCCACGCCCACAGAACCGGTAGTAAAAAAATGTGAATCCCACCACTGCTGTAGGGTATATATTTCTTGCAGCTCAGTCAGGCCAAAATCTGGAGTAGGTCCAGCCCATGGTTATGTACAATAGAATTGATATCACATTCTTACATAGAATGCATTTAAAAAACAAAATAAAAATAACTTATGGTGATGTAGATAGTCCTCACCTGAGAACCATTCATTCAGTGACTGTTCAAAGTTATGATGATACTGAAAAAGGTGACTTACAATCAGTCCTCCTAGTTGTAGTCTTCACAGCATCCCCATGGTTATGATTTGAGTGCTTAGCAACTGGCATCTATTTATAATGGTCACACCATTCTGTGGTCATGTGACCACTATTTGCGACCTTCAGAGCTGGCTTCTGACAAGCAAAGAATGGATAAGACAGCACAGAGTCACACATTGTGATCATGTGACACTGAAGAAGCTTCTTGGATGAGAAGCAAAAAGTCTTCAAAAGAGAAAGCAAGAAAATCCAGTTGCCTCTTGAAAAAGCACCCTTGGGGCAACCATGACCTGGATGACTGAGAATCTCTACAGACCTGTGACATTGTGTTTAATGATTCATGTGCTTTGCTTAACAACTGCAATCTGAACTAATGTTAGTTGGTGTGGCCACATAATGTTTCACTTAATGACTGTACCTCTTAGTGGCAAGGTTACCAATCCCAGTTGTGCCCAGAAAGTGAGGACACCCTGTAATGGCTGGGAAGACAGTATGAGAAAGTGGAAAGAGCCCTTTTCTTCTCCTTCA
The DNA here is from genome assembly GCF_049901735.1 of Notechis scutatus. Classification (NCBI taxonomy): domain Eukaryota; kingdom Metazoa; phylum Chordata; class Lepidosauria; order Squamata; family Elapidae; genus Notechis; species Notechis scutatus. The sequence continues at coordinate 285,817,247 of NC_142009.1, read as the reverse complement.
ACTGTCTGTAACACAACAATGGTTCTTTTATTTTTTTTCTTTCATTGTGAAGAAAATATCTTTTTGCTACCAATGGTAGACTTATCACAATGCCAGTTACAAGAGTGAATTTTGTTCTGGGAAACTGCAGGGAAAGGAGCTATATCTTCATTGTTATGATCCTGATAATTATTACACACATATCCAGCTGCTATTTTGTAAAAATCTGCTTGTTAAGTGCAGAGTAGTTCATTTCTAATTTCACCCAATGATATTAGAAATTATCTTTTGTAAAACTAAAATGTATCCAAACAATCATGAAGATTCTGGTTCATCTTACATACTGAGAAGGTAAAAGAACTTGGATTTAAGAATAGTTTCCTTATTGTTGCTTTACTGAATCTTCTGGAGTCATCAAAAACCACAGTTTTACCTCAGGCTGACCAAAGGATACTGTTGTGAACTAAAGAAATGTATTTAATAAAGATTCATTTGCATAGCAGGATCGTAATCCTGCACTTCCTATTGGCCATATAATGGCAAGTTATGATTGGTTCATTCCGAGCAATCTGATTGGCTGTTGGCGGGCCGCGCCAAGATTCAAACGCTATAACGCTATCCATTGGTTATCCGGATAGCAGCTTACTCTATAAAAGAGTGACTGCTAGCTGGGTTTTTTTTGTCTCTGTTATGCTTGTGAATAAAGAGCTGAAGTTCACGGGTTACAGTCTGGTCTCCGTTCATTAAACCCATGCCTCAAACCTAACAGATACCATCAAAGTTTTTGGGGAATCTGGATACTGTGCAGGTCAGGATGGAGGGGGTCAGGCTTTGGAACAGAGTCTGGATGGAGAGGAACTGAGAAGACTGATCTGGAGAACTTTTCACCCTTAATTCTGGATGAAGTAGCATTCACCCAGGCAGAACAATCTGGAAATCCTCTGGGACTCTTGATTTTTGCTTAAAGAACACATGGCTAGAAGGGCTTCTGCACAAATTTATTTGCCACCCATCTCATATCCAATAACTATGGGCAGTTTTCAACATAAAAAACATTATCAAATATTAAAAACATCAATTATATATAAAAAACAGATAAAACCATTAACAGATAAAGCCATGAATGCAAGATGGCCAAGGAGGGAGCTGGATACATGGGGTGGGGGAGAGGAGGTGGGGTTAGGTTTTAATTAATCAACCACTTCCATTGGGTCTCCAGGCCATCTGGCAGAGCCAGGTCTTAAGGCTCTTATGGAAAGTCAGGACGGTGGAAGTTAATCTCATCTCAGGAGGTAGGATGTTTCAAAAGGCAGGAGCCACAAATCCCAGGAAGTCTGTCTTTTCTGTGAAACACCAGCCTCCTGGAAGAGCATATCTCCTGAGATTTGGATGGCCCCAACCTGCTGGTCTTCTGTAAGGCCTTGAGGACCTGGCTTTTCCCTTAGGCATTGGACCAGGTGGTTGGATGGGCTCATCTGTAATGGTTGGGTATGAAGTGATCGTGGGTTGGCCTCTCTTACGTTACACTTTCTTTTGTATTGTTTTTTATTTGCTGGTTTTATTTCTAGTTTGAAACCTTTGTTAGCCTGCCAAAATTACAACCAGAGAGTTAGGTAGCCATATAAACTGAATAAATAAACAAATAATAACTAATTGCAACATATACCTGCAGGCCCATCGATTAACAATACAACAGCACTGTAAAAAAATAGTACAATAAAACAATCCAAAACTCTATTGGCCTCACTGAAATTAGAGTACTTTAACTACATTGTTATTATCCTGAATGGTTCTGTGCATTTGTCTGAACGTTTTTGCATAGTTTAATGCAAAAATGGTGTCTTCATTTATTTTATCTTTTCACTAAAAGTGCTGAGAGTTTTTCTTAATTGGGAATGTTATCAAAATGGTATTTTTCTATTTAGTATATTAATAAAACTAGATAGTGTTATTTATCTACTGTTTATTATTTATTCCTGTTGATTTTCCCACTTTGTTTTTGGAATTATAATTCATGTTTTAAAAACTAAGCAAGAATAAGAGACCTTCAGATATTCACCGGAAAAGGCAGTTACTTGCATCAAAGCTGTTCTTGCAATGCAATGTGACATTGATTGCTTTGGGCACTACTTGGATTTCCTACTACTAAACACTGTAATTGTGTATGCTGTGTTGCATTGCAGTCTACAGACTAGTCTATACAATTGAATATTTTTTCTCATACATATGTTGTAATTATGTTTGTCAGACCATGATAATTATAGGACATTTCCACATGGCAGCCTAAGCTGCTCATTTTCCAGGCTGCTTCAGTTTTTTTTTTAAAGCCAACTTCAGAAATATTATTCTGGATTTTGTGGGTTGGTAATGGGATTGACTTGGTGCTTAATCTGGAGCAAGCAACATAAGTTCTGACTGGTTGTTCCCCTGCTTCTTCTCCTTCCTAACTGCACAAGGAAGTCAAGTGTTATTAGATTACAACTAAAATAAAACAGAGAGGAACAGTGTGAAAGGATGACTGCTCTGAAACTATCAAGGTCATGCTGCTTTTTTTTCTTTGCAGGGGTCTGACTATTATGAATGAATGAATGAATGAGCAAGCGAGCAAGCAAGCAGACTGTGGAGAAGTGAGGATCCATAGGATTCATGGATGGGGATAAGAACAGAGAAGGACCCTGAGACAAAGAGTCCAAAAATGAATCTTCAGAAAGCAAACCCAGCCTTAGACTATAGAACAAACTTTTCAGATGCCAGAGCATTGAGCAAGAGAATATTGAGGTGAGAAAGGTGCTAGTCAGTCGTGGGATTCAATTTTTTTATTACCGATTCTGTGGGTGTGGCTTGGTGGGCGTGACAGGGGAAGGATACTGTAAAATCTCCAGCCAGAGGTAGCATTTGCTGGTTCTCTGAACTACTCAGAATTTCTGCTACTGGTTCTCCAGAACTGGTCAGAACCTGCTGAATACCACCTCTGATGTTAGTGTTCCTAAATCTGCAAATAAGTAAATGTGGGAGGAGGAAACATCTAGCAAAGAATCAGTTAGCCCTGTGTATGCTCCTGGATTCCTTTCTATCCAATTCTATCATCAACAAACAGGTCTTCCTTTTCTTCCCATGCAGAAGCATTTCAAAATGTGATAGCCAAAATTGGATGGACTTCCTGCAGTATTCATTTTATGAAATCTGTTGTTAATATTCTTGCAAACTTATATGAATCTTCCATTAAAATTTTCCTGTAAACAGGATAAAAACAATACTGTCTATATACTTCTATACCCTCTATATATTTCAAACAGCTTTGCCAAATCAGAGGTTTATGCATGACTTATAATTAGTTTCAAGGTCATCTTTCTAAAGGAAAATTTATATCTTCAGGCTTGAATGGATTCCTATTTTAGAAAGACGAGTTCAGCCAACTTTTTTTTCTGCCAATTTTTTTAAAGTCCAAATTTTACCATGTCAGTTGAATCAGTGCTTGCTCTGTGGAATAGAGAAAACTGTAATAGTTTCCTTAACCATAGGAGTGTACATTTCCCCAACACAATATTGTTTAAAACAGAAATAATAAATATCTTGCCACATGTCTTTCTTGTGTTTTCTTGCATAAAATATTTTGTACACTCCTTCTTGGCAATCCACTTTTGCTGAGATTGCCCTTTCTATGGAAAGTAGCCCTTAAAATGCTAATTTCTTCCAAAGTTCTGTAATAATGAAGATTTCTGTCCGTACAGTGGAATCATGTCTTTTCTTTCAACCTGTACTCATGTATTGCAGAGAACTCTTAAATCTTGAATTGATGGAAAATGGCAACAATGGGGGCATGAATAACACATTAACTCTGAGTCATATGATTGATTTTTTTTTACTTAAATAAAATGAACATTGCCCCAAATTGGTTAGATTGGGGCAGTTTATAAATATTGTTAACAAATAAATAATGTTATCCTTAATGTTTTACTCTATATCAGGCCTGTCAAACTGGAGGTCCAAGGGCTGAATGTGTCACGCGCAGGTCACGCCCACCCTGGCTTCGCAAAGGCAAAAAATGTCATGATATATCACAATACGTCATGTGACATGATTGAGTTTGACACCCATGCTCTATATGGACCAGGTCATTAGGAATTACCTGTATAAAATCCTATCTTTTGTATAATCCACATGAATGACTTTTAAAAAAACAGGCAGGTAATTATTTTACAGGAACACATTCTGTTTTATTATTATTATTATTTTTAAATGGCCAAGAAGTATAAGAGTGTTGGGATGGTATGCAATGTCAGAGAAATAGCAGGTTTTAAGATATTAATTTTGGAGCTTATTCGATTAATAAATAAAAAGAAACATAATACCCCAAGTTGCTATTTGTTGCCTTATTTCATGGACAAGATTACTCTGGGGACTGTGAAAATTATGCTAGAACTTTTACGCAGTTCACAAGTTACTCACCCTTGCATTAAGAAGACAGACAACAGTGAACAATGATACTTTAGGACTATTCCATCATTCATTTATTTCACACAATTTCTATTTCAGTCTATAGATTAAAACCTTGTATTTGGATATGCAATAAATACATTTTTTGTTCATGTTCTTTCCTAACATACACTCTCCTGAAACATGCTTCTTTAGCATCTCTACTTTTTAAATAAATTTTTATTCTAGAAAAAACATTTATTTGACATACATTTAAAACAGACATATATATATATATATATATATATATATATATATATATATATATATATATATATATATATATATATATATATATATATGTGTGTGTGTGTGTGTGTGTGTGTGTGTGTGTGTGTGTGTGTGTGTGTAGTCAGATAAAAGGCAACTTAGTCTGCAGAAGGAATGTAAGCAGCTCAAAAGGGACACTCTAGTTTCTTGGACTGTAAAGAGGACCAGGGGAAGAGGAATATATTTTCAGACTTACAAGCTTGATGTCAGCCTTGCAAGACAGACCAGATACAAAACACAACCAGATGAGCTAATTTTACTTTCTAACAGAATATTTCAGGTTGCTTCTGGTCTAGCTGCTCTCTTGTATTATTTCAAAGTTAAGTTGAATCAGAACTTGAAGTCACAAAGACATTTTGTTGTAGCCAACAGATTGGAAAAGCGCAGAAGCAAGAAGCCAAGTTTCCCAGCATACTTCGTAGACAACCAAAACAATTTGTTTTGGATTCAGAATATTTATGTATACAAATACAGTCTGAATTCAAAGGAAAACAAATTGTGTAGGTTTGTAGGACTGAAAGCTGCCAGACGTAGCTTTTTTTTTTTTTTTTTAAGAAATTGGATCGGTTAGAAGCAGTAAAAAATATTTTGGATACTTGGAAATTAGAAAAAAGAATAGACAATGTGCAGAAGTAAGAGGGCTAATTGATTAGCGCATACCAGGAAGTATCTACAGGGGGTGTCTGGCATACCGGCAAGCTTGAATAGCTGTGAAGTAGATACAGTCTTCATAAACAAAACAAAATCTAGGCTTACTTGGCAGTCTAAAAGCTGAACTTTTATAGTTTTTTGTGGGTGTATATACAGTAGCTTTGAATACGACCAGAATGGCAACATATGAACAAAGAAAAATATCATTATTAATATATAAAACAGGACATACATATCTTTTTAACAATTGTAGTTTGGCAAGCAATGCCCAGGGATGGTGAAAACATATCTGAGGCTCTGAGATTATGTGAGCTTCCAGTGACAAAAGTGAATGAAAGTAGGGCTACGTAGTCTCTACATGAACTGATTGCATAAACAATTTCCATTCATGAGAACTGCCTATGCATGTGGTCTCTGGATTGTTGGAATTCATTTTCAGTTTACCTGCAACTCATCTATTGAGATACTGATTTACCATCTGCAAAGCTTCATGTCTCAGATGGCAATAATAAATGGAAGCATATTTTATTTGAAACCTTCTAATAACCTCATGCAATAGCTATTTATAGAATATGAAAAATATGGAGGATAAAATGAGCTTTTATGAGATCCCACAACTCAAATGCCATATGTGCAAGATGAATAGTTCCCAGGCACCATTTCAACGTGTCTTCAATATACAATTTCAGAGCCAGTTTAGTGAAGTATTATAGGCTACAGTATTAAAGGCAAGACTGAAATCAAAGTTCAAGGATCTCAAGACATTTGTGCTCCTCTTGAACCTCTTCTGATACAGATTATTTATAAATGTGACTATTCTCAGGCAAGAAATGGGTGCAAGTAAAATGATTTCTTCCCAAACATCTGAAACGGCTGCTCTTTTCTATAGAGTCTAAGAAGAGCTATTAGTAATGGGGCAGAAAATGTAATAATCTTCTTTATGTTAATCCAGGCAACAGGTTTTAAGACAGTTCCAAAATCCTCGTAAAAAGCAAAAAGGAAGCAATCATGTCAAGAAACATGTACTAAGTATGTTCAACTAGGATTAATCAAACTGAAATTAGAGATCTTTCTTTTTGCTCCTGGCTTATTGAATGAATTAGAGTTGGCCGAGTAATTTTACTAATGCTACACTTTGGGAACCAACACAAGAAAACACAATGGGCACTTGCTTTAATCTGCCCATCCATTCAGAAGTGAGAACTGAGCACTATTTCGTGTCTAATTTAAGCTACTTACTGCCACAGAGTCTCAAGTAGAGCAGTAACCTGGAACTTGGGATTTCTTGCATTTCTTTGGCATGCCTGTCATTTTCCTACTTTCAGAGACCAAATCCCTTCAATTAACAGCTGTGTAAATCAGTTCACACCTGAGAAGTAGAATGTAATCCCTAAAAGTATATTCCACACAAGAAGTTTGACCCTTTTGCCTTATTAGCTAACTTATATTTGAGGTCATAACAGACAATGAGTTTACATAATGGTCCTATAATACAGCTCCTGCAGAACAAAAGACATGTTAAATTATGACTTAAATGCCAACAAAATATATATAAACCAAACATCCCAGTAACAAATACACACATTTCCTTTGTAGCATTTTGTTTTCTGTTTAAGTTCCTCAGAAATTACAAGAAAACCAGCCTACTCATTCCTGATTTTTGTACTGCTTGTCAGGTTCATATTAATGAAAATTTACTCTAGATAGAAGCAGATTCTGCATATCTCGCCATTTTGAAAAATAAAGTTTGGTTTCTGCTTAAAAGTAGAGCAACTTTTATACTTTCCCAATTTTATACATAGAACTAGCATATGGTATAGCTTATTAAGATATGAAATCTGGGCTGAATGTTCAGATTTACACATCAGTTACACTGGCACCTATTATCAAAGTGAAAATAGACGATTGTGAGAACATTAAAACATATTGAAGCTTCTCTCACAGCCTCTAGGTACAAAGCACATTACTGTATGCCTGAGCCTTTTCTTAACTTCTTATCCTTCTGCTTGCTGTTTTTCACTCAAATTATGACACCTTTTTTCTAAAATAAATTAGCAGGATTTCCCCCCCTCCTTTCAGTTTTCAAGTTTAGCTCCTTAGAAAAGATTATTATAAAGTAGAGTCATTAGGCTTTGGTATGAATCCAAATTTTTGTAAAGCAAATGGGGAGGGGAATCCCTTCAAGAATTAAAAAAAATCAAATATTCATAACATGCATGGAATTAGTACAAATCCTTCTGATTATAGTACTTATCATTATATGAAAGATTGACTTTAATCCTACACAACATCCATGAATGAGAGCTTTCAAAGAGGGGCCTTTTTCCTACTGACACTAAGCTGTAGGCCTTTAAAACAAAGCATCTATTCCAATATAGGAAGCATAATAGTAGAGTTATGTTGAGAGGCTGGTATAAACAGCCTGCAGAGGTTGCTGTTTCTGTCTCGCATCATGTTGTTTGGAATCCAGCAGCTATACCCAAACCAAAATTAAGAGAGAATGCATTGTAGCTGGGAGTGTTCCAATTTCCCATGCATTGCCAAAAACATTACGCATATAGTATCGCTATTTTTTTTTATTTTTTACACCAATGCTCCTAGGAGCTAATAGCTTTTTGGAGAGAGGGGGGGAAGGTGACCTTTCAGGCTATTTAGTTTTCAAAAGTTACACATTTGGAGCACAACATATGTGTCCCAGGGGTGGGATTCAATTTTTTTTTACTACTGGTTCTGTGGGCGTGGCTTGGTGGGCCTGGCAGGGGAAGGATACTGTAAAATCTCCAGTCAGAGGTGGTATTTCCTGGTTCTCTGAACTACTTAAAATTTCTGCTGCTGGTTCTCCAGAACTGGTCAGAACCAGCCGAATACCACCTCTGATGTTTCCTATCTGCAGGCTTATGTGCAGCCATTCAAAAGTATACACAATTGAATTCATTCAGGAGTACTTCCAGAAAAGTACGTATCTAATTGCCGTTTCAATGGAATTGTACAGTAATAAAATATGGCTATGGCGGTAATGGGGAATTGGGATAGCAAAGGATTTTATGGCTGCCACTACTACTCTTATGTAGTAGTTAAAGCATCAGACTAGTAACTGGGAAACTGTAAGTTCTAGTCCTGCCTTAGGCACAAAGTCAAATGAATGATCTTGGCCAGTCATTTTCTCTCAGCCCTTGGCAAACCATCTTGCCAAGAAAACTTCAGGGACTTATCCAGGCAGTTTCTGAGACTCAGACATGGTTAAATGAAAGGAAGGAAAAAAAACCCACCAGCTAGTTTATTGCTGCTCTTTCAATCTGAAGCAAAAGGAATGAAGGTCACTTTGACTGGTTGAACAATATTTGTGTTTCCAGAGATGTGATGTGAACCAGCATATAAGGAATTTTTGGACAATCTTATTGCCAATAGGATTATTTGAATGATGATGGTGGTGATGATGATGATGTTGACAATAACAGCATCTATGTTTGACCTTGGTTTGTGGAAAAGGGACACGCAAGTAAATTGATGACTATGTTGACATATGAAACTGCTTATATTGAATACAACTATATTTTGCCTAGTACTATCTAGCATAATTGACCCTGGAACTGCAAAACTTCAAGAAAAAGCATTTGCTGATTTAAATTTAGCATACATATGCCATACATAATCTGCAGCTTTTTCTCAACATAAAGAGAAAATATTAGCAAATATTTATACTGAATTAAGAAGTAAGTTAAAAATAATAGGGAGGGGGGATTGCATCCCAGCCACAAGTCCTTTTGTGCTGCCTTATTGTGGCAGAGGTGGTATTGTTGCTGGGAGGGATGAGTGAAGAATGCCAAGAGTATATAATTCTAATATGGTCACCCAAAATTTGAAAGCCATCCCAGCTGCCCATCTAAAGCAAGCAGACATATACATTGGATAGCAGTGAACAGGGAGATAATGGAGGCAGGTGATCACTTTAGTGACAATGGCAAAGACATCATCTCATTTCATGGGTGATATTCTGTATTTTAATAAGAAAACCAAGATACTCTCAATCTTACATGGAAAAAGACCTGAACACACCAAAACCTACACACACACACACACACACACACACACACACACACACACACATATATATATATGTTTTCTTAAGTTTTCGCGGGTACTTACATGTATGGCCTTCAGCTTTGTTCGGGTATTTTCCCACGTCATAGTAGTGGTGCTTTTAAAGTTGTAGCAATGTTTCAGCAGAATCTCATCTGCCATCATCAGGCTTCTGTATTGTGTCCGTCTGTGAGTCAGACTTTTACAGTGGTTTCAGATTTAAATTTGGGGCAGCCTATTGCTGTGCCAGAATGGTTTTTTCTTCATCCTGATTGGTTGGGAGTCTTGGTCTGTGTTTATTGGTCTCGGAGTTTGCTGTGTTCTGCTTGATTGGTGTCTCTAATATCTTCTGTCTGTTTTTTGGCTCTTTTTTGTATCTTGATTGGCTGGCAGCATTGTGTTACTTTATTGGAGGCCTTTAGTGCAGCTTGGCTTCGGGTAAATGGACGGCTATCATTAGTTAGGCAGCTGGGTTTCATCTGGGTGCCTGGTTGGGATGTGTTTGAGCTGGAGGTATCAGGGGGGATCTGTTTGTGCCCAGGTGTTTGCCTGGCTTGTGGTGTGGAGATTTTTTTGTTTGTGAGTGCAGGCTTCCAAATGATTGACAGCCTGGTGGAATCATCTCTTCTGTTCATGCTTTCTGGTCTTTTTTCAATCTCTATGGCTTCTCTGATGATTCTGTGGCTGGAATTTTTTATAGTGGCTAGGGTTTTGGTGCCATTGAAGTTGATGCTATGACCTGTGGCTTCCATGTGTTGGACTAATGAGGAAGTGTGTTCCAGCTTTTTGACTGCATTTTTGTGTTCATCCAGGCGGGTGCTTATTCTTCTATTGGTCTGTCCAATGTATGTGGCCGGGCATGATGCACAGGGGACTTCGTATATGCCTTGGTTTTCCAGGTCAATTTTGTCTTTGGGGTTTCTGAGGATGGCTGCTATTTTTCTGTCTGTTTTGAAGTTTTGAAGCACTAAAGTGTGGTAATATAATCTATTGATCATTTTATCATTTTCTGTAAGGCCTTTGAATACTAGCAGTAAGTCTACGGATATGTAGGCATTCTTGGTGGGGGTAGGAGTACCTTTGCTCATGAGTGTCTCATCCTGTTTGATTCTGCAAGTTTAGAAGGAATAGGAAAATGGGTGAAAGTTCAAGGTACACAGTTGTGCTTTCTCATGGGACTTTCAGACTTTCCCATGAGATTTTCCGTGGCTGTATGATCTCATCCTAGCAAGGTAACATCTGGGACTTTCAAGATTGTGTGTTCTCATGCTGGTGAAGTAATCTCCTGTTGAGGTCATTGTTTTCTGAATATGCATACTGTATTTTTGCTTGTGTTTTTCTCAATAAATACTGCTACCTGAGTTCACTCAGGGCTGGCATTTTCTCAAGACATTTCCCTGTGTCTCATTTTCGAATGTCAGTCCACCATACTAAAGGCCTCCAATAAAGTAACACAATGCTGCCAGCCAATCAAGATACAAAAAGAGCCAAAAAACAGACAGAAGATATTAGAGACACCAATCAAGCAGAACACAACAAACTCCGAGACCAATAAACACAGACCAAGATTCCCAACCAATCAGGATGAAGAAAAAACCATTCTGGCACAGCAATAGGCTGCCCCAAATTTAAATCTGAAACCACTGTAAAAGTCTGACTCACAGACGGACACAATACAGAAGCCTGATGATGGCAGATGAGATTCTGCTGAAACGTTGCTACAACTTTAAAAGAACAACTACAATGACGTGGGAAAATACCCGAACAAAGCCGAAAGCCATATATATATATATATATATATATATATATATATATATATATATATATATATATATATATATATATATATATATATGGATCTTTGGTTATTCGGGTTTTCTCCCGCGTAAGATTGGAAGTATCTAGGCAACGTTTACTGGCTGCAGTACACGAGGGAGCGGAAAATGGTGTTCCTCAATCTCCGGAAGGTTATGTGAGGATACGAGAATTATTCAGCAACGTATGAGAAAATGGGTCTCCCATCTCTGTTAAGTTGTAAGCAGGTCTAGAAGAACCTGAAGATTTTGAATTGTTTGAAATGAGCAGGAAACCAACAGCGGCTGTTTCCTCAATTCCTACTTCTTCCTCTTCACCATCTGGAGGACAACGCTCCATACAGACAATATTACAACAAGAAAAAGAACAGGAAAAGGTGACACTACAGATGATAATGCAAGGAATTCAAAACATACAAGCAAGAACAGAGAATATTGAAAAGAGAACAGAGAACATTGAACAAAGAACAGGAAAAACTGATGAAAAGGTGGAGAATATTCAACAAATGATGATGAAGTATGATGAGAGATTCCAAAAAATTGAAGAAGATTAAACAAAGAGATAAGAAGACTGGAGATATTGATGGCAAATTAACTGTCATCAAACAAGATAAAAGTGGGATGCTGGGATGGGAGATGGACAGATCAGAATGTTATCTTAGATTCCAAAGCATAGAGGAAGAAAAGGGACAAAACTTGGCAGAAATCTTGGCTGAAGCTTTGGAAATAACTAAAGAGAAGATGATGGATGGAATAGATGAGGTTTTTTGAGTTTTCACAAGATATGCAATGAGAAATAGTTTGCCGAGAGAAGTTCACACTAGCAGTTAAAAGGAAGAAGCAGCTGCAAACTCACATCACTCTGAGAAGCACAGAGTGGAAGACAGAAGCCTGAAGATGATGAATGAGACTTCATCGAAACGTTGCCTAGATACTTCCAATCTTACGCGGGAGAAAACCCGAATAACCAAAGATCCACATACAAATACCCGCGAGAACCTCAGAAAACACACACACACACACACACACACACACACACACACACACATATATATATATATATATATGTATGTATGTATGTATGTATGTATGTATGTATATATATATGTAGGTCTAGGTGTGTTCAGGTCTTTTCCCGTGTAAGATTAAGAGTATCTTGGCGACGTTTCGGCGAGATCCCACTCACCATCCTTAGGCTGGTGCTTTCAGCTTCGTGCCAGTGCAAGCTTGCACTGGCACTGCCAGTGGCACTGCAAGCTTACACTGGCACTGCTTGCACTGGCACAAAGCTGAAAGCACCAGCCTGAGGATGGCGAGTGAGACCTCACTGAAACGTCGCCAAGATACTTTTATCTACACGGGAAAAGACCGAACACACCTAGACCTACATACCTGTACCCGTGAAAATCTACGAATATATGTGTGTGTGTGTGTGTGTGTGTGTGTGTGTGTGTGTGTGTGTGTATTCGTAGATTTTCACAGGTACAGGTATGTAGGTCTAGGTTTGTTCAGGTCTTTTCCCGTGTAAGATTAAGAGTATCTTGGCAACGTTTTGGCGAGGTCCGACTCACCATCCTCAGGCTGGTGCTTTCGGCTTCGTGCCAATGCAAGCAGTGTGTGATTGGAGCTGCCGTCTCTCTATAAATACTGGTGGTGGGGGCTGGTGTGCTGGGCTGGTTGGCTGCGCTGCTGCCTCTTGATTGGTTGATGGAGTTGATGTTGGTATAATGGGCTGTGTGATGGCCTTGTGAGTTTTATTTGTCCACAACAAAACTCACAAGGCCATCACACAGCCCATTATACCAACATACCATCACACAGCCCATTATACCAACTAAAGTACTGACAGCTAACGGCTTCCACAAAAGCAAAATCACCGGCTTGATCCACAAAAACACACTGAGACATAATGGAGACCTAGAAGATGAACAGACCTATGGAACAGCTGTCCTGCCCTACATAAGAGGTACTACAGACAAAATCCGTGAGATACTACACAGGCATCACATCAAGACTGCTTTCAAAACAGACAGAAAAATAGCAGCCATCCTAAGAAACCCCAAAGATAAAACTCGCCATCTTCAGGCTGGTGCTTTCGGCTTCATGCTTGTGCGAGCAAAGCATGATCGGAGCTGCCGTCTCTCTATAAATACTTGTGGGGAGGTGTGGTGTGCTGGCTCTGTTGTCAGCAGGCTGGTTGGCTGTGTTGTTATTTCTTGATTGGTTGATGGAGTCAATGTTTGCAAATTTGTTGGCTTTTTCGTAAGAACCTGTGTGGCTGAGGTACTGGCTGTGTGTCTATCAGCCTCCTGTGTTGTAACGACCTGGGTAATGGGTTGTGTGATGACCTTCTGAGTTCTATTGTTGTGACATCCTGGGTCTTGTGCTGTAATCTCTTGGGCTGTTGGCTGTTTTGCAACATCCTGAGGTTTTGTGGTGTAACCTCCTGAGTTCTGTGATGTGATATCCTGAGCGGGTGGCTGTGATGTAGCATTCTGGGTTTTAGTCTAGCTTCGAGTTTGGGGTCTGGGTCTGTGGTTCTTGGCGTGTGTCAGTTTGCTTAGTTTGGGGGTCGGGGTGTGGCAGCTGGTGATGCAGCCGTGGTTTGGTTTCTGGACAGTGGTTGCCTTTTGTCTGTGGGATGGGTTTGGGTTTGAGTCTGGTGAGGGAGATTGGTGGTGGCGTCATGTGTTGTTTTGGGTCCGGTGTTGGTTTTCATGACTGGGACTCGTTTGTTGATAAGGGCTAGCTTCCAGATGTCTGGTAGGTGGGAGGTATTATCCCATTTATTCATGTTATGGGGGTGTTTCTCTATTTCGATGGCTTCCCTGATTATTCTTTTGTAGAAGTGTTCAGTATTGGAGATTAACTTGGTTCCCTCAAAATTAATTTCATGTCCTGTGGCTTTAAGGTGTTGGAAAAGGGAAGAAGTATTTCCTTCCTTTCTGACTGCGTTCTTGTGTTCTGCGATGCGTGCACTTATTCTCCTGTTGGTCTGTCCAATGTATGTGGCTGGGCAATTGTTGCATGGTATTTCATAAACTCCTTGGTTTTCTAGCTGGATCTTGTCCTTGGGGTTTCTTAGGATGTTGGCTATTTTTTGGTCAGTGCCAAAGGCTGTCCTGATATTGTGTTTGTGGAGAATTTTGCTGATTTTATCTGTGGTGCCTTTGATGTAGGGCAGGAGGGCGATACTGTTGTCCTGTTCTGTGTCTCAGTTTTTGGGAGGTGTCTCCCTTAGGATTAGGTTGGTAATTGTGTTTCTTTGGAATCCGTTGGAAATTAAAACGTTAGTGAGGGTGCGTAATTCTGTTCTCAGGTGGTCTTTGTTAGCTAGGCGTTTGGTTCTGGAGGTGAGGGTTGTTAGGAATGTAAGTCACCGAACAGTTGGGTTGGAAAATATATAAACCAGGATAGACATTTTAATACTGTCTCTTTAAGGGAAGGCTAAAATTGTAATTGGGTGTGGTTCCTCAAACGGCCATAAAATGGAGCCAGAAACCTGGCTTGTTCTGTTCCTGTCCTGTTGCTGAGAGTGTTGCCATTCCTGCATTTCCCTATTGATTGTTGTTGATCAGGATTTGATGTAAGTCTGTTACTGAATTGTTTATGATACTGGACTTTGTTATTGGATTATCCCTGGACTGAAAACTGACTGCTTTAACCGTGAATGACTTGGACTGTGTTTGGAGTTTGTTTAACCGTTTACTGGAAGTAAAACCTACATTTTACTATACAGTGTAACTGTGTGCTGTTTGTGTGTTATTCTTCACCACTCTCACTGCATCTCCCTGTGTGTGCTCATTCTCCTAACGGGAATTACCTCAACAAGGGTCTTGGCTACGGAGTTGATCTGTGCAGGGTGGTGATGGGAATGTGCGTTTAAGTAGCGGTTGGTGTGTGCTTTCTTCTGGTGGATGGGTTTTTTGTAAATTAGGACATCCAGGAAGGGAAGTTGGTTGTTGGCTTCTGTTTCCACTTATTTTGGGGTGTAGGCTGTTGAGATGTGTGAGGAAGTTGTTCAGTTTTTCTTTCCCATGTGACCAAATTACGAAAGTGTCATCCACATATCTAAGCCAGAGTTTGGGTTTGTGTTCGGATTTGTCTAGAGCATTGGTTTCAAAGTGTTCCATGTATAGGTTAGCGATGACGGGTGAGAGGGGTGATCCCATAGGTGTTCCTTCTATCTGCTTGTAACTTTGTCCATTGTGGATGAAGTATGTGTTGGTTAGGCAGTGGTTGGTCAGATCTAGGATGTGCTTAGGGGGGTTGTATTTGTTTTGGATAGCTGTCAAGGCTTCTTGGGTGAAGAGGACATCAAAGCTCACGAGTAGGTTGCTGGGTTGTAGGTTTTGTTTCTTTATTGTTTCTATGAACCTTCAGGATTTTTTAGTTGCTGGAGTTGCCATGCAGGTGCCAAGAAAATCTGAAGTTGCAGTGACAGCATTAGAGTGAGAACATGCAACATCAGAAGTGTGAACATGGGAAAGCTCAAAACAGTGAAAGTTGAAATGAATTGACTACACATCGACATCTTAGGCATCAGTGAGTTGAGGTGGTCTGGAATTGGACAATTTCCAGGCAGAAGATGAAAAGTAGATACTATTTGATGTTCAGGATACAAAAAGATGTTTTCATAATTAGGAGAGGATAACAAGGACAGTACTTAGCTATAATCCAAATGAATAACATACTGGATGAGGGTAGTTTTTAAACTGGAGGAAGAAACTTCTCTTCCCAGAATCCATGGTAAGTACTAAACTTGGGGAGTAAAAGAATATTGTGCTAACAAGGAGAAAGTCAAAACCCATAATCTTTTGTTCCAAAGGGTAGAGTAGTGAATTGGAATGATAAGAGGGCAGATTCCAAATGAATGTTAAAAATTACAACTAATACTATGAGCACTTCAGCAAAGGAACAAATTAGCACACAAGGTGATCAGCTCCCTTTTACTTTTAAATGTTTTAAGCAGTGGCTGGTCTATGGATTTCTGCACAAAAGAGTGGATTTGACTTGATAGTCTAAATATCCCCTTCAAACTCAATTCAATGATGCTATATTTACTTTAATACATATTTATATATTCTTAAATTTAGTACATATTGAATTATATTCAGGAGAATAGCCTTAATTTATTTACAGGAAACAAATTGGCAAAGACTGTCAGGGAAAGTTTAATCGGATCATTAGAAGATAGTTTTGAAAGGGGCTTTATATGTGATATAAAGGAGATAAATATTTTCTCTGTTCATATTTTAACAGAATTCCTGTTAAAACAGGTCATAAGTGGCCTGTTACACTTAAATACCTCAGCTATGTTCTTTGAATTACTGTGATTATCTATGGTCAAAAGTGATTTTTCTAAAATTTGTAACAGTTACACTAATCCGATTTCAATCTGGCTAGACATCTTTAATGCAGCAAGACAAATACAATCATTAAAACTGCACTGTTTTTATTTTGAAGAGAAAGAAGGTACATATAATGTGATTAGATGGAATTAGATTTTTTTTCATTAAAAATGTATTCATGACTGAAATGTAGACTCTCCTTAATGAGCATCACAGAGAATGCTAGTTGGCGGAGGGGAGGGGAGAAATATTTTCACTGTGGTTCTTCTCTTAACACAAAATAAATATATAAGTCTTTAAGACTGGACCTAATGTTCATTATATGTAAAGCAGTTTAAGGTACTGATTCCTACTACTTCTTTATCCAACTGGATTCTGGAAGAGAATTACAGCTGAAAAAATGTATGAAGGACAGTTATAGGGAAATATTGAGTACCATGGCATATCCCTAATATTCTATCATTTGCTTTATATCTGACAGGAATAGACCTACATTTAGTAACAAGAATCTGACTTTATCTATTGCTGTTTGACTCACAAAAAATAGACTCTTCATATCAGAAGTGTTTGGAATATCAGATGATTTGTAAAATGCTCATTTATACCACTCCATTTATGAAACAACAGAGTAAACTTGCATTAAACATGATTGCTCGGTTGCCATACTATCTGCAAATGCAGCCACTCAAATGTTTAACTGTTGTCCAAGATATAGCCATATGATTCACACATAACCTTAATCAGAAGCTTCCCAAATGACTTATAAAATAAATAGTGCTTCTCAGAGGAAGAACTGCATCCTAATTCCCCCAGAGTTTTGCCTCTGCATTGAATTCATCACTCTTTTCCACATCAATTGAATTGATAAAGAGTCTGGAAACAGAACTTCCTTTCTGACTAAGAGCTATATTGCTTTGGAGCAAAAGGAGCTATTTCACCAGGATATAAACCTAATAAGTAAATAAATATATTAAAGAATGAGCTACCATTTCATTGGGTGATTATTCTATTGCCAGTGTGAATGAATTGAAAATAGCCACAAATTTAAAAACAAATAGATAAATTCCTTTGCATAAAATGTATTCAGTGAAAACATGCTGCAATTATCTTAACGTGATGCTGTACTTTCTGAAATGCAAACATATAACAGATACACATGAGATGCAGAAGGTTTCAGGGTTGGTTTTATTTAGTTATATATTTGGAAACTTATTCTCTGTGAAGCAACTTTGCAATAAAGACAATGGTAGCTTATTATGTAAAAACCTGAAACTTTGGCTTCATGTTTCAGTCAAACATGAAATCCTCGTGATCCATGCTTTGAAATGTACTTAGCTTGTTTAATAGTGGTTCAGAAAGTGCAGCAAAGCACTTTAATTCAAACTATTGCAAATACAAGTGAAGTTCTTTTTTCTGCTGCATGGTGAAAAAATTCTTTTCTCAGCTGCGTATTATAAGCCCTTTATCTCTCTCATTGAGTGAGAGAGATAAAGGACTTATAGTAAGCAAACAAACAAGCATGCAAGATAAAAGATATATCATAGGCTCATTCTAGATAGATCATGTACTTTATTTATTTGCAACAACAAAAAAGCCAACAATGTATTTTTCATAATGCACATAATATTTATGACAGTAAACAAGAGATTCACTAAACAGGATAGGTGTGAAAAAAAGAATACAAGAGGCACCACAAAGACATGAATGTTTAAAGAAAAGTTATCCACGTAACAATAAATTTCAAACAAAGATTATTGGAGGCGGCAGGTTGAAGGAAGGGAGGGGAGGAAGTACTGGGAAGATTACATGATTGCACAGTAGGAGGATCAAGGGCTGGGCTGTCTGATTGGAACAGTTCATTAGGATGACATATACCTTATGTATATTTTTATACATGTACAAAATGGGAAACAGATTTAACAGATGTCTGGATGGAAAGGTGAGAGAGTTAATGAATACTGAAAAAAATGTGGTGTGATCCTGAAAAGTTTGAGAATCCATATACTGAACCATGACTTTCTAGGATATACACACCAGTCACGTTTATTTTTGCTAAGCAGATGAATGTAGAAGAATGGGAGTTTTAACTTATGTAATTTTCTTATCCTTTTCTTTTATTATAAAAAAACATCAGTCTTTTTTCTTCCTACTTGAGTGCAACTTACTTTAAACTAGGGGGCAACTACATAAAAATAATTATAATAGTCCATTAATCTTTTTTTAAAATATAGCAACATAACCTAGGTTTTAAAAAAACAACTATTCATAAATTATTTTTGCTTTGCTCCAGAGATGTAAATAGTTCAAAGTCGCAGCTGAAGCAGAGGCAGAAGCTCTAGCCAACTGCCACGCTTGGAGAAATCACATATTACCAGAAGGAAAACCCAGACTTGGCCAAGAGCACAGCTGTTTAGTGGAGCCATAAAAAGCTTGTACATTAAATAATCATACATGAAGATGGCATCCAACTGGAAATCCATTGGGATCCATTGTTCAATGCTCTAGAATTCTCCAGAGAGCATGCTAAGGCTGCCTATGGAAAAGCTGTCATATATGAAAACCTCTTCTGTTTTCATATATCATTGGAAAGAATTAAACTGTAGTAAATTTTTAACAGTCCACTGCCTTTTCTAGTCCAATAGGGTTCTTTTTTGTATTTATCAAATTATTCCTGTCAATATGTTCAGATACTTACTATTCCAATAGTTCAGACATTATGATTAATTGTTAATATACAATAACAAGAGTAAATAGGAGGTTCATTGTTGAAAACTTCAAAAGAGAGAGAATGGGGAGAGAAGAAAGTAGCCTTTTTGGCTAAGTTTATCTTAACAGAAGAGTCAGAACTGTACCAATGCTACAATTTGTACCCTTGCCTTCAACTTAAATTGTCTTTAGTTGTTCTGGTATTAAAGTAAGGTTTTCCTCCCGAATTCTAATGCTATCCAGGGGCAGATTTTTTGTAAAATCTGTCATTGTATGCTTTGCCACCCCTGATTTTGAAGTTGCGGTCAGGAAATCAGCAGTGAGAATGATCAGAAGAGTATCAGTCGATGTTCTCCCCTTTCCTTTCATCCCTGATCATCACTTTCTCTGCTCTGTAAAAACCGAGCATACTTGTTTTAAACATCAACAAAACCACATGAATATGAGCTTTGTCAACCTCCATAGCCAAACTTGATCCAAAAGAGACTTGCAAGTTATTTCTGAATGAGGTATAATGAGGTCAGGCAAAGGGTCTGTTGCAGTGTGAGGGGTTGAGTGGATTTGTGCAGTAGTGCTTGATAATCCCGTGATCCTGCTGGGATTATTATGAATTCTTTCTTTATTGCTCTTTATTGTGCAAAGCTAGAATAGTGGTCAGTGAAACAATGGGGTCAAGGCAACACTTCCAAATATTTCATTCTCTTCATGGATCCTACTTGCTTAAAAAAAAAAAACTATTCAACTTGTGTTGTTATAGAATGGGGGTGTGGGAGCAGAAGCACAAGGGGCCTAGAGACACTTGGTTGTGTTGTGCTATTACAGCCACCCTATTCTTATTGTGTGCTATGAATGGGGGGATGTTTTTTTCCACTTGCTGGTGATGTAGTGAAGGCAGAGAGGAGGGTAGGGATGAGCACTGAGAGGACCAAATGTCATGCCAGGATACTCTTCTGCTGACTCAGGGATGAGTGGATAACATTTTACTTTCTTAGCTGGCCTAGTTTAGGATATGAGGCTTTATTGTTTAGCCTCCACATTTCTTTAAACCAAACAACAGCTTCTTTTGTGAATGGTTAGATACTAGCCAAGTTTCTGAATGTTAGCTCAATATGATATTTCCTTGGAAAGTACAACATTCAAGGCTGACAAACCGAGAGACCAAAATGTCACATTTCCTGCATGGCTCTCACTTCCTTGCTGGCAATCAGCATAGAGGCTGTATTTAGACTGTGGATGTGCACATGGCTATTTCTGTCACGTGTGCAATCGTAGAGAAGCCTTGGCCAATTGGCCCTGTCTTGTGCTACAGGTGAAGGAATGCAGGCAGTTTCCATGTGGTTTTCCTGCACAAAAGTCACAACCAGGGAAAAGATGGCCATATGGTAGGGCTATATTACAAATCATGGTTAAAGTGGCATGAAAGGAGCAGACAGGAAGAGGACCAAGAAGAAACAGCGGGTTGGAGAGTCTCCGCAAATGCGCCTTTCCCCCCACTACTAACTGCCACTAGGGTTTAATGCAATCTATAAACTCATCTGTCTGTTTACATACCAGCAAACGATACATCTTTCTGATCCACTTACTTTTTCAAGCCAAATTTATACACAGGGCACTGACATTGTGTATACAAGACACAGAGCTAGCTTGGAGGCTGTCCCTGCTTTCACAGCACATGTCATCCTTATAAATAAAGCATTGGCTTGGCTAAAGAATCTGAGAACCAAAGAGCCACATTGCGTGCAAATCCAGCTCAGTGCCTGAGCTTCTTTGAGCTTGAAGCTAATCCTGACTGACATGTTAGAGTAAAAGTACTTATAAAATCAATAATAAATTCACTGCTGTTGATATCTTGGGACATCAAAGATAAAGGAGAAATAAGCCACGGAATAAACAGTCCTGCAGCTATGCCAGTTTTCCAAGGAGAGGAGCAAAAGAAGACACAGGGGACCATGGAGCAAATTAGTACCGTGCTAGTGTTGTTTTTAATCCAAGGTCTTGACACCAATGAAAACATAAAAATGGGATACAAATTTTTATGCAGAAGAAAAATTCCCAAGAGGTCATGTATGAAGATACAAAATCCTGAAATTGTGAAGTTAACATAATTTTATTAACATTGGAACAATGCTGTCACCCTGGTATTTTTTTTTAAAAAAACTTAAGGACAATTAAATCAATCCTCTTGCTCAACGAAAGAGCCAACAATGGATTGCAGTTTTTTAAAAGAGCAAATGTAATATTGGGAAATGCAGAATGCAGACCACAAGGAACAATTGTTCTATTTTATTCTAGCCTAATCAGACCCTAGCAGGAGTGCTGTGCCCAATTCTGAGTACCACCATTCAAAAGGACAGTGACAAATTGGACTGGTAAAAGGTTGGAAACTAAGCTGTAGGAATAATGGTTGAAAGATCTGGATATGCTTAGTCTATAAAAAAGATGACCGAGTGGAGTTTTCAATCACCTAAAGGTGTCAAACTGGCGGCCCATGGGCTGGATGCATCATGCGCAGGCCACGCCCATCCCAGCTCCGTGAAGGAAAAAAACATCATGAAAGGTCATGTGAAAGCAATGTGACACTGCAAGTTTAACACTCGTGATCTAAAGTGTCACACTTATTCTCTATTGCTCCAGAGGACAGGACCAAAATGAGAAGAAATGAGATTCATGTTAGACATGAAGAACTTCCTAACTGTGTGAGCTGTTAGCCAGTAGAACAGGCTGCCACATGAAATGGTGGCTTTTCCATTAGAGGTCTTCAAACAAAGACTGGAATGTAATTTATCAGAGACTTTCATGATTGGAACAGTGGATTGGACTAGTTGACCTCTAGATTCTCTCCAGCATTGCAATTCTATTACTCATGACTTCAGTTTCTCAATTACTTCTTTGGACAAATTTTCCACCTCCAAACTCTAAGTAAATCCTGGCTATGGAATACATATATTACTATAAGTGATATGCAATTGGTTTGTAAAGTTCTAAGTTAATTATGTTGGGTTTTTTCTTCTTTTTCTTAAACATGCTACATCAATTGACTCAAGTTACAGTAACTGGAGCTATAAAAAGTGAGATGCTCTCATCCAGTACATTGCTACATGCAAGCAAGTGTCATTTAATTAAATTAGAATCACTGACATAAAACCTGTAGGATTGTAGAAATGCTTCAGAAGAAGAAAGTTACTTATTTCATCCTTAATGCATGCATGTGTTTGTGTGCTTGAAAAATGAAGGATGTAGAACAAAAACACAGAAATGTTACAAGTGGGTCATTATGCTACCTGGGTCTTCTATAACATTCTATCAATAAGGTCAGTTATCTGGTCTGTGAGTTACAAAGTTCTCTTCAACTCTCAAGATAAGAATTGAAGTGAACCTTGTAACTCACAGACCAGAGGTGGCTGTGATATAACCATGAACAACCATTCACAAATTATAGCTCTCTTAACAATCTTGCTCACTCTAGATGGTGATGTGTTATGGTGATGTGCTATGTAATAGAAATGGTAGACAGACTAGATATATTTGTACATGAGACCTTTTTAGCAGTTTGGAATCGGCTTTAGGTTCGTCTGATTTTTCAATGTTGGCAGAATCCCAAAGCTAAATGAATTTATTACCAGCTTTGCTACAATGTATGTAAAAACTTCACTTAATCTACCCTGTTTAGTGACCATTCAAAGTTATGACAGTGCTGAAAAAGTAACTTGATGACTGCTCCTTGAATTTACAAGCCAGAAAAATTGTATAAAGACAAAAACCCAGCAAAACAGCCTTCGCAGGCTTGTAGAACAGGGGTGTCAAACTCATGGCCCGTGGGCTGGATGAGTCATGTGCTGGCCACATCCACTGGTTTTAGTGAAGAGAAAAAAGTTATGATACATCGTGTGACGACAAAGTGTCACCACGACTTTGACACCCCTGTTGTAGAGCGACCGTTCACAGCTATGATAGTGATGAAAAAAATAACTTTGCAACCGATGATCACATTTATGACCCTTGCAAGTCTGTAAAGCAAAGCAAAGCTGAAGGAAGACCATAAGAGCCTAGGTGGCGCAGGGGTTAGAATGCAGTACTGCAGGCTACTTCTGCTGACTGGTGGCTGCCTGCAATTTGGCAGATTGAATCTCAGCAGGCTCAAGGTTGACTCAGGCTTCCATCCTTCCGAGGTGGGTAAAATGAGGACCCAGATTGTTGGGGTCAATATGCTGACTTTGTAAACCGCTTAGAGAGGGTGAAAAGCACTGTGAAGTGGTATATAAGTCTAAGTGCTATTGCTATTGCTCTAAGTGCAGGTGTGGTTTTGCTTAACTGCTGCTTTATTTAATGGTTGAGTTGCCATTCCTAGTAGTGGTCACTTAATGTGGATGACCTGTATTCTGGAAGGTTGCTTAAAACTATTTCATGTATGTTCATTATTCAGAACTGCCATTTCAATTGTTGAGTCATCAGTATAATTAGTAAACACAAATTAAATGCAGGAGATCTTTCATTATTGCAAGATATCCTAAATGTGTGATTCATTATTTTGATTCTTCCATGTTTTGAAATAAAGTGTAAATGGATTATAGCCCTAGGTATCTTTGAAGTATCTTGGAAAAAGATCTTCATACACACTTTCTTCCTTGCGAGGAGAACCAAAGAACTCCTTTCAGATATGGAAGGATGACTGTTGGGTATGGTGCCAGTTGCTTGGGCTACCTTCACAAACTCTGTAGTATATATGGGAGTCATCAAGTTCTCTTATGTAAAATAAGGGAATAGGATGTATTTTCAATTTGCCTTGGGCCCAATTGGCTCTAGTTTGGTACAAAAATACCCTGATTTAGTATAGCTAATCACCAGTCAACAAACACATGCCAATTTTAATTTTCTTAAGCATGTGCAGAATGTTAATTCTTGATTATCATTAGTTTTCTTGATCATCTTTGCAATTATTTTCCTGAAGTAGCACTTCATTTTTTCAAAGTCCTTTGGTCTTAATTCAAATGCCCATAGCAACCCATCTGATTTTATCTGCATGTGTAAGGAAGTATATCATGTTTTTTGTAACTGGCATTTAATTACAGACAGTACTTAAGGATGAAAAGAACTCCATCTCAAGGTGGTACCTGATAATCAATATGAACATAAATTATGGAGCAAAATTGTGCAAAAGTAAACAGTTTGCAGTTAAAATAAGTTCGAACCAATAATCCCCGAAACATCTTTTAAAGCTTTTTCCTTTTGCACATCATCTGCATTTCCACATCACCACACAACAGTTTGAAACAAACCTGCTTCATTTCCATCAACCTTGAAACAGTGAACATCACGATCCAATCCATACTCCTTTTTCCTCTCACTGCCCAATAGATTAGAGCAGGGGTGTCAAACTCAAGGATGATTAGATCTGGCCTGCTGGGCTGCCCTGGAAACAGTGAAGACCAGCTTGTGGTGCCTCTGCCAGCAAAAATAGAGCTCTGTGTTCGCTGGCAGAGGGCTGCAGGAGGGCGTCACAATTGAAAACAAAGCTCTCCCTGGTTCTGCCTTCCTCCACTGGAGGCAATGGATCCCCTCAACTTTGTCTGGGCCACCACAGGTACCCCCAAGTGACCTCGAGCTGGCAATGGCCATTCTGGCCATGCCTCCTGCCACTCCTGAGGTCAAACACAACCCTGATGCAGCCCTCATGAAATCGAGCTTGACACCCCTGGATTAGAGCAAAGAACAAACTGTGTCCCATCCCTTGAACACTTCCCTCTCCTCTTTTTTTTCAGTGCTGGAAAAACACTTGATTTCTTCTCAGTCAGATTTTGTGGCATCATTCAAAATCTTCAAAAATGCTTTTCTTTTTCTGAAGAACAGTTCCTCTGTGAAAGTTGGACCATTCACTTCTTTAATTAGGGTTCATTTACTTTTGCCACAACTCAGTACTTATTTCTACTATTTCTCACTACTTATTTCTGCTATTATTTTTATCTTCCATGGTCTTCTGTGATCACTCAAGTGGCTTATTCCTGTTCCCTAGGAAATATTATATAGTACAATTTATAAGTGTGTTTCTCAGCAACTTTAATCATGTTGGCTGGGGAATTCTGGGAGCTGAAATACACACTTCTTAAAGTTGCTACAGTTGAGAAGCACTGGCTTATACAGTAGCATATCTCTCATCCCATCTAGCCAAGGAAAGATTTGTGATTAAAAGCTAAGAAACAGATGAATCAAGTGTGTTTGTGTTTCTCTGTGTGTGCGCAAATGTGTATGAAGTGGAAGGGCTGGTGTGGAAATGAGGAGAAAAAACTGTTAAGTTCGTTTATTTTCTTCAACACAAAGGGGGTGAATATTCATCCGTGTTTTTCTTCCAGCAAAATAACATTTCTGCTATTTTACAGCCTGCCTGATCGGAAGAGGATAATAGCTGTACACTTCTTCAAATTGCAGGACAGGGTTCAAGGCAGAGGGGAGGAAGTTCCATATGTTGCTCAGTATTGTATGAACCAAGCTCTGAACTTCTCTGGGACCAACTTACTGCTCTGCACAAAATGTTATGAGAGCCAGATCATGATAATAATAATCATAAGGTCTCTCTGTAAAACTGATCCCAGTTAAATTTGGAGACATTTGTGTGGATGCAATCAGGTCAGGACACTTCCAAGTGGACCTTTGTTTCACCTTGAAATGGTTCTGAAGCTGTGAGTTTTCATGCTACCATTTGTGTTGGGCTGCTGAGTTGATTAAATTCTAACTTAGCTGCAGCACATCCTGAATTAGGTGGGGGTGGGGGGGTGGGGAGCAGCCAGTCAGTTCATTTACAACAGTACAACACTACAAATGAAGGGCATATGGGCAATGTCATTTCTCATTGGCAGGAATGTATGCCTCAATCAGCCTCACAGCTCTTCAGTTTCAGCTGAGATTGCATCTATTTACAAGCCCTTAAAGGGGAAGATAGTTTGATGGTGACATAGGTTTCCCCCTTCAGAACAAAAACCTGTATTTTTAAAAATGGCCTTTTATCAGGGTTCATTCCTTACTGGGATGAAGGAAGCATCTCTTGCACATCCCCAGGCAGCCTTCCTACACCTACACTGCCTACCTGTGCACCTCCCTGAACTGTGTGACATTTCTGATGCATAACCACACACTTCCCAACCCACATGGCATCTCTCTCATACCCCTAGTGAGGGAGGAAAGGAGGAAGGGAGAGAGAGAAGAAAGCAAGGAAAGGTGGAAGGAAGGGATGGATTGAGGAATCAATGAATAAAGGAGGGAAGGAGGGAGGGAGAAAGGAAGGAAGGATTTTTAAAAAATGATCCTTGCCAGCTTTCCACAAAGAAAAACTGGCAGGACGTTAAAAACCACACTGCTGATCCCACTGCTCTTTTGCCCAAATGTGATGATTCTGTTTCCTTGTTTAGGTAAAGTTATCTTTGAAATGATGACCCAGTGGGGCATGCATTTCTGGAAGTTTTTAAAAGCTTGTGCTTGTCTTTTGCAGATGCTTATGTCATTTTATTTATTTTTTGTATGGAATGTGTATGGTGGTGGCAGGATGTGATATGTGTTGGTCCAGGGCCTGCCTTAGTTTGGATAGGACATTGTTTTAGTGATGGTTTTGCACTGTCTTATTGGTCAACTTGGAGAGGAATGCTATTGGTTCATAATAGCTTGTACTTGCTTTCTGAGGACTAATGTGATGCACTCCCAGCTTCAAGTCTGTTTGGAGGAACTGGGAAGAAAGAACAGTATCCTATGAAAATGTATCCTCACAAAAGTCAACATGCAGGGCTTGTATCTTAGCAATAATATAACACCATGCAGCTCATCAAGCATCTTAATTTTTATGACATTGGACAATTGCACTTTCCTTTGTCACAATCTAAATATTAACAACAGCAACTACAGAAGCATTGGCACTGACATTGTATAGATTGGAGCTGTTAGGAAAATGACTACTGATAACAGCACCATCTGTGCTCATAATAATACTAGATAGGAGTGAAAAGTACATTTGCATACTATCATATGCTAGAAAAAATAGATCAGAATAAGTTACATCCATTTCATAAGGTATCCCGGAAAATAAGTCAAAATGCAGAGCATAGAATCAATAGAAAAAAATACACCCAGGGCCTTAGAAATCCTTGTAAATATATACAGTCACGGTTTTAATCAGTGAAAGAATGTATATTTATCTTAACCTTAAATAGGAATTATTCCAACATGGTGCTTAATAAGCACTTGAAATTATTTATAAGTTCTTCTATTATTCCTTTAAATTGGGTCACATCTAGGGTATCTGCAATTATAAATGTCCAGAGCAAATCTTTAGGGATTAATGGTTATTTCAATTAACATTGAATTTTCTTCCCTTTTGATGCTATCTTTATTGCATGTGGTTAAAATTAAGATTTGTTTTATCCTCTCAGGACCAACACTAAAATTACATAGCAGGCAAATGGATAATCTCACATTTTTTAATTTGAAAAGAAGGCATGGAAAGTTGTTAATTTGAATGAAGGAATAGCAGGAGAAAGGTGGCTTAACTCACCTCTCTGAGCATCAAAATCTTTCCCGTATTTAGATTTTCTCTCAGCAAGAGAAGATAATGAGATTTGATATATATATTTTTCCTACAATATGTAAAAGGAAAGGGTTGATTTTTGAGCAGGGGGTAAGAAAATAAAAAGATAAGCAGAATCTACTCATGCTTTTCTTCTGCACTTTACTGTGGTTCCAGTGGCTGCTTTTAATAATAATAAAAAAAAATCAAAATCAAAATATTAATCATGACTTCTATGTAATATCTTGCTTAGTGCCTAATAAAACAGCATGTTGTATGTGGGGGAAGGAAGGGAAATACAGATGAGTGGATACCACTATAGGATTTAGTTTTATGTTTGTAGACATTCCTACATTCCATTTTTCCTGCCTGAATGGAGATATATCTGAGCTTAATTTGCCCAATGAATTGTTCTTGAAGACTCATAAGCATGATATTTAAATGGTCTAATAAAGATATTAGCTAAAAATGGTGAGACAGGTTAGGCAAGAAACTACTTAATAATAAATGGAAACTGATTAAGGAGAAATTCAATCTAGAAATAAAGAGAAATTTTGTGACAGTGAGAACAATCAACCAATGGAACAGCTTGCCTTCGGAAGTTATGGGAGTTTCATCACTGGAGGCTTTCAAGAAGAGACTGAACTGCCATCTGTCAGAAATGATGTAGGGTCTCCTGCTGGGGGGTTGGACTAGATGACCTACAAGGTCCCTTCCAACTCTGTTAATCTGTATCTAAAAATATAAACTCTAATATTGGGAAAGATATAGAGCAAGTTTTTAAACTCTGGGCACTATTCAGGTGCTTGCTCAAAAGCATAGGTACTCTATTCCCTTCCAATGGCTGAATCTTTCATTTCATTAAATGAAATGAAAGATTCAGTTGGTATCAAGACCTATTATATGCATCTTTTTGTGAGAAAAACTGTTTGCAGATGTTGCTTTATACATCTTGGAAGATCTGTGATTTTAGAATGGTAAAGTTGGAAAGGCCTATCTCATTTCTAGATAATTGGGAGGTTTCACTATTGAGTTTTACTTATTTATTTATCTAATTTATATAGCTGCCCATCTCACAAGACTCTGGGTATTGTACAACAAAACTAAAGCAATAAATATCTAAAATCATTATCACTAACAAGTATGAAAACATTAAAAACTGAAAAAGAAGCTAAAACAAAATTAATCGGTGAAGAAATGTTAATAGTCATGGAACCACCTCATCAATTCAACTGTCCTGTGGATTATTTTGTTTCCTGAATTGTGGAATGATAAAGAACTTGAACTCCCTGTATGTTAATTCCTTCGGGCATTTGATGAGTGCTATCATACCTCTAATCAATCTCTTGTTAAATTTATAACTTTCCTAAATGCTTTAGTCTCTCCTCACAGAAAGTAGTTCTAGTAATCATCTACATCGTTCTTATGCTTAAAAGTTTTTCATCTAGACATTTGGCATCATAACTGATAAAGATCTAATTCTGGAGATATCACTGTGCAACACACTGCAGAATACAAGAGATGTAAATATAAGTTTTTGCAGTCCTGGAAAATCTGTCCCACAGAATTTTTCCTACAAGGAATGGCCTCACCTATTGAACTTCAATGCTCCTCAGTCCTACCCAATATGATTAATGGTGAGGAACAATGAAATTGGAATCCAATCACTTCTGGATGCCATTGCTTTCTTAATTTAAACATAATTACACTTACAGTTAAAAATTTAATATTATTATAGTCAACAATAACAACAAAATAAATGAAATATATCTCTAAGTATATTTTCATTTTTCCATTTGAGAAAATATAAGGATAAATGAACATGAAAAGTGTGAATTCATACTGTAAGTTACCCAGGAACATTATGTGATCTGGATATAATGTATTTTCTGCTTATTAATCAGGTTTATTCTGAAACCAGAACTAAATACAAAAAAAGTACAGAACTCTTCAAGGCCTGTTTATCAAAGGTGGCACAAGTGCTTATGAGTTTATAATCTAAACTTACTCTTCCAATTAATGCTGGTATTACACAGTTGAACTTCAAGATCTTATGCAGTAATGAAATGCTCAAGGGAATGCACAGCATATGGAGGAGCTCTGTTAACCTACAATAGATTAATTACCGTACAATTGCTTAAGCATTATATAAACCCCGACCCCTCTTCTTACTTGCCCTGCTGGACCCTGGCCAGGTGACACATGGGGATTGGGAAAGGTAAAAGCACTTTGTAGATGATAGTTGCATGCATGAACAGAGAGTCTTCTAACCACTAACCTGTGCAGTCTTTCTTTTTATCCTTTGCTCACGTTTTTCCATGTATCACCTCTGCTGTCCTTTCATTGACCTGTTATATTGCTGAGTCAAACCTTGCTGCACGACAGTTAACTTTCATATCTTCTTTTTGCTGTTTCTGAGTTGACTTTCTTATCTCTTTAACTTGCTTGTTCCTCTGTGTGTGTGTGTGTGTGTATGTGT
The DNA here is from genome assembly GCF_049901735.1 of Notechis scutatus. Lineage (NCBI taxonomy): Eukaryota > Metazoa > Chordata > Lepidosauria > Squamata > Elapidae > Notechis > Notechis scutatus. The sequence continues at coordinate 285,786,896 of NC_142009.1, read as the reverse complement.
GTGTGTGTGTGTGTGTGTGTGTGTGTATGTATGTATGTATGTATGTATGTATGTATGTATGTATGTATGTATGTATGGTATTCAGTTCTGTTAGGGTATTTTCCCACGTCATTATAGTTGTGCTTTTAAAGTTGTAGCGACGTTTCAGCAGAATCTCATCTGCCATCATCAGGCTTCTGTATTGTGTTCGTCTGTGAGTCAGGCTTTCACAGCCGTTTCTGTTTTAAATTTGGTGCTAGCCTACTGCTGTGTTAGAATGTTTTTTTCTTCATCGTGATTGGTTGGGAGTCTTGGTCTGTGTTTATTGGTCTTGGAGTTTGCTGTGTTCTGCTTGATTGGTGTTTCTAATATCTTCTGTCTGTTTTGTAGCATTTTTTTGTCTTGATTGGCTGGCAACATTGTATTTCCTGTATTGGAGGCTTTTAGTGTGGCTTGGCTTTGAGTAAACAGACGGCTATCATTTATTAGGAAGCTAGGTTTCATCTGGGTGCCTGGTTGGGGTGTGTTTGAGCTGGAGGTATCAGGGGGGTCCTGTTTGTGCCCAGGTGTTTGCTTGGCTTGTGGTGTGGAGATTTTTTTGTTTGTGAGTGCAAGCTTCCAGATAATTGACAATCTGGTGGAGTCATCTCTTCTATTCATGCTTTCAGGTTTTTTTCAATCTCTATGGCTTCTCTGATAATTCTGTAGCTGGGGTTTTCTATAGTGGCTAGGGTTTTGGTGCCATTGAAGTCGATGCTATGGCCTGTGGCTTTCATGTGTTGGACTAGTGAGGAAGTGTGTTCCAGCTTTTTTACTGCATTTTTGTGTTCATCCAGGCGGGTACTTATATGGCAGGGCATGATGCGCAGGAGACTTCATATATGCTTTGGTTTTCCAGGTCAATTTTATCTTTGGGGTTTCTTAGGATGGCTGCTATTTCTCTGTCTGTTTTGAAGGCAGTCTTGATGTGATGCCTGTGTAGTATCTTACTGATTTTGTCTGTAGTACCTCTTATGTAGGGCAGCACAGCTGTTCCATAGGTCTGTTCATCTTCTAGGTCTCCATTATGTCTCAGTATGCTTTTGTGGATCAGGCCTGTGATTTTGCTTTTGTGGAAGCCATTGGCTGTCAGTACTTTAGTCAGGGTGCATAGTTCAGTCTTTATGTGTGTCTTGTCTGCCAGGCATTTGGTTCTGGCAATTAGTATTTTGGCCACGGAGTTTATCTGTGCTGGGTGGTGGTGGGATTGGGTGTTGAGGTAGCGGTTGGTGTGTGTTTTCTTCTGGTGTATGGTGTGTCCTAGTGTGCCATCTGTTTTTTTTTTTGTAGATTAGTACATCTAGGAATGGTAGTTGTTTGTTTGTTTCCGTTTCCATGGTGAATTTGATTTTGGGGTGTGTGCTGTTTAGGTGTGTTAGGAAATTGTTTAGGTTTTCTTTTCCATGGGGCCAAATCATAAATGTGTCATCGATGTATCTTAGCCATAGTTTGGGTTTATGGGTGGCATTGGCTCGGGCTCTGCATTTGAATTCGTCCATGAACAGGTTTGCAATGACGGGTGACAGTGGTGATCCCATAGGGGCTCCTTCAATTTGCTTGTATCTTTGTCCTTTGTATATGAAATATATGTTGGTTAAGCAGTGTTCTGCTAGTTCCATGAGGTGTTTGGGTGGTTGGTATTTATTTTTGATGATTTCTAGGGTTTCTTTTATCGGGACTTGAGTGAATAGTGAAACCACGTCAAAACTTACAAACAGATCTTTTTGTTCCACGTGTAGATCTTTGATCATTTCCAAGAGGTGGTATGAGTTTTGTACATGTGAAGCTGCTGCTTCAACATGGGGCTGTAGCTGCTTTGCTAGGTATTTGGCTAGGTTTTGTAGTGGTGCTCCTCTGAAGCTGGCTATGGATCTGAGAAGTATGCTTTCTTTGTGTATTTTGGGGAGACTGTATAGTTTGGGGCATCTGGAAGATTTTTCTTTTGGGATGATCTTCTGTTGGATCTCTTTGCTCATGTTGCTGGTTATGATTTTCTTTCTGGTTATTTTTTCCAGATATGTGGTTGGGTCTGTATTTATGGGTTTATATGTGGAGTCTTGGAGTAGGTCTGTCAATTTTGTTTCGTAGTCTTTTCTATCCATTACTACTGTGGCATTACCTTTATCTCTGGAAGTATGATTATGCTGCTGTTGTTCCTTAGGGCTTGCAGGGCTTTTAGTTCCTCTTTGTGTAAGTTGCTTTTGGGTGGTTTGTTTGTGCATAGGATGTTAGTGACTTGGTGTCTTATTCTATCAGCTTCATCTGTATTTAATTTAGTTAGGCTGGATTCCACTCCACATATGATGGATTCTGTGGGGATTTTTTTGGGTGCTATAGCATAATTGAATCCTTTGGTTAGGACATCTGTTTCTGTTTTGGTGAGTTCTCTGTTGGAAACGTTGTATACTAATTGTTTCAGGCGTTGTTGTGAATTGTTGGGGGCTTTCTTGTCATGTTCTAATTTCTTTAGTTTCTTCAGGAGTTTGTCATTTTTGTAAGTGGTTTCGGTTTCAGCTCTCCAAGTTGTAAGTTGTTTTATCTTGTCCCAAAGTAGAGGGTGAGTTTTGATGCTCAATTCCAGGTGTAGGGTTAGGAGGTCTTTGTTTAACTGGTCGAGTTGGAATCTCTTTCTGTGGAGCTCGTTCCTGAGTAGAGCCATTTCAGTTCTTTTCAGGATACGTTTGGTAGCTGCTGTGCTGTGATGAAATGTTAATTTGAAGCTGGTTGGTGTTGCATTGTTGTCTCTGCAGCTGCGTAGGAATTTGAGGTCACATAGTATTCCTGCTCTTTTAACTTCCAGCTTCTCGTAGGTTGTGGTCTGGCTGTTTATTTCCTCCCCATAGAGGTCTGATATTTGTTTTCTTAAGTTTTCATGGGTATCTATATGTATGGTACTCAGCTTTGTTCAGGTACCCTAGCCACTATAGAAAACCCCAGCTACAGAATTATCAGGGAAGCCATAGAGATTGAGAAAAGACCTGAAAGCATGAATAGAAGAGATGACTCCACCAGACTGTCAATTATCTGGAAGCCTGCACTCACAAACAAAAAAATCTCCACACCACAAGTCAAGCAAACACCTGGGCATAAAACAAACCCTCCCTGATACCTCCAGCTCAAACACACCCCAACCAGGCACCCAGATGAAACCTAGCTTCCTAATAAATGATAGCCATCTGTTTACTTGAAGCCAAACCACACTAAAAGCCTCCAATACAGGAAACACAATGTTGCCAGTCAATCAAGACAAAAAAAGCTACAAAACAGACAGAAGATATTAGAAACACCAATCAAGCAGAACACAGCAAACTCCAAGACCAATAAACACAGACCAAGACTCCCAACCAATCAGGATGAAGAAAAAACCATTCTGGCACAGCGTAGGCTAGCACCAAATTTAAAACTGAAACGGCTGTGAAAGCCTGATTCACAGACGAACACAATACAGAAGCCTGATGATGGCAGATGAGATTCTGCCAAAACGTCACTACAACTTTAAAAGCACAACTATAATGACGTGAGAAAATACCCGAACAAAGCTGAATACCATACACACACACACACACACACACACACACACACACACACATGCATTCTTCTCTAGGGTCAAATTTTGGTCATTCTGTTGTCTACTTTCCCCAACATTTTATTTCTTGTAATGCTATTTCCAATTGGTTATGAAGCAATGATTATAATGCTTTGCCCAGTCTGTTATGAAGCTGTGATCTAATTTTCTGAACCAGCAACCTAAATCTAAACAACACCTTCTTCTTGAACTGCATACATGCATTTTATTGTAATTGTTATTTAAAAGTAGGGCTGTACAAATCATTCAAAGAGAACTTCTGGATCAATTCCTCAATGCTTTGAAGGAGCTGTAAATAAGTGAAAACTCAGGACCGCTGCTTTTAGGCTCTATTAAGGTCTTCTGGGCATGTACAGGAGACATTTCTACTGGGAAAGCCACTTTAAGGACAGGATTTATTTATTTATTTATTTGTTTAATTCATATAGACACCCATCTCACATACATGATCTCACATACAGGGGAATTCCACTTTGCTTATAAGCAAAGTGCCTCATTGAATGATTTCCACAGATCTAATACATAACCCAAAATGTCTAAACAATCACAGAAAATTAACTCTTTTGTTAAAAAGTTATCTGTTCAGATTTGGTGTCCATGGAAAGCACACCCGACAATTTCAGAAATAGGATATGTTTTAGGAACACAGCTGGGGGGAAAGAATGAAATTCTCTTTACCCATCCACTCTTTAACACAATGAAACTTGTCAAGTTTCCCTACAGCTATCAAAAACTGCATGCAGACCCCGTGTTATTTCTAGTTTAGCCCTTAGTTCATTCAGCCTAAAATATCACCAGATGAGTATATTTGAATACCGAGTTAAAATCAGCTCTTCAGTAATATGCAATATCTTTCTCATGCCTTGCCTTTGCAGAGGTAATTATGAGTAAAATTAGCTATAGGAACACATTATCATGTCATTATATTTCAGCAATTAGTGTCATCTCAACTTCTTTCTCCAATCAGATGACTATTTCTTTTAGATCAATAATTTTACAGTCTGAGCTTCCATTTTTACTTCCCTTTATTTTGGAGTTGTAACGGTTTACTCATATTTATTGTTCTTTATTGTTATTTAACTATTTTATAAATACATACATACATACATACATACATACATACATACATACATACACGTGTGTGTGTGTGTGTGTGTGTGAGAGAGAGAGAGAGTGTGCAATGTTGATACCCCTCATTTCTGATAAGTGGGGTTCCAGTGTCTTGGAACTTTATGGGGGGTGGGAGGGGAAGAGGCATCTTAATTGTATTTCGTGATAAAAGTTTCTTTTTACAGGATGAATATATGATGAAAACTTCAGCATAACACCAACTGATTTCTGTTCTGCATCTGATCTCCAAGGAAATTAATTTGGTCATAGGTTTTCTCACAAGGACCACCCAGGCTGACGTTCAGTTAGGCAAAAACTCCTCTTTTATTCTCTCTTTTGGACTATAGGACAAAAGGATAATTTGTCTTTTATTCAGGTAATTCTCTTTCTTTTTGTTTCTTCCCAGATGCAGTGACTGCATTCTTTCTGGAACAGAGAGGAGAACAAGGAAAAGCTTCTCATTCACAGATCTCAAAACAACCCTGCTAAACTTGTCAAACAATTTGAACCAGTCTAACCATTTTTTCCCACAATCATAAATTCACATGTCCGAGGCAGAGCTATGAGATATCAAAGTCTTGTGATTGCAAAATATATTTCCTAACCCAGAACAACTTTTCTCCCATGCTGTAGAAGATATATTGGAAGGAAGCAAAGAGATGGAATCTCTGCATATTCATGGTATAATTTCAATGGTATAATATTATAGATGAGTTGTGTGCATTGTTAGAAGTACTTAGAAGGAATTAGACACAAGAACACAAGAACTTGCCTTAAAAACATTTTGCTTATCCATTTGTAAAAGAGAAAGTATGGGTTCTATTTCCCAGTTTCTCCCTAGATTTCCAAGTTTGGAGGGGGTAAGAAAAAAGCCATAGAAATCACGACCCTGACTTACAGTATGTCCTATGTTCTATTCTTCTGTTCTTCCAAATATGCTGCCTTATAGAGGTACAGTGAAATCTCATGCTAATAGACTTGAGAAGCCAGGTCCTGTTTTTCACTGATGTCTATTAAATATAAAAATATCATATTTATATTTTGTATAATGATATTCTGGTGCAAAAGATGCAAATTGCTGCAAAAGATATACTTTGCATCATTTGTCTGATGATAGCAACAAATAAAAATAGCATTAAACATTTCATGCAAAATGATATGGGAATTTGGTCCCCTATATGCAAATCCCATTGTACTGAGGCCCAATAAATTGAGGTTACGCTAGTCTGATTTTATGCTGATCGATCATAATTCAGTAGTAGAACTGATTCTTTACAATATAAAGTAGACCTAGATGTAATATAAGTAGCTGAATCCGAAGAAGGCCCAAGAAAGCCTGGTGCATGAAAGCATGAATCGTCACCCACATCCTGAATCATTATGACCCAGAGGAGACTGCTGTGATGTGTTCCAGTTTCCTATCTCTACAAACCAAATTATCGAAGTTCTAAATGTTATTAATCTTCTTGTAAGAACTCCATAATCCCTTGCGGGTAGAGTCTGGGCAACTGAATGGAACTGAGTGGTTACTGGCCGGATGCCCTTCCTGTCACCAATGCTTTGTTCAGCAGATAGATTCTTATTGTGCCCAGAGAGAGAAATATCTGTCTCTACCTAGGATCGAACTCGCAGCCTCCTGATTGTGAGGTGAGAACTCGCAGCCTCCTGATTGTGAGGCCTCTAGGCCACCGAACCACTCAAAATGTTATGCTGGAGTCAAATCTGTACTGAGGCTGCAGTTTACAAATCATTACAAAATTTGCTCGGCAACTGACATGTATTTGTGATAACTGAGCTGTCTCAAGATCATTTGTAACCTTCCCAACTGGTTTCTGACAAGTAAAGTAAATGGGGAAGCCAGATTTGCTTAATAACTGCATGATTTCTGTAGTGTATTTAAATAGAGACTTCTAGGGCGATGTTCCTATTGGTTAACAGAAGCAACGATATGATTGGTTAGTAACGTTAGTATCTGATTGGCTGCCAATAGCGGCGGGAAGTTTAACTAAATGTCATTGGTTGCGAGCCGTGGAGCAGCCGCTATAAAAAGGGCTGCTGCGGTTCGACTGCAGTTGAAGTTACTGTTATTATTAAAGAGCTGAATTCAACTCCGGTCTGCTAGTCTCTTTACTGGGGACAGAACAATTTCCTTAACAACTGCAGTGGTGCATTTAACAACAGTGGCAAAAAAGGCTGTAAAATTGAGCACAACTCACTCAACATCTATCTTGCTTAGCAATAAAAATGTTGGGCTCAACTATGGTTGTAAGTTAAGGGCTACCTGTAAATATTAAATGTCCAATGTATTATGCAGGTATGCATGTGGGAAACTATGCTTGTAGATGTTAAAAGTACTATGACCTTCTTGTTTCCTCATGACATTAAGAGATCAAATAAACCAAACATTTACACAAATGAATCCTACTGTGCTTCAAATGTATTCACAGCTTCAGATCCTGGAACAATTATATTTAATCCTTTTAATTTCCTCTTGGAATATTTTTCCTCCCATCTCAAAGCTTTTGTTTCCTAAAATACATTTTTATAAGTTTCATGTCATAAACCTGTTCAAGTTTAGTGAACTAGACAGATCTTAACCAACAGTTTCTTTTTTCATATTTACTCCTAAGCAACCCATCCATTTGTAAACTTGTTAGATTGATATGATACAGACAAGAGGCCCCCGAACTAACCATGGTTGTGCTTTACAAAAGACATCTTTTTGAAGGGTTGTTCAATGTAGTTAAAAATCAAGAGATAGCAGGAGTCTTAAAGTTGCTCATCGAGACTTAATACTGAAACTTTTTGAATTTCCATGCTAATAATAGGTTATCAACTGGAAAATCAGCAGCTCCAAATTTTGAAGAAAATATCCTCCCTCAAGACTAGTATTACTATTAGGTAAAATGAAGTTGGTATCTCAGGCAGAGCTGAAGTATTAGAGGACAGAGCTGGGGGTTACTTGTGTGCTAGATTTTTTTTTTTTTTTAGATATAAGAAGTGGTGCAAATATCAAGTGTCATTTAGCTTCCCACTTGGAATCTTAGTTTTGGGCAGTAACATATTTTTTGATGTGTTTTGATTTCATCCACTTATTTTTGGAGTGTACCCCCTCAACCTACTCAGAGTTGAGTGTGGGTAATAGTCCATTGTTGCTAATGTTAACATTGGCTGAAAATATTACCTATGTGATCCCAATTCAGCTGAAGAATGCTAAACTAGAGATGGATATTATATACAAAATGTGGGTCTAATCCAGAGGTTACAGCAGGTTCTGACCAGTTCTGGAGAACCGGTAGCGGAAATTTTGAGTAGTTTGGAGAACTGGCAAATACCACTTCTGACTGGAGATTTTACAGTATCCTTCCCCTGCCACGCCCACCAAGCCATGCCCACAGAACCGGTAGTAAAAAAAATTGAATCCTACCAATGGTCTAATCTGAATATGGATATCTTTATAGCCAAAATGGTGCCATGCATCAACAAGGCAGAAGTATCAATACGAGATTCAAGATTTGCAAAGCATAACAATTCTGCTTTTGGGCTTCTGGAGTCCATCCAGCACAAGCCCAAAAGCTTGGAAGAATAAATCTTTGGTTCCAGTGACCAACTCAGATTGGAACATTATCCTGGGACACATACATTTGCTTTCATCTACATAAACATTCCATTTATAAAAACTTGAATTAGGATTAGAGATAAATACCATTATTTCTAAATAAACAAATCTGTACCAGGAAACCAAGGTAATAAATTGGTATGAATGTCAGAAATGAACAAATTAGTAGAATGATATTCTAAGGTGGGGAAATGGCCAGTTAGCACTTTAAAAAATCTTATAGGAAACAAGTATATAGTAGATTAAAATAGTGAAAAATGAACATGTAAGTCTATGCATATTTATAAGAGTTGTGATAGTTCCTGTAGAATACTCTAATAAGAGTTCCTGAAAAAACTTCTCTTTACTGTTGTTCTCCTCTATTAATTGGATATAGCACTGTTATTCAACAACAACTTGATGTCATCTGTGGGATCAGAAGAGAAAGTTGGTAAGTAGTCAAAGAAACAGGATCTGGAGGGACTTAACCTCTTTTTGGATCCAGCTTAGTTCTTCATCAAGTAAAATGGGATTGGGTGGCTCCATTTTTTCAAAGGAAATCCTAGCCCAATATATGCAAAATTGTTGAACAAAGTATTCTTTATTTAGGTTAATTTATAGGCCCCTGGACTCCCAAATGATTCTGAGTAACTTACAAATAAAAACTAATTCATTAAAAGAAAAACACAACACATCAAAGGAGCAAACGACACAAAATAAAACCAAACCAAATCAAACCAAAATAAAGCAAAACTAAACAACCTGACCCCAAGGCTTGGGAAAACAACCAGGTCTTTACCATCTTCTGAATGACTTAAGGATGACAGTCACATAAATCTCCCCCCCCTTCCGTATCTTTCATATTTTATCTCCTAATTGACCACATCCCGCTCTTGCCTTTGTGCCATCAGCATTATGGGTTATGTCAAAAACAGAATGTGGTTTTGTTAAATCATTTTGTTGTCATTCCTTCCTTGATTTCCTCAATATTCACTAATTAAAACTGTCATTGAAGGACCTCAACACATCATTACTGAACTAACATAACAAGGCATTGCCAAATCTTCAAAATAGGCCAGGTCAGGAAAAATATGTCACAAGGAATACTGGAATTGCATAATTATAAGGGATAATAACAGAACCTTGAAAACCTTAAGTTCCCCACCCTCTTCCAGTACAAATAGAATGTAGGTTTGTTTATTTTGAGTGTATTCATCACGCTCCCATTTTTACCAGGGCTGAGATGTCATTTACTGTCTCTTTTATCCTGTATTCCTTCAGCAATATTATTTTTGCTTTCTTCGTAGATATTTTGACACTTACTTCCAGTAGCTATCACATTTCTTTCTGCTGTCACAAAGTCTGTCATGAAAGGGGTCCAGTCCAATAATATTTGGTTCAATATCTAAGACACATCACCGTTATTATCTGAGCCAAGTTTTCAATTGTCCTCAACCTAGCTACAATGTTGAGTGTGTTCAGCCTACGGATTCCTGTTTTACACAAACCTGTTTTGTTTTATGAATTCTCAGTATCTTTTTGCTTTAAATGTTAATAATGATCACCCATTAATGACCAAAATCCCTATGTCTACATAATGATTCCTGTGCTGTGAGCATGTGTACTCCATGCTGATCTAGCCACACTTTTGCTCCTATGTAAATCTGTCATTTTACAATAAGTAAGTGATTTTATCCTAGCTGTGGATGCTGAAGACTCTATTTTACTTTTAGACCATAGACATAAACTAAAGTGCAGTACTTGCAATTTTGTAAATCTCAACTTCACTATTTGGGTCACTTGATTTCATCAGGTGAGCATCAATTATCTCAATCACTGATTATCACAATTATCTATAGTATCAAGGTGAGTTCAGGCTACTTAGCAGCTATCACCTCCTACCAATGGAACAATGTCTTATTTTTTCTCTCTGGACTTTGTTTCTCAAATTCAATTCTTAATTCAGTAAGACTCTCTTCTCTGCAATATAATTTTATTTCAATTAAGGACTCTGACCAATGCTTTAATCAACTTGTTATTGATTTCTATCCCTTCTAATTGTTCTTTACTTTGTGTTACCACTTGTTTTTATGTCCTTTAGTGTCTCTATTCAATCTCATGGTGATTGCTTTGTTTACTGGATACTACCTTTAGAAAAAGATTCAGTTCCAGTTATCCTTCACTTTCACTTTTTCTCCATGACATTCAAATTGCTACTCTCTGAAATGCAAATCCTCCTAACTTACTTTTATATGCTGCACACATAATAGTTCTCCCTTTGATCTTGTCTTGTCCTTGACTCCCCAATATCGAAAGAAAATGGAGTTTTTTTGAACTACCCAAATATTGCTAACACCAGATTCTTCCTTGAATCTCTTTTTCTTTTTACTCCTGACTTCTACTGAAAAAAGTTCAATCATGATAGTCACCTGCTGATGAATTGAACAGGGACACCAAAAGACACAGAAACATGTGACATGTTCAGAAAATTCCCATTGCAAAAGCAACTTTTGAATTTAAATTTTGAACACCAATAGGCCTTCTCACCATACCTGTGACATGAAACATGTTTCAGAAAATGTAGCATGTGTTCCTTTTAAATATGTTGAATCTCCCTCCCCTTCTATCTCTATCCCAGCTATTGAGTTATACATTGCAATTTGAACTTGTCTTTTAGTCTCTGTCTGGTTCCTTTGCTAATATTATACTGATGTACATTATTATTTTGGAGCTGTACATGATCAGCCAACTTTGCTAAAGTTATGAGCTTCTTATGTCTTCTGGTTCTTAAATTCAGAATTTTTGTCACTGACCTATTCTGTCTACTCTTGTTTTATCATGGAAGTAAAAAGTTCATTCTCATTTGTCTGGCAATGAATTTTCTGATTCTTACCATTACATACCACTCTCCCAAAATTTTTATGCAGTGGATTGTTTATCTCTCTTTATTACTTCTTTCTATATCTTCTCTGTGGCTTGCTCAGAAATATGACTCAACTGGGAGGAACTGAATTTGGGTGAGGTACTTTCTTAGACCTCATAGAGCTCTTCTAGATTCTTTTAACCACACAATCAGCAGTAAAAGTTTTCATCTTATAAACATGCACACACAATTTTGGCCTTCTAACTTACCATCTCACCATCTCCTTACCTGTCTCTAAAGGGCATAGATTGCCAATGACATAGGTAGGACTGGCATCCTAGGTACAACACAAAAGCTTTTGAAGCAAAATCTACTGCAAATATAACCATTATAATTTTCACTATTTTCTGTCCAACAGGTGATGATAATGTCTCTGGGCTGACATTTTAAGTTTTGAGAAAGTAGAATAAATGCAAATGTTCAGACAAATAACAAGCTCTTCTCCACTATCAGGATATCCTATGGTAAGGAACTGACCAATTAGTATTTGAAAGATTATATACAGAACAAAGTGCCTTTGTGCAAAAAAATGTAAAGTGTTAACAATGTGAAACTAATGAGAAATGAATACATTATGCTATGTGTACTTATCAGTACTGTAACAATTCCAGTGCAGATACTACTTTATGTAACAGATCCAAAGATCTCAGCTAAATAAACTTTTTACTTGCCTGTTGGACTGCTCTACTCATTGTGCATGAAATCTTTCCATAATTGAGGGAGGGGGTGGTGGGATGAGCAAGGAATTGTCAGAATAGTACAATGAAGAGTAGGTATGCTTTTTGGCCATGGAATTCTAGCTGTGTGTTGTGCAGAAAAGAAGAAAGCCACAGGGCTAGAAGTAATGACATATTATCAAAGCATGAACAGTGTATCTCACAACACATTCTTATAGGTCTCAGTTGCCAGCTGATAAATACCAATTTTTCATTAAGAAAACAAATTTCTTTGAAATCTCATTTAAGTTGCATATATGACTTAAGTAATTTGTGTGTTGTCTGTGTGTTTTTGACAACTCTAATTAATTCGGCTTATGCAAAGAAAACTGCTACTAATGTTAATTCTATGTTTTATTATAATATTGGCATGTGAGGAATGATATATAAATAAAATTAATAATAATTTGATGAATGGTGAAAGTATCCATCCACTTCATAGTGAAGCCTCATCTTGAATGCTTTTCACTCCCAGTCCCATATCTCTCTCTACAACATCCTTCTATCAATTTTGTTCTTGTAACTTTTTTTAACCTTCCACTCCCTTCTGTTTAATCATGTCAGATCCCTGGAGATCTCCTGGAGAAATCCCTGCAGTTTTCTTGGTAAGGCTTTCCTAAAACAGTTTGCCATTGCCTCCTTCCTAGGGCTGAGTAAAAGTGACTGGTCCAAGGTCACCCATGTGACTTTCTGCCTGAGGCAGGACCAGAAATTACAGCATCCCAGTTTGCAGCTTGATGCCTTAATCTCTACACCAACCCGACTCTCTTTCTTAAATAGATGTCTTTCAGATTTCAGTTTCCATAACCTTTAAGCGTATATTTTACATTTTTTTACATTTTATTTGATTTGTCGATCGCTTACAAGATACAGGTATAAGAATAAATATAGTTTTGAGATAGATGAGATAGATACTTATAAGAAAAATAAAAACCAATAGGACAGGCACGATTGGTGCGCTTATGCATGCCCCCTACAGGCCTCTTAGGAAGGGGGTGAGGTCAATAGTAGACAGTTTAAGGTTAAATTTTTTGGGGTTTGGGGAAGAAACCACAGAGTCAGGCAGAGTATTCCAAACATTGACCACTCCGTTGCTGAAGTTGTATTTTCTGCAGTCAAGTTTGGTGCGGTTAACCTTAAGTTTGTATCTATTGTGTGCTCTTGTATTGTTATGACTGAAGCTGAAGTATTCATTTGCAGGTAGGACATTGCAATGTATGATTTTATATACTATATTTAGATTGGACCGGAGGTGGCGTAGTTCTAGGTTTTTTAGGTCTAGACTTGCAGTGGTTCCCAAAGTGGGTGGTAATGCCCCCTGGAGGTGGGTGGGATGCCCTATGGGGCGCTGAGAGGCAAGCGGGCCGGCAGGGGGGTGCTAAGAGGCGGCAGGGGATGCCAGAGGTAAGCGGCAGGGCACAATTCAGGGGTGAGAAAAAATCCCACCGCCACCTTCGAGGCAAGGACCCACAGGATCATCCCATTGACTTGCATGCTCTGGTGCAAGGAGCTCCGCCCCCCGAACGCAGCATTGGGAAAGGAGAGCAAAGCCAGAGTGGCTTTGCTCTCCTTTTCAAATATCCCACCGCCATGTTCAGGGTGGCAGGACGGCAGGGCGGTGCCCCAAACGCAGCATTGGGAATAGGAGAGGAAAGCCTTTTAAACATCCGACGCCATGTTTTGGGCGGCAGGGCGGCGCCCCAAATGCAGTGTTGGGAATAGGAGAGCAAAGCCTTTTCAAACATCCCACCGCCGTGTTCTGGGCAGCAGAGCGGTGCCCCGAACACAGTGTTGGGAATAGGAGAGCAAAGCCAGAGTGGCTTTGCTCTCCTTTTCAAACATCTCGCTACCGCCATGTTCCACCCCATTGAGCCCCTTGCACCAGATGCACCTGCCCAAGCAAGTCTGAACGGAGCAGTGCACGAAGTCAATGGGGTGAGCATGAGAGAGGGAAAGAGAGAGGAAAGAGAGAGAGAGAGAAAGAGAGAAGGAAGAAGAGAAAGAGAAAAGGGAAAGAAAGAAAAAGGGACAAAGAAAGAGGGGGATGGAAGGAAGGGACAGAAAGAAAAAGAAATAAAAGAAGGAGGGAGGGAGGGAGGGAGGGAGGGAGGGAGGAGAAAGATAATGAGATATCTATTCTAGTCCAATCATCTGCTCCATCAGGGTTAGAAGGGAGTGTGTGCATGTGCGTGTTCTCCTTGTAATTTACCAGTACATTTTGGTTTTGCCTTCTTCAGAATTGGCACTGTAATACATTGGGGAAAAGTAACTTTTTAGGGTGGAGATCTGGTCCAATGGATCCTGTTTAAAGCCTCAACAAAATGTGAGAGCTTCCTGATAGTCTTGGCCATGTTTCGTCCACAAAACCTTTAATTAATAGAAGCCAAAGATGTTTCAATGTGCTGGCAAAGATGCTGGCAAAGATGTTTCAATGTGGGAAAGGGCCTCTAAACTAGGCCTCATTTCAATCTAATGCATCAGGTCTCTCTCTCTCTCTCTCTCTCTCTCTCTGTCTGTCTGTCTCTGTCTCTCTCTCTCCCCTCTCCATCCCTCCATGCCCCCTTTCTTTGTCCCTTTTTCTTTCTTTCCCTTTCCTCTTTCTTTTCTTCCTTCTCTCTTTCTCTCTCTCTCTTTCCCTCTCCCAAGCTCACCCCATTGATTTGGTGCACCTCTCCACTCGGACTTGCTTGGGCAGGTCCCTCCAGTGCAGCGGGCTCAATGGGGTGGACCTGTGGGGCCGGCACCTGTGGGGCCGGCACGTTTGAAAAGTAGAGCAAAGCCAGAGGTCGGTAATTTTTGCTGCAAAGAATCACAAAAGCTTCTGGGTTGTGCACAAGAAGGGACACACATGTCAATGCAATTCAGCAACATAAAATAAATACAAATAAAACAAATCAACAAGAATCAGCAAAGCATCTCTGATTAGATTTTATTCACTACTAGAATCTAATCAGAGATGTTTTGCCGATTCTAGTCCAATGACCTGCTCCAGCAGGGTTGGAAAGGAGTATGTGTATATGTGTGTGCATGGCTGTCAAAACTTCAAAAACAGGTCAAGTAGTTCTGGGGAGGCCAGTCATAAATTAGAACACTTGCTAAGCAACCAGCCATTAAGTGAGGACCACTTGTATTTGGTTTGCCAGTCACCAAACCACACTCACCCAGTCATGTGACCAGCAAGCTACACCACCAGTCACATGACCAGCAAGCCACGTCCACCCAGTCATGTGACCAGGCCACACCCACCCAATCATGTGACCAGCAGACCACACCCTCAAATTAGGCCATGATCACAGAAATTTGAATCCCACCCGTGGGTGGGGGGCATTGAGGATGAGTTTGTAGCACCAAGGGGGCGGTGGACTGAAAAAGTTTGGGAACCACTGGTCTAGAGTTTCAAGTCTGGTGGCATAAGGTATTCTGCAATGAGTAGAGGAGTGGAGAACTCTTCTTGTGAAATATTTCTGGACTTTTTCAATTGTGTTAATATCAGATACATGATATGGGTTCCAGACTGATGAGCTGTATTCAAGTCTATAGTCAATATCTATTCACAATCTACCACCCCACTACATAATGTTTTTCTTCTTCTTCTGCCAAATGAATAACAGAATAGGAGAAGGATATAAAGACACTTAGATTGGCTTGTAAATTTTAGCAACGAAGTCTGAATTCAGCTTTTGATGTAAGGATCCTATGGTCTTTCAAGGCTGTTGGTTGTTTAGAATATAACAATAGGTGATGCAGCCAATCCAATCATCATGGCGTATGTAGATAAAAGTTAGATTGACTTTTTGTTGGGTTAAGTTGCCTAGGCAACCAGGAAAAACATGCTGCTAGTTTTCAAGCATTGCATCAAGCTCTTATTGGTTTTTTTTTTTTTTTTCCAGAAATTGAACAATAAATAAAATTCTACTAGGAGAAAACATTTGTCTGAAATCTATCTGCTCAAATTGCAGGATGAATTTCCCCCTTTTTTGCACAGAATTGTTGATTCTTAACAGTTTAGGTTTTTGCCACCTGGTATTTTGAAATTATAAATTGTAATTAACTGACCTATAATAAAATATATCCATGAAAATAGTAGCTCAATTCCCATATAATATTAAAAATCATAACTTGTGACCTGATTCACACATCTTGCTAAGTCACAGTAGTTGGATACATACATAAGCCAATCATATTATATCTAAATCCATGTCCAAATCTAGTCAGGACTTCTTATTTTGTGAATTTGGTAGAATTGTACTGCAAAATAATTTTTTAAATCCAATATCCTGAAAAATAGCACTTGCACTTATATATCACTGCACAGTGCTTTTACAGTCCCCTCTAAGTGGTTTACAGAGTCAGAATATTGCCCTCAACAATCTGGGTCCTCGTTTTACCAACCTTGGAAGGATGGAAGATTGAGTCAATCTTGAGCCAGTCAGGATCGAAATGCTGGCAGTTGGCAGAATTAGCCTACAATACTACATTCTAACTTCAAAAGATAATATTTTTATGACGATAGGTTCAAATGCTAAATAAAACATTCTTAAAATTAAATTGGCAATATTTTTACTGAATATTTGCATGATGTTCAATTAAAACATATCAAAGGACTTTCTGGTGAAATTTCAAAAACTTAAAAGAGTAAATCCAGTGGAAAATGATCCAGAAGAAACTTCCATGGGTCTTAATCCCTATTAATTGTTTTAAATATTGTTGTTTTAATGAATTTGTCTTTAAATTATAACCACAAGATATTATTTGTCCTATGAGGAAAAATGAAGAAACAGAAGACAAATGAAGTAGGAGAAGTAAGCTATCCATATGGAGGGAGGTACTGAGGTTGATGCAGAATTATAATAGTTTAAAAGTAATGTGAACTGCAGTTTTCAGCAATTGAATATTTTTATTTCATAGTATGTCCTAAAATATTATCTTTCTTTTTCAGCATTTTAGTTAAAAAAACAAAACTCTTGACCTCAGAACTCGTATATTCTTCTCTTTGACCTACATTATCTCTGGGCTATTTTGTTAGTTAACAGCTTAGATCTCTTATTGACTCTCAAAGATTTGCTTTCATCTTTGAAAATTATCTCTGGTGGCCTTTCGACTGGCTTCCTCCAATTAGGCAAATAAACATCTTAAGGTCAAAACCTAAGGCAGATTGCTTAGACAGCAGTTTGCTCAGTATATAAGAATATAAAAACAAGATTTTGCTGGAAAGAAGATTAAAAAAACCCTAGCATGACTGAAATAGCAGTACCAAGAATGAAATTAAATTCAATCATTCCTCTCATGTACTAAATAAAAAATAAGAAAATAAGTGTGGTATCTTAAATTGCAATAGCCCTCTTTCATATAAGTGCAGAAATTGGCAGAAATATTTTGCCAGTACCTTCTTCCTTGGGCTAAAAAACTGTTTCTGCTAGGTTGTGCCTAAAGCAAAACTAGAATTTAATGTCCCCTGGTTTCTATCCCAATGCCTTTAACCATTGCACCAAACTGTCTCTTCTTAGAGATTATAATGTGACACATTTTTATGAGAGCAAATAATTGTGTATGAATAAATATGCACAGAATTATGCTATATCTTTTTTTTCTTAGCACAGTGATGTGGTCTAAAGCTAGATTAATCCTAAATCCCATAATCATATGGGGTAATTTGGAACATATTGTTGTGGATGCAGAGTAGAATGGATGTCTCTAAACCATACTGTTAAAAATCAAAATCCTGTAAACCTCTGATTCCGAACTGTTTCTCTGGAACTCTGCAATTTTGCAAATGATGATGTAATGAAACTGCAGTTTAAAATAAAAAAAGCTTTTGCTGGTTGTGTAAATCATAATTGTGGAGAAGGAAGAGAAGGAGACCTGATTTCAAATTGGAGTAACTCTTGCAACTCAGACCAGCCTTGGTTTTCCAAATTGTAATGACTCTTGGTATTAGGCTACCATCAATTTCCCCAATCAATGCCTTGGATGGATAAATAGATTTTTGGGTCATGGTATGTTGGGCACTGATTGGGCACTAAATGGTCTTCTGAAAAGCCCAAAGAAGGGCAGAAGCAGATCTCAGTTTGGTAGCATTTGGAAGTTGTTAAAGTTAGAGACCAAAAGGAAAACATGATGTGAAAGATTGAGTTGTATTGGTTCAGGTATAGAGAAAGGGCTGTAATCCAGCATGAGTAAAGCTATTGCCAGTTGAATGGCCAGACGAGAGTAAAAATGGATTCATTTCCCTCTTTCACACAGGACAATCTTGTTCCTACTTTTTTGGAAATGCGCACTGTTGTCAACCTTTTCTCACGGACAAGGCAAAGAAGCAGAAATGGAAGGGATTCCACAAATGGACTTTGTTCTGGTAGGGTAAAAGAACTAAAGCTTGGAAACCTGTCACAGTTTCTCTCTGCCTCATCTTATACTAAATAGAATCAAGGAAGGGTTATTTTGAATGTCTTTCTCACGCTTTCCTTTTTCTCAGGACGGAGTAATTTTTAAAAAAGTTTTCCCTTGATAGCTTGCTTACTCTTTCCCATGTTATCTTTGTGCAGAGCCTTTCTACAGGAGCTCTGTGTTAATTTTTTATTTTTATTTATTTATTTTTATTTGTAAATTGCTTACAATATAATAGGTATAAGTAAAAACATAGTTATGAATACATGGATACATATAAGAAAAATAAAAGCACTTAAGTCATTTGAGATGAGTACTCCAAGATCCTTGACAGAGTTTGGATCATCAACAAGGTTTTGACTATTCAGCCTGTATTTTATTTCCTGATTTTTTTTGCCAATATGTAGACAGAGCATTTATTTGTTGAGATTTGAAGTTGCCATTTGTTTGACCATTCTGATACATAGTCAAGGTCTTTTGGAAGGGTAGCAGTATGTCTGTGGTGTTGAATAGCTTTACATCATCAGCAAAGAGAACGCAGTTGCTCTTCATATGATCACAGAGGTCATTTATGTAGAGTATGAAAAGAGTTGGTCCTAGAACACTGCCTTGGGGGACACCACTATTGACAGGTACAGAATTTGATAGGACGCTCCCGATTTTGACCATTTGTTGTATGTTTGACAGGAATGCTTCTATCCAGTTATGCAGGTGTCCAGAGATACCATAAGATTTTAGTTTTAGGAGTAGTTTGTCATGTACCACTGAATCAAAGGCTTTACAGAAGTCTATGTAGATTGCGTCTATTGCTTTGCCCTGATCGAGTTGTGTAGTCCATATGTTTTTGCAGTGTAAGAGTTGCAGATTGCAGGATAGTTTTTTCCTGAAACCAAATTGTTTATTGGAGAGTAGATTGTTTGTTTGTAAGTGGAGGATGATGGATTGGTTAATAATTGATTCCATGACTTTACAGGTGACGCAGCATAAAGAGATTGGTCTGTAATTTTCAACTAGGCTGGGGTCTCCCTTTTTGAAGATGGGGATGACCGTGGCTTGTGACCATAGTTTTGGCAAGGAGCTGGTCCTGAAAGATTTTTCAAAGATTATGCTTAGAGGTTTGGTTATGGCAGTGAGTAGCTTTTTTAAGAAGTAGGCACATATTCTGTCCAGTCCAATAGATAGAGATGGTTTTAGATTGCACAGTAAAATTGATATGTATTAGATCATTGTAGTTGTCTGTGGTTCGACTAGGAAATACTGGGCATGATCCATTGTTGTTTACAAATACTAAGCCAAAGAATGTGTTAAAGAGGTTGGCTTTAATAGTGTCATTGTTGCAGTCTTTACCATTAGTTCCTATCAGGGGTGGGATGGACCTTGAGTCTTTTAGTTTGTTGTTTATAAAATTGTAGAAAGCGTGGGTGGAATTGGTGCGTAGAAGATTTTCTTCTTGTTTAATGTGATAAATAGTGCATTCAGTTTTTATCTGGTGGCATAAATTTTTGTATCAGCTTTTGAAGTTGGCAATGTGACCAGATTTGTTTTTCCGCCAAAGTGATTTCTTTTTGGATTCAAACTTCCTTATTGTTTTGGGTAATTTGTTTTTTCTGGTTTTGGGAGTTGTTAATGGTACATATAGTTTGATGTCTCTTTTGATTTCAAGTAAAAATACGTTGTAATGGTCTTCTACAGCATTGCATCCAGTGAATAGAAAATGCCAATCAAGGGATGAGAGATTGTTGTTTATAAGATCATAGTTGCCTTTTTTGAAGTTATAATTGGGGATTCTGTCATTGTGATGATTTTTGTGTGGACGTACATTGAAACAAAAGTCAATCATGTTGTGGTCACTGTTGGAAAAGGGTTCTTGAATTTGTATTCCGTAAATTGAATTCAAACTATTGCAGAAGATGAGATTGAGGCAGTTTAAGTCTAGTGTTGTTGGTTACTAGTTGTTCTAGTCTCAGATTTGTTACTGCATTGTAGAAGGTTGCATGTGTGGGTTCAGTTGTACATTCGTTAAGGGTCCAGTTAATATGAAGTAGATTGAAGTCACCAAGAAAGATAAAAGCGTGTGAGCAGGATGCTACCCATGTTAGTGGTGTATTTAGCTTGTTTGCATGTTCAATGTCATAATCAGTGGCTCTGTAACACAAGAACCGAAATGTGATATTTAAGGACAGTTCACAGATGATGGTCTCAGGAATAGCAAGCTCCTGGGTAACTTGGATGTTTTTTAGATGTGGGGACTTTTTATAGAAGATAGCAACACCACCTCCTCTACGGATTTCACAATCTGATTGGTAAACATGATAGCCTCTTACTGTGGTAATGGAGTCAGGGAGAGATGCGTTGAGCCATGTTTCACAGACAAATCTAATGTCGAATTTAGCCGTATTTAGTAAGAGGAGAAATTCAGGTATTTTATTTACAAGGCTTCTTGCATTGAGTAGCTTGCATTTAAGACCAGTTGTGGTTGGAATAGAGGTAGTTAGGGGTGTGCATGCCTAGTTTTGAGTTATGTTGGATTGGATGGGGTGGGGTTGGATGCAGAGTTGTGGGTTTCTTTTGATGCAATCAGCTTTCTTTTGATGCACTCAGCTCTGTAGTCAATGTATAGGTCCTTTTCTCCATTGTCTAGATGGTTTTTGAGTTCTGCACGGAGTTCACGGGAGTGGATTCTTTGCAGTATGGATAAGTCTGGTCTTGAGCAAAGTTTTTTGTGGTTGGGATTGGTTTTTGCAATGGCATTTATTGTATGAATGAATATGCGTTTGCTGGACTCATTTTTGCATACAACTCTACAAAATCTTGGGGCCACTGAGCCGTCATTGTATTTGTACCCATGGCCATCTCTGGTTATTTCAATGATATCTTCAGGAGAGATGTTAGTTGTATTTGAGTTGCTTATGATATCACGAACTTTGGTGATGTCATCTGATTCATTGGTGTCTTTGAGACCAAATAAGATGGCATTAGGACATTTCTGTTCACGTTCCATGGTGTCTCTGATGAGTTAAGGAGATATTATTTGTGGAATTATTTGAAAGGATAGTAATTGTTTGTGGCTGTGGTTTGAGGGTTATTTTTGGTTGTAGTTGTGATTGTAGTTGAGGTAATGGTTTTGGTTGTTGTGGGATTTGATTTTGAGCTGATAGGTACTTACTTATCTGTGCTGTATTTTTTTCCCCAAGAGAGATTAGGTTTGCTTGTATAGTTGTTTCAAAACGTGTTGCTAAGCGTTCTTCTATTGAGTGAATGAGTGATTCTATGCTTTCAACTCTGTCAGGTAGGGTAATCAGTTTGTTTAGCTTAGGAGAACATGATGGACGTAGATAAAAGAATGTATCTGAATTTTTAACCATATCAGCTAGGCTTTTGTTTGCATTTAAGCAGGCAGGGTGAGCTAGATTATCACATAGGTGGCATTTGATGTAAATTTTGCTTTCATTGATGGTTTCAAGACATTTGAAACATGTGCAGGAGTCTGGGAGGTCATTGGTAGAGATATTTTTCTTTTGTTTTGGTTTGGAGATTTTGGCTGGCATGGTCAATGGCAATAGTACAGTAATCAATTACAATAGCTAGTTAATGTGATAGGTAGACAGTTACTTAATGAATGTTGGCAATTAATAAATGTTAATTGATATGTTAGAGAACAAATCAAAAGTAAGATTGCTTATTACTAAAAATCAATCAATCAAGGTTATTCAAATCACTCTAATCAAATAATTTTGCTAAGCAATAAACAGCCTAATTTATTAAAGTAATTACTAAACACACTGGTCAATTAAATTCACTAAATCACTGATTTTACTAATCAGATATTCAGTAATTACACTATATGCACTAAACATTCAATCATACTAAGCAATAAAAACAACAAATCAATTGATCATTTGATAAAAATTAATTATTTTAAAGAAATTGATTTTTTTGAGATATTGAAAGTAATGAAGTAGTATGAAGTAGTGTTGAGAGTTGGTAAGTAAAGGGTTGTTGCTTTGCTTTGTTTTGCTTAGCTGTTGCCAATATCTGTGAATAGGTTTATAACCCTTTATAAACAGGTCTCTTTTCCTGGGCTGTTTGAAAACAATCAATGAGCAAGGGTTTACACTCTCTTTCTTGTTTTGTAGATTGAGTTTTTGAGATAGTAAAGATGCAAAGATGTTGAAGGGGGGATCTCTGGTCCCTTCTTCAGCAGAGATAAACAGAACAATTCACTGGGAGGCAACAGGAAACTTTTTGTTTTGTTTTTCCTTGATGAATGGGATTTCTGGCCCCCTCCTAGTTAATTTAAATACACTTTCAAAGTTTGTTGCTTTTAAGAGAAAGAAAAATAGTCTTGCACTGGCAATTTGAACAGTTTATATTTTTACTATGTAGACTCAGATTTATATTGAGCATTCGCTCCTGACTTCAATATACTTCTGGTTATATCACAGGAAATAAAATTGCTTCCAATCTTCACAGGAGTTCAGTTATAACAATACTTCCCTACTTATTGAAAGTCCAAAGTTACTGTCCTTTTAAAGAGGGAGTCCGGATTTGCAATTTGGTGAAGAGGGAAGAGGGAAGGAGGAATCTAGAGGAGAGAAGAGAGGAAAGCCTGCAGGGAAGAGGAGAGGTAGAAGAAACATCCGTTTGTACCTCAACATCTAGTCTCCAACTAGTTACTCAACTGAAGAGAAGAGAAACATATTCTTAAAGGGGATCTGATCAGTAGAAATAAAATACTGCCCCACCCCCACTCCAAATCTATTTAGGTTTTGAAATCAAGTTGGTGCAACCTTTCCTTGGATTGCCCTAGGATGAGCTGCACTATTTCCACAGCCTTCAGTTCAAGCCTCAAATGGTTCAGATGGTTTCCTCACAATTCTAGAGTGGAGTGTTCTTATTTAGACAATCATTGTATCTTTGTGGGTGCTAATGTATAGAAATGCAAAATAGTGTATCTCTATAACAGTGATGAGTAATATGTGGCTTACAGAGTCTCCCTCCCTCACTGAAACCCTAGAGGCAAGGGTGCCAAACTCCTGTCATCATAGTGGCATCACGTGACGATTCACAACTTTCCCCCCTTTGCTAAACCGGGCGTTGGCATGGCCAGTGCATGATGCATCTGGTCTGCCCTGCAGGCCACAAGTTTGACAGCCCATCCCTGCCTGAGCTGTCTTTATCTCTAGTACTGAATTTGCCACCAACATTCAAAACTGCAGTTGGCTTCTAAAATGCCAACGAATACATCATAAAGAAATGGAACGTGGCCTTCTGTCCCTGCAAAGTTTAACAATTTCATGTAACTTCCTGTTTATGTTAAGAATGAATGAGGATCTTTGTTTAAGGTGAATAGTCAACATGGAATCTGATCTTGGGATATCAAATAGAAATCTTCCCTTCAAGCCAGAAATATCACTATGGGGTCTTTATGTTATGATTACAATTATAATAAAGCATTCACATATTGAGTGCACAAGTGTGTGTGTGTATGTGTGTGTGTGCACACGCGCGCACGCGCACACACACACACACATACATAAATGCTAGAAATGGGGGAATATTTACAAAACAGTTGCTTTTATGAATGGTATTCTTGGCAAGAAATTGAGTATGCTGTATTCTTTGTAATCAGGTTTGACTTTTCCAGGCATAATATGCAATTTAGGGAGAAATTGTAGATGATTTTATGCTGATTACACTGAAGTGGCTGAATGCACAAATTTGGTACCCTCCCCCCCATGCTGCTTAATTCATGCTCCATTTGTGATCGCTATTATGAGCATTACTCAACTACCTTATTGAAATATGTAAGATGTCAGCTCTAAGCTTTGATATTCAACTGTAAAGTTGGCTAGTCATTTCAAGAATCAAAGCAAAATATACTTTAATAATAAAAACATCTTCCTTTTACTGATTGGTGTATGACTGGTTGCAGACACCACAACTTCTCCCCAAAATTACCAAGATAGGTTCTTATTAAAGGGCAATTGCAGAGGTGAATTATACAAGTCACTGGTCAGAATATTGATGTCAAATGCTTTGCTGAATATTACAAGAAGGCCCTCCAGTGGACTAGAAAAGTGATTATATATTCATCTAGTGATGCTTGTTTAGTAACATCAGAAACTCTTCGTGTATGACCACTAGAATTGTAGAAAAATGAAATCAAAGTAATTGCCACATAATAATTAAAGCCATAAAAGTTTTTACAGTTTAAAGGTGAGGAGAGTGTTGTCAGATGTATGGATGATAGATACAACATGTGAGAAATAATGAGCTAATATAGGTAATAATGAGCTGCACATTTTGTTTGATGTGGGAGAATCATTTAGTTAGGAATGGGAAGTTTTTTCCCCTCTCTGTGTGTGTTCTTGAGAGTGAGAATCTGACCTGAGCAATGAGTAGTAAAGCAAACATTTTAACTGTAACAGAAAAGAGATTTATTTACAAGAAATGCATTATATGAATATCAAATGCGTACATTCTAACAAAAGAATCAAGGATAATGTGTTCTCTGCTTTTTGGAAACAAAGGTAGAAGGAAATGGTCTGACATGATCCATCTTTTAAAGAAAGGGAGACATGGTATAGTTCTCTATCAAACTATTTTGCCTCCTTTTGATCAGTAAGTTATGAGGGGCTGATAAGATCATGTGACAATGAGGGGCTGATAAGACCATGGAAGGAATTCACACTTCCAATAGTATCTATTCTCTTAGCCAGCTTTCATCAAATATTTTCCACTTTGCTGCTCATAATTTCCACTCATCATTTATTTATTAAATTCTATACCAATCATCTCACCTAAGTGACTCTGGGATGTTTGCAACAAAATAATCTTTTTTACTGTGGAAATGGTCTGGAGAAGGCAGCTCCTCAAATAACTGAATCCTATTTATATAGCCTACCATCTTGCAATCTCCCATGTCTGCACTTTTATCTCACTGCCTTGAATCTCCCAGGGTATATCTGTTAGGGTGAGAGTAATAAGGGTTCAATCTGGTTAGTATTCATTGGAAAAGACCCTGATGCTGGGAAAGATTGAAGACAAAAGGAGAAGGAGATGGAAAAGAATGAGATGGCTAGATAGTGTCACCGATGCAATGAACATGAATGTGGACAAATTCCAGGAGACAGTCGAGGACAAGAAAGACTGGCATGCTATGGTCTATGGGGTTGCAAAGAGTTGAACATGACTTAGTGACTGAACAACAACTGGCTAGTATTCTGTCACTTGTGTGTAAGCAAATAAAGAACTGAACTCAATTGGCTCAATGGTTCCATGTCACTCTTGGGTTTAGCCTGACAGATAACATGCATAAGTATCCGAAAACAAATACAGCTGTGAATTAGGTGTTTATGTCTATCTAAACACAATAATTTCTTTTGTGCCAGCAGCCTAAATGGAAATTAATTTTAAAAATTGTATACTATTTTATAGAAGCATCTCATTTTGCTCATCACATTGAACAGAAGAAATTCAGTTAACTACTCCACGACAGACAAAGTATGTCTGTTTTGTATTACATTATGGAGATAAATGTTGAGAGTAGGATCCTCAGAGTTCATTAAGAAATCATCAAGATTAACGATCAAAGATTTGTCCAGAAAATCATGGAAATAGATTCATAAATTGTGTGAAGGCCAATGGACCTTCTAAGTACAGAAAACATTCAGATTTCTGTCAGGGAAATAAAAAAACAACTAAATATTCATGCCTATCTTTCATATGAATCAGCTTTCGCATGAGTTAAAAAATGTGATCCTAATGCTTATAGAATTCACAAATTAGTAATTGTGGACTACATGTAAGGAAGCTATCCTTCTTGATGAAATAAAGGTAGAAGCACTTACAATGGAAGAGGGCTAAACAAAACATAAGTTTTTGTTGATAAATGCCTTCAGAGCAGCAAACTCTGCTTGTAAGATTAAGTAACAGATAAAAATATAATAATGGTACCCCAAGTTTTCTATCAAGCTTTTTATAATTTTTGTTAAGCTCTAAGTATATTTGTTAAAACCTTCTGTATTTGTTCAGTTTGTGTGTTTTATAATCATCTGAATAATTGAATTAAAATATTAGGCTTGTTGCTGTTTTAATTGGGTATTTAATGTTTAGGGTTTTAATATTTGTAATATAGTCTTTATCTTGTTTTAATTCTTTATTGGGAACCTTACAGTGTTTGATATAAGATGGACAACTATATAAATGTTATAAATAAATAAAAGAATACTCTAAGTAGAAGTCAGACAAAAATCTTATAAATTGTTTTAATTATACACTATCTTAATTAATGTGAATTTTAAAATATGTAGAACTTTTGTTGACCAAAGAAACAACTAATTAGCTTGATATAATTGTACACAAGGGATTGATAATTTGCAATGGTAAATAAATCATTGTAACCCTAAGAATGTTTCTGCTGTAATAATTTCATTGGATTTCTAATGAAGTCTTTTAATAAATCATCTAATGGTACTTTTTATCTTGTAGTTTTTCTGAAACTTTTTTGTCCCAAAAACTTTTAAAATTGATTGCAGCTTTTTATTCTTACCCCATAACACAAGGGATTATTAATAAGATTTTGTCTAAGCTCCCCTTTTTATTTGTAAAGTATAGAGAGATTGTCCTCTAACTTTTATTGTTTGATTTGTGCTTGTTTCCTTTACTAGACATGATTAAATAGGATAGTTTTATTCCTACTTTGATACATGTAGTCCTGTTTGTAGATAATATATTGCAGTGTTGACGAAACTTTTTGGCACTGAATGCCAAAATGGGAGCACACTGAGCTTCCAGCTTCTGGTCTTCGTGCATGCATATGTGCCATAAACATGGCATGCGCATGCTGGGAAGCTGAGCTTCCAGATTCTGGTGTGCATGCGTGCACAAAGACCAGATGGCTGGTGCTCATGCACATGCCAGAATCTGGAAGAGCAACGGGCAACAGCTGACGTGCCTGGAGAGATGGCTTTGCGTGCCACTTGTGGCACACATGCTATAGGTTCGCCATCATGGATATATTGAAATTGTTAAATTTTATTCTCTCAGGCAAACATTAATAAGAAAATAACTCATAGTGTTGGAATTCTTTGGAGGTGTAATATTGGTTGATTTAATGTTGCATCTGGAGGCTATTAAGTTTTGATTTGTTCTCAAAGCTTTTGATGGTGCCCAGAAGCAATAATTTATTAGAATATCTATTAAATAAAATGGAGGTAGCAATTGCAACAGATTTAGATAAATGGATCTCATTTAGATAAAAATAATACCTGTAAATGGATATCATTTATATCATACATGGCTCTCCTCTGTGCATTCTTCTTCTACTTGCTAGAGGTTTATTTGGGGAAACTCCTCTTCCTCTGAAAATTTCAATTACCAATTAGAGGATACATTCTAGATTTACACATATAGCATACAGATAAATGTCCCCTTCCCCTGGTGTTATTGAATGACAACCTATTCTATGGAATTTGCAATTGGCTTTATTTTATATTTCCAACACTCTTGGAAAATAGGGAATTACTCTTATTATGCCATCAAGAAAATATTATATGCAAGGACCTCACGAAATCCTTCTGGTGATGCTAAGGATTTGTTTGGGGGATTTTTTTTTGTAGTTTTTTAAAAAAAATTCTGATGTTATAGAGTACTCAAAGTTGGTTGGAATGAAGTGGCATAGGAAAGTAATTAAATAATTATATTTACACTTAAAAATAACAAAAGGCAATCACATTGTAATTAATGTGTCTTAATATTCCTTACCTATAAAGAGAATATAACAATGGATATATGTATATTATGCATTTTTGAAGATAACAAGACTGGGTTTTTTTGGTTGGATCTCCCCAACAGGATAGGTACTCACAATTATCCATGATGATGCCAAAATGATGAAATGTTTGTCATGACATCATGCAAAACATTTTGTCACTTGGACACTTCCCAATGCCCCGTAGATGCTCATTTTCCCTGGAGTTTGAAGGGTATACCTTAAATCAATGAATAGGATTACAGTAAAAAACAAACAAACATGTGCCAACAAGCTGGTGTCAACTCTTAGTAGGCACATAGATTTTCTCCACAATGATCCGTCATGGAGAAAATCTGATCTTTCAGGTTTTCTAATGGTACAACGCTAGAAATCTTGGCCCCATTACTGAATTCATCCACTTTGTTGCTAATTAATCTCTTCTCTTTTCTTCCACTTTCCCAGATTTAGAACCTTTTCCAGAGACCTAGGGCTTTGCATAATGTGTCTGAAATAGGATAATTTGAGCCTAACCAGTTGTGCTTCTAGGGAGAACTCTGCAAAAATATTGTTATTGAAAGATACAAAATGATCGCATCAGCTAGCAAAGCACCTGTTATGTCTAGCTAAAGGTCAACAGCTTTAAGGTTTCAGAATCCTGTCTAATATTAAAAAACTTAAACTTGGTTTTTTAAAAAAGTAAACCTCTATGAATTATGTATAAACAACAGTCAAATATAGTAGATAAGATGTTCAATAGCATTTAATATTTTACATTTCTTTAGATAATAATTAGACATGACTCCAAATATTGATATAATGAATTCATATCATGCTAAAGTGTCTTATTAGGCATATGCAATCATTCAGACCAGTTTATAACAGTGATGCAAAAGATTAAGATAATTAATAGGACAACAGAGCTGACTATAGAATCTTTTTGATTAATTGATTTTTGAATTTGATGCCATCAAGTTCACAAAGGTGTTGATTCTTACTGACTATATAAACCTTCTGTAGAATGATTTGTTCCAAATCTGGTCCTTCAGGTATTTTAATGGATGCACCTATTGTTCTTATAATCATCAATTTATCTTGTTGCTAGTCATGCTCTTCTCTTTTGTTCTTTCCTTGTATAGAGTTCTCAAGGGAGCTGAATCTTGGCATAATGTATCCAAAATATTATAATTTGAACTTGCTTATTTACTCCTCAAGCGAGAACTCTGGATTTATTTGGACCAATTTGCTTGTTTTCTTGGCTATACATGATATTCCTATATGAGCTTTTCCCAACATTAAACTTTAAAGTATTGACACTCTAGTCTCCATCAGAAAAGACTGTTGACTGCATAATTCTGGATCTTCTTATATGAGGATAGATGTATCACAGTGTCTGAATATCTTTTCCAAGGCTACCTACCAAATGCCAGACTGCAGTGTATTCCCTGTTTTTCATTATTATAGTTTGTAGATAATTTGCATTTTCATCTATCAAAGTAGTGTCATCAGTGAAGAGCAGGTGTTTGTTCTTTTTTCTTCCAATTTTAAACTCACATTCACCTACTTCCAATCCAAACTCCTTTAATATGTATCTTCTCAGCATATAGGTTTGAATAAATAAGTGAAAAGTATAGAATCAGGTTATTTTCCTTTATTCACCTGGAACTAGACTGCTTTGTCATGTTCCATTTAGATTTTGGCTTCCTTTCCTGTGTATAGGTTTTGAATGAAAACAAGGACAATGTTTGGAATTTCCTATTTTCCCTGGAATGTTCCAAAGCTTGACACTTTGACACAATTGAAGATTTTTCTATAATCAGTGATGTACGTTATTTTTGGTATAGTTTGGCTTTCTCAATTATCTAGCAATAGTGTCTCTTGTTCCTCAAACTTTTCAAAAGCAACTTGAACACCTGGCATTTCCCTTCCAATTTACGGCTCCAATTTGTAGTGGATAATCCTAAACATTATTTTGCTAATGTCAAGTGGAAAAAATCGATACTGCAAGGTTGGAAAGATATCCATTCTCAATCAGTTAAATTAGTGGTCTGAAGAATTTACTTTTTTTTTTTTTTACATTTGAACGAGCATTTAACAGCTGGCAGGCAACTAGAGAATCAATAGAAATTTGGACAATTGTTCTTCAATTTTCTCTATTGTTAAATATATAATAATTATTATCATTAATAATTGTTGTTCTTATGGTGGTGGAGGTGATCTTTGAGTCAACTTTGACCCCTGATGACTCTATGGGACAATCCCTGCATTTTTCTTGGCAACATTTTCATAAATGGTTTGCCATTGCCTTCTTTCAGGATATTTTTTATTTCCCTATCAAGGACTAAGACAGTGACTGGTTCAAAATCCTTTATTTTCATAGATAACAATTAACTAGAACTTATTTCCATGCTCTGAGTCCAGTGATAGGATTATATTACACCAAACTGACCCTCATAATTATTACTAATTAAATGATAATAAATTAAGTGTATCACATGACAGGGTGATGAATGGGTACTCCTTGTTTTACAACCAGAATGGAGTTTGGAATTATGAATGTAAGATGATACAGTCATAAATCAAGGCACAACACGACGACCTGATTTTGCAACATTTTTTGCAGTGGTCATTAAGCGAGCCTTGTGATAATTAAGTAACTTCATTTTCCCCAATGGGCACTTTTTTCATAAAACCAGAAGTAAACACTGGAAACTGGCAAAAATATTGCCCATCATGTTCATTGTGATTTGACTGTAGGATGCTGCAAACAGCTATCAAGGTGAGCTGGTTGCCAAGTGCCCAAAATGAGATAATGTGACTGCTGGGAAAGGTGTCCATAATAACTTTGAAAACAGGATGTAAGTAGCTTTGGTAATAGGTTCATCATAACTTCAAATGGCCTTTAAATAACTGGTTGTAAGTCAAGGACTATCTGTATGTAAGACTAGTTTAGACTGCAGGCTCTAGTTAAACTGCAAGGATTATCTTCCCTCTCTTTGTTCTTTCTTCCTTTATTTTTGTGTAAAAAAATATAAGATGTGAATTGTATGAGAACAGGTTGAGACACAGGAAATAATGACCTAAAATGGTGAGATTTTTTTTTACATGGATTTCTTCATTGAACATCAAATTTTTATATTTCTGAAGAACAATTGAATTAGAAATGAGATCTTTATATATAATTTAAATAAATTAAGTACATATAGATTTCTGTCAATTGCACAGTATCCTTTAAAAGTTCTTCTGAAGTTTAAAACATATACTTGGGTTTTTCCTCAATGGCATTTAATTGTCTTAGTTTAGTTGTCTACATTTTAAGAACCAAAGTTTCATGTCATGTTGAGAGCTCTCCTGCACATTTTCTTGACTGTTGCCTTGAATTTCTGTCCCAAAGTCTGTCATGATCATGTTGCTGACTAAAGTCTCTTCTTTGTTGTATTTATTTATTTTTTGTCATATTTTACAATCAATTTTACATTCATTGTGATATATCCATCCATTTTATAACCAAGGGTCTCTAGATGGCATACAACAAAGTTAAAAGCAATATAGACAAATGAATATTAATAGTATTAATATTAAAAATTTAAAGTTATAAAGGGTGCAAAAGTAAAATAGAACAAAAAGAGTTTAGGTAAAGAGAGGGTATTGATACTGGAGTCATCTTAATATTTCACTAATCTTGTGGCATTTCCTCTTATTATATCTTCTTATTATAAACAAATCCTCCCATCTTTTCTTTCACCCATCTCCTCCCACGTATGACTATATGACTGTTGCTTGTATCCTAACGATTTTTATTGACTGTTTCTTAGTATGATTTGATTGCTTATTGTACCCTATGACTATTATTAAGTGTTGTACCTTATGATTCTTGACCCTTGATGAATGTATCTTTTCTTTTATGTACACTGAGAGCATATGCACCAAGACAAATTCCTTGTGCGTCCAATCACACTTGGCCAATAAAGAATTCTATTCTATTCAACAAAACTAAATGGGTGATTAAAAAAAAACCCTCAGATAATAAGAGTAGTTCTGCTTGATTTCACTGGAGGCCTCCTTCAGTGGTAGAACATCAACCTAAGCTGTGGGAATCTACTGTCAGGAGAATCAAGTTTAGCTGGGCTGGTTTTATTCCACAACAGTCATACAAAAAGACCAACTTCAATCTCAAACTGCAGATTATCTTCCTTATGTATTTCTGGATTGCTACATGGGTGAGTGGGACAGTGATGGTAATCCCTAATATTCAATATTTCCTAATATATATGGAAAACCATTTGTCTCAAACTGAGAGTGCTGTGGGGGTGGTGATGGGAAATTTATTGCAATAGCTTGGTTTACAGCCTGGCAGTGTGGAAGACAATTATTTTCCAAATGAAAACCATACTAGATGACAAAAGAAGGCATTTACATTTGGAGTGTAACAAATGTTTTAAGAGTTTTTTTTTCAAGACAGTGATTATTTCGACAAACATAAAAACTACACAACTCTGTTTATTTTTAAATATTGATGCTGTCACTATTAATACTAAACACTGAGTTAGAATTCACACATCGAGGGTGACATCTGAATGTGTCTGCTTGATATCAAAACAACACCCCTGAGGAGCATTGTTTTGACAGATTTAAACAGGCTGTGTGCCGTGTGGCTTGGTGGGCTGATCAAACAGCTTAGAACCTGGAATTGTGAATTTCACCTCTTTATGACAACTCCTCCAGAAACACTGGGAAGCCACTTATCTTCCTCTGTTTGTTAGGGCTGATTCCCAGAACTTCTTCCAAGGAGAAGGACTTTGCAAGAAAAAGGAAAGTATTCCTTGCATGGTGCCAGGAATTGAAAACAAGAGCAGCCCTTAGCTAAACCCAAACCATAGTCACCCAAGGCAACAAACATGCCAGTTCTTTGGTTAATGGTTATCCTAAGGATCCACCAAATGGATCATAGTTATCTTCCCCCTTCCGGGGGTCCTATTTCATAAGGGCATGACCTCTGCTAATGAAAAGTCTCTTGTAAGGAAAGCAAACTCCACTTGCCTATAATATGTTATAAAGAAGGATTTGTTCCTTGCAATTCCATAAAGATAAGACTGAGAGACTGGCAGCCCATGCCTAGAAAGTTTATAGATTAGAAGTACAAAGGAGATAATTGGTGCCATTTTGCACCTAGTTGGGCATGCCCTGTACCTAACTTTAGCTTTCCCTGTAGTTAGTTCCCAAACCCCAGAAGCATAACTGTTTGTGCAGGCAAATGGGTGAATGTTTGGAACTGATAGTTAAAAAACTCCAAAACTTTGTTTGTAGAAGATAGTGTTGCTGGGCTTATTATTGTTGGTCTTCAGAATATACCCTTGATTTGTCTAGATAATTTTAGATTTTTAAGCTACTGTTTGCTTTATGTACTTATTAATAACATTTTTATAGCTGTCCGTCTCACAAAATAGCAATTCTGGGCAGCATACAACAGTTTTATGGTTATACAGTACTATAATTATATTTGTTGTTCTTATTATTAGTTGATTTTTGTGGTTATTGTTGGTGTGTGCTTTGCTTATATTAAATTGTCATTTTCCCAAACTCTTTTTTTTAAACAAATGATAGTGTATGTTTCAAGCTAAATGTGTAGGTAAGCTCCTGAAGGTGTGAAAAATATGAGAAGACTTCTGCAGATGTACAATTTTCTCCCTGTCTCCCTGCGATGCTTAATTGTAAGTAAGCTAGAATCTTCTTATTAGGTATATGTAAAAACAGCAATTTTAAGCATATGCAAAGAAAAATGTTTTAAAATAGCACTGAGAAAAATGAACTTCAGAAAGTCAAGGAATGAATAATGGGTATGAAAAGTCAAAAAAAGGGGAACCCCCCCCCCACCTCTCCAGTTCATTTTGTGTTCAAAATGTAGTGAGATGAAGAGTCACAACCCCCTGTAGTATGGGCAGTCAGTGGGAACTTTGAAGACTGAATATGTTAAATACATGTTTTATTGAAAATTTAGGATTGTAGGGACTTTTTTCTTCTCCCATTTATTTTATGTCATCATTGCTATGTTTATTCTTCATTGTTGTCTATCATATTTCCCCTCTTGTTTTAAACATTTTTCTTTATAATCTCCCAAAGTTGTTGAGAGTTGGGCAGAATGCAAAGTAAATAAATAAATACCTAGGATTATATCACAAAATGAATAAAAACATCACAGATTTTAGATATTTAGACTTAACACTGGACTGTAAAATGTTCTAACATATATTTGCAAATATTGAATTCAATTTATACATTGTGTCTAAAGAGATTCTTGCCTATGGATGTGTTATTATGTCTTAATGAAAAGTCTGCGTGTTCATATGCGTGCACTGTCTATAGTTCTTTGGAATGAAGTACTTTACAATAATCTATTTGTGTCAAAAAGCTTTTCCAGCTCATTAGATCATCTTCCCAGATAAGTGAATAAAAGATACTAGACACTTTGAACTTCTTTATTTCCCATCCTTATCCTGTTAATTCTTCATTTACATTTGTGATATTGACTCAGGATGATTAATCTGTGTTATTTGCCTTCTACTCTGAATAGACATATTGGTTGGTGGCAGGTGACTTGTAAACATGTAGAATAATCATGCAATTTGCACCACAGGGGTGCAAAAATGGTTCTGATTTGTCAATAACATTTTTATGGCTCCTCTTACCTCATCAGAATGAATAGGGCACTGAAAAGCCCAAAGCCTAGAATGGATCTCAAGCTGATATTCTGCGGCCCTGCTTACCTATTTCAACCTCATTTCTTTTTTGATTTGGGCCCTGCCATGATCTGAATGCTCTACCAATCCTAGGCCAGATGAACGTTATTTTTGTTTTTGAAGAACTGGTAACTCCATCTCAGGAAAGAGAGAACTATGGTTGTTAGATTTTTGGTGCACAATTCACAATTTATTTTAGCATTTTGAGATAAGAGCAGAATGAATAAATACATTTTTTTCCCGTTATGTTCTCACTTCAAATTTTGACATGAAGTGAATGTCACCAAATTGATTCAAAAATAAATCTGGAATAACATTTTATAGAAATAAATAGAATCAGCATTCAAATTACTGCAGCTCCTCTTTATCCTCCTCTGTATGCACCATATGAAATAACATTTCTCACTTCCAACAAGTAAATCTCTTTTTCTTTTGTTCCACCCTGGCTGTAAAAGAACTTGTAAAAATGAGTTTGTGCTCAGCTGGTATGCATGGGAGACGAAGGGGATCTCTTTGTTCCTGTCAATACAGTTCAGCCAAGAGGAAAGTATCATGAGCAATCTTCCCCCCAAAAGCTGGGCAGCCTTTATTGTATCTGTAAAATTATCTTTCTGCAGAGTGATTTGTTGCAAAGTTCTATTTATTTGTTTATTTTATCTTTGAGCCCATCTATGGCCATTGGAAGCTGATCCCTAATCATCTTGACCAATTTGTGTTGAATCTATCCAGAACCATGCAAGCATGCAAAATCTATAATAGAAATTTTCAGCTTCAACTGATATGTATGGAAATGAGGAAAATGATTTGTTAGGAGGATTGGGTGGCTGCGTAGTTTTTATCCCATGACCAGTTTTGAATCCTGACTGACAGGTGTCCAGATAATCTCTTTTTTCTAGAACTTTCTGAAATGAACTGCCATCATTTTCTCAACAACATACTCCCAAAAGAGAAGATTAGATATAGCAGATAATTTATCAAAATCTGCTGGATCCAAGATGGACTATTTCTGGATCCACACATTCCCTTTAAAATGGCAACATTACTCCTTCCTACAACAATAATTCTACAACCCAGCAACTCATGTCCCACCTGATTGCAAAAAGAAGCCAGAAGGCCATGGCTCTCATCCAAAGGTAACTTAATTCATGCCTTAAAGATCCCTTTTCTCAAATCAATATACTCAGAAGAATCCAAAATAATATCACAAGATCTAGTTTTATTTTAAATTCTCTTCAACTGACATCTAGTCTAGAGTAAATAAAATATTTTTGTTTCTGTCAAAATACTCCACAAAGACATCTGGCCTGCAGGGGTTTTGTCCTGTCCATTCTCCCCCCTCCAAACACTCTTGGTAACAGCTGCTGGGCATAAATCTGAGGACACAATAAGTGTGGAAAAGAATATGATAAAATCCAAAACATCCTCTCCATAACATCTGAAACAGGAGATGTTGCACATATTTTGAATTAATAATGGGATGCAGTGATGGAGTGGATGATCACCAATAAACTGAGGTTGAATCTTAATGATGGCACCGTTATAAATTAGGTTTGGGAATCAAGGAAGTTTATCTTTCTAAACTGGATTGGATTACTTTGAGAAGAGATATATGTTTCGATGGTATTCTCAGAGTCATAATTCTCTTCAAAAACCTAATTAGTGTCCATAGCTAGGCATGTCTATTGCAGACTAGGTTGGTATATCACTTCCTGAAAATACTGTTTCATTCAGTTGTTCATGTAACTTTATTGTTAGGTTCTGAAATGTTCTCTGTATGGGCCTTGATGTCAATCTAGTGAGATGAAAACTGCCTGCCCAGTAGATGCTGAGATGATGCTGGCATGTTTTTTGGATCAATCTGAGCATGGAGCATGGTGAATCCTGAGGAAATTGATGGATATTCTGTGCTATTAGAATAGCCATCTGTAGATTTGATCATCTCATTTGTCTAGGGAAAGCTGCCAGAAAGGGGACAGGAGACTGGGTCCAGCAGGGAAGATATTTTTTTGAGGAAGGAACATTTGGCTTTACCCATTGAAAGAGGTGGTGATAGATCCTTTCTTCCAGAAGCCACTGCTCAGTCCTGAAGTTTTAGAAAACAACCATCCAATCTCCATCTTTCCTTTTGGGAAAGGTTGTTGAGAAATTGATTGTCTCACACATACAGAGAATCATGGAAGAAAAGCATTATCTGGACATTTATTTATTTGAAGCCAAGATGGCGCTGACGACGGCTGTCTTGGTGAAATGCTCTCTAATGGTTTCTTTATTCCTTATTATTATCTGCAATTCACTACGGATTTCATATTCACGAGACCATCTGCTAAGAATTAGGCAATGTTTCCTTAAGGAGCAGCTTTCTGATTCTCCACCCCCACCTGTCTTTGCAAACACGGAGGAGATTCTAATACTTTAGATCACTGCTACACAACAGTAAAAGATGCTTATAGGTCTTTACCACGAGCAGCTGTGGGACACTCTGACCACTGCATGATTCACCTTGCACCTGCCTACAGACAAAGACTTAAAACCATTAAACCAACAATTAAATCAGTGAAGACTTGGTTGGATAAGGCAAAGCTGAAAACTCCAAGCCTGCCTTGATTGTACTGATTGGAATGTTTTTGAAGATGCCTCTGCAGACCTAGATGAGCTCACAGATACTGTAACATCATATGTTAGCTTCTGCGAAGACTAATGTGTACCAACAAGGAACCTGCAAATATATAGTAACAATAAACCCCGGTTCACAGCTAAACTGAAGCAGCTACATTGTTCCAAAGAGGAAGCCTACAGAAAAGGTGACAGAATGCTATACAACCAGGCCAGAAACATATTAATGAGATCAGAGCAGCAAAAAGAAGCTACTCTGAAAAGTTAAAGAATCAATTCTCAACAAATGAACCAGCAAACATGTGGAAAACTCTTAAAAATCTCTGGCTTCAGCAAACCTCCTTCCCAGGCAGAAGGAAATCAACAACTAGCAGATGACCTGAATGTTTTCCTACAGGTTTGAAAAAAAACTACAGCCACCTATCTCCACAATCCACATCTCAAATACACCAACAACAGCCAAGCCTCCTACAACTGGCCCCAATCCATTGCGCTCACAACCTCTGGTGATCACAGAAAACGAAGTGCAAGATCTATTACACAGACAGAAGCCAGGAAAAGCACCAGGGCCAGACAAGATAACTCCTTCTTGCTTAAAAGTCTGTGCTGACCAATTGGGCCCCATCTTCACCTGAATCTTCAATAGATCAGTAGAGATGTGCTATGTTCCTTCCTGCTTCAAACGTTCTACCATCATCCCAGTGCCAAAGAAGCCCTCCATCAAGGAACTGAATGACTACAGACCAGTTGCTCTAACATCTGTAGTTATGAAAATCTTTGAAAGGCTTGTGCTGTCCCACCTGAAAACCATCATGGATCTGCTGTTAGATCCCATGCAGTTTGCATACTGAGCAAATAAATCGACAGATGATGCTGTTAACATGGCTCTGCATTAATCCTACAACAATCTCCAAATACCTATGCAAGGTTCCTCTTTGTAGACTTCAGTTCAGCATTCAATACCATCATTCCAGACACTCTTCTAAGTAAATTAAACCAACTAGCGGTACCTGGACGCACTTGTAAGTGGATCATAAGCCTCCTAACAGACAGGAAGCAGCAGGTGAAGCTAGGCAGAATCACATCCGATACCTGTACAATCAGCACAGGGGCCCACCAAGGCCCACCCCTATCTCCACTTGTCTTCCAATAACTGCATCAAACGATCCATCTGTTAAAATACTGAAGTTTGCTGATGACACAACAGTGATTGGTCTCATTTGAGACAACAATGAATCTGCATACAGACAGGAGGTTATACAACTTACCTCATAGTGTAACCGGAACAATCTGGAACTGCACACACTCAAAACCATAGAAATGGTGGTAGACTTTAGAAGAAACCCTCCCATACTACCACCTCTTACAATACTAGACAACACAGTATCAACAGTAGAGACCTTCAAATTTCTAGTTTCTACTATATCACATGACCTAAAATGTACACCTAACATCAAAAACATCATCAAAAAAGCACAACAAAGAATGTTCTTTCTGCGCCAACTCAAAAAGCTCAAACTGCCCAAGGAGCTGCTAATACAGTTCTACAGAGGAATTATTGAGTCTATCATCTGCACCACTATAACTGTCTGGTTTGGTTCTGCAACCCAACAGGACAGACACAGACTTCAGAGGATAATTAGGACTGCAGAAAAAACAATTACTACCCACCTGCCTTCAGTTGAGGACCTGTATACTTCAGGAGACAAAAAGAGGGCTGTGAAAATATTTATAGACCCCTCACATCCCGGACATAAACTGTTTCAACTCCTTCCCTCAAAACGACGCTATAGAGCAGGGCACACCAGAACAACTAGACACAAGAACGTTTTTTCCCTGAAAGCCATCACTCTGCTAAACAAATAATTCCCTCAACACTGTTCAACTATTTACAAAGTGTACACTACTATTACTGTTAATCTTCTCATTACTCCTTATCACCCATCCCATCCCACTTGTGATTGTAGGACTGTAACTTTGTTGCTTGTATCCTTACGATTTATATTGACTGTTTCCTAGTATGATTTGATTGTTGATTGTACCCTATGACTATCATTAAGTGTTGTACGTTATGATTCTTGATTCTTAATGAATGTACCTTTTCTTTATGTATACTGAGAGTATTTACACCAAGACAAATTCCTTGTGTCCAATCACACTTGGCCAATAAAGTATTCTATTCTATTCTATTCTATTCTATTCTATTCTATTCTATTCTATTCTATTCTATTCTATTCTATTCTATTCTATTCTATTCTATTCTATTCTATTCTATCAGTCAGGTTTCAGGAATTCATAGAAACTACACCGACCACCTTTGTAGATGACATGTAGCATGGTTGAAATAGGGGAATGTAGTATGGTGTCTTAGCAGTTTTCAGTATAATTGTTACCATTCTGGACTGTCTCTGAGACCGGAAATGAAAATAATTGTTTATGGTAGTTCCATTTCTTCCTGAGGGCCCAATTTCAATCAGTAGTAATGGTGTGGAGGGAGCAATTGTGTCTGCTGGAATTCCAATGTGGAGAGATTTGCCATTTCTCTATTCTTATTTAATATCTACATGTAAATGCTGTGAGAAACTCTCAGTTAGCCCATGGTGAGGTATTATCAGTACATAAATGGTACCTGGTTATAGCTCTCTGGGCAAACAGGTCACATGCCAACATATATAAAAATAAGATAAACACCTGCAGCCTCAAACCATTTGAGGGGCTTTGGATCTCACCACAGTACTTTGAATTTGGGCTAGAAGTTTATTAGCAACATATGCAATTTCTTAAAAACTGGTGAAAGATGGTTTCTAATGGTTTGTTTTGCTACTACATTTTATACTAGTTATAGATATATGAATAATTGAAACCTGGGAGACACGACTTCTCAACTGGAAAGAGATTCTATACTCAACTGATTTTACTGTCATCAAAAGAATAAAATAATTATTGTCCAGTCCTATTTTCATGCTTTGCTTAACTGATCTTGTTCCTCTTTAGCGCTACATTTCGAAACATAACCTGGCTAGCAAGGGTCTTGCATAGCATTCCAATATATATATATAAGTCTTTCATTGCAGTTTATGGAATAGTATGCCTGACAAATTTATTCTGCTTATACATCTTTCAGTCAATTAATTATCTGTGATCAGGGGCAGTGTACACTTTGATTCCTTAGTCCAGCTTTATGTTATTAAAAAAGCATGAGTCTTTCCCATCCTTATGTTCAAGAAAGCTGAAAACCTTTGTAGTTGGGAGAACAGGAAGCTTATAGACTACACAGCATCACAGAACATTCCAGTAACTACCATACGTGAGACAAAATTTTACATAAACAAGTGACTAACAATGATAGCAGTTTCTATTTTCTTCCCATTTGGTACAGTACTGCCTATTTCACTGAAATGCATTTATATCTTCCCGCTGTCTCTGAAACTGTCTGGAAATAAGGTAAGCAAAAAGGGAAAATGACCTGGATTCTAAAATGCTTGAGCCTAGTTGCAGCCTGACTGCTATTCCTCATATTTACATTCATTTGCAGCTTAAATAATATCAGGTTAGAGATTACAAAGTTACAAAGACAGCCCCCTTCCTCTTGCTCACATCCTTTTCTAATGAGTTTGTATAGGGGTTTGAGCTGACTCATATTTGAATCATGATGGAATTTTATTATTCATGAAGCTTTCTGAAAAGGTGATTCATTCCAATAAAATATTCTTAAACTGAATCATGGTTGGAGTTCACTCGTAACTACTTGAAATGTAACTCCAGGTTGAATAAAGTCAACTTAATTTAGATTCCTCTTTTATATCCCATTGCAACGTTTTGTGATGGAGAGCTATTTTTGTAAGCATGAGTGGATGGGCACCTTCATGTTTGGGCTGGAGATCATCTGTGCTACATGAATCTTTGCTCAAGACATTCATTGGGTATCCACAAATATGTCCTTTAATTCTCACGTCATTCACCTAAAGAATTATGTATTGAGGTTGGAAAACAGAGCTAGTTGGACCTGTCTTGGCCTGCCGTTGTTTTTATTATCTTAGGTGTTGGCTGAAATTCATTTAGCTGCTTGCCTAAAGATCCCAGCAGTCTGAGAACTTCTACAAATAATATGCAGTGACAACTACTGACAGAAATAATAACTGGGGCTTTAGAGCAGTAAAATACCTGCCTTTCTGACAAGTGTTGAGAAGTGACAGAAGATGGCAGAGCTGTGCCACCAGATCCAGTGGGGCAGGGTTGCTGCCACAGAGCCATGGTGAGTTAATAGAAGGTCTCTTCAAGGATGAAAAATAATAATTAAACACTGCTTGTCAATTAATGCCAGCCTAAAAAAGGCTCTACACTTAGATTAAGTGAGGAGCATGGGTTGCTTGAAAACAGCAAGAAAAGAGGAAGAAGAGTGGCATGGAATAACAGACGAGAGACACTGAAAACAGAGTAATTAAACACACATGCATTTTCTCAGAGTTGGGGCACTTGTATTTCTAATTAGAATTTCAGTGTAGGAGCCTAATTTAACCTTAGGGAGTCTTTATATTCATGTCACTGTTGTGCACAGCAATCAGACTGATGCTTGCATCTGATAAGCACATTTAGATTGTACTTTGCTTATGGTAAAAGTCTGTTTTCTGTTTTCAGAACTATAGGAATAGTCCAACAGTCTGTAATCTAGCAGAAATTGCCATCCTGAAACTGCAATATAATAAGTAATTTTACAAAATGCAGTGCTCAGGGGTGGGATTCAAATTTCTTAACAACTGGTTCTGTGGGCGTGGCTTAGTTGGTGGGTGTGGTTTGGTGGTCATGTGACTGGGTGGACGTGGCTTGGTGGTCATGTTATTGGCTGGGCGTGGCCAACTCAATATCACTCACATCGAGGCACTCATCTCCTCGCCTGGCCTCTCATGACTGTGGGGATGCTGCAACAGTTATAAGTGTGAAAAATGGTCATGTCATTTTTTTCAGTGCCACTGTAACTTTGAATGGTCACTCCACACAAGCAAAGTACCAGCAAAGGAGGGGAAAAAAACTCCAGAGATGTTCCTGAGACAGGAAGTCTAGTCCTGCCAAGAATGTAATAAGGGTTAACGGAGAGGCAGTTTCCGTAAGCAACACCAGAATGTTTCCTTCCTGCCTTCCTTACAGGATTAGGCCAGTAATTTCTTCTAACAACTGCTTAGAATGTTAACAACCGGTTCTAGCGAATAGATGCGAACTGGTAGAATCCCACCCCTGGCAGTGCTCCTATGGAAGATAATTTCCAAGAGAATTTACAGTATTTATGCAGGATTTAACCTGTCCTATCATACTTTTTGAGATACCATATTTTGGCATATTTACAATATGCGAATTTACTTACAAAAGACTGTTTTGCTCTAACTCTTTAAGTAAGAGGTAGGCACCTAGGATTATGCTTGGAAGAAGATAAAAAAGTGTTGAGCGCAACAACTTGAGAAAAATATTATTTTGATATTGCTACAGAGGTGAGAGGGTAATAGATTGGTGATATCTAT
Source organism: Notechis scutatus (assembly GCF_049901735.1). Classification (NCBI taxonomy): domain Eukaryota; kingdom Metazoa; phylum Chordata; class Lepidosauria; order Squamata; family Elapidae; genus Notechis; species Notechis scutatus. Next base: position 285,743,944 of record NC_142009.1, on the reverse strand, counting down.
AGAGAGATTGACTATCTTAGAACCAATCATAAGTATTACCATAATTATAACAAGTTCATAAATACTTTAGTTAATACTGTAACTGGATTCATGTCTATTGTGAAATAAATCCCATTTAATTTGATGGAATAATGTCAGTTAAATGGATGTAAGATTGCAGCCTAAAATAGCAGTGGTTTCTAAGAAGCCTTTATCATATTGAACAATCTCTCAATTTTCTTGTTTCCTACCCAAACTGGATTTAACATATCTTTCCTCAAGAAACTAGAAAGTCACCTTTGCAAGTCAGGTAACTTCAATTGAAAGGATCAGGTTTTATAGCTAGGGTTTCTTTAAAAACAGTGTAAAAAGCATCACATTTTGATGTTATCATTGATAGTGTTGGACAATATTATATCCTGGATTAAGCTTCTCAGCAAGCCCACTAGCAGAGTAGATTCATCACCAGTGTCATGCAAGCTGTAATTCTTGCAGCGGTGACTTTATTCCTTAGTCACTACCTTTGACTTCTCTTTAATTATAGCTGATGTGTACAAAAACCACAAGAAAAAAAAATAAGATTTCATCCTTTCAATGTCCATTGTCCTAGGAATGCACTCTTAATATTCCAGGTAGGTTTAAATAAATAATTGTTTATAAAATAAATTTAAAAGAATAACATTTGGGTTCCATTCAATTTATATCAAGAAGTTACACTTCCTACATTCTACTCCCGATATTTACACATCATGCCAATCATAATGTATTGTACTTTTTAATTCTTAGTATAAGGTATTACTTTTGGATCCTTTGCCTAATGTATAATTCTCAGCAGTGAGACTAGGGAAACAAGTTGTGGGTGCTCCATCACTGGAGGTTTTTAAAAAGAGCTTGGACAGCAATTTGTCTGGAATGGTATATAGGGCATGGGTGTCATATTTGCAGCATCAAATATGCTGTCACGTTGCTTTTCTGATTTTGTACTTTTTTTTTTCTTTTGCATGTACCAACAAATCTATGGAGATTCTCAGTCATCCAGGTTATGGTTGTCTCATGCTTTTTCAAGAGGCAACTGGACTTTCTTGTTTTTCTCTGAAGACTTTTCACTTCTCATCCAGGAAATTTCTCGGGTGAGAAGCAAAACGTCTCCAAAGAAAAATAAGAAAGCCCAGTTGCCTCTTGAAAAGCCACCTTTGGGACATGTATCAACAAGATACTATGATCCTAAACAAAAATATTCACATGTCTACATGTGCCCCGTTTTTATACTTAGTCACATTCTAACTGAGAAGACATTGATTGATATATTCACTTGACATACTACATGGCTTTTTCATTGAAAGTTGGGGTAGAAATCTGTATCATCATCAATCATCATCATCATCATCATCATCATCATCATCATCATCATCATCATCATCATCACAATTGCTACTGCCACCACCCAATTTCTTTTCCAAAGATAAATACATTTGGTAAAGTAGCCACATGTGTCTCAACAAATGATGACCAAAAAAAGGGACAGATTTTCATATCCTAATTTATATACAGTACATAGGATAAAATAAAATCCCATTTAACATACCTTATCCATTGTATTCCCTTTCTTCAAGTTCCCTCAATCTTCCACAACATGGTAACTTTTTCCAATCCATCATTTGCTAGTATCCGAGTGCCTGCAAATGATTGTCTCGAGAGAACAATCAGCCTTTATTTAGTTCAGAACTTTTTGTTTGGTTTCTCTTGTGGTCCCGGATACTTTTGTTCATGATCACTTAATCAGATGCTTCAAATCCTTTAAAAGAGGATTGATCTTTATAAGTTAGGAAAATTTGTCACCCTAGCCATTGGTCAGTCAGGCTGAACAAAGATCAAAGCAAATATTTCAAGCCAGGCAATGTCCGAGGATGTCCCCAATGTTCTGTAAACCCATAAGGTGAATTTAGCACATTTATTGGTAACTGTGAACACATTGCTCGTTCAATTACATATTTTTCCAAATAGACTCGTTAGGGATAAAAAGCGATCATTTTTACAAATATATCTTGTATTTTCTCACATTTTCTTAGTGTGTCTTCACATTTTATTAACAATATTTTATAATTTAGACTATGGTGTGCATATTGAAGCATTGAAATAGAAACATTACTTTGAGTAATGACAGTGATACTCAATGTACTGACACCTTTTCTGACTAATTTGAATACATTTGTGCCTGGGCCCATTACCAGATATGTTGGAAGAGACTGTGTAGCACAGTATACACACATGTAACATGCACATCTGTGTTATTCAAAGAAAATATTGTTCCCGCAATCTGAACATATGGTGAATAAAATATATTATATTCTTCTAATTTGTTTGGATAATTAAGATATAGAGCAACAATGCCCAACATTGAGGTTTGTTTAGACCTCCACCCTTACTTGGATTTGGGGTAACATTTTAGAATATAATATGAACTTCCCAGAATGGGTGGGCAGAACAAAATGAAATGAATTGAATAATACATACTATCCCTGCTCCCTGTGTATTTAATATTTCCTTTTAAACAGTAATTAAAAATTACAATTGAGCAACAATTTGTGAAAGGATTCAGGGACTTTAAGAACAATTTAAGGCTCTAAGACTGTAGAAGGTTGCATAGTCCAATTGGAGAATAATATATTAGGAATGTTTGGTTGCATTGTTTTGCACTGCAGTCTTTAATTACTGAAATATCTTGAGCGATAAGAAAGAGATGGAACAAAAAAGATAGTTGCTGTTGCACTAGTTGTTAAAAGGAAATGTGCAATATCTTGATTTGGATACTAAAATCTTATTCTGCATTATCAAAATACATGATTGGAAAATGTTATGGGGGATTTGAATTAATGTATCTAATGGTTCTGATGCATAATTCATGTGGATGTTATGTCACAATTAAGATGCATTGATGATGTAGATATTATTTCGCTTATAAATTAAAGGTTATGCAAAGCCTGTATTATGTTCATAATAGGATTATATTATGAACAAATAATCAAACACAATGATCATACAATAACCCTTTGCTTATGTTATTTGAAAAACAACAACAGTATAATTAAACTGAGACATAATAAGAAATAGCAGTACACATATTGCTGGACAATGTGAAGATTTTCAAAGTTTGCACCCGCTCAAATCTGCTGCAAACTATATTTTCTAAAAGCTCAATACTATAAAATGCTCAGATCCCTCTTGATACCAAATAGAAAGAGAATGAAGATATATTAACTGAGTTTATTAATATCTGATTGAGTTTCCATAAGTTTATAAACATCCTTGTAAAACATTGCAGGAAAACTTATTTCTCATGGGTCATTGGTCATTGGTCATTGGGCAGGCTAGAACTACAGTGGCCCCTGAGTAATAAAGTCGCTGACATTTGAAGATGTACCATATTTTTTGCACTATAAGATGCACCTGACTATAAGACACACCTAGGTTTAGAGGAGAAAAATAAGAAAAAAAAAAAATCAGGCGGAGCCTGAGAGGACCACAGATAGGTGTCCTCTCATATGCCAGCTTTGCCTATTGACTTCTGCACTGTGGAAAAGAGACAGAAAAGGTGGGCAATGACAAAGACAGAAGAGGCAGGGGTCAGCTCTGTAAAAGGATCCCGCCACCATAGCCCGGCTGCTATTCACCAAAGGACCGACACCGACACACAGACATTTCCACCCACTTTTTTTTTGGAGGGGGGGTGTATTATGAAGTGAAAAATATGGTAACCATAAGCCTGATTACATCATCATGTCACTATTTAAGAATTTTAGGAATATCAAAGTGTGCCCTGGACCTTTCCTTTTCACTACTGGATGAAGGGATCCAGAGAATCTGGTCTGCAGAGGATACAGACTGAAATATGGCCATTGGGACAATGGGTGATTGATTTAACAGATTTAACAGATAATCAGATTTGGAAGGGACCTTGTAGGTCATCTAGTCCAGGGGTCTCCAACCTTGGCAACTTGGCAAAGCTGGCTGAGGAATTCTGGGAGCTGAAGTCCACAAGCCTTAAAGTTGCCAAGGTTGGAGACCCCTGATCTAGTCCAACCCCCTGCCCAAGTGGGAGACCCTACACAAATGGCACTCCAATCTCTTCTTGAAAGTCTCAAGTGATAGCACTCCCACAACTTCCGAGGGCAAGGTGTTCCATTGGTTGATTGTTCTCACTGTCAGAAAGTTTCTCCTTATTTCCAAGTTAAATCTTCCTTGTTCAGTTTCCATCCATTATTCCTTATCTGGCCTACAGGCGCTTTAGAAAATAGCTTGACACCTTCCTCTCTGTGGCAGCCCCTCAAATATTGGAAGACTGCTATTATGTCTCCCCTGGTCCTTCTCTTTATTAGACTAGCCAAGCCCAGTTCCTGTAACCGTTCTTCTTGTTTTAGTCTCCAGTCCCTTAATCATCCTGGTTGCTCTTCTCCATACTTTTTCTAGAGTAGCAACATCTTTTTTATAATGTGGTGACCAAAACTGGATTCAGTACTCTAGGTGTGGTCTTACTAAGGCTTTATAGAGTAGTATTAGTACCTCACTTGATCTTGATTGTATCCCTCTGTTAATGCAATTTAGGATTACATTAGCTTTTTTGGCTGCTGCTGCACAATGCTGGCTTATATTTAGCTGGTTGTCCACTAAGACTCCAAGATTCCTCTCACAGTTACTGCTATTGAGCCTGGTTTCACCCAGTCTATATGTGTACTTTTGGTTTTTCTTGCCTAAGTGTAGGACTTTACTTTTCTCTACATTGAATTTCATTTTATTAGATATGGCCCAGTGTTCTAGTCTGTCAAGATCCATCTGGATCTTGAGCCTATCTTCTTGGGTGTTAGCTATTCCTGCCAGCTTAGTATCATCTGCAAATTTGGTAAGTTCCCCTTCTATTCCCTCATCTAAGTCGTTAATGAAGATATTGAAGAGTACTGGGCCTAAGACGGAACCTTGTGGCACCCCACTGCTGCTTACTTCCCTCCATGTAGACTTAACCCCATTAAGGACTACTCATTGAGTACAGTTTGTCAGCCAGTTGTGAATCCATCTGATGGTGGTGCTATCTATTCCACTTTTTTGTAGCTTACCAAGAAGTAGGTTGTGGTCTACTTTGTCGAATGCCTTGCTGAAATCTAAGTATATTATGTCCACAGTATTTCGCTGGTCTACTAATTTAGTCACTATGTTGAAGAATGAAATAAGATCTGTTTTTAACAAACTCATGCTGACTGCTAGTTATTACTTTACTTGTTTCTAGATGTTGGCAGATCTGTTTTTTTATTATCTTTTCCAGTATCTTCCCGGGTATTGATGTTAGGCTGATTGGTCTATAGTTTCCTGGGTCTGTTTTTTTTCTTTTTTGAAGATGGGAACCACATCAGCTCTTTTCCAGTCCTCTGGTAGTTCCCCGGTGCTCCAGGATTTTTGAAAGATATGGTGCAGTGGTTCTGAGATGACTTCTGCCAGCTCCTGGGATGTAATCTATCAGGCCCATGTGATTTGTTTTCATCAAGCTCAGACAGGTGTTCTCTTACTATTTTTTTTTTGCTTATTTTAACTTTTATTTCTGGTCTGTCTTTTACAGTTATGCTTTTGGTGAGTTGAGCTATAGTTTCTTTTTGCGTGAAAACTGATGCAAAGAATGAGTTAAGCAGTTCTGCTTTCTCTCTGTTCCCTTTTACTTCCTTGCCGTCTTCTCTCTTAGGTGGACTGACTGTTTCCTTGATTTTTTTCTTGTTATTTATATGTTGGAAGAAACTTTTTTATTATCTTTGACTTTTGTTGCAAGTCTTTGTTCGTTCTGAGCCTTGCTATCCTGACTTTGTCTTTGCAGATTCTGGCTATCTGCTGATATTCTGCCCTAGTTGTATGCCCTTCTTTCCATTTTTTGTACTTGTCCATTGACTGGGAGGAGGCAGCCATGCAATTTAACTTTGCTGTTTATAAAGAATAAATACCCAGTGTAAAGCTCAAAAAGCAAAGAAATGAGCAGTATGTAGGACAAGGTAGAGAGTTATGTCTTTCTAAAAGTCAATAGTCCCATAAGGTTAACTGTATGTTATTGCAGTTACATTGTTCTAGATACAGAAACAGTTGGATGCATTTCATGCATTCTAATCCCCTTGAGTGTGATTACCATCTGATCACTACCTTCTAGAAGCCTTTATACAGGATGTCTTTTTTCCTGTTCAATTAACACGTATACCCTTATGAAAATTAGCTATCAAGATGAATTACTGAATAGTGATATTTAACACGACAGATTTGCAATTGTGAAAAATCTCTCCATCCAAGAGCTGTAATTTGCACTATGGACAGTGATGATTACTTTAGCAAAATGATCCCACTCACTAACCTTGATGAGGCTTAGTTATTGCATATGAATATTATAGCAATTCTGGCAAATGAATACAGTGAAAGTCTTATCTATAAAGTCTCCAGATTTAAAACTAGGCCTGCTAGAATGGGAAGATTTATTCTATAATTCACTGGTTATACTAGAAAAGTTTCAAACAGAATTATGTAACGACAAGTAATGTGTTTGTAGATGGAAATGAAATTTTGAGGGGAGTGATAGTAGCCTTCAAAGGCTTGGCAGGAATGTTTGAACATTGTTGGAGAGGGCAGAAACAGTATTTTTTCTCCTATTTTTTTTTAAAATAAACTATTTACAAGTTATTCTCTCCATGACAATTCAGGGAAGAAAAACATTCAGCCATTGTTCAGTGGTTTGCCATCGAGTTTTGACAGCATGATCATCAGCCACAGTAATGGATAAAGTTATATTGAATAAAATGTTTAGCTGATCTAACAATCAGATAAACAACTTGAAAAAGTATGTTAAGTAGGTAAAAGACCACTGATTCTTTAGGAAAGAAGAATCAAACAAATACAATCTTAATATATACAAATATAAAACAACATCAATTGAACAAAACACTAAACAAAAATAGAATGTTTAATCAAGCAGGTAATTTCAGCTTCTTCAACGAAAAACTGAAACCTTCTAAAAGCATTCTTAAATGTTTCCTAATTTCTCCATGACATAGTATATTAATACTATGAAACTGGCCTTGTAATTGATCTGGATAAAAAAAAGAATTCAGCTCTATTTATGATAAAATATTTTCATTGTGCCTTTCTATTAGAAAACTCAAGGTGGCTCACAACACAATAAAAACAGTAAATGTATGAAAACAAATATTTAAACACACATTAGAAAGATCAGGGAATTGTTTTTCTTTTAAATATGAAAAAAGAAAGATGATAAATGCAACAATTTAGCAGGTGAAGTGCCTGCTTGGAACACAGGCTGTTAAATTCCATACATAAGACATTTCATGCATTTCAATAGAGCTATAAAGCTATGGATCTGTAAAACACAAGATATTGGTTTTTAAAATAAATATTAAAGGATTATATTTGAAATAATTGAAATGAAACAAAAAGATGTTTCGACTGAGATTAATGAAAGAGGCTAGAATTAATGTGTTTGTTTCTCTCCTTACTGAAAATTTGGAATGGAAAAGGTAATAATAGAATTAAGTATGCATATATGAATGTATAATTGCTGTCATATTTGTATGTAAAGGTGATGACCCAGAAATATGTTGTCCACTAAAAAGAGATTTTTTTTTTTCATGTGAAAAACTGAATAAAATTTGTTAAAAAAAAGATATTGGTGGAGAAAAAGGAGAATCCTTATGGTGGGCAGCTATATGCAAGGCATCTGATCAGAAATGTAGTAAGATCAAAGTTATATTGTCAGGAAAGCAGACAGGTGGTATGACCAGGAAATATTGCAAACAGAAAATAATTTCTGCAGAGAATCCCAAACCCTTGTTAAAAGGAACAGGTGAGCTTATGCCACCTCAAAATTAAATCCAACCATCCTCTACCCTTCTGAGACTAGTCAATTTCAATTGTGATGAGTAGAGAGGAAATAATCTGGAGTAAAAAAATAAATAAATAAAAGATGGACCAACTATTTTTTCCCTGGCTTTATTAAAAACCTTGACAAAATTAAAAATCTGAGCGGCAAAACCCTGCTGGAGTAGAAATCTGTCCCGAAAAACAGACTGTGAGCTCTACCATACCATCAGCCTGCCCATTTGAAAATACTTTCTAAAGCGCTTTAAAACTAACCTGTGACTCCTCCTTTTTGCCTCTACCATCTGCAGACCAAAAATGCTTTCAGCATGGTGTTGCCCATATGTTCATGGTGGTCTGAAAGACCATTTTCACTGAGTGGCTGTTGCCTGAGCTGATCAATTGTGAGTCTCTGCTTCAAATTTGCCAGTTCTCATGTAAATAGCATGGGAGCTTTGGTGCTTTATTACTTAATGAACCAAAGAACTAGCTCTCATAAATATACAGATAAAATCAATGTACTGCATGTACTGTATTTATGGGACACTATTTATGTAACCCATGTGTTGGATTCCAAGAATGTCATCTTGTTAGCCTGGCAGGGAGAGGTTGTAAGGGAGGAATGGCTTTTGAAATTAGCAAACCATGTACAGAAAAGTCCACAAAACGCTTTGTTTCTGCATGGCATGAGAAATGTGTTTCCTAGAAAATGCTAACTGTTCCATAGCTTGAAAACTGCAATCAGCAAAATTGTATTTGAGGGCTTTTGCCCAAGCTGGGACAAATGAAATGCAAACCAAGGAAATGCCTGAATGTGTGTATCGTGGGCTTTGGGAAACAACACTCTCAAACATTGGATGAACTCATTGGGACCACAGTTGTATCCATCTCTGAATGAAAGTGGAAGCGAAAGTTGATTTTTCTCAGACTGCAAGGAATCAGAGGTTTTAGAAGTTGGTAGGGCCTGTGCAATCAGCAGAGACATGGAGACTAGCAGATGTACAAAAATATTATCATGTACCAGAGTTGTGCAAATATTACAGTGATCTATACAATCCTATCTGAAGCTTATGTCTACCATTGTTCTGTCATACAGTTGAATACCTGAACACCATACTTGGTTAAAATATCAACTTTATATGTAAAACCAAGGCAAATCCAACCCAACCCAACCAAAGTTACTACCTCCAAAGATGCTAATTCAGTTTTTCATGGGCAAGAGAGTTAAATGAGCCATTAGAAGGCCACTGTCAATAAAGTCTTCCGAGAACATCAAACAATTCATAATGATTTTTCCTAACATTTTCCTTACTAATCAGCTTCTTTTCCTTGTGCCACTAACAATGGTGATAATCCTAGCTTTAAACTAAGACAATAATTATTGGTGCTTCTCTACTGTCTTTCTTTCTGCCCAACATATAAAGGGGCTTTAAGATCCTCTCATAAAGCATAAAGGCAAATACTGATGTGGCAGGAACCAACAATTATCAAGTTAGATGTAAATGTTATGTAAACCTGGAACAGGTCAATTTGACTTTCAAAGTCAAAAGGCCAGGAGAAAAAGGCCTGGAATTTAGACCCTGGGATTAATATGTCTGACTTTCTCTTATAGTAATTTCTAGGTTCTGTAGTAGTTAGATGTGGGCTGTTGACTGTTGAATAACCATGACAAACAGATTGTAAAATCAGATGTGACTCACTAATCGCTGCATCATTGGCAACAGAAGGTCCAGTCCCAGTTGTGCTTGTAAATCAAGGACTACCGGTATCTGCTATTTGAACCCACTTGAACCATGATGTAACCTTGTTTCTAATGCAAAAGGTAATGATGCACTTGGCAAAAGATTCTCAAGGCATTTTGCTTTGTCTGATGGGTTTGGGGTCTCACTTTGATGAAAGTTGCCCAAACTGTATTTAAAGGTAAAGGTTTCCTTATCAGTCGTGTTTGACTCTAGGGCATGGTGTTCATCTCCATTTCTTGGCTGAGCATTGTCTGAAGACAATTTCCATGGTCATATGGCGAGCGTGGCTATACACTAGCGTGAATGGAATGCTGTTACTGTCCCACCAAAGTGGTACCTATTTATCTACTCACATTTGTATGCTTTTGAACTGCTAGGTGGGCAGGAGCTGGGGCAAGTAAGGGAGCTCACCCCATTGCACGGAGCTTGGGTCTCAAACCCAGGCTCTCAGCTCTCCAGCTGACAAATTCAGCATCTTTAACCACTGAACCATTGTGCCCCCAAACTGCATTTGGTCATCTACAATTGTGTACCCATAGGCATTCCATTATAAGTGACAGTAATATCAAAATGATTACATGTGCCTCAGGATATTATCATGCCAATGATTCAACTTTATTTATTTATTTATTTTTATTTATTTGATTTGCCAATTGTTTACAAGATAATAAGTATAATAAGTGTATACATAGTTGTGAATACATGAAATGGGTACATATAAGAAAAATAAAAGAAGAATAAAGAGAAACAATAGGACAGGGACAGTAGGCACGTTGGTGCGCTTATGCACGCCCCCTACAGACCTCTTAGGAAAGGGGTGAGGTCAATAGTAGACAGTCTAAGGTTAAAGTTTTTGGGGTTTGGGGAAGAAACTACAGAGTCGGGTAGAGTATTCCAGACATTGACCACTCTATTGCTGAAGTCGTATTTCCTGCAATCAAGTTTGGTGCGGTTAACTTTGAGTTTGTATCTATTGTGTGCTCTTGTGTTGTTATGGTTGAAGCTGAAGTATTCATTGACAGGTAGGACATTGCAATGTATGATTTTATATACCATGCTTAAATCAGACCGAAGACGGCGTAATTCAAGGTTTTCTAGTTCTAGAATTTCAAGTCTGGTGGCATAAGGTATTCTACAACGAGTAGAAGAGTGGAGAACTCTTCTTGTGAAATATTTCTGGACTTTCTCAATTGTGCTAATATCAGATACGTAATGTGGGTTCCAGACTGATGAACTGTATTCGAGTATTGGTCTAGCAAATGTTTTGTATGCTCTGGTTAGTAGTGTGATATTACCAGAGAAAAAGCTACGTAGGATTAGGTTAACAACTCTAAATGCCTTTTTGGCTATGTAGTTGCAGTGGGCTCTAGCACTTAGATCATTAGAGGTGAGTATTCCAAGGTCCTTTACAGAGCTTGGGTCATCAACAAGGTCTTGACTATTCAGCTTGTATTTTATTTTCTGATTTTTTTGCCAATATGTAAGACAGAGCATTTATTTGTTGAGATTTGAAGTTGCCATTTGTTTGACCATTCTGATACATAGTCAAGATCTTTTTGTAGGGTAGCAGTATTGTCTGTGGTATTGAACAGCTTTACATCATCAGCGAAAAGAACGCAATTGCTCTTAATATGATCACAGAGGTCATTTATATAGAGTATGAAGAGAGTTGGTCCTAGAACACTGCCTTGGGGGACACCACTATTGACAGATACAGAATTTGATAGGACGCTCCCAATTTTGACCATTTGTTGTCTGTTTGCCAGGAATGCTTCTATCCAGTTATTCAGTTGTCCAGAGATACCATAGGATTTTATTTTTAGGAGTAGTTTGTCGTGTACCACTGAATCAAAGGCTTTACAGAAGTCTATGTAGATTGCGTCTATTGCTTTGCCCTGGTCGAGTTGTGTCATCCATATGTTTTTGCAGTGTAAGAGTTGCAGATTACAGGATAGTTTTTTTCTGAAACCAAATTGTTTATTGGACAGTAGGTTGTTTGTCTCTAAGTGGAGGATGATGGATTGGTTAATAATTGATTAACTTGCATGATTTCATGACAAATCTCATGATGCAAGTATGCAAGTGCATTATCTGTGTGATGGCTTTGTGGCAGATAGCTCTATCTTCCCTGTAGATAAACCTCTTTACCTCTTATCCTTTGTTTGGCTCTCCACTTGGCAATACACGACCATTTTGCATTTTGCCTTTAAGAAATTCCACAAGAAAAATTTGCAGATAAAGGAGGAGGGTGGGGAAGAAAAGGAAACTGATGGGATTTCAGAAACAATTACTGATGCAGTTTTATAACTCTTTTAAACATATTCCATAATATTTCATGGAAAGATTAATGTTGGTATTGCATATTCAAATACTCTGGTTATTGGTAGATTAATGTTGATATTGCGTATTCTGAGTTGTATCATTACTATTAATTTTGTGTGAATGCAGCAGTGAAATTCTGCCATAGAATTTAGCATCAAAAATTAGCTGTGCACTAGTCAACAAGTTTGCCCAGAAGCTGATTTGCTTGTCCCATCCATGACTCCAACTCAAGAAGTGGCTTGTATTGCAATCAAGCAGTGGTTTCTTGAAATCAATAGCAGAAGACTCTAGCTCTTTTGTACTGTAGTAGTTAGCACTAATGACATCTTGATCAATGTTAATACAGATTCATTTTCATCAGAGCAGCCATTTTAATGATACTGAAGTGGCCCTTTTCGTTATCTTGGGTCACTTTTTCCTCCTTGAACATTTATGATTAAGCAGATTGAATAGAAAAAAAAAAAGCAAATCCCAAATCACTGGAAATGTTTCTCTGAGACATTGTCATCAGAAGACATAACCATAGTTAGGTCACTTTTAACAAGTTAGGTCATTTTCTGTAGCAAATGTGCTTTTTTCGGTAAGGAATTTGATAAAGTAAACCACAGCCTACTTCTCGGTAAGACAGAACTATTCAGGGTAGAGAGAACTATCACCTGATGGATTTGCAATTGGCTGAACAACTGCACCCAGTGTGTGGTAGTTAGTGGAATTACAACTACATCAGTGGTGCTATTCTACTGGTTTGACCCAGTTCTGGCATACTGGTAGCACCGAAGATCAGCCAAGACTGAACTGGTTCTCTCTGAACTGCTGTTGGGCCCACCCATCCACCCAGTCTCCCATTCTGACCTTTATTCCATGCTTTTGAAGTGCAGCTGCTTTGTGCTGCACAGCAGATTGCTGCGTGTCAGCTGTTGAAGCTACAGGGATTGCAGGAGGTGAGCAGGAAAGCACATGGGCAAAGTGCGTGTTTGGCACACATGCGTGCGCAAAGTGTGCGTGCACACAAAGCACGTCCACCAAGCCACGCCCACTGAACTACATGGAGTAAATTTACTACCACCGGGTAAACCTCTTGCAACCCACCACTGAACTACATGGGGAGAAGCATGCAGTGGGGTACCTCAAGGTTCTGTCTTAGGCCCAGTGTCTTTCAATATCTTCATAAATGACTTAGCTGAGGGGATTGAAGGGAAAGTCATCAAATTTGTGAATGATACTAGCTTTGAAATTCAACTGCCATCAAAAGGATCTTGAGAGATTTGAGTATTGGGCTATAGCCTGTATGATAAGTGAGGAAAGTAAGATCCCGCACTTAAGTAGGTAAAACCAAATGCAAGGTACAGAATACACAATAGTGACTCAATATTAATATCTGTGAGAGGAATTTAGGTGTCCTGTAGACCACCACTTATTTATATGCCAGTAGTGCTGCAGCTTCCAAAAAAGACAACAAAGTTCTAGGCTGCATCAATAGAGGGGTAGCATCAAGATCATGAGAAGTGGGCCCTTCCGGTTTGTGAGGCTTCGGCAGCGGCAGGGATTTGCGATCCAGCTCGATCCCTGCCGAGCTCACTGCCAAGGTTCCCCCGATCCGTTTGGATCTCAGGGATATAGCTGCCCTGCAGGGGCAGCTGAAGACAGGGGGGATCTGGAAAGGGGGCAAGGGGTGTCGCAGACCCCCTCCCCAGCCAGCAAAACCCCCTTTTCCCGAGGCGGAGGAGCGCGGTCAGCAATGGCCGCCATGAAGAAACCTGCAAACGGATAAGATTGTGCAGGAGGAAGAAAATCGGAGAAATTGTGAGAGTTGTTTCTGGACCGGGATAAAGTTGCCAAGGGATAAGAAAGTTTCCTGGGGCTTGAAAATTGCTACGGAGAAGTTGCTACATTGTTTCCAGAGAGAGTTACAAGCGGCGCACAGAATTCTAAAAGGGAAAGTTGTTTTTTTTTTCTTCACTCTCCTTCCTAACGTGACAGCGGATGGAATAACAAGAGAAATCTGAAAATCTAGGTAATTAAATACTGAAGAGATAAGGATTTCTGAATGATTTTTTTTTTTAAAAAAAGACTTTAAATTTTTTTTTTTTGCTGTGAGTGGGAAGGGAGAGGGAAAAATTGGATTGGAATTTGAAAATAAGGAGAAGACTGCCTGGATTTTTAAAGAGCTATAAATACTAACAAGGCTTCTGAAAGATATATATTAAATGGAACTTTGTGATCAAACTCCAATCCCAGAAAGAGAAAGTGAATGGAGAAAGTGCTTAAAAGAATTAACCTACTTGGATTGCTTGGTGATTTTACTACTTTTGAGAATTATCTCTGATTAAAAGCACTTGGGTGGTTGCTTGGGAAAACTTTTTCTCTTTATAATGGCATTACTTGTGGACAGATTGAAACTTTTATATCAAAAATATGAGAAAGAAAAGCAAGAAGGGAAGGATGTTTTTGATACTCTTTTTCAGTATTTAGAAATGGCGGTCTACACTTATGTAAAATTGAATGGACAACAGGACGACTGGGACAAAGAAGAAGCCATTGTTGACGAACAAGTGACTTTGGCTGGGGAAGGAAAGGAGAAAGAGAAAAAGGAAAAAGAGACTTTAAGACCTATAAAAGCAATCAAAAAGAGAAAAACAAGATGAAAAAGAGATATTATGTTAGAAGACAACAGAAAGGAGGAAAGCAGAGAAAAAGGGAGGTGGAGAGGCAAAGGGGTAAAGAGGACAGAGAGAAGAATAAGCAAGGGAGAAAGGGGACGAGAAGCCTCAATAGTAGAGAGCAAGATGTAAAGAAACAAGAGTTTTTAGAGATAATGGGTAAACTTTATTGATAAAGGGATTCTAAAGGTACATAAGATTGTTTTTTATATTTGTATTTAGAAATAATTTTAGAAAGTTGGAAATAATGTGTAATTTAAAGTGTGATAAAATGTTTAATATAACTTAGTGAAACTTGTCTTAAGAAAAGGGGAACATTTTATGAAATAAGGATTTGAGATATGATGTGTGTGTGTGGGGGGGAAATAATGGTGGAAAATATAAGTATTCCCAAAAGGCATGTTATTGTTGGAGAGAAAGATACAAATGAATGTCAATATTAATTAGATTGTGTTATTTCAGTGGAATTTTTTTTTTGAAAGAGATTTGAAGTAGGAGAAGCAGGAATACCTTAATGAAATAATGATTTAAAATATGTGACGTGGGGGGGAATAATTATGGAAAGTAGGTGCTCCCACAAAAGTATGTTAATTAATTGAAAAGTAATGTGCTAAGTGTTTATGATATAAAATAATATGAATATTAATGAATAGATTAGTATTGGTATTGATAATATTGTATAATTTTAGAATGTACCAAATAGAATCCCAATGTAAGTTAGGTATTTTATATTAAGTATTATAAATGTAGGGGAAAGAGGTAAAGGCGTCATACTCCAATTAGTGTACAGGAGAAGCTTTTTTTTTAAAGAAGAAAGATAAATCGATAGCTGGAAATTAACAGACAAAGAATAATAAATATTATGATTTGAATTGAGGTGAGATAAATAAAATAAAATTAAGAGAATCTAAGAGAGAGAAGAAGCTATATATAAAATTGAAAATGGTAATAATGATATGGAATGGCATATAAAATGAATATGAATTTGAGTTGGTGTCTGTACAAAGAGTTTTGACCCGGGATTAAGCAACTTTCAGAAAAGATGTGGTTTTTTTATGTTTATATGTTTTGTGTTCTTATGTGTTTATGTTTGAATGAGTTAATAAAACCTTGGAGAAAGGTTAGAAAAGGACAATGGAGAGAAAGATAGAAGAAAATAAAGCAAGTTAGAAAGGGAAAATATGTGATTGTAAGGAAATGTGTTAATGTTGTTAAACTTTCAACTAATTTTTAGAAATTTTTAGAAAAAAGGTTTTATGTTTATCTTGTATGTTTTGTATGCTTTTAAAAATTAATAAAATTTGTTTTAAAAAAAAGATCATGAGAAGTGATTGTTCTGCTCTATAATGCACTAGCAAGATCACACTTAGAATACTGCATCCAGTTCTGGTCACCATGATACAAAAATATGCTGAGGCCATAGAAAGAGCAGAGAAAAGAAACGAAGATGAAAAGTGTTCTGGAGGCTAAACCATATGATGAATGGCTAAGGGAACTAGGTATGTTTAACCTAAAAGAGACAAGATGTCATCTTCCAAAACTTGAAAGGCTGTCACAGAGAAAAATTTATTACAGGACAAGAAGCAATGGATAGAAACTCATCAGAGGCAGATCCAATCTGGAACTAAAGAGAAATTTCCTGACAATAAGAAAAAATAGTTCATGGAACAGCTTGCTCCACGAAATTGTGTGTCTTCAATCACATTTGCCTGGGATAGAATAAGGCCTTCTGGACTAGAAGACCTCCAAGGTCCCTTAGAGCTCTATCTTTCTATGAATCTAAATGCATATAACTTAAAGAAAATGGGACAGTGGAATTTAATTTCATGAAAAACGTTAATATACATAAGCAGATAAATGAGACATTACATTAAGGCTGTTAAAGGCTGATTCTTCCAATTCAATAATCATTCAGATGTATTTGGTGATTTGCAAGGTTTAGGTGTGTATTCTGACTGCTGGATTCTCAGTGCTTATAGTATCTAGGAGCTTGATAGTTTAATGTGGAGTTTACCCTGTATGAATAAAGGTCCAGGAAGGGGTGGGGTGGGGAGGAGTGTTATTGTTTGGTTAGCTAAAATGTATTGTGTGGGGATGTATATATCAGCTAGTTCAAAGCTAGCTTGGTCTATTGTTTAAGGCACCAAACTAGAAATCAGGACACTGTGAGATCCAGTTCCACCTTAGCTATGAAGAATGGGTGACTTTGGGCCAGTCACTGTCAGCCCAACCCACCTCACAGGGTTGTGGGGAAAATAGAAAGAGGAAAGAGTTTTAGGCATGTATGCTGACTTGAGTTATTTATAAAAACAATAAAGGAGGGATAAAAATAAGTAACAATTGTATGATTTCAATTTTTTCTATCCCAATTATTCTATCACAAAATCCTACTTAAGTATTACTTCAGCTTCTACCAAGATTCTTTCTTGTGGTCCATTTTAAATTCTGCCTGCTGTATTTATAAATTAATAGCATTTGATTTCCTCTTATTTTTGTTTTGATCCAGGCACTTCCATGTGCTGGTATATTCTGTTTTGCTTATAAAAAAGACTCTCCCCTCCCCTCAAAGTTTTGGCACTTGTTTAAAACCATGGCACCCACAAGTTAATCTTTTTTCATGTAATCTCTGCAGTTCCTATAAATGCTTGTTTCAGTTTTCAGATTTGATTTTTAAAAAAATCTCCAAACTTCTTTTAACTTTTTCAAAGTGGTCTTCTGGTTGGCCAGTTTATCAACTGTATCTGGTTTTGCAGCAGTTTGCAAGAGAAGTATTACCTCATCCTGAGGTACAACTAGCCATGCATTCAAAGTCTCCTGCCTTGAACCCACTTTCTTTACAAATGTGCAGCTAATATATGGTTTGCACTGCTCTGCTTATTCACCTGGGAAAAGCCTGCACTGAATACAGGTGGAGCTTAGTTTCAAATAAACATGGATAAAGGCATGTTTGATAAAGGGCAGACATGAAACTCCCATTTAAATAATAGTAGGCATGTTGCAGGGTGAGCACAGTAGGTCGAAGAACAGAAGCCACATGAGAATTACAAAATTTTATTGGATGCGGAGGGAATCTCTGATGTCAGGCAGGATGGACTATGCTCTACCAGAATTATTTATATCCATAGTATATACCTCTTTCAGCCTTAGAAAGAAGCTGCCCATTAGCCAATCTCTGTTTATTACTATATTGAAAGAGGTATCTTATTATTCCAAAAAATGTATATTAAAATATAAACAACATTGCAAGCTGAGTTTTGCCATGGTTGTCACATTTTGTGCTGAGCTTCTGCACCGTTTGGTGCCGTTAGAGTCATGCAAATTTCTAAACCTCGGTGCCTATGAGTGATGTTTTGGCTTCCAAGAAAATCGGTGAAATGTGGAGAGCAAGTCTTTTAGTGATTGATTAAATGAACAGATGGACAACTTGGCTAAAGTAAATCTAGACACTTGTCCTCATGTTCTATGTTTGAACAAAATTGTCCCTGGCTCCTTTGCACTTGTCATGGCTACTGTTTACATAACATATATTTTTTTAAAAAAAAAATTGAATTGGTTGCCTTACTCAATTATCACCATAAGGACAGTTGGCTAACTAAATATTCCCAGTTTTTAGTTTCTCCTTCTGGCACTTCCTGTATGGCCAGTATGGAAGATAGAATGAATATGTGTCAGAGGTTTATTGTCCTACATTGGCAAAGACAGATGGCTGCAAGGATTGGATCATACCCTCAGGCTGTAAAAATAAAATAGTGAATAGAGTGGCTTGTTGTGTGATGTAGAGATGGTAGAGATTGCCAACACTCAATGGCTGAGATACAAACCTCTGTTTTTTTTTTTTTATTGGATTGCTAACAGTTCTAAACCCATATTATAAGAATATTAATACTGATCTAAGATTCTAGTTCTCATTGTAATATGGAAAAGCACCATTGTTTTGCTTTATGCCGTAGCCCCATACAGCATAAGAAGCTATTTTTTTTCTTAATAGTTGAAAAATGTGTAATTGGAAATCAAAATTGCACTTTGGTAAAACTGCCAGTCACCACTCAAACAGAATCTATCTTTTTGTTTTGTTTTGTTTATTTGGATTTTAAAACAAATGTGAATGCACAGTGACCTCCAATCACTGAATTTTATAGCTGCTTTCTTTAAACATCAGACCATACCCAACTCTTTTCTGACACTGCATTAGAGATTAATGAAAATAGGGCTGGGCAAGCTGCCTTTTTAAAATAATTGTTCGCTGTTACTAATATTTTCACTGATACTAACTGACACTAGGGTATCTCTGAAGAGTTATAACCATATTTCAACTATCTGGATGATTCTTGGCTGATGGAAAGGGCATATATTTCCTGTATCTCTTTATTGTCATCTTGGGGTCATTTCAGTTTTTGTAGCTCAGAAAGAAAAGTCCTAACATGGTCTAAATCAGAGGTCTCCAAACTTGGCAACTTTAAGACTTATGGACTTCAACTCTCAGAATTCTCCAGGCTGGAGAACTCTGGGAGTTGAAGTCCACAAGTCTTAAAGTTGCCAACTTTGGGAACCCCTGGTCTAAATGATAGGCCAATTGTCAATATATAACATCTTTAGCCATCTGCTTGGTAAAGTCCACACCTTACATGCCATGACACATTCCCTGCTGCTGGCTTATTCTGGGCAGCTGCCATTTTCATTTTTTGTAATGATCAAGAACTTTATCAGAAATTAAAATAGGCACAGGCATTTTGCTGTGTCACCCAAGCAATATAGAAATAAAGAGATAAAGAGAAGCAAATGCAAATCTATAAGTTTTGTTGCTCACTGACCTAAAAGCTTCCTTTATATCTACCATACTGACCCAGTTCTGTCTACCTGGCAAGTGCCAGGAGAAGACCCTTGTTGAGAAGTTCACTGAATATGCAGCTTCATTCTATGCAATATCTCTGAAGTGCTATAATATCCATTGTTTATTTTAAATTTTTTTTATTGATTTTTAAAAACAAACATAAACAAACAAAACATAAAACATAAAAACATAAAACATCTTTTTTGAAAGCAGCTTGATCCCAGGTTACATCTCTTCATACAGACACAAATTCAAATTCATGCTCATTTTATATACCATTCCATATCTTATTACCATTCTACATTTTCTATATAGCTTCTCCCCTCTTTTAACTTTCTTAATTTTATTTTATTTATTTCATCTCAGTTCAGATCATTATACTTATATTCTTTGTCTGTCCTGTTTCCAGCTGTCTATTATCTTTCTCATTAAACAAAATTTCTCCTGTAATCACTGATTGGAGTATGACACCTTTATCTCTTTCCCCTAAATTTATAACACTTAGTATAATACATAACTTCCATTCAGATTCTGCTTAGTACATTCTAAAGTTACACACTAAATTTTAAAAAGAGAAAAAATTATAAATATATAATATAATTAAAACAACAATCCGTACCAATTCAAGTCTATCGTTAATATTAATATTCATTTAAATGTTAAACATTTTACACATTACTTTTCAAACAAGTATCATACTTCTATGGGAACACTTATAAACTTTCCATAGTTATTTCCCCCCCACTTCACTTATATTTTAAAACATTGTATCATTAAAATGTTCCCATTCCTTCCTGATTCAATTCTCTCATTTATTTCATTTCATTTATTTTGTTCACAAAAGTTTCACTGAATTACACTGAGAATTTTATCCCACTTTTAAATCATATGTTGTTTCCAATTTTCTAACATTATTTCTAATACAAATATAACAATACAATCTTATGTACCTTTGCAGAATCACTTTTTCAGTTAAATTTTTACCCATTATCTCTAAATAAGTCCTGTTTCTTTACATCTTGCTCCACACCTTTGTAGCTTCTCTTCCCTTGCTTCCTCCCTTGCTTCTTCTCTCTGCCCTTTTTACCCCCTTGTCTCTCCACCTCCATTTCCCTCTTCTGTATTCCCCTTTTCTGTTGCTTTCTAACATTATATCCACTTTTCACCTTATTTTTCCCTTTGTTGGTGGTTTTTTAAGGTCTTAAAGTCTCCATTTTCTTTCCCTCCTTTCCCCTTTCTTCCCCAAGTAAAGTTACTTGTTCGTTGAAGATGGCTTCTTCTTTGTCCCAATTTTCTTGTTGCACAGTCTTTTCTTGTAGTTTCTCGTAGGTACAATTCGCCATTTCTAAGAATTGAAAAACAGAGCCAAGAGAGCCCTTCCCTTCTTGTTCCTCTTCTTTGTATTTTTTAAATTCCAATTTCAGTTCATCCACAAGTAATGCTATTGTAAATTTTTTTTTTTCAAACCACCCAAGTGTTTTTAGTCATTCAGATATAATTTCCAAAAGTCCCAAAGTCACCAAGCAATCCAAATACACACAAGCTGTTTCTTTTAACACTTTCTTCTTTTTTCACTTTCTCTTTCTGGGGTTACTGTTTAGTTACAAAGTTCCAGTTAAAATGTATCTTTTAGAAGTCTTGTTAGGATTTAATCAGATTCTTTTAAATTCCAGGCAGTCTCCTCCTTCCGAATCCTGCTCTTATTCTTTTCCTCTCCCTTCCCACTTACAGCAAAAAAAGTTTTTTTTTTAGTGTTCAGAAATCCTTATTGTCCCCTTGACATTTAATTATCCAGTTTAATTACCTATTAATGCCAAAGCGGGTTTTTCCGATTTCTCATTCATCTCTGTTCGCTCTCAACGTAAGGAAAGAGAGTGAAAAAAAAACTTTCCCTTTTCACTTTCATTCGCTGCTTCTCAATCTTCCTTGGGAGCGATGTATCTTTTTTTAAAATTTAAATTCCAGGATACCTTAGTTGTTGCTTCTTATCCCGGTCAGCCAAAACTTTCACTTTTTAACTTCCTCCTGCACTTTCTTTTCCGGATGAATGCTTCTTTGAGGCGGCCATTTCTGACCACCGCTCTTACTGCCTTCGGGAAAGGGAGTTTAGTCAGCTGGGGAAGAAAGATGTGGCTTTCCTTGACCCTGCTGGAATCTCCCCCCTCTTCGCCACTTCTACGGGGTGGCTTAGCCCCAAAGCCAAACTGGCCCGGGACGCTCCAGCAGCGAGCCCAGGCAGAAACTGCACACTATCACAGATTCCTGCCTGCCGCCGAAGCCCTGCAAACCAGAAGTCCTAATATCCATTGTTAATGATTCCCAATGATGTTTGCCCAAATTTAGCTTGGCATTCTTTATATGTTTCTTTATATGTTTCTTATTGAGTGCTGTTGCTGTTCACTACCTGTCTTTAAATCTTCATTTCCTCACATGATGGACAAACGGAAATCTGCTAGAACTAATCCTTCCACTTCTAATTTTAGCATTAGCACGAGATCCTCCCATGCTATGTAGCTATGTCTAAGGATCTCATATATTCTATTTTTTCATATATATGTATATGTATATGTATATAATATATATATATATATATATATATATATATATATATATATATATATATATATATATATATATATATATCTGTTGATACCATCTTTAATCCATGGTCATAGCTGCTAATAAGCCTACTTAAAAAGCCACATTGGAAGCAGAGGTGGCCACAGAAACTATGTTGTTGGGCTCTTGATTCAAGATGAAGCCAAACAAAGAGAACTATACTAGTTTTAATCATAGTTGTATTTTATTCAATGTGTCTGCATCTTCATATCAACTGATATCCATTCTTCATTCCAGAGTAACTGATTGCATTTGTTTTACAGCAGGTCCAAAGGGAGCATGTGCAGTCTTGCACCACCTGTATGCAAAATATGTTGGAATTAACTACTGCTGCTGTTACTTGATTTGCATGTTTTTCAATAAGGACCTGATAGTTTATTTACTGTGAGTTGAGATGTTTATAAATATGCAATTTTTAGTTAGGAATTTGTGTAGGTGGCAATTTGTACAAAATACTGAGGAAGGATGGAAGCTGGCATTTAAACAAAAATCATTAAATAACCTATTCCCAGACGGTACATTATAACTTGCATGGTGCATATATCTTCAGCATGGGTTCAGAGTTCTAGGAACGGAATGCTACAGTCTAGGGCAGAGGTTACAAACTCGAGGCCTGGGGTCTGGATCCCAGATCTGGTCTGCGGGGCCTCCTTGGAAACAGTGAAGGACCAGTCTGCAGTATCTCTGCCAGCAAAAACAGAACTCAGGGAGGCTGTGCAAGGTCCCCCTAGGCTCCATTTTTGATCACAATGGCCTCCTATAGCCCCCTGCCAGCAAAAACTGAGGCCATGCACTCCATTTTTGAAAACAGAGCCTTGATGAGTGATGTCAAGCTGGCCATGCCCACCTTGGCCATACCCCCCCCCCCAGCCCCCTGACATCAAACACAGCCCTGATGAAGCCCTCAATGAAATCGAGTTTGACACCCCTGGTTTAAGGGGAAGAAAGAGAGACACTTAGTTAAGAGGATGCTCTGGATAGGCAAAGTTCCTGAATTACTGGAGAATTAGAATAGAATAGAATAGAATAGAATAGAATAGAATAGAATAGAATAGAATAGAATAGAATAGAATAGAA
Organism: Notechis scutatus; assembly: GCF_049901735.1. Classification (NCBI taxonomy): domain Eukaryota; kingdom Metazoa; phylum Chordata; class Lepidosauria; order Squamata; family Elapidae; genus Notechis; species Notechis scutatus. The sequence continues at coordinate 285,720,824 of NC_142009.1, read as the reverse complement.
TAGAATAGAATAGAATAGAATAGAATAGAATAGAATAGCAGAATTGGAAGGTACTTTGGAGGTCTTCTAGTCCAACCCCCTGCTTAGGCAGGAAACCCTATACCATTTTAAACAAATGGTTATCCAATCTCTTCTTAAAAACTTCCAGTGTTGGGGCATTTACAACTTCTGGAGGCAAGTTGTTCCACTGATTAATTGTTCTAACTGTCAGGAAATTTACAGAAATTGAATTACGAGAGTCTGTAGTGTGTAGGGTTGAAAATAAATCAAGTTATTAAGTTACTGTGATGGATTTGCAAGATGCCTGAAAATAATGCAGAACTGAATGTTTAAAAACACCTAAGTTATATCCAACCTTAAGAAAGTGCTCAAGTAACAAGACTTCCTAATTGTTTTCCTCCTCCTCCCTGCTATGGATGCACCAAAGCTGAGGCAAAGATGCCCCGTTGGTGGTCCTGACGGTCCCTCAGCAATCTTAAATTCAGTTGCTAGGAAAAAAATCACTCACTGTTGGGATGGAATCAGTTGATTCAACCCCTTGCTTTAATAAAAATATTTTAAATATTTTATATTTTTGAAGACATGCAAGAATAGCAACCTCTATTTTGTTTTATATTATAACTTAGTAAATGTATACTAGAGATGACTGAATTAGCCAAACTCTAATTTGAATTTCAAACACTGGAGGTTTTAAAGAAGAGATTGCACAACCATTTGTCTGAAATGGTATAGGGTTTCCTGCCTGAGCAAGAGATTGGACCCAGGGCCGTCTTAACAGCAATATGGGCCCTGGGCAAAGCAGTGTGCTGGAGCCCCTATGACAACTACTCATAGGAATAAAAATGTAAATGGTCAATAAAATGAAATATATATTTGTTTTATTGACACTTCCAACAAAATTGGTGTTGAAAAACACAATAATAATCAGTAAGTGATACAATTTCTGTATTTATGTGATACAAGGTGAATTGAAGGGTTAACCTACTCAGATTAGTAAGGGGCCCATGGGCAAGTGCCCATCAGGTCCATCCATTAAGACAGCCCTGGTTGGACCAGAAGACCTCCAAGGTCCCATTTCCAACTCTTATTTTGTTATTCTGACTGTGGGATTTAACCTGAGGAGTAGATTTAGTTCACATTTGTGATTCAAAGAGCAGAACAGAATAATTCTGTTTTTATGTTTTATGTTTTCAGTTTTTGATTTAATTTGATTAAAGTGTGCTTGTATATATGAGCCATCAAAACTTATCCACCAAAATCTCAATTTGTTTTGGAGGTCACTAATCTGATGCCATGGACTGAACTGATCCAGTGATTTGATTTGAAGGGATAATTTAATCAAATCAAGAGCATTATGCCATCCTAGAGGATTACCATTGTAGCAGTTTTCAATCAACCAAGCCAAATTTGGAAGCCATAATGGTGGTCAATATGGAGACGAGTTTGATATCTCAAAAATATATTCCTCTAAGCATTCCCATTGCCTGTAGAGGTTGTAGGCATGCTGTGAAGATTTAATTGCAGACTGATTCCATGGGGACATCTCTGATAATGCCAGATTTTTTTTAATGATTTTGGTCCTAAATCAAATAGGGAGAATTTAGAGAACAAAAGAGGACAAAATAAACGATAGAAGACCACAGAAGAAACAGTATATTCATTTTCTGGGCTTTTAGAGTTTTCTAAAAATCCCTGTAAAAAAAAAAAAACTTGGCAAGTGAAAATAGTACTATTCCCGGATATTTGGGAAATTAAATTTGGATTTTACACAATCTGCCTCATAGTTTTCTGCCGAGTATCAGATAACTCAGTGGGTGACCCTGAACTCTAGCAGGAACCCCATTTCTTCATTCAATTTCTTCAAGTTTTCACTTCTTAAATCCTGGATTCATTATCGAAGCAATACAAACATTAACATTATCTCTTCATCACTGAATCCAAGATTCAATTTTATATGATAAGTTACTTTTATGTTCAGTTTTGACAAAATTTTTATTCCAGTTGTTTCAGGTCATTATTACCTTTATAGTTGGTCACTTAAGAATGTTCTTGTTTTGAATGCCTTCTGCACTGATTTACTCAAAGGTGTGCAAATTGTAAAGTTGATGTTTATAATTTATCTCTTTCCCTTTCTACCCAAATCCAGGAGAAAGAAGTTTCCTAATTTCACACTCCTAATTATTCAAGTTATTTATTATGTCTCCTTGTAATCAGCTGCATTCACTCTTTAACATTTATATCAAAATCTATTTATCAAGCAAATACAAAAACACTGTAATGCATTTATCTAGTCCACACCTGTAATGTTAGTTCAGCAAATGAAGAGAACATTACATCCTTTTGCAAACACCACTGAAATAGGAAAAAAACCCTGATACTTTAATTGCCATATAAAATATAAGGCTTATGTTCCACATATTGACAAGTGTTGCTTTGAACCTAAAGTTTAGAGATTTAATTTTTCTGTCTCTTTTAATGAATATTTCAACAACAGCCGCCTCCTGTGGGTTGGAATAAAAAGTAGTTTGTATACCTACTACAACATTTGCAGACCTCCTTGGTTCTGTTTTTAATGTGATGAAAATTTGCACGAGTAACAAAGAGAAAAATGTCATGGTAACTAAAACATTTCCTATCCTTGTATTTTAGAGGGAAACCAAATCAAAGGTCTTCAAAGAATTACTAGGGTTCTTTCTAGGAGGTTATTGACAAATATGTAGCTTGTCTCCCGAGTTTGTGCCTCTTTCACAGATTGGTGTATTTGTGATCCCACAGGCAGGAATAAGCGTCTGTAATTCATTTCTCCTTGTTAACTAGTGTGCTTTTGTGTGGAGGATGATTGACAGCAAACTCGGCTTAGTCCCAACGGATGAGCTTGTTAGCAAAACCCTAGTATCCTATCTCTAATAAAGCATATCAGCAGTACATTTTGTCCTATCTATTAGCCTCTCTGTTTCTTTTTTGTGAAAAGCTGAGTGTCCCTTTGAAGCAATGACAAATAAACCCCTGAACTGAAGTGCTAGGCTGCCTTATGGACAGCTGGATAGTAAATGTCACACCGTGTATAGAATGCCTATTATCAGAGTGAGCCATTTGTTCCATGCCTTTCAGTATCTTAATGTAATACAAAATTGCTAAATCAAGCCCCATGTCTGTGACAGAACATAATTAATGAGAAAGCAGGAGCCAATTCAACACTCTTTATTGGGACCTAATTGGCTCAGGCAACAGAGTTGTCACTCAACAAGAGACTTCCTTTAAAGCAATTTTGTTCTTGGTTGTATTACAGAGCCTATTAAATTGTCCCCTCCTTGATCACACAAAGAAGTATCTGCATGCAATAATTAGCTTTTCCAAGGGGATTTTTTTTAACTCTTTCTGCAGCAGAAAAAAATTCAAGCTCTGCTGGAGGAAACAGTCAGCCTATAGAGATATAGGCAGCCTGGAGGCTGGAGAATTGTAATCTTCTGAAGGCCTATCAGAAGGCTGCAAAACCTCCAGCTGGTGCATAATGCATTGGACCTCCCTCACATTAGGGAGGGTCAAAGCAAGCACATCTGTGCTGTTCAGACAGCCTATTGACCTCCAGGTGCCATTCAGCTTGAGATGTTTGCTGTGTTAAAAGCTTGCAACGTAAGGGAACAACTTGTTTAAGTTAAGCTGCCCTCCCTGAAGCATCACTGAAGCAATCGAGGTTGATATATTTTATTTCAAACTCTGCTACGCTTTCCTTCAATTCCAAATATGCACGGGTAGGTTTGTTTATTTATTAATTGATCAAGGTGCTCATAGCCTGCCTTTTCTCCAAAGCTCAAGGGGGCATGGTGGAAGGTCTCTTCTTTTTATCCCTGCAACAGCAACTTCGTGCGGTGAGTTGGGTGACACAAGACTGTTTGAATGTCAAGTAGTAAGCTTCATAACTGAGTGAAGTCTTGAAACCTTAACTACTACATTACATTGATTCTCAGTGAAGAGAGTGAGGCTGCATCTATTAGGGTTTGCACTTTGGCTTTCAACAATACTGCAGTAGGTTGCAACACACTGAAAAAATTATGGGCCCTGTTCCAGGAAACCTCAGCTTTTATCCTTTGGTAATTGGGTCCCATCCACTAAAGACTTGATTATTATGGGAATATAGATATAATTGCTGTCTGGTTCGGATGGTTGAATAACTTTGGGGATAGAATAGGACGGTGCTTGTGTTCTCACTTAATGTGGCAAATTTCTAGTTCTAGCATATATCTGGACAGTATGGATATATTAGGAAAGTTTATGCAAATTACAAAGCATAATGAGTGTAGGCCAAAGCCACAAGATTTGCTTATGTATTGATGTATAATATTTTCTTGGCATATAATCTACAAAGCATTAATTAAAATATAAAGATCCCAGGGCTTACCAACTACTAAACAGCAACTCTTTATCTGCTGAAATAGTGTCAAGAAAAGTTCAATTTGGGGATGCATGGGCCCTACCAACATCTACTTTGAGACTCTCTGAGCTCCCAGAATGATACCCTTGTCTTGAATTTCTGGAAGTTTAGAGGTGGTGATTAAGTTACAATTACAATTTGCATAAACATCCCTATTTTGCTCTTAAATTCCTCTCCCCTCCCAACCCCTCCCAACCCCTCCCAAAGAGATTATGTTCTTCCAACTTTTATGATATAATATTTACATACGTAAAGAAGTGGCTCTTGGCCAATAGAAGTTGGCCATCACTGGGTGAAAGAAGTAGCTCTTCTTTTTACCTAGTAGTGAAACTGATTGTCTTTTCAGTTCCCTATGTACATCAATGATTTGTTCCAAATTATTGGGAGATTATTGAGGAAATGGAATGCAAAGATGGAACGCAAAGAGAAATGTATCCTCCACAACATTTTGTAAGTTCATTGGTTGCTGTAATAACATAACTAGCTAGCAACAGGGAAAAGGTTGGTATTTCAATATATTTCAATTTCAAAATTTCTACAATAGACCTTTACATGCTTTCCAAATGCTTTGGAGAGACTGTTTGAAATACATGGAAGTGCAAGCACAATGCTTTTTAAAACAGCCATGTCATGGAAACCTGAAAAAAGACTTGGCTGTTTTAAAGAAATGCTGCACTTACATTCTCATGCATTCCAAATAACTTCCAGTTTTGAAGCATGCATTGGCTTCAGCATCTGTTCTTGAACATGAAGTTCAACATGAACTTCTAAATGTACAAAAGAAGTGTTGTTCAAATGGAGACTTCTCTGATGTAGTTCTTTTAGCACTTAAGATTTTTGGGCCCTTTTGGAAAGATAGACCCCTTTTCTCAAATCACTAGCTTTATTATCTTGTGAAGCCTGCCATTGGTTTTGGGCATACTGTACATAATGTTTGATTTAGAGTAGATGGAAAAATACTTTTATTAATTTCCCCCCAAAGATTAATTATGTTACTTGCTAATAGAATTTCTACAGAAATTGCTATCATTGTAAAGCAGGTCATCATGTGACTGGAGCTATTTTTATGACCTTTTTGCTGCAGTTGTTAAGAGAATGTAGCAGTCACAAAGTGAATGTGGAGGTTATTAAACAAACACTTCAGCTGTTAAACAAGGTCATTATTTGCTATGGGGCATTTTTGCCTAAAACCAGCAGTAAATTGCAATTTTCAGCAAAAACATAAATTACTGACACATGAACATGAGACACTGCAAATAGCCATACGTGTGGATCAGTTGAGTACCTGAAATGCAGTTATGTGACCATGGAGGAGAGACAGCTGGCAAAACTTTGGAACCTGATTGTAAGTACTTTGGGGAGGGCATCTTAACTTCAAATGGCTGCTAAGTGACTAGTTGTAAATTGAGGATTATCTAAAATGGCATTTTATGGAATAGCTTTCCATTGTATTGATAATCCACAAGAGTACTAGTCATTCAAAAACAGCAAAGATAGAATTGTTCTGCAGGGCCTTTGCTGACTGATGATAGTCTTGATGAGGATTTTGGTAGCATTTCATTTACTAATTTGAATTTACTATGGATAATTACTGCTGATATTTAAGCTATTGTTTAGAGTAGAGTAGAATAACAGAGTTAGAAGGGACCTTGGATCTAGTCTTCTAGTCCAACTCCCTGCTTAGGCAGGAAACCCTACACCACTTCAGACAAATAGGTTATCCAATTTCTTTTTAAAAACTTCCAGTGTTGGAGCATTTACAACTTCTGGAGGCAGATTGTTCCATTGATTAATTGTTCTAACTGTCAAGAAATTTCTCCTTAGTTTAAGTTGCTTCTCTCCTTGATTAGTTTCTACCCATTGCTTCTTGCCCTACCCTCAGGTGAAGGTATTTCAGTATTTGTTGATGGCATATTTTTATGTGATAATAATATTATCCATTTGTTGTGTCCAACTCTTGTATATTGCCATAGTTGATATTTTCTTTTGCATGTAAGACATCCCTAGTCTATTTTTATTTGGTAGCATAATAAATTAATATTCTAGCAGAAATGTAAGAATGATAATACATTGTCTCATGATTTATTGGGTACAGAAATACCATTCAATGGGTTATGTTAATGGATATTGGACGCCCAAGTTCTCTGTATTGAACATATGTCCATTGCAGTACATGTGGATGAACTAAGGGTATCTAGATTATAACTTGTACATTAGATGCAAATGTACATATTTGCAGACAAACACAGACTTGCTACAGAACAGACATTCTGCATATACATTAGAGGCAACAAGTGAATTCTAACATATGTGCCAGTGCAAGATGCCTATATGAAAAGATATGGTATTTAAACAAAAATAATATGTCCAAATCAGCAGGGTCATAGAATAACATTAACCATAGACAATATGCTTCAAAATCTGTTATAAATATTATCCTTTATTTGAAATGATTGTGCTTGTATGCAAACATTCAGTGTACTGCTAACTTCAGGATTTTCAGGATCTTTCTGAATATCTTTTAGATTAGAGAGACTAATCTGTCATAATACCACTAAGCTCCTTAATGCTGCCTACTAAAGGTAGGATAATAGGTGATCTTTTCTAGGACTTGAACTTTTGGAAATACTTGATCTCACTTTCTTTCAGACCCCTTTGAAACTTCTATTTAGGCATACTTTTCAGTAGGTGCACTAATGCAATTAATTAGTATATTGCCTTCTGTCTATTCAGAAGTATTGAAGGAGATTATCTGTAACAGTCCATATTTATTGAAATATTCCCATAGTTTCATATTTATATAAACTTCATGGAGCCATGAAACAAGGTTTTTGATGTAGCAGAGCTATATAAAAATATTAAGAACATTTTAATAGGAACCCATTGCAGATTTCTCTTTGTAAGGATAGGGGAATGGATTTCTAGATGATACCAGCTCAAATATCACCAGACTATTAAGTTTTGCCGTAGTTAGTGGTTTGATGAGAAACAACCAGGAAATGCCACCGGCATTTCTGGCATTGTAACAGAACTCTTGTTTGTGTAAGTTAGGAAGATGACCTTGATGGAGATATGCAAACTTTATTGCCAAGTGACAAAAGTTTAAATTTTAAAGTCCAGAATGTCCGGATAACATCTGGAAGTGACTCAGATAGGCCTATAAGAAGGAGGGAGAGTACAATAAAATCAAATTTGCAAGATTATGCTTTTATAACCCATTTCAGTAAAATTAGTTTTAGCTTCCTTATGTGGCAATTCCTGGTCTGGTCTTGCTGGTGGGGTAGAAATGTTGATTTATTATGTGCCATGAACTCAGTATTGGTTTTTAGCAACTACATAAATATACCTTCTCCAGGATGATATATTACCAAATATGGCCCTTCAGGTCTTCCTATGGTTTATTCCTTGCTGCTGTAATTGAGAATCTAGGTTACATTGGAGATAAATCAATCAGGAAAAAGGCAGAAACAAATGATTGTTTGTGGTATTGCCAGGAAAGCAACCCAGACACAGCCATAAAGTCATTAGGAGTCAAGTTTGTAAAAGGGTTTTAACCCTTATCAGTAAAATACCATTACATAGTAATATTAATGATCTTTTAATAGTATACTTTTTTCTTCCATTCGATCATGTCTTGGAGATTTCCTGGACAAATTCCTGCAATTTTCTTGGCAAAAAAAAAAAAGAAGTGGTTTACTATTTCCTCCTTCCTTAGGCCAAGAAAAAAATAACTAACCCAAGGTCATCTAGATAGTTTTATGCTCAAGGTGGGATTACAGTTCACTATATCTCCTGATTCCTAGCTTGATGCCTCAATCGCTATGCCCAACTGGATCTCAGTAGATCATTACTCTGAATAATGCCAGAGTAAGGCATAAAATCTGAGGTATAGACTTTTTGAATGCATATTTCTTTTGCCCCAAGCCTTCATATTTGAAAAGTTAGCCATGTAAAGAAAACTATGGCTAGATTATTCAAAATGGTGTCTACTAGACACTTTGATTTTGACTATCATGGCTGGGACTGATGAAAGTATAAATAAAAAATGGAGCATCAAAAATAAGGCATCATTGTAGGAGGTAAGAATTTAAACCAGCAGATAATATTGAAATATGTATCTATGATAACTGTGTGTGAGTGAATGAGAGGGAGAGAGGGAGACGGAGAGTGGGGGAGAGAGGTATTTACAAAAATGCACAAAATAATTTTGGCTTGAAGGTCTTTTATCTCTCTTGGCTGAAGAATCCTAGTTAGCACTAAATTTACTAGATTAAACCGAACTGTTCAGTCAGCAATCCATGGTCTGTCTGAACTGATTCTTACCATAGGGAATTGAAAATTCACATTTTGTGTTATTAAAGTATAATACACTGTAAAAGAGAACCTTATCTTTGGTTTAATAATTTTCTATACAAAAGGTTGATTTAAAAAATAAGGGGAGCAATCAGAAGATATATTTCAGCAATAAACAAGCAATCTTTACAGTCTTTCTTTCCCCCCCAAAAGGGCAAATAAGCATATTGATAATGAAACTCAATCTCTTATTAAGATAATGTTTAAAAGGGTGAAATGATAATGTAAAATAAATGCCAGATGATGAAAGAGCTAACAATGCCCATTACTCCTCCTTGGATAGTTTAGATTTTTTTTTTTTAAAAAAAACAACCAGTTTCCTAGCAGATAATTTTCTCATGTATTTTTAAAGAGATATAGGCTAATATTAAACGATTACAGGGTCATAAAAAGGGAGATTAAGGTTTAAAGTATAGTTACCAGGAAAGGAGGATATTTGTAATTCAGGGAAGAAATGAGGGTCTTTGGTGTTCTCTGAGCTTGATTGTTTTCTTGTAGATGTTTCATTACCCAAACTAGGTAATGGACCGACAAGGCACTGATGATGTTACCTAGTACTGACGATATTGCTTAGTTTGGTACTTAGTACTGATTATATTGCTTAGTCTTGCAGTAATGAAATGTCTGCAAGAAAACAATCAAGGGTCAGAGAGCACCAAGGACTTCTCAAAGTATAGTTAATTAAATAAAAAGTACTAATAAGCAATGAATTTAGATGACTCAGTTTCAGGATTGGGTAAATATATAACCTTCCAGCACCCCATTATATTCTTGGCAAATGTAAGAGTGGGAATAGGAACAGATGTCTTTTCATCTTTACTTTTCCATGTTTAACTACTCAGAAATACCCCGATCCCTCCCCCTAAAACTGAGGTCAAAATTATGCCCTTAAGCAAATCTCTTTGGTGGCACCAATCTGAAATTGAAAATATGAGAACATAAGATTGTGAATGAGACCAGGGAGCGTCTAGGAAGTCAACCATTCACTGTTCTACCTTTCACCCTATCTCAACACTCTCTTCAGCCCTTTCAGAGATGCTACCATATCACCAGATGGCTTTCAGCAATCAGCTGGCAAGTCGGAATACTAAGTTGCTGCTTCCAACTCAGTAGAAATTGACCAGCTGTTGTAATGCAATAGGAAACAGTATACGTAAGAAATAAAATACTAGGAAGATCATGTGGTTAAAATCTGAATCCAGAGGAAGGCAGTGCATATAGCACTTCTTCCCTCCAGCTCATTCTAGCTCATGGACAAGGTTGTAAAATCTAATCTGCCCTAGAACTGACACATTTCATGATGATGAAGAAGAAATATTATTACTAGAAAAGCTGTCAGGACTGAAAAAATGGACAGAAAGAGAACTCAGTTCAACAACTCTGTCTATCCTTTCTCATCTCCACTTCTGCCCTATGGATTCTTAATGCTGCATCAAGGAAAAACTGATCTGGGATTAAATTTGGAACAGTAGAATTTTCTATGGGTACTTTTATCTGATTCTGATATCCTTTAGGGATCAAATCTACAGTACTAGTTTCAAATGGAATATTTGCACGTGTATTGCATTTGGATTTGTGTAAAGACAAATTGACTGCAGGGTAGACGACCGTGTGTCTTGAACTTGCATAAAGTTTTTTATCTAGTGTTAGGATGAAGACTGCAAAATGCTAGTCCCTTTGGGTTCTGCTAAATCCAAATAGGATTAGTTTGACTATCTTGCATGCTTTATGAAGTAAGCTATGGTTTGTTAATCATTGTATATAGTTTTATATGTTTGAATCCAGCAAATTGTAATCAATAAGTCACAATTAAAGAAACCAAGGATTCAGTTTCATGGGTGAACCAGGGGCTTTTTTCCATGGAAAAGTAGTTTTCTGATAAATCCAGAAACTGCAGATGTGGGTGGGAGTTACTTAATAGCCTGAGGCTAAAATTCTAAATTCCAATCAATATTTAAATTCCAGCTACTGACATTTCTCCTTATTTCTACAGGTAACGTGGACATATGAGCTTTTCCAAATCCCCCCTTTATATTCTCCTACTGTTGCAGATAATGAACTTTGAAACTGATTGATTTTCCCAGAGTTGGGGGTGAAAGTAGCTTAGAAGGGGTAAGTTTTTGCTCTAAATCTGCTGTGGTGCTTAGTTGATAAGGCATAGTTCCTTCTCTATTACTGGAACATGACCTCCAGGCTCCAGATAAAGAAATGGGATGTGGAATATGTTCTGATGGGTGGGAACTTCCAGAGAAAGTTCTATGGAAGAAACTATTGCTAATGATGCAGATGGAATTCTATGGTTCAGGCACGACATCTAATGAGGAAATAGATAATTCTGTATTACAGAGGAATTGACTACTAGGAGTTTCAAATTAAATTATCATGAATAATAAAACTACCAATTCATTAGTCCTGAGGGCTGCCATGCAAAATAATTTTTGTACATTCAAAGTGTGAAGAAAATAAAGAGTAATCTGGTTTGCAATTAAACATAAATGCCCTACATAAATAATAAAAATAATAAAATATATACATCCTTATAAAACATTTCTGCAAAACATCCATTTTTCATTGAATGTTTTAATTAACCATAACACCAAGATTTAGTTTCATTATAGGTTGACATAATAAATAGAATCTATTTTCAAGATCTAGGTTGAGATAACTATGTTGAGATAATTTAGAAAATCCATTGCACTAACAATCTTGCTTTTCTATTCCTTCTCTTACTTTGCTGAGTATTGAGACCTTTCTTTCCCTAAGTACTTTTCTCTTTCACTTTCTCTTCTCATATGTCAAAGTCCTTCCCTCCCTGCCTCCCATTTCAGAATCCCAGATACCTTCTAGAATGAGGCCTAATCATCTCCCATATATTATTACTGAGCTAAATGGATTATATGCAGGGGTGAGATTCAAATTTTTTAACAACTGGTTTTGTGGGCGTGGCTTAGTTGGTGGGCATAACTTGGTGGTCAACTCAACTAGGCGTGGTCAACTCAACTTCACTCACATCAAGGCACGCATCTCCTTGTCTAGCCTCTCATGACTCTGGGGATGCTGCAACAGTCGTAAGTGTGACAAACAGTCATAAGTTGCTTTTTTCAGTGCCATTGTAACTTTGAATGGTCACTCCACACAAGCAAAGTACCAGCAAAAGAGGGGAAAAAAACTCCAGAGAAGTTCCTGAGACAGGAAGTCTAGTCCTGCCAAGAATGTAATAAGGGTTAACAGAGAGGCAGTTTCCGTAAGCAACACCGGAATGTTTCTTTCCTGCTTTCCTTACAGGATTAGGCCAATAATTTCTTCTAACAACCGGTTCTCCTAACTGCTTAGAATGTTAACAGCCGGTTCTAGAGAATAGGTATGAACCTGTAGAATCCCACCCCTGATTATATGTCTAGGATAATCTGTTCAATGGTGTCACAGTGAAATATACTTGTTTGCATACATATTCCCATAACTGTGTTAAGCATTTCCATGTCAAAAATATAATATCTAAGTTTCTTATCACCAGTAGAAAAAGATTACAAAGGTCAGAAAACACTCGGCATGTGTTTGAGGTCAAAATTAACCAGTAATCTCCTGGATGTTCAGAATTCTCCTTTCTGTTCTTATTTAGCTCCAATCCCTTTGAACATGTTGCCCATTTGATGCTCTAGAAATTAAGGGGTTATTATGTCATGATAAATGATTACAGAGAGCATAATACTATCCCTTTCATCTTTGAGAATGCCAACAGGCTATCTTTAGTTTTAGTAATTTAGTTTCATGTCATCTGAGAAGATGTGTAGACTAATCAGATATATTTAAGGACCACCTGTAGGTGTCAATATGTTAAATAGATTGGTAGGAATAGAATAGTACAAAAAATCAACTATTTTAATATTGTATACTACATTCTCCACCAAAGTAAGACCTTTGCAACTAATCTAAAAGAAAGAGCTTCTAATGGATAAAGCAACCAAAAATTGATATTCAGATAGTTTATGACACCGTTTTAAAAATCATTAGCAAATGACCCACTCTTTTTAAAACCCTATTATCATTTATTTCATTCTTATATCTCTTCGATCAACTTTGTTTTCTTTTTCCTATGATTGGAAAGAAAACACCTTGTCACTAAATTACAACTCTCACTCATGATACCTGAAATGCAGCTGCAGCACAGTCAGTAACTGAAAGGAAAATTGTTCTTCCTTTTGTTACCTTTTTAATTGGGAGACTTCTTTATCACCATTTGCCTTCTCATACTCTAGATGAGAAATGTTGTCAGGGAAGCTGTTGCCATTGATTTTCGATGAATATGCCAGGAGAGCATAACCACTTTGCCTTGTTAGCGTGCATTAATTACTCCAAACAGTAGATCAACACACTTTGGAATCACTCAACATTTGTAGAAAAGAAACTGCAATGTTGAGGTTTACTATTGTACATCTCAGTGCTGGGAACTACCCGTTACAGGCAATGGTCCCTAGAAATAAAAGCCATTTCATTATTCCCACTCTCAGATGTGTTTCCTACTGGGACATCTTTATCAGTGCATGGTGTGACCTATTGAAAAATACAAGGCATTATTGGTCAGGATTTCTACACCTGGCCCACCATTGTTACTATTAGTTCTAAAGACAAAAGTCATTGACCAAAAACAGAATTCAAAGAACAAAAATTGCCAAGGTTTGATCAACTCCTGATATCAAAAACCTCCAATTTAGATAAGGATCATCAAGTAAGCCTCACATGTACATGGTTAACGGTTGACTAAGGCTTTAGGGCAACCTGTTTCCTATTTGCACCACTTGAGCATCTTCGTCTTATTTAATCACATATTAGAAATTGTTGTTAAATTGTCATTTTTCTGATATTAACCCCTGGAAAATGCCACTTGACCTATAAGGCTATTCACCCAGATTTAATATGTTTTAAAAAGCAGAAGATGGGCACTTGATCATGGTGTTGGTTTGCATCACATTTGCAGATTCTGTAGGTTTTTGTTTTTTTATAGATCCCGAGCATTCAGACTGATGTGTAGAGAATATACAATCACCAAGCATTTCAAGGGTATATAGCTTGGACTCTATATATTGCTTGTCCCAGACAGCTATATGAATATTTGTGGGTTAGGAAAGATTATCATTTGGTGCCATGTGATCAAGATATCATCCTTCATAATGAAAATGTACTGTATATAGATTTATATTGCATCTGAAAATTATTCTATATAATTCTGGTACAATCATCCTTCCATTATAATAAACTACCTAAAAAGAGTTCCGCAACAAGGTTCATACAAGCAAAGAAGCACAATTGGAAATAAAATTTATTCTGAATATATTATAATATTGTATATTATAATAAACAATGTTATACAGGCTTATTTGTTTAGTAGCTTTTATAGGCACCAATCAATGGAAATTTGAGCAAATTACATAAATAAAGCCTCATTCACTTATTTTGTACATTACTCTGTAACTGTAAAATAGTGATGAAGTATGTGGCAGAAATTAAAATAAAATGTGATTAATAAAATTATTAATAACTGGAAGAGATAGTCTGTATGCCAAAACAAATCAAAGCAACCAAAATAAACCAGATTCCCCTCTGTTTAATACAAAAGTTATATGGCTTTGAAGTCCTACATGAAAACCATAGAAAACAAAATATAAAAATATAAGATATTTTTGATAAAAATATCAAAATGTTTTGCATCAATTGCCTATTAAAACATTTTTGAATACTAGTAGATTATGCTAAATGAAGGATAATTGTCATTGACATAAATTTTAAAGACTATGCATTTAAAGACAGCATTTTTTTTTCTGAGAGGGAGCATGTGCATGTTGGCACATACAACTTGGAAATTTAGATTTGTTAATTTACAGAGTTTTGTGGGTTCATGTTTTAGTGTGTTTGTAGGATTATATTTCTGCTTATTATATTTTAACACTACTTATTCTTAGTATCCTTGGATCTGGCAAGAAATTGATATTTTTCCTAAAAAGATAATGTTAATAATCCTTTCAACAACCTTGTGAGATAAATCAAGATAATTTTTCTTATATTATAGATAGTATATTTTCTTCATGATGGCCTTAGAGCTCAGCATATTTGAATTGCATGATCAGATGGCAATATAAATTCATTGGAATCAAACTGTTTCCTGTCCTGCATATTTCAGAAAAGCAATAGCATGCACGCATATGAATGGATTCACATTCCCCTGCATTTTGAATGACTATTTTGGTGCATTCTAATAACAATTTAGAAGGAGAAACATTTGGACAATGTTATTGTGGGCCATGCAGAGAAATTGGCAGAATCCCAACCCATGGTAATGGTCATTCAGAACAAGAAGCATCTGTGTATATATTCAGCTAGGTTTAATTAAGGCAAAATCTCTCATCCTCTAACTCCCCTAGCTGTATTTTTCTCTGCAGGAATCTGTATTTCTCTGGCAAACTTGAATTTTCTCTAGAAGAAAATGGAGGTAGGATATCTGAAAGGGAAAAACAAAGTAAGGGAAGAATCATAGCTTGATGTCCCCAATTTGGTATGTTACAGATACTGCAGAAACATCATCATTGGCCAAATTGATTAGGGAATTCTAGGAGATCAAATCCATTTTATTTGGACTTTACCAATACTCCTCTCTACTTTTATGTGAGCTTTTCATTCCTGACAGTAAATGAGCTTTGAACACCTACATAGAAGGGGGAAAGTATCCTAATATTTATATCTGGACAAGGAAGTAGAGAACTACTCATCTTTTAAAAGCTATTTTTGTGTTTGATCAATTAAGGCCTTTTAAAGATGTGCATAATATTTTAAAACCTGTTTCTTTCATTAATCCTCATTTTGTAACCATTTTAAAATATTATAGCTTAAACATTACTGGTGTGGTATAATAATAAGGAAGACAAATCATATAAGATAAATTAGTAACCGAGCTGGACCCCCCCCCCCTTTTTAAAGAAGCAATACAAAGGGAATTGTTTGAGGAAAAAAAATCCTGCTATATAAATATGCCTTTTCTGTGTGGGTTGCCCTCACCATACTGCTATATTTACAGTTTAGATTGCTAATATGGTACTAAAAACACAAGGAATGTTGTACCTCCTCATTTTGAATGAGTGATCATTGAAATTCACTGTGGAAGAACAATTTTTTTTTAAAAAAAATGTCCTTAATTTGTTATAATAAATTATGCTTCTTCAGCACAAGTTAATTAGCTCTCTTGTGTTTTGGCAAATCAAATGTATTTAACAACTTGCAGCTCAAACTGGGATGCCATCTTCTGTAACATAGCATTAAAGGGAGAAAAAAAGAAAGAAAGAAAAAAACCTAGCTCATCTGAGAGGGGTGGAGCAAGAGAGAAATTTGTGATGATAAAGAAGCATACTGATCTTTTGCTTCCATTATGTTAAATTATTCTTAAATTTTTTTATTTCAAAATGCTGACTGCTTTGCAAGTTTTTCCTCCCAAGGATAAACCACTACTTATCTCCTAGTTCTGGAAATAATAATTACTCCCCTCTCTCTAAATTGTGAATATTCCTTTAAATGTAGTGCTAAGCAAAGAAAATTTTTAGCTAGGAAGGGGAATGCTCCCTCCCCTTACACTGCTATGTAAATTACTCCTATCAGCTCTATTCTTACGTTACCCTCTGGGCAAACACTTTATAGCCATGTATTGTAAGAACAACATAGAGATGGCTTGTGTGGTGTGTAATTCAAACAATTGTGACTTGTAAATTTCTGACTGAATATGTTGTGTGAAGCCAGCTAATTAGAATGAGCTCAATAAATTGGGGTTAATCAAACGTGATGTGTGAACCCATGAAACATCACAGTAAGCTGAGGTTTGCTTAACAATTGTACTGAATAACTTTAAGTTTATTAAGTTTGTTTTTTATTTAATGGTTTATTATTTAGTTTAATGAATAACCTACTGGGTGCCTACAACTTATTCTCCCAAAACCAACCAAACTACATGGTGTGTAAAGCCTTCTATTGTATAGCAATTGAGAGATCATGGAAATTGATCCAATATGATTGGAGGGCATGTGGTTGGGGAAGGTTTCTCTAGTTAAACTAAGCTGTAAGACTTTCATTTAAGAGTTGAGCTGAAGTAGACAAGGGAATGGGATTTCCCAGAACTGGAGAGGTAATAGGTGTGGGAAACAAGGAAGAAATCATCCAAATGTTTCACAGCGGGAAGCACTAATATAGCTTGCAATATTTGCCTTTATTGTCAGTGGAGATTCTCAGTCATCCAGGTCATGGTTGTCCCAAAAGTGCTTTTTCAAAAGGCAACTGGCCATCTACATTAACTTCTCTCTCAACAATGGGGAAGGGATACAACAAACATATCTCCTGTTTACAACACAGTCCTTTCAGCAGTTCCAAGGAGGTTTCATGCCCTTTTGCACTAGTCAGATGACACTGAGGGAACAGATAAACCTTCAAGTAGCCTCAAGAGTTTTCAAGGAGAATGCTAATGACCAGATGATTGCAAGGGAATATAAATCCTTCCATCTTCCACCATTCAGTCAGAAATGAAGAAGTTTTTTGGATAAGAAGCAAAATGTCTTCAAGGAAAAACAGTCCAATTGCCTTTTGAAAAAGCACCTTTGGGATATGCCTTTATTCTCATCTTGTGGCTTCCTAGAGACAAACAAGTCAGGCTCTGTGGGAAACAGGTACTTTTTAACTTGACTGTATTACACCCTCATTATTCTGGTTTATGGCCATAATAAAGATTGATTTGATTTCTTCCTATTTGGATAAAGAACAAAAGACTGTCACCAAATACTGTGGGGAATTGTGTCAGAAAGCTAAGGTAAGGCTTGTGAGAAGTGCCCCAAGCAACAACAAAAGTCTTTTCAGGTAAGTTAGAAACAGAAGGAAAAACAAAAAGGCAACGGTGAAGGAAAAGGAATTAATTGGGAATAGGAGCTGTGAGAGAGAAGAATGTCAATAGTATTTTAAGTATGACTTGTGAAACAGTACTAGTGTTGGGCCACTAATGGTAGGAAGCATTGCAACTCGGAATAGACAAGGAGAGGCTAATTTAAAAGGAATTATCTCCAGGGCTAGATACTAGGTTACCAGCAAAACTTGCTGACATAAAGAGGAGAACAGGTATTACCCCTATCTTCCAAAAAGGAAATAAGTAGATTAATTTTAAACAAATGGAAGGATTGCTGTCCTTCACTACAGACCTCCTAAAAGAATGGAGATAGTTTTGCCCTAAGTATTTTTTAGGATTCTGCATTAGGTTGGACCAGAAGAACTCAGAGGTTTCTTTCAACTCTATGATTCCATCAATGTAACCTGGGGCCAGCTGGGTTGTACAACCTTAATTTCTGATCTGCAGTAGTGCTATTAATTCAGTTAAGGCCTTCAGCTTGTGGGCCTGGAATTCCCTCCATCCTTATGTTATGCATTCATGGAACAGCATTATGAGGTTTGGCTTGCCCATCAAATAGATAAAAGAGTAAATCAGCAATGCATTCCATAACATTTATAAACATCAATTCCAATTCTGTTTGGATGATGATGATATATATGATGATTTGTACTGAACCATTTCTTTCCAGATCATATTTAAGCATGTTTCCTGTATGCTAGTTTTATATTTTGAAATCCTTTAAAGAGTGATAATACAAGTGTGTTATTATTTATGAAATATGTCTGCTTTTATGAAAGAATATTTTTTAAAAAAACAGGCATTAACTGTTAAAAATATGTAGTACTAATAAAAGCTGCTAGAAATAAATTGAGACTTCAAAGAGAAGACTGTGGAGAATTTCTACGGGCATTTATGAACATTGCATTTTCCATTCATATAAACATTATAGGATAATACATACCACTAGTAGGAAAACCATGGCTTCCAGAAGAGGCCCATTCATTTTCCCTGCTGAGTAGCTGGGAACCTGCTATTAACATTTTGTACTTCCAGATAAAGTCCACGTTTTGTAGATATTTGGAATACATAAAATAATGAAATCATGAAATCTCCAGTGCAAATGCCTCTGTTTCATGAGCTCTCAGGGATGAGATTGCTGACACTGGTGATTTTGTCATATTAATTTTCATTTTATTTTAGTTTCCAGGCCATAAACGATTTCTGATGCAAAGAGTCCCTTTCAATTTCAATAGTCACCCAGAGTCACTTGCTTGAATTGAAAAATGATTAACCTTTTTCTATGCCCCCCAATAATTGGTTTCTTTGTCTAATCTTCAATGCATGTTTTCTTAACATTCATCTAGAATGTCTTTCTGTGGTATAAGACAAATAGTCTTTTCTCTCATAATTGAGGATGATAGAGACCAGTTCTTGCGTTCTTCTATAAAAGAAGAAGAAAAAAAAAAAAAAAAAGGGCTGAGTGATTTTTAAAAAAAGTTTATTTGGATCCTTTGTATAAGGCTGTAGCGATCTGTGATAAAAATGACATTGACCTATGTTTCTGTTTGCTTTATATTTATCCAAAACCATGCTTACCCCTGGTACTTTGAGATTCCTACCCATCTTTAGTTGGTCAAGATTGGGTTTATGTTATTTATTATATAAAGAAAGGAAATGTTATTTGTTTTTAAAAAGGAGCATTACATATGGCTGAAAGCAAGAAATAATCAAACTCAAAGAGCCTGAGATCTTTAAGGCCTAGTGAATAAAATATTAGATTTTTTTTTTACAAAATACTCAAGTTAATTGGCCATATAATATATAAATTAATATGCAAATAAAGTATTTTTTTTTAAAAAAATATTGAGATCTAGTAGCCCACATAAATAATCTCTTCTGGCTTTCTACGTCCAAGGGTTCATTGCCCCCACACCCCCATGGTATCTTCCTTTGGTATTTCAGACATGAAAAACTAGGGAGGGTGCAGTTAATTTACTAGGCAATAAAAGACTGCATGCTGAAGCACAGTCTTTGACCACTATGAGTGTAACATTAAAAAAAAAGAATTATATAAGAATTTTCTTCAGACCATGGGCATGTCATATCAAGAGTGTACTCCAAAAACCAGAGGTGGTCATGAGAAATAAATTAAAAGTCAATTTAATTGCACCATCAATATGGTTAATTAACATTTTGTAACTGTACTTTAACAATAATTATACATTTATAACATGCGTTTAATCATTTTTCCATTCTGCCAAATGAAAAATTAGAACTCAGCAGCAACTTTGAAGGGGCAATTGAGGTCCTACCATGACTCGTAGAGGTCACACATGATGCCAGAACTTTGAGTTGGACACCTCTGCTGTGAAATATGTGTTCTCATTTTATATTCCATATATTCTTGGTCTATCTTCCCACCCTGAGAGGAAAGAAAGGATGCAACAACTTAGAAAATCTATTTTCTCCCAGTCTTGGTTCTCCCAGCAGTCAGTTACTCACCTTATATGACTTTTACATTGCAGAATAGGGAGTCCCAGTGAAGACTATTCGCTCACTGGTGAGAGGAAAGATAATGTTGCTATCTTGACACAGTATGTTGCAGCTTATAAAAATTATAAGGGCAATTGCTTTAAAATAGGCACCCATAGAATTAAAAAATAATGTAAGTGGTTCCAAATTTCTGCTGGTGTAATTGACCAAGCAATGATGGGAATAGTTGATCCAGAGTTAATGTGATGATCTTGACTCTTAACAATTAAAGTACAGAAGACGCTTTTGGAGGGTTGTCAGCAATTCATGTCTAGCAGTCTTCCAAACCTTGTGTCTTTCAGATGTACTGTGCTTTTGCTCCTGCAACTTCCAGCTCAGAAACAGCAATAAATTCTGTTGGGATGCAGGTGCTCGTGTTGCAAGAGAAACAGTACATTTTGCAAAGGAAGGGGCATACTCCACACCTTTTGAATGACTGCTTCACATTTTATTGCCATTGCCTGCAATTGATGATTGTCAAAAGCATTTGGAGAACAGCTGACTTCTTTTAAGACTTGCTTGGTTGCAATCCTGCAAATCTCTGAGAGGGTTTGGAAACAGATCTAGCAGCTCCTCTCTCACATTTTTTTTTTTTAAAAAAAAACAATTTTAAAAAAATCGTTAGGATTGCTTTGTCTCTTAATATCTGCATCCAGGAACAATGCAGAAGTTTCACCTGAAGTCTCTTCACTCTATAAGCATTTTGAATTGCTCTCCCTCTCTTTCCCTTTCTCCCCCTGTGGGAAGGATGAAGAAAAGCAAGTGACAAATACCATCGAACCTTCCTGAGCTGGACATTCCTCTTCCTAACCATGGGAAGGATCTTGGAAATTCACTTCTGCATTTCATTGTAAATAGTACTGATTGTCTGATTTATATACTTGCAAGCCACTTATGGACAATGTTTATCTTTAAGGTAGGATTTAAGTAGTTATCAATAATAAATACTAAAAGTAAAGGAGAAATGGAATATTGATCATATGAAATCCTTGCTTTATTTAAACCCACAGTGGAGTACTAGTTTCAAAGCAGTGTATAAGCACCGCACTACCAGTGGTTTGGCCTATCTTTTTCCAAGCTCTGACGTACCAATAAAGGAGAATATTTGTAGCTCAGGATTGAAATGAAGGGTCCTTGATGCTCTCTGAGGTTGGTTGTTTTCTTGCAGACATTTCATTACCCAAACTAGTTAGCATCATCTGTGCTAGATGATGCACTGATGATATTACCTTGTTTGGGTAATGAACTGTCTGCAAGAAAACAACCAAACTCAGAGAGCACCAAGGACCCCCTCAACCATTGATGTGTTGAAATACAGATTCCATCATTTTCCAATCAATGCATATGAAGGACATCAGATTTGGAAGCGGTTGATACAGATCTATCATGTGCTCTGACATTGCTCCTGTACTTTCCAATGTTTAATTCTGTCACTTCTAAATATTAAGAATGATTGCCAAAGCAGTATGTTGATTGAATAAAAATATTTCTTCTTTGTGGGTGTATGTCCCTGTATCTGTAAGTGTACACATTTGTGCATGCCTTCAGATACAAAGGCCAAAATATTATATTCTTCTCCCAATGGTCATTATAAATTATAATGACAAAAAGTACCATTTATTTCCCAGGTGTATTTTGCTTTAAGTTGTAAACATGCTGGGCTGAATTATTTCTGATTGATTGAAAATGACTTTATATACCTTTAATTTATCACAAGCTGGTTTAAACCCAAAAAAAGGTTTTTTATTGAACAGTTGTGAATAGATTTTCTGTAAAGAGCTTGAATTTATGATGTTTAGTGTTACACATTATACAGTTTATTTTTCGCCTGCTTGATCGTGCTGTGAAAATTCATGAATATTTAACTATTAACTGAAATGCAAAATTTTTATCACCATTTTATTGAAAAGTTGACATCTTAAAATACCATACATACCATTAGTATTCTGCTTCATTGTCACCTTATTGAAAAATGCTGCTAAAAAAACAATACAGCCATTCTGGAGGGGAAAAAAAAATTGTCCGCCCAAGGCTATTAACTATAGTTCTACACATACATTAGTGACAAATAAGTGAAGCAGCCAATGTTCACAAAAGATGTCACTAAACTGCTAGGAAACAACGGTAACCATAGAAACCATCTCACACTGCAATCTGCACATCTTTTGTCAGTGTTTGACTAGAAATGAGATGCTTAAAATCATTAGGCTATCAAAAAATATATGAAATCTCTTCATTGAAATTTACATATTTAAATATTTTGAAACCTGCAGAAACTTCAACATGATACTTTCATAAAATATTGTTTCAGCTCCTTACCCTCAACTATCACTCTATATGTGACAATAAAAATTATACATAGAGGATCCTGATGTTCTTCTGTGTGGGGGAGGTGAGATGGGGACTTTAGGCGCGTTCACACAGACACTGAATGAAGAAAAAAGACAGTAACTGTGGGAGCAAATTCTTATACACATAACTTTTCTTTACATAAAACTCTACATGTCTATCTTTCAGTTGCCCTTACAATATAAATAGACCTATGTATGTGTCTCTGAATATATAAAAGTGTTTCATGTGACAGAGTTGTCATCTTTTCATATTTTATTCAATCTTTAAACAGTAGCAAGAGATTTGAAGAAATTTTTTAAAAAAATTGTAATAGCATCATACTGTATAACCCCATGAAGATTGTGGTGTGAATGCTGTAATAGATGAAACATTCTGAGCATTTATTTGGCATCTCAGAAACTGTAGGGTTCATTATTTTCATTCTTTCAGGCATCAGAGGTAACTCTGATCTTGGAAGGGTTAATTCAATTTTAAAACCATCCTCCCCTCCCCCACCTTGATTTTTCTCTGTGAACCATTCTTCTAACTTCAGGAAAGATTCAAAGAGGGTCCCAAAGGGTCTTTTCAAAAGGCAACTGGACTTTCTTGGGTTTTTTTTCCTTTTCTTTGAAAATGTTTCACTTTCATCCAAAAAGCTTCTTCAGTTCAGATTAGATATTGGGGAATAGAAGGATTTATATTCTTTGCAGTCATCTGGTCCAGAGGTGGTATTCAGCAGGTTCTGACTAGTTCTGGAGAACCAGTAGCGGAAATTTTGAGTAGTTCGGAGAACTGGCAAATACCACCTCTGGCTGGTGATTTTACAGTATCCTTCCCCTGCTACTCCCACCAAGCCAAGCCCACAGAACTGGTAGTAAAATTTGTTGAAACCCACCACTGATCTATCAGTGCACTCTGAAGGTCAGGCATTAGGACATTAGAGAGTGATTGAGGCTACTTGGGGGGGGGTGTATCCTCAGGGTCACCTGAATCAGAGTGCAAATGGGTGTAGTGTGTATCTTCTTGGGACTGCACTTTTCCCCCCACCATTCAGTCAGAGGCTTCTTGAATGAGAAGCAAAACATTTTTAAGAAAAAAGAGAAAAAAACTCCCAAGTAAATCCAGTTGGCTTTTGAAAAGTCCCTTTGGGACAACCATGACTTGGATGATTGAGACTCTCCATAGACATTCAAAGAGAGTATGATGGATGGAGCAAGAGTGAGGATGGAATGACATTGAGTCTTCAGCCACACATCTACTTGAGGTCAGCAGACACACTATTTTTCTCTCTAGAAATAATAAAAGTTCATAAGGCAAATAAGTGAGTTTGAGAAGCAGATGATTGGTACAAATCTTATATAGTACCAGAAATAGAAAATTAACTCTACAATATTGTCAATTATATTAAATAGCATGAATCCTCCACCATGCTCAGTCTGAATCAAACTTTGATATAGCTTGACTGATAGAAGAGGAAGTTATCTTTGAATGTGATACCTTGTTTAAATATGATACCTTGTTTAAATATGATTATCTCCCTCTTCTTACTGTGCCCCCCCCTCAAAAGCAAACAAATAAAACCCTTCATGTCACTTTGGGTAGAATGAAGTAGCTAACAAGTCATTCCATATTTGCAAAGGATGATTTTTAGTATAAGAAAATCCTTAACCACTATGAGGTTTCTCTCCTCAAAAACTCCCTAATATCCAGCTTGTATTCTGAACAGATGTGCGGAGGTATTTACCACATCTTCAGGGTTGATATATGCAGGTCGACAGGCTGTGTACCAATGCTTTATTGCTTTTATAGGTCCGGGTTTTATAATGGGAAATACAGCATTCATATGCCAAGTTCATTATAAGTATAAATTTCAATTTATGTTCTTGTTACAGAAAGGTATCCTTGGTGCATTTCACTCTGAAACAGAGCTTGGAAGCAATTCACCAGGTCAGCATACTTGGAGAGGAAAAGTTTTATTTATTCACCTTATTTATTATTGAATTTCTACCTTGTGTTTTTCTTTATTCCAACAGGTGGACTTAAGTACAATAAAAAAATATGCAGAATAAAACAGAAGGAAATTATTACACCCAACTTTAATAAAACCAGTCATGGAAGAATGGGAGCCAAATCAATAGTTGGGTATCTGACAGTTGAGGGCAACTTCAGAAGGACTTTCCCCACTGATTTAAGTCACTAACTGAAAGGTGGCCGCAGAGATAAGGAACTTTTAGACATAGTAGTGGACATTTGTTAAGATGCACCTTAAATAGTGCTTAATAGGCAGCTGTTAGTAATGCAGATTTTTTTTTTTAATGCAGACATCACATGATCCCTGTATCACCCAGTGACATGGCAATTGTATTTTGCACCATTTGCAATTTTGGGCCTTTTTCAAGGATAGTCCATGTAAGATGCTCCTTTTTTGGTACATATTATTACCTTTTGTGCACTACCATCTGAGGCTGACATTAAGCATAGACTTCCATAAGGATAGGTGACTCTACCTGTACCTGGTCTGTGAGAATTTCTTTCTTTCTTTCTTTCTTTCTTTCTTTCTTTCTTTCTTTCTTTCTTTCTTTCTTTCTTTCTTTCTTTCTTTCTTTCTTTCTTTCTTTCTTTCTTTCTTTCTTTCTTTCTTTCTCTTCCCTCCTTCCTTCCTTCCTTCCTTCCTTCCCATGTCAGTATTTTAAAGAAATATATTCAAAAATATTAAATCGATGTTCTATCATTTTATTTCATTATACAAGCAGTCAATAGCAAAAATATAAAAACAAACTGACGATGCAATTAAAATATAACAAAACAATGAGATAAATAATAGGTATTATTTACATATTACATCAATAATACACAATGAAACTATCTGTAAAACTGTTGAACATGCTGTATTTTTACCTCTTCAGAAAACAAAGATGGAGATAGCCTCATGCCTTAATCACTACACCAAACTGGCTGTTGTTCCTTCTCGTCAAAGAATTAGAATTAGAATTTCTTGCATATATAAATGTTTAAGCAGGCTCATAACACTGGACAACAAAGATTTTGCTTCCTGAACACTTTTGGGTCTATCACAGCTTTTTGGCTGCTAATCATGAAATTAATTAATCTTTCATGGACTGTTCTATAGAAATCTTCTCTTTTTGGAAAATTCACCCTTCAGTATATACTGGCTATGCTGCACACCTGAAATAAATGTATGAAAACATGGGACTGTTGTTGAAGCACATCCAGTCCCCCAAGTAACTGGAATATCTGTGGAGATCTAAAAGTAGTGGCTCTGCTGCTTGGAATGTAGCTTGGATGTTGTTACGTATGCAAATGAGACAGTTCTCTAAGAGAGTTGCATTACATTAAAGAGAAATTGCCATTCTGAAAGAATTTGGTTCCAGAAGAGTAAAATGTGGCATAAGAACCACTTGTTGACCCAATCAAGATTTTTTTTTGCCTTCGCTTCACATAAAACTCAAGACTGATGAAAGATTTTGTGAAAGAGAAGAAACAAGGAAGGTGATAGTTTCATTACTTGAGACAGATGTTTCCAAGGATACCTGATGCCAAGACTAAAAAAAGGGTCTTTATTGGTCTGCAGACTGGATATGTCATCAATGAGAAGCAGTTCAAGTATCTGTTACAGTGGCCAGAAAAAAAAAAACACCTGGAGAGCATTTGAAGATGTTGAGAATTTTCTTGGGAACTTCAGAGCACCAGACTACATTCAGTTGGTTGGCAACCTTCTTTCAGCATACAAGATCATGAAGTGCAACATGTCACTGAAGATTCATTTTGTGCATTCACATTTGGACTTCTTTCCTGAAAATCTAGGACACAGGTGTCAAACTCGCTGTATCACATTGATGTCACATAATGTATTGCAATGTTTTTTGCCTTTGTGGAGCTGGGGTGGGCATGGCCTATGCATGACACATCTGGCCCACAGGCTGCCATTTTGACACCCCTGATCTGGGTGAAATCAGTGATGAATGTGGCAAAATGTTTCATTGGGACATGGCCAAAATGGAAAAATGATAAAAGGGAACTAGAATCTATTGGTGCCAGCTGACTGTTATTGGGCACTGCAGCAAAATGAACATTCAGTACCAATGAAAATCAGCAAAACACTGTTAGTCTTGTTGAACACATGCAGCGTGTTGGAAACATTGTGTGATTAAATAAATTACAGTTTTTAAGAGTTCTATGTGATACAATCATTCTGAAATTATATTTGTGTTCAGTGTGAAGGGTTCTCTCATAATCACCAAAAGTTTTTCAGGAACAAAACTTTTGGAAAAAAAAATTGTCTGGTGTAATGAGAGAAAAAAAAAGAACTTTCAGATAGCCAGGCTCCAGTTTCTGATTGTTAAGGATAAAGTTTGTTAAGGTTAAAAACAATACTTAAATCAAGTCCACAGATTGAATTACAGTAGACATAAAGTGATTTTAAACTACACTCTCTGTAGTTTACCATTGTTGTTTCTTTTGTTAAATATGCATCTTCATACATTTGATAATTAAGCAATTCATTAGTTAACCAAAAGCAATAGATTACAGAACTTTATAGTTGTTAGATTTCCTGCAGGTGGCACCATGTCAATTAAGAATTCCTTGCTTATAAGGAATATGGACTTTTATTACTTCCACTATCATATTCATCACTTCTTGTTATAATGGATCTGCTACTAAGAACACCTTATTTGTGAAGTACACAATGGAAAGCCTTGCTGTTTTCTTCAATTTCATGCAGCCAGGTAGATATGAAAAATAATACTTCTCTTGACAATTCAGATTGTAGTTCAATTTGGCTAATAAGCTAGTAAGTCCTAAGACTCAGACTAGATGTTTTTTTTTTTTTGCAAATAATGCACTGCATTACCATGGCTTCTAATTTAGGTAATGTCAAGGAATGGTATATTTTCCCCATCATGGTTCCTCAAACATAGTTGGGCTACAACTGCAATATTTCCTCAACTAGTAGGGCAAAGTTATTTCATTTGTAGTCCTATTATCAAAAGGACTAACATTTCCAAGATCTGATCTATAGAAATAGTGTCTGTTCAGCTTTAAATTAGCAAAGTATAAATTCATTTTGGCAAGGACTTATCAGGTACTTTATTTATTTATAAATCAAAAGATTCCTATAACTGTGGTACAAGACAAAAAATTTCAAAGGCAAAATCCCAACCAGTAAAATTCCTATGGTGGGTACACTTCCTAACATGGCACCTGGAGGAAAAAAATGACATCTTCAAGGCCTATTTAAAGGATGGTAGGGTTGAAGAAATTTCAGTTTGGGGGTAAAGTGTGGGGACTATTACAGAAGACAGGTGATATGAAGAAAAGGGAAACTGCTTAGGTCCCAGATCCCATCACATAATTTTGTTTTAACTATGGGAACTGGAACAATTTTGCTTTAATTATGGGAACAGGAGCCTGCCCACTCTCTCAAATCTTACTTGAATGGGCTGAAACAGTGGGAGCAAAGCAATTCCTCAACCAAGTCCTATTCCTTGAAAGCCTCTTTAGTTCACAATTAGCACATTGAATTACACTCAGAAGAATACTAGTAACCACAACAGCTAAATGGGCACAATAGTGTACACCCATTTCTGGTCAAATGTTCAATAGGCACAGAAAGGTGATCCCATAACTGCATGTGCTACTGCAGCTACAGCATTTGAGTGATTTTCAGCAACAGCTCCATGTGGAGCACATTTCAATTGTCTGCAAGGGAGATGATTAAGGAATGAGTATTGGGAGAACTCAAAACACACATTTGGTCTTTTTAAGGTTGGGCTTGAACCTGTCTTTTTGCATTCAGATACCAACAGACCCTGTGGAAAGACCTCAACAGCATTACTTGGTTGGCCTGAAGCTGAGATATACAATTGGGGATCATCAGCATGTTGATATCTAGCCTATGCATAAGAATGAAACAAAAAATTATCCATTGGTTTCATGTAAATGTTAGAGTGGTGACAGTGTAGAGCCCTGCAGTATCCCACACATCAAGATTTTCTCCCCATAATGATGCGAACTGAGCTTGAGAAAGGAGGCAATACCATGCCTCCACAATACCATGTCTCCAACTTCTAATCCCTGCAATCAATTGAGAAGTATACCATGATGGACAATATTGAAGGCTTCTGAATGTCAGTGAGAACTTGGAGAGTTGCAGAAGCACTATTCCTCTTTCACCAAGTATCATACTGGAATCTATATTATGATGTCTCCATACAATGCTGTCTCCATGTTATGTCCTGGCTGAAAAGGATCCAGGTAAACCACTTTCTTTGCTGCCCTTTGAAGCTGCAAATTTAAATATCCTAAATCGTGAAGAAGGAAATTTGAAGACTGAATTTGGATCCAGTGGTGGCATCAAGGAACCCTTTTACTCAAAGTTGCATTAACCACCACATAGACCCACAGTAATTCACCTTCTGGGCAGCTTAAATAGCTGAGAAGGGCATGATCAGGTGGCTAGTTAGTATTCCTATTGAATTTATCTTTTTCCACAAGAGGTACAGTGTCAAATACCTCCCAAATAATAAACAGGAAAATGCCTTAGTCACTCAGTATGTATTTACCCAATCAGAATCTAACTCTGAGCAGATTCAAGCAATTGTTTCTGTCAGGGGCATTAAAATATTCCTCACAGAAGAAATTGTCAAAGGGAATATGATAGCCTGGAGTAGGACTATAGGACTCAGTATTACCTTAATAGAATGGGAGAAGGTCTGGAGTAGAAACAACAAAATTACAAAATCTGCAGCTTACAAGGAAAATGCCTACAAGATGTTTTACAGATGGCACCTTCCCCCCTCGAGATTAGCAAAAATGCACCCCAACATGAGTCCGAATTGTTGGAAATGTAAAAAAAAAAAAGAAGGGAACTTTCTTCCATATATGGTGGTCTTGCATAGAGGCTCAAAAATATTGGCAGAAAATTAGAAAATGGTTGGAAGAAATGACAATAGAACAGATCGAATTTAAACCAGAATTCTTTTTATTAGGGATTTTTAATAAACAACTCTCAAAAAAAGTGAAGTACACAACAATACATATTTTGACAGCGGCCAGACTGGCCTTTGCATAATGTTGGAAGCAACCTCATATTCCATCAGAGGAAATGATTATTCAAAAAATAGCAAACTGGGCAGAGATGGACAGATTAACTTTGGCATTAAAAGGAAAAGATACAACAATGCATTATGACAACTGGAACTGCTGGTACGAATGGATGGAACAAAGATCGAGTAAACAACAAAGGGCAAAAGAAAATAGGTTATAATCGTAGTAATGTCTAGATATATATATATATTCGCACAAGGAGTAATTGTATAGAGGGTACAAAATAAGGTTGAAAATAAGGTCCCACAAACTGTCGAGGACGAAATGATTTTTAATTTTCTTCTGAATTTTCTTTTTCACTTTTTCTTCTTTATTTCTTTTTTATTTTTCAAATTTATGTATGTTTTGTTTGTCTGTTTTAATTGTAAAATTAATAAAGTTTATTTAAAAAAAATAAAAAAAAATATTCCTCACAGTAGTTTATTTAAAAAAATAAAAATAAAATATTCCTCACAGTAGCCCTGAAGATATTCACATAACTTCTTAACAGGAATCAAATCACCTTAAGCAAGGCCATTGGATTCCTATAAATGCAGTAAGATAAGAAAAGAAAATATATTTTCCCACTTCACACCTGCCATAATGTAATTCCTAATAGGTTTAGTCAGATCTGCTCTTTGTCTTCCTCCCACAACACTCTAGATGTCTCTTTTCTCATGTATTTATTTATACACAGAATGAACAAAGCTTAACTCTCAGAGATTCTGAGCGATTTATGCTATAAAAACAGGAAGAATAAAATAAAAGAACAAAGGAATGTGCCCTTAGAGAAAAAAATATTAAGATGTGTGGCCATATAAACTGAATCACTCAAATAAATGAATGCCAAACAAAACTAAATCTTACAGGGGCTCACCACCATCCTACATCAATGTCTTGGAGAATAGCTGTTAGGAATGTAAGTCACCTAACAGTTAGTTGGGTTGGAAAATATATAAACCAGGATAGACATTTTAATACTGTCTCTTTAAGGAAATGCTAAAATTGTAATTGGGTGTGGTTCCTCAAACTGCCATAAGATGGAGCCAGAAACCTGGGTTGTTTAGTTTCTGTTCTGGTGTTTCTGGAGAGTGTTGCCCGTCCTCCATTTTTCCCTATTGACTGTTATTCTTGGATTTGATGTAAGTCTGTTACTGAATTGTTTTTGATACTGGACTTTGTTATTGGATTATCCCTGGACTGAAAACTGACTGCTTTAACCATGAATGACTTGGATTGTTTTGTTGAACTTTGCTTAATGGTTTTACTGGAAGTAAAAACCTACATTTTACTATACAGTGCGGCTGTGTGCTGTGTGTGTGTTATTCTTCACTACTCTCACTACGTCTCCCTGTGTGCGCTCATTCTCCTAATGGGGAATTACCTCAACAATAACCAAGTTTTCAGTGCCACGTCATGTCTGAATGAGACATTCAGAAGGCAGATGCGGTGACAGAGAATTCATGCTTCATTATTGTCCACTAGATGACATTGTTTAATTAAGTGGACTTGAAATGTGCCAACTCAGCCAAGTTTTTCCAGACATAATTTATTAGATATAGACCCTCCTCAAAGGACTTTATCAGTGGCAACCAGTATCTTGTATTGCACCCAGAAGCCAACTGGCAACCTGTGGATATCATGGAACAATGATGTCACGTCGATGTATTGTGGCAGTCTGAAGTAGCTGCAGCTTCTGAGTGATTTTTCAAGGGTAGTTCCAAGTAGAGTGGGTTGCAGTAGTCCATTCTGCAGCTGATTAGAGACTGTCCTGGCCTCTAGATCCAAGAATGAGAGCAACTGGTTCACTAGAGAATCTGTATGAAGGCCTTCCTGGGCATAGCTGTCATTTGCTTTTCAGGTAGGACAACCTTCAGATTACGCATCATTCTTAAGCAGGGTAGTGCAACCTTATCCAAAGCTAAAATTGGGAACTCCCCAGGATCAAAGGGCCCATACAAAGCAAACACTGAAACAACCCAGAGCCAAGATACAGGTAGTCCTTGTGATACCACACATCAATTAATGACTGTTTGAAGTTATCACAGATTCCCAAAACTACTATGGTCCTGCTCTAAAGTTATGACAGCTGCAGCGCCCCTATGGTCATTCACCTTTACTACCAATCATGGAGGTGCTGCAGTGTCCCCTGCTTCTTTCTCCATCACACTCGTTGCCTGCTCCCCGTACTTCCTAGAAGCAGCAACCATTTTCAGTACTCTGATAATTCCTTGTGAAAATGGTGGCTGCTTTCTGAGCTTTCAATCCCAATCAGAAAAACTAATGGTGGTAGGAGTGAAAAAAAATCAACAAAACTTTCCATCTTTTTTTGGGGGGGGTTATTGAAGAAAAGTGGGTTTCTGGGTGGGGTGGGGTGGGGTGGGAGGATGTTAAGCAAGGGAAAGGTTTGGGGAAGCTTGCCCCAAGCTTTTCAGGCAGATGGCTGACCTCCCCAAGGCTAGCAAGAACCAGGATAGGTTTTGCAGTTTACCGATGGCCAGCTAATCGGGCAGATGCCCAGTCCACAAGTTCATTTTCATTGACCAACCATGCCAAGAAGCTTGTTTGGAAGCTTCTTGGCATTGGAAAATAACACTGGGCCCTCAACTTGCTCAGCCTGTTTTTGGCTTTGCAAACTTGCCCCCACCCCACTTGTCTGGATCCCTTATGGACCCAACTGGGTCTCCCACACCCATGAGGCATCCCATGCTTACTTAATAACCTGCATGTTTAGTGGCAGGGAGTAGAAGTCATTAAGAAAACTGTTTCACTGTATGATCATCACCTCTTGCAACTGTAATTGGTAGGGTCCATTATGATTGTAGGTAATCATATCTATATATACTTGGAAAAGCATCTGCATAATGATGATACCAGATCGAAGCTGAGGGATCACCTCACTCAGAAGTTTAAGGATGGGGAGAGAGTGTCAAGCCATTCAGTACCTCACCTGTGAAGGGCCAAGTACTTGGGGCCAAGTGTTCGGATATATATCTCACCCTTCAACAATGGCTGAAACTGGCCATATGCAAAGGACAAAAATCACTGTAACCCCAAGTCTCCCTCATTACCAAACACTGCAGTTCATCCAGAAAGAAACTATGGTTAAAGTTATTGAAAATTGTGAAGAGGTTAAACAATATAACGATGAACGCACTACCCATAGTCTGCTCTGCTAAAGTCATTGATAAACATGATGAATGTTATCTCAATACTTTTCCTGGCCTGAATAAAATGGATCTAGATAATCTTTTTACTCTAGAATCACTGGAGTCATTGCCCAACTACCTTCTGAATCTTTCCCAAAAGGCAAGGTTTGAAACAGAGTAAAAATTGGCTGCAATGATGACCTTGAGAAGAATTCTGAAAGGACCACTGCATGCAGTGAACAGCACTGCATGCACCCAACCACAAATCACTTCCTAGACAGCTTTTACAACATAGGAGGAACCTGGATCAAGTAAACTGATGGCTGAGTTCACAGTCTGAAGGACCTTGTTTACTTCATCAGGAGTCACAGATTTATATTCAGGGATCTCAACTTGGCCTGCCCAATTGAAGTCCAAGTCTTTACTGATGAGTGACTGAAATAAAGTTTCTTCTCTTGGAGTCCAACTATGAATGAATCTGAATAATTTTATCCAGATAGTGAGAATATTCTTCATAGTAGGCCAGTAGTTGTCTCCTTGATTTATCTGTCCCTAGCAAGGAGCAAGTCACTGTAAGGAGATGAATATGCAATAAGGGCACATAAATAATGCTGTTTCACTGCTCTTATTGCCATGAAGTAACCCCAAATGTGACTTCTTACATATGTTTGATGAGAGTATTCTTTGTCTCCCTCCAGTGGTGTTTCAAGCATTTTTTCTGGTTCTTCATCTTCCAGTGGTTATCAGAAAAGTAATGAGTACTTTGGGATTGGCATACAGGGAGAGACTGCTTAGGGACAATCTAGACTAAAGCTTCAGCTACATCCATTCCAGGTTGTGACTAAGGCCTTAGCCCAATTGCTCATAGGATCCTCAGGGAAAGTCCTAAGCTCCCTCTTGAACTAATTAGAAACCATTGCTTTCCTAGGATAGGCCAACCTCATAGAAGGACAGCACCAGTCAATAAAAAACGTGAACAGAATGATTGGATGGGGGCAGATCATGTTACAGCTGCCTTGAGACAAATGTAAGATCTTTTATGTGATTCTCAATGTGATTCAGATGCCCAATAATCTGGTGTAGTGCCTTACTTTTAATAATGCAAATCAGTAGCAATAAATATGCAAATACAATAACATATAATCAAAGCAAGTATCATAATATAAGGTCCATTTGAATACAGTTACGAAATAGTCCTTCCAGGAAGGATATTGAAGAGGGGCAATAGCTGAGGAGATCTTTGCCCACGCTGTACTAAGCTTCAAGCTATTTGTCCTCCTTAACCAATTCAATATCAGGCAATGGGTCTCAAAATAAGATAGATATTGCTACTGTGGAACATACTTTTTAAATCTTTTCTTTTATGCACTGATTCCAACAATTTTATTTTCTAGAGAAATTGAATATTGATCTATCTCTGTTACATGGAAGAGTTTGTACAGTATATCTTACTCAGTAGAGTTGGGATGTTGAATATTAAATTATCTAGCTTTATACTTGATTCCTAATGTGACAAATCATTTCTAACAAGGAAAAAGGCTGCTTGTCAGATATAAAAGACCAGATTCACAGATGAAGATTCAGTTAAGCTGATTTATTGCTAAAAGTCTATGCATAGGAATCAGCACCTGATTAAAGATATATGGGTCAATGACACTCAAAAGGGGTTGGACTTTGTTCATTTGTGGCTACAGAGGGATTCTAGGCTTTTCACTCTGCTCCAAAGTTCTGCCATTCCTTGTCTACTGCTGCTGTGATTTTAGAACTTTAACCATATACCATTCAAACAGATATGAATTTGAAATATGTGGAAGGTATAAAAATGTCAACATGAACAACAGTTGAGTCATTATGCAATGTATTGCATTCAGCTAGACAAACAACCAAAGAGAGCAGAAAGCCATTAATTCTAAAATCAGTCAGGGAAAATAATTTATCTCACTGTTTTTGTTCATAAATACAGTCAGTGTGTAAATGATTCATATACTCACATAGAAGATAAACATTATAAAAGGTAAAGAAGCTCAAAGTTGTTTTCTTCCAAATCTGTAAACACAGAATGCAGTCCCTAGTTAAAAAGCAGTAATTAAATTTGTTTTGAGCACTGTCTGAAGTAAAACAGCCAATGAGCTTTAACTAATTAAAAGCCAACATTAAGAGAAAAAAACAACAACTGTGTTTAAAGGCTTGTAAGAGTCTGGATGGGGAGGAAGAGACTGAAGCTCAACCCTAAGTAAACAGAATTATTGTTAATTCAGAAACCAACTGATTCTGGAATGGCTTCAGTTTTAGCTCTTGATGGGAACATGTTCCCCACAGAAGGTGCTGGTTCATAATTTGAGTTGATTTTTGGATTCCAGCTCCTGCTGAAGCAGGTGTACCAGTGTTGACCATTGTTGGAAAGGGGAGGCACTGACAATGCTCATGCTCTCATTACTTCTCAAATGGGATTGCATTTGAAAACCACTTAGAAACTTTACTTGGTGCAGAATGCAGCTATCCACATATTTACAGAAATTTCCTGTTATTTAAGACCAATAACCTGGGAGCTGCATTGTCTATATTTTTGTTTCCAAGTGCAACCCAAAGTATTACAACTGATACATGACTTGAGACGTGGATATTGATGGGATCCCTTAATCCAATTTTCTCTCTGTTTTAGAGAAAACCAAGTCAAAATAAGGACTGGATAGTTCTGCCTTTTCTCTCTCTCACACATATACGTAACAGTTGTCTATAGATAGTTTCCTTTTCATTTATTTTGAACACATGTAAAATAAGCTCTTTTCGTTAGCATTCTTGAGTCATTACAATCTTTACTTTTCTTAACCTTCCTTCTAAACCAGACTACCTGAATGTACCCTTCCTTTGTGACCCATTCCATTTTCCATATTTTTTTAAATCCTAATTTTCATAAAGCTTTTTTTTGTAAGAATGTTGGTTTTCTTTTGTTGTCCATTTATTTTCTCACTGAAGTAGTAATTCTATTTTTTAGTATTTCTTCAAATTTTTAGGAACTACTGTCCATCTTGGATTCATTTGCTTATTATCTTCTGGTCCATAAAATCCTTACTATAATGGCTCAGTTTGTCTCCAAGCTTGTTTTCTTAAAAGTCTCAGCTAAAATGAAAGTCAATGTAATCCACTGTAATTAGTCTGCAGCACAATAACCACAATAACCAGATACATGGTAACAAGTTCCAAAGATTCAGTGAGATATACCAGGTAGTGGTAAAAGTGGATTGGTTGCTTAATGCCTTCACATTTATGATAGCTACAGAACAAACAGTTTATATCTTGTAAAATGACCTCCAATTGTGTTAAATGATTGCACAGTCTCCCTGTGGTCACATGACCACATGTCAGTTGCTTGTCAACCGGTCACCCTTATAGCTCACTGCAGTGTTCAGTAGTCACATGACCACAATTTGCAATTTTTTAAAACCAGTTTTGACAAAACCCCTTAGCATTCACTAAGCGAATCCCCCCCCCAAAGGTTGTAAAATCATTTCCAGTCACATAAGTGCCTTGATTTATGATCTTAATGTTTTATGACTACATGTCTAGTTCCAATTGTATTTGTAAGTTAAGGACTACTTGTATTTATAGGTAGGTAAAGGTTTATGCAAAACATAAAAATTGAGGTTTTGGGTTTTTTTTACAATATATATTAACGGACTTGTGATAGGGCAGCTAGGACTATTTTTTAGGAAAATAATATATGAACATCTTTCATATATTCCTATATAGGAATTCCATTTCCTGTTTCCCAGTTCCTATTTTGCTTTTTGGGTATGCTTGTTAAAGTTTTCTTAGTATCAGTTGCTAGAAATGTCTTTCTTCTAGTTTCAGCTGCATTCCCTTAGTCTCCTTCTCTACCAAAGTGGCGGGTGGAGGGAATGGGAGACAGATGCATCTTGACTCTAGGGCACACGCATGTCAATGCACACACTTGAGCAAGAAGGCCCCATGTAGTGCACAACCTGCCATTTCACATGCTACAGCTGGTAAGATTTATTTTGAACTGTTGATAACATATTGTGGGACAATTATGTTTTTTCTAGTGTAACTTTAACCCAAAGAACAAACACTCTCTTATCTTTTAAATCAGTGGGATTCAATAAAGGAATACATTACAAAGCAGATGGATTATAAACTAATGTATAAAGGCAGGAGGGTGGGTTTGAGCTTCAATAATCCTTCATGTACTAATAGTATTATGAACCTTTATCTTTAAAATTTGGGTAGATATGGAAACACTTTTCTTATGCTGAATTATTTTGGCCATGGCATGTAGGTCTTCCACAAATTCTTTGTAATGTGGATTAAGTGGATGTTAACTTGGATAGTTTGGAGCAACATCCTATAACAAGGCATTTTACATTATAGATGGATCTTTTGTACAGTAGGATGTGAAAGTTCTGTGTAATAACACGTTTAGCTAAGACATATCATATGCAGACAAGCAGAACCCAGCTGAATCAGGTCAATCTGATCCAGCAGTCAGTGCCATCCAATTGCCAACCAAATGTATATCACCTAATTGGAGTTTAAGATTTGCATGCGTAAAATCTTGGTTCAGTCTCTGTCACCTTGAGCTGGAGAGATTTCAGGATTCTAGAAGGCTTCTGTCTGGAGAACAATTTCTATTCAGAGTAAACAAAACCATTGGGAATGTCTTGCTCAGTATAAGACATCTGTGTACATAGAATTTAGTTAAAATTGTTCCCGGTAACTATTAACCTTTCATGTTTCTGAAGTTCACTTTGAAGTCTTTCAGCTATGTATTGCTTTTTACAAGACAAAGGCAATTTTGATCTGGAAGGAAAGAAGTGGCAGAAAGAGCAAAGAATGTGTAGTGTCATCACTGATAGTCTTTTCTTGAAAACAAACTATAATGGATAATTTGTGCTAGTTACGCTCTGGGAATGCTGGATATCATCAGATGTATTTCTTGCATGAAATGCACTTGGCTTTCTGAGACTGCACATGGGCCTAAAAATCTTAAGCTTCTGTGCCATTTTGGATCCCACTGCTAAAGATCGCTCTGTTCCAGTGGCACACAGTGCCACCACTCCAAGGCCAGCTCTGCTGCCAATGGCTTAAAAAGCAACTCTCTCAAATTGAAAGTTAATTAAGGGACAGATTGTTCTGCAGAGACATGGGCAGAAAAGCTTCAGCATGATTTTTAAAAAAAAATAAGTGCAGGGAGCTATAAATAAATTGTGCAATATTTTGCAATATCTCCAGTGTTTTGGTCTAATGTTGAACATGCTCCATTGTTTGAACCAGCTGTGTTCTTTCCCATTTTCATTTCTATAAAGAGATTATAAAGGCTGTCAAAGCAAACCCTGCCGCTCCAGCCTGCCTTGATGGAAAGTTCTGTATACACAGAGCACAGCAATCTCAAGGAGGAACTTTGTTTCAAGCCAGAACAAATCTTCAGCTAATTATAAGAGAACTATATTAAGCACAAAAGGCAAGCTCCATTTATACAGAACAAAGTTACATTTTACTCTTTGCTTTGCAAGTGCATTTATTACAATTTCGGCAAGTAATTGGAAATTCATTTTCTTTCATTTTCTTAGGTTATTTCTTTTATTGTTTTTAAGTGCTCTGCACATTGCTGAATTGAATCAGCTCCAGAAAGAGAAGATTAGTGGAGCTTTTTCGATTAATTTGTAGCTAAAGTTGTGGAATAAAAATGATTCATTCTTCTGATTCCTTACTTTCCAGTCTTAGTAACTTTCATATCAACTGCTAAATGAACTATAATTATATGAGCACATGCAAGGAATCTAGATGGGGGGAAGGGTGGGCAATGAAATGGTAACGTGCCAACAATATTAGAGAATATACTGCACAATAGAGGAAGGGAGGATGAAGGTTTCACACCCCTCCTGTTGAGCACCTCTTATACTAAATACTATTTGTGCATATCTCTATTATTTTACTAATGGGGAGGCAGCTTTTTCATTACAGAGAGTTGAGAAGTCACATATAAAATGCCAGCATCCCCTAACTGAAATGTATTCAACAAAAGAGACAATGTCAAGAAATCAAGACTTCATTTGGACTCAGTTAATACTAACGTATCGACTTTGTACAGAAATGTTGTTTATGCGTTGTCATAAAGTCACTCTTATTTTGTAATGTGATTTTCCTTTTTCTAACTACATCAGATGAAGCCATTGTAGCACAATTCATAACGACAGTTAGAATGCAGATTTAATTTTCTATGGCATGGGAGAGGAGGACAAAAACTACTTTTTCCTCTGGAATACCCAGTTTTTGGGTGTTGCTGCCACAGGGTGGCAGTGTGAGACCTCCTCTTTGTTAAGGGAAAATAATCTTTCCTGCTGTACTTGTGTAGAATGCTGAAGGGCAAAACTGAGATAGGGAAAAGGGGAAATTTAGATCAGATGGATGGCAAATAAATCTAATAAATAAATGAAAAGGGAAATGGGCTTAAAATCTTAGATGTACCAAATTAGAAGAGACCACAGAGTTCAAGCCATTGTTATGGAATCCAAATTCAATTATCCTTGCTCTAGCCTGGGCTTGAACACATCCACCAAATGAAGCCGATCAGGTTTGGGGTAATTAGTTCCATTGTCAGACTAATCTTACTTTCAGAAATGTTTCTTAAGATCCACTTGGAATCTGTCTTCCTATAACCTGAAATATATTTTCTGTATCCTGCACACACTCTGAATGTAGAGAAGAGGTCTTAATTTTTTTTTGCCCTCTGTATAAATTTGCACCCATTTTAGATTGATAATACTTGGTTTGTGTGCCTGTTAGTCAAGAATGCCAGCAAGGACTGTGATGTTGATGCTATTATACATCTTGGTACAAATGATCTGTCTCAGAAGGATGTACTTTCTGTTCAGAAAGACTTCCAGAGCTTGGGGTATGAACTTAGCAATATGGGCTGCAGGCTTATCTTTTCAGAGGTTCTACCAGTATACAAGGAACAAAAAGGGAAAGGGCAGTGTATAGCAGAGTTTAATGTGTGGCTAAAGGAGTGGTGTAAAAGGGAAGGCTTTGGTTTTATTAGTCATGATGTCTGCAGCCGGTCCAATGAAAAACTGTACAAAAGAAAGGGACTGAGTTACTTGACATTGAATTCACAGATTTCCTGGATAAACATTTAAACTGAACAGCGGGGACAGAGAATTAATGGATTCAGAACATTTCTGTCCCAGCAACCTAAAACTAATAAAGATACCAGTGCATGCAAAATAGATGTTTGTGCAGGTAAGATTATCAACCTTGATGCCAACCAAAACCAAGCATTTAATAGTGAGTGCCATACCAAGTGCATTAATCAAACAAGTGGCAAGAAAGTAGGGGCAGGCAGGCACAACACAGGTTATGTAGACAGGAAACACAGTGTCAGACATAAAGATCTCAAGTGCCTATATACAAATGCACAAAGTCTGGGGAACAAACAGGGTGAACTCGAACTACCAATACATGAAGGTAAATATGATATCGTTGGAATAACAGAAACTTGATGGGATGAAACCCATGACTGGAACATACTGGTAGAAGGATACAAACTATTCAAAAAAACCAGACCCCATAAAAGAGGAGGTGGAGTTGCACTGTTTGTAAAGGACCACTATATTGCTACAGAAATGCATGAAACCAAAAATGAAAACTTCCTAGAATGCATATGGGTCAATATAAAAGAAAAAAAGAATGACATATTATAGGCCACCCAATCAAGCAGAAAAAATAGATGTCCTTTTTGCCAGTCAACTAACAAACATATGCAGGAAACACACAACGATAGTAATGGGAGACTTCAATTATCCTGATATCAATTGGAAAACTAATTCTGCGCCAAGTGAGAAATCAAATAAGTTCCTAACCAATCTAGCTGACAACTTTGTTGGCCAAAAGGTAGAGGGTGAAACTAGAGGGACAGCCATACTGGACTTAATTCTTACAAACTGAGAAGAAGTGATAAGAGGGAGTTGAAACTGCAGGAACCTTGGGTGAGAGTGACCATGTCATACTAGAATTCAACATAACACAAACACAAGCAACAGAACATAATGACACCAGAGTCTTGGATTTTAAAAGACCTGATTTCAATAAACTCAGAGAGAACTTGGGAAAGATTCCATGGATGAAAATCCTAAAGGGGAAAACAACTCAAGAATCTTGGGAAACTCTAAAAAGTGTGACTATAGAAGCCCAGACCAGCACAATACCACTGAGAAAGAAAAACAAGAAATCCAAGAAGAAACCAGCATGGCTGCACAAAGATCTCTCTTGCAAATTGAAAGAAAAAAAAGGACAAGTTGTTGAGGTAATTCCCCATTAGGGGAATGAGCACATACAGGGAGACGTAGTGAGAGTAATGTTGAATAATACACACACAGCACACAGATACATTGTACAGTAAATGTAGGTTTTTACTTCCAATAAATGTTTAAGCAAAGTTCAAAAAGAGTCCAATTCATTCACGGTTAAATCAGTCAGTTTTCAGTCCAGGGATAATCCAATAACAAAGTCCAGTATCAAAAACAGTTCAGTAACAGACTTACATCAAATCCAAGAATAACAGTCAATTAGGAGGAATGACAATACTCTCTAACAGAAGGAAACAGAGACTCACACTCTCTTCTGAGACTAAACAACCCAGGTTTCTGGCTCCATCTTATGGCCGTTTGAGAAACCACACCCAATTACAGTTTAGCATTTTCTTAAAGACATAGTATTAAAATGTCTACCCTAGTTTATATATTTCCAACCCAAATAACTATTAGGTGACTTACATTCCTAACACAAGTACAAAAAATGGAAAGAAGGACATACAATTAAGGCAGAATATCAGCAGATAGACAGAATCTGCATGGACAAAGTCAGGATAGCAAAGGTTCAGAAGGAACAAAGACTTGCAACAAAAGTCAAAGATAATAAAAAAAGTTTCTTCCAACATATAAATAATAAGAAAAAAATCAAGGAAACAGTCGGTCCACTAAAGAGAGAAGATGGCAAGGAAGTAAAGAGAGAAAGCAGAACTGCTTAACTTATTCTTTGCATCCGTCTTCACGCAAAAAGAAACTATAGCTGAACCTACCAAAAACATAACTGTAAAAGACAGACCAGAAATAAAAGTTAAAATAAGCAAAAAAAT
This sequence comes from Notechis scutatus, assembly GCF_049901735.1. Taxonomy (NCBI): domain Eukaryota; kingdom Metazoa; phylum Chordata; class Lepidosauria; order Squamata; family Elapidae; genus Notechis; species Notechis scutatus. The sequence goes on along the minus strand of NC_142009.1, from coordinate 285,678,858 downwards.
AATAAGAGAACACCTGTCTGATCTTGATGAAAACAAATCACCCGGGTCTGATGGATTACATCCCAGAGTTTTAAAGGAGCTGGCAGAGGTCATCTCAGAACCACTGCACCATATCTTTCAAAAATCCTGGAGTATCGGGGAACTACCAGAGGACTGGAAAGGAGCTGATGTGGTTCCCATCTTCAAAAAAGGAAGAAAAAAAAACATAAAACTATAGACCAATCAGCCTAACATCAATACCTGGGGAGACACTGGAAAAGATAATAAAAAACAGATCTGCCAACATCTAGAAACAAGTAAAGTAATAACTAGCAATCAGCACAGGTTTGTTAAGAACAGATCATGCCAAACCAATCTTATTTCATTCTTCAACACAGTGACTAAATTAGTAGACCAGCAAAATACTGTAGACATAATATATTTAGATTTCAGCAAAGCATTTGACTAAGTAGACCACAACCTCTTCTTAGTAAGCTAGAAAAAAGGGGAATAGATAGCACCACCACTAGATGGACTTGCAACTGGCTGGCAAACCGCACTCAATGAGTAGTCCTTAATGGGTCTACATGGAGGGAAGTAAGCAGTGGGGTGCCACAAGGTTCCATCTTAGGCCCAGTACTCTTCAATATCTTCATTAACGACTTAGATGAGGGAATAGAAGGGGAATTTACCAATTTTGCAGATGATACTAAGCTGGCAGAAATAGCTAAACACCCAAGAAGATAGGCTCAAGATCCAGATGGATCTTGACAGACTAGAACACTGGGCTGTATCTAACAAAATGAAATTCAGTGTAGAGAAAAGTAAAGTCCTACACTTAGGCAAGAAAAACCAAAGGTACACATATAGACTGGGTGAAACCAGGCTCAATAGCAGTAACTGTGAGAGGGATCTTGGAATCTTAGTGGACAACGAGCTAAATATGAGCCAGCAGTGTGCAGCCGCCGCCAAAAAAGCTAATGCAATCCTAAATTGTATTAACAGAGGGATACAATCAAGATCAAGGGAAGTACTGATACCACTCTATAAAGCCTTAGTAAGACCACACCTAGAGTACTGCATCCAGTTTTGTTCACATTATAAAAAAGATGTTGAAAAAGTACAGAGAAGAGCAACCAGGATGATTAGGGGACTGGAGGCTAAAACATACAATGAACGGTTGCAGGAACTGGGCTTGGATAGTCTAGTAAAGAGGAGGACCAGGGGAGACATGATAGCAGTCTTCCAATATTTGAGGGGCTGCCACAGAGAGGAAGGGGTCAAGCTATTTTCTAAAGCGCCTGTAGGCCAGACAAGGAATAATGGATGGAAACTGAACAAGGAGAGATTTAATCTGGAAATAAGGCGAAACTTTCTGGCAGTGAGAACAATCAACCCATGGAACAGCTTTCCCTCGGAAGTTGTGGGAGCGCCATCAGTTGAGACTTTCAAGAAGAGATTGGACTGACATTTGTCAGAAATGGTGTAGGGTCTCCCACTTGGGCGGTGGGTTGGACTAGATGACATATAAAGTCCCTTCTAACTCTGATTATCTGTTATCTGTTGTCTGTTAACTAGTTATGGACTTATCTCTTGTCAAGGTGTTTTTCATTTAGAGCTCCCTTCTTTTCTAGAAAGCAGAAGGAATGGCAACTTGAAGTGTTTTGAACAGCAATTAATGAATTGCACCTGTTCCTTGGGAAAGAAAAAGGCAAGGTTATATTAGATGGCAAATATGTAATTTGTAGAAATCTCTAAGAAATGGCATGATTTGAGAGTTAGGTTGATGCATGGGAATGTTTTCATTACTACCTGTTATGAAGATTTGCGTGCACAGTATTGGGCAAATCCAAATAAATCATGGTATGGCTTAATGCAATGTGAAAAATAATCATTGCTGATGAATGAAATTGACAGCAATCAAAGCCTTATGCCTGTAAGCCAAATAGTCAGTTGAGTGATCATAAGGTGACCAACCGTCCTCCTTTAGGGAGGACAGTCCTCCTTTTGTAAATTCTGTCCTCTCTTGAAAAGTGTCTTTCTACATGTCCTCCTTTTTGATATTTGAAGAATAATCTGTAAATCTCTGTATTTGATCGATGCCAAGCCGATCCGTTGTCTGTGATGTGACGTATTTGACATGACGATTCATCAAGGCTCAGTACCGTGTGGCAAGGCACGATTATGAGATGCATGTGCTCCACAAAGGATAATTGTTTTGAGAGAGTGTGCCGTGTGCAAGAGTGCACCATGCACAAGAGTGCGCCACACACAAGGCTTTGTTTTTTTCTTCAATTTATTTGTGTCCTAGTTTTCATTGTAAGAAAGTTGGTCACCTTAGTGATCAGCATCTCGTAAGAGATAAGATAATGTTTATTGTTATTTTTTGTAAATACACTGGTCCACATTAAAAATGAAATACTGTTGTCCTGCTCTCAAGAGAAAGTATATATCTATCAAAACACATACATAACACACATATACACCTGCTGTATGTATATACGTAAATAGATACTTGCATCCGGGGTGGGATTCTACCAGTTTGCACCTATTCGTTAGAACCGGTTGTTAACATTCTAAGCAATTCAGAGAACTGGTTGTTAAAAGAAATTACTGGCCTAATCCTGTAAGGACGGCAGGAAGGAAACATTCTTGTGTTGCTTACAGAAATTGCCTCTCCGTTAACCCTTATTACATTCTTGGCAGGACTAGACTTCCTGTCTCAGGAACTTCTCTGGAGTTTTTTCCCCCTCCTTTGCTGGTACTTTGCTTGTGTGGAGTGACCATTCAAAGTTACAATGGCACTGAAAAAAGTGACTTATGATCATTTTTCACACTTAGGACTGTTACAGTATCCCCACAGTCATGAGAGGCCAGGCGAGGAGATGCATGCCTTGATGTGAGTGATATTGAGTTGGCCACACCCAGCCAATAACATGACCACCAAGCCATGACCACCCAGTCATATGACCACCAAGTCACCCCACCACCTAAGCCACGCCCACAGAACCAGTTGTTAAAAAATTTGAATCCCACCCCTGCTTGCATCCATCCATACACCCACCTGCACACATACACACATATAGAGAACGAGAGGGGGGAGAGGGAGAGGGAAAGGAAGAGGGAGAGAGAGAGAGAAACAAGGAAAACAATTTGTGAAGAGGATGTGTAGTATCCCAGACAATCCTGAGGACTCTCTTCAAGCATTGCTTATGTGCTAAGAGCAGAGGTGGTATTCAGCAGGTTCTGACCAGTTATGGAGAACTGATAGCAGAAATTTTGAGTAGTTCGGAGAACTGGCAAATACCTCTTCTGACTGGAGATTTTACAATATCCTTCCCCTGCCACACCCACCAAGTCATGCCCACAGAACCGGTAGTAAAAATATTTGAATCCCACCACTGGCTAAGAGTAAATGAATTGTGAAAGAAATTAGCAAGATGACTAATTCCTTTCCACGAAGATGAAAAATGGGGAATTGTAGCATTTTCTATTCACAGAGAAAGAATCAGAAGAAGTGTGGATCACCAATTGTTTTGTTGATGGGCAGTTAAATATTTTACAAATTAGAATAAAAGGATAGAGAATAGAAAGGAAAGGTGGAAAATCAATCAGAATAAAAAGATAGAGAATAAAAAGGAAAGATGGAAAATCAGTTATCAAAGGAGCAAAAAGGGAAACACTACATAAATCCAAATCATGAGGGAGGATTATGAAAATATCTGAGGTACCGGGCTTCCGGTTTGAGCTTCTTCGGTTACAGACCGAAACCTCATCTCTCCAAGGCTTCGATCCGTGCTTGCCGCTGGAGCGCCCCGAACTGACTGGTTTCGGGGCTAAGCCACCCTGTAGAGGTGGTGAAGAGTGGGGAGACTGCCTGCAGGGTTGAGAAGAGCTGCATCTCTCCTCCCCAGCTGGCCATTACTCCCTTTCCCAAAGGTGGTTGTAGCGGTGGTCAGAAATGGCCACCACAAAGAAGAATTCGACCGGAAAAGAATGTGCAGGAGGAAGATAAGAAGAGAAAGTCTTGGTTGACTGGGTCAAAAGCAACAAATAAGGTACCCTGGAATTTAAGCTTAACAACATTGTTCCCAAAGAAGATTTTGAAGCTGCAAAGGAGAGAGAGAAGGGAAAGGATTAGGTTTTTTTCCCCTTCCCTTCCTTATACTGACAGCTAAGAGACTTAAGCAAGAAACTGAAAAAAAAATCCACTTTGACATTAATAGGCATCTAAGCTGAAAATAAAAGTCAAAGGGATAATAAAGATTTCTGGACATTTAAAAGTTTTTAAAAGCTGGAAAGGAGGAAAAAAAAGAATAGAAGGGCAAGATCTGGAAAAATGGAGGAGACTGCCTGTAATTAAGGAATGGAACTGTAATTAAAAGGAACTTACAGTGAAATTTTAACAAGATTCCTCAAAGATACATTTTAATGGAAACTTGGTAACAAAATAATAGAACCCCAGGAAGAGAAAGTGGGAAAAAGAAGCAAGTAGAAACAGCCTTGGATTATTTGGATTACTTGGTGATTTTTGGTTTTTGCAACTAGATGACTAAAATTAACTGGGTGGTTGTTTAAAAGTTTTTAAAATGGTATCACTCTTAGAAGAACTGAAAACGGAACTTAAAAAATGGAAAGAAGACTCACAAGAAGGGAGAAGTTCTTTTGGCTTCGTGTTTCAATTCTTAGAAATGGAGATCTGGAACTATGAGAAGCAACAAGAAACGCTTGCAGAACAAGAAGATTGGGACAAAGAAGAAACCATCTTTAATGATCAAATAATTTTAAGTGGGGGGAAAAAAGAAAAGGGGGGAAAGAGAGTGAAAGGTTTAAGATTAGAAAAAACAACCAAAAAGAAGAAGAACAATTTGAAAGATAAGTATAATATTAGAAAGCAACAGAAGAGGGGATTACAGATGAGAGAGTTAGAAGTAGAGAGACGAGGGGGTAAAAAGGGGAGGGAGAAGAAGAGGGGGAAGAAGGTAAGGAAAAGAAGTTGTAAAAGACAGAAACAAGAAATGGAGAAACAGGGAAAAGATATAAGGATTGTAACCATAAGTTTGTTTAGAGATAATGGGTGAAAATTTAATTGTAAAAGGGATTCTGCAAAGGTACATAAAATAGCTTTGTTATATTACAAATAGAAATAACTTTAGAAAATATGATGATGGATAAAATATTTATTGTAATGCAGTGGGATGTTTGTTAATAAATAAATGAATTAAAATGATTGAGAGAATTAAAAGGGAACATTTTTAATTATTAGTAATGATTTATAAAAATATAAGTGAGAAATATGGGAAAAAAAGAATTAACTATGGAAAGTTTATGTGTTCCCAAGGAAGTATGATATTCAATTGAAAAGAAATGTTAAAGATGTTAAGATTTTAATGTATATTAATGATAGAATTGAACTGGAATGGAATGTGTTTTATTTACATATATATATATATATATAATTTTTTCTTTTTAAGAAGATAGTGTCTATTTTAAGAATGTACCAAGCAGAATTCAATTGGAAGTTATGTATTATATCGAATGCTATAATCTTAAAGCTATACATTGAAGCTTAAATAAGAGCTTGAATTGATAAAATTAAAGGATATAAAGGTGTCATACTCTAATTGGTAACTACAGGGAAAAATTTGCTTAATAAGAAAAGATAATGTGAAATTGTAACAGAACAGACAAAAGTATAACTATAATGATTTGAATTGAGATAATTAAAACAAAGTTGAGAAAACTAAAAGAGGGGAAAAACTATGTAGAAAATATAAAATGGTAATAAGACATGGAATAGAATATAAAAATGAGCATGAAATTGAGTTTTGCGTCTGTATGAAGTGATAACCTGGGACCATGCTATTTTCAAAAAAGATGTTTTATTTGTATTTTGTTTTTGTGAAAACCCAAATAAATTTTTCAAAAATAAAATAAAATATCTGAGGCGCTTTAGAAAATAGCTTGACCCCTTCCTCCCTGTTGCAGCCCCTCAAATATTGGAAGACCTCTATCATGTCTCCCCTGGTCCTTCTCTTTACTAGACTAGCCAAGACCAGTTCCTGCAACCGTTCGTTGTATGTTTTAGCCTCCAGTCCCCTAATCATCCTGGTTGCTCTTTTCTGTACTTTTTCTAGAGTCTCAACATCTTTTTTAGAATGTGGTGAACAAAACTGGATGCAATACTCTAGGTGTGGTCTTACTAAGGCTTTATAGAGTGGTATTAGTATATAGAGTGATATCAATAGCCCTCTCTTAACAGAGAGGGAAGGGCATGACATTATCTAACTTTCAGCATTTCCAAGTAGGCTCCACACCCATTTGCACTACTCAGGTGACCCTGAGGACACAGATAAGTGGCCAAGTGGCCTCAATGGCTCTCTAAATGGTGGCTCTCCAAGTGGCCTCAATGGCTCGCTAGATGGTTGCAAATGACCAACTGTCTGCAAGGAATATAAATCCTTCTGTGCTTGTCAGACAGTATATAGTTAATTGGGAATTGGGAACTGTCCCCTTAAGGGAATGCCTCATGGTAAATGTAGTCAATGCCTCATGGTAAATGTAGTCCATGTCAGGTGGTCACATCCGTAATCCTGATTGGCCACTGAATTGACCCTTGGTTGGGTTTGGGGGAGTTTCCTTTATTCTTGCTTGGACCCCAGCATCATGCTGGTGTCTTTCCCTTTGCTCCATCGTTATGGGATGAAGATAACTATATTTTCACACTATGAAGACAACTATGCAAAGGTTGGACATTAGATGAATCTCAACATAACTGTGAGTTATATCTTGAAGATGCCTATTACAATCCAATAAAGAAACTTTGTATGGAAGCCTTTGTAGAGTTTATCTAACTCTTTATATTCAGCCAGGAAGTTAAAGAGAGAATACCTTCCATTCTCTACCATCCAGTCAGAGCTGAAGAAGGTTCTTGGATGAGAAGCAAAAGTCTTCAAAAAACAAAAACAAGAAAGTCTAGTTGCTTCTGGAAAAACCACCTTTGAGACAAAGGTGGTCTCTTAATCATGGAGCACATTGAATGAGACCACCCAGCCATTCCTTAATCAATCTCACAAGATTTTTGGAATGAGATAAAGTGTGCAAAGAGCTCTGCATATAGCTCTTCGACTCCCAGAGGAAATGTGGTATACAAATATGGTAAATAAATAAATAAAGAGAAGCTATTTTGAGATGCAAGGATTTGAGGCTGATTTTTCTTTGAACAATGATTTGCAGAATAAAAATAATGTTTGACACAAAACAAGCTTTCTTAGAGTACAAAGATAACATGAGAAGAAGATGTTGTATTAGATTTACAACATCATTTTTTCATGTTATCTTTAGACATTAAATATTAATGGCTTTCCTTTAGGAGAAGAAAATATTAAAGTTGTTTTTCTAAACATTTGTTCTAAAATGTAAAGTCATGTATGCTTAAAAATAGCAAGCAGTCATCTGAATATAATATTTTAGGCAAGAAAAAAGGAATGCTTAATTTAGAGGCATGCAGATGGGTCAAAAACAGATCATGCCTTACCAAATCAAGTTGATCCTGTGATTCTGCTCTGATATTAGATGGATTAAAGGGCACTTTTACATTCCAGTTCATAAGCAACAACTAATTCAGTACCCTATCATTTTCCAGTCACCTGGTTGCAGATTAACTATGCGTATAATCGGTATATGTGAACACTCTTTTAGAATGCAATTACTATGCTGCTACAGGCTCTTAATTCTTCCTTCTCCTGAAATTATGATAAAGTCCTAGAGAAGCCTATGAAAACATGGCCAGTTAAGCATCCTGTCTCTGTGGTTGGTTTGGTTTTCATCTATTCACAGGTGCATAAGAGTGTGAAAATGAAACAGTGACCTGGGTAAGATAATCTCAAAGCAGACTATTCTACACTAAAGTGGGCCAGGAGGTGACATTTGTAATGTAAAAATGTCCACAATAGTAGAGATTCAGTCAGTCTCAATTATGTGCAGATGGTACATGATGGTAAAATCAACTGCCTAAAAAAGTAGATGATTAAGTCATTTGTAATTGTATTGTAGTAACATAGCCAATGTGGGATTTTACAAATCTGATATCGTCTGGCAAGAAATGATTCCCCTATACCACTCATTAATTATTTGCTAGTTTTGGTGAGCATGAAAACAGAGTGAATCAAATCCAATGCCAGGAAAAATCAGAATATTTGGATATATAATAAGCATTCATTTATTGTTTCATATTTTGTAAGTAGCTGCAGAGTTACAGTAGATGCCATTTCTCCTTCAAGTCACAAAAATGATTACTAAGATAAATATCAAATCTACTGCTTCAGCATTTTGTTTTATTCATCTTTCAACCAAAGCCAGCCTAGATGAGAGCTTCTATGCATTGATCAAAGCTTAGCCTAGGCTAATCTACAATAGAGAAAGATATTATGTGAGCTGACTTGTATTTCTCTATAGGTGATGGTGAGAATTACTCACCTTTATATCCTTTGAAATTTCCAATCTATCTAGCTTCCTGGCAAAAGAATCAACCATCACTTTATCATAACCAGCTGCACTATGGACACAACTCTCTGAATAGTCAGATATAATTTGGAGTTTTGTCATCCAGCCTTCCATTTGCTCAGTTTCAGATCATGGAGCAAGAAGGATTTAATCTAGGTCCTATGCTCACCTTGTGCAAATTGAAGAAGTTATACAGATAAGATTTACAGAATAGAAAAGCAGCCTCTGTTAAGTGCCCAGCATGCTTAGAGTTATTATAGTGGAGCACCCTATCTAATTCTCTTCTCCTCTCTCCTTAGCTGCCTATTAGTGACGGGCATTTCTGAAGTGCAAACCAGCTGCTGCATGACAATGTGGATAAATCTGGTTTCCTTGTATAATGTGCAGAAAGCTGAAGGGAGCATGAAGACATGATTCTCCCTTTCAACCTAACAGAGGAAAATCTTTCCATGTCAGGTTCTGTAATCACTTGCAAAGACAGGGAAGCAAGGAATATTTTGCCTGACTGCTCCTAAATGCTCCTACAAACTAAATAAACAAATTCAAGCATCACTTTAATACATTCCTAGGTACTATGAACATTTAAATCACAGAAACAAAATTATAGTTGGAAACACTCCCTAGCTGGGTCATGGAGACCAATTCTCTGCTAGTGCAGAAACTCAAATTAAAGCATACTGGAAGACAGATGGCTTTCCATGTATTTATTTAAACAATTTATATAGCTACCCATATCTCATCACAGTGACTCTAGGTGGTGTATAGAGGTTTAGAACCTACAATGTAATTTACAAAATAGACATCCAAAATAATAGTATAACATTTGCTTGGGGTCTAAACATTATTTCATTTTCAAGGAGTAAAGACAAGAACTAGACAGACTTACCAATAGGACTGGCTTAACCTTCCAGTTCAAATGTAGAGGGAACATCTAATTATTTAATACCTTATGAAAACTCAAGAGGGTCAGGACCATCTAGATTCTAGTGAAGATAGTGTTCCATAGAGCAAATCTATATCCTTAAAGGAATTACTCCTAAGTCCCACATGGTGATATGTGTTAATAGAGAGCATCTGGAAAAGCCAATCATACTGGTTCTGGTGGTAGAAGCAGAAACAAAGGAGGACAGATAGTTCCACAAATATATGGCCTTGTGCCATGTAGGTGACAGCCAGCACCTGGAAGCTAGTACAGATATGTTACTTTGATGTATTGTGGTACACCCAAAACTATCCACATTGCTGCATTCTGGACCAGATGCAACTTCAGTATGTTCTATAAGGGCAGCCTGATTTACATTACATTATTGCAATCCAACCAAGAAGTGAGTAAAGAGTAAATTACTGTGAGGAGGACTCCTCAGTCAAGAAATCAAGAAGCACGATAAATATGTGCTAAAGCCTTCCTAGTAACCAACATGGTTGCTACCTACTCTTCATGCAGGAGCCATAAGTTTAGTAAGAATTCCAAATTGTCACCAACTCTGTCTAGGAAGTGCCACCTTAATTAGAGATAAATACTGTATATTTGTTTCTTTATTAAGTTTATATAACTGTCTACTTCTCAAATATGACTTTGGATGGAAAATTTTCAGATCCATTTGATTGCAAAACCCACACCCTCTTGGTATGACCAGGGTTGAGCAAAAAACTGTTCTTCCCAATCCAGACCCTTACAGCTTCCTGATACTGGGTCAGAACCAGTATTACTTAGTTTGCTTGGGACAAAGATGGATAGTTTGATATCACCAGCATACCTTGCTTCATGTTGACAAAGAACTTCCCCAGTGGCTTCATGTAGATGTTAAATAGGAGCTTGGAGAGACTAGAGTCCTAAAAGCCTCTGCAAAGCTGGGGTCTCCCTGATTATCAACATCAACTGGAACTGGCAGAAGGAGGAAAGCCAACACCAAGCATTTAAAAAATGCTATCATATCTTCTCTTAGTTTTCACTCAACGATAAGCAAATTCTGTTTCCTTAATTGTTTTTTGTTTCCAAACCTTGATGATATTGGGGAGAGCTGTTCAGGTAAAGAGCCACATCTGAATGGTTTTTGAACACTGATGGTTTTGTATTAGATCTGTATCTCAGTTCCCTGAGCTGGTCTAGAAGGATACCCTGATTGAAAACCACTTATAAGTCAAGGACTGTTAGAATGGATGCATTACCTCCATAGTAAGCTCACAAGAGGTGATTAAAAACTGCTCTAAATAGATCTGAATCTATACCAAAAAAAAGGATCCAGGTAATCTATTTCATCCCTAAATAGGGAAGGTTGGAACTGAATGAAAATTGACCAGTTCCATAGATTGCTTATTGATTGCAGATAACAGCCTCTTTCTAAGGACATGGCACTACCTCTCCTATTAATACCACATGAATTGAACCACCTGCCCCTCCTAGGCCAGTGGTCTCCAAGCTTTCTGGCTTTGTGAACCGGTGGTGGTGGGGGAGAGAGATGCTTGGCAGGAGCGGTGGGCAAGCACATTCATGTGCAGCTCCATTTGCACAAATGGCAGGCACACATACTTGCTGCTCAAATAAATGGAGTTGTACATGTGCGCTCACCCACTTGCTGCATATGCAAGTGGAACATACTCACCCACTGCTCCCAAGGCCTAGTTCTGAACAGCAGTGGGCCATGACCTGGAGACTGGGAACCCCTGTCCTAGGGGATGTTAACCAGCGAGGACGGACATGCATTTAAAACACAGGTGGCTGAGTTAACATTTCCAAAGACTCTGTCCAGTTCATCTGGACTAACATATAAATCCAACACTCTGTGTTTTGCCATTCTTATTGATGTATGATAATGCCAATGAAATACTCTTACCTGTGCTTGATAGAATTCATACTTTTTTGCCCTCAGTGGTATTCTAGCTATCCTTTATGTCACCTCATCACCCATAGTTCCTCTGAAAACTATGGAACTCCCATGCATAAAGATTCCCCACAGCTATGATTCAATCTGATGCCACTGTTGCCCTCTCATTCCAAGTGGTAACTTAAGGCCTCAGTCCAGAGCCACTCCTTCTGAAATGCAGTTGAGTTCACCAGGTGCCTGGGACAGACCAGTTGAATAGGTCCTATCTCTCTGCAGTGAGATACAACGCTAGAGTACTTCAAAACTAGAGAGAATGAATTCTCACAAGTGAAGGCAAATACACGTGTCCCAGGATAATCTTGCAGGATCCTATCTGGGTCGGTCACCAGGACCAGTGGTTTTGTTTTCCAAGCTTTTGAACTTGTACTGGAACCCTTCCTCAGGGAACTTCTCTCTAGCAGAATGTACAGAGAGAACTCTCCATAATAAAGGCCTCATAGTAATATCCTCCGATCCCAGATCAAAAAATATCTGCCTGAACACACCCTGGGATGAGGAAACACTATTTTCCTTGGTAATTGTTCCATTATCAAATACCTCTTCTTGTTAGAGTATTAGGAAAATCTTCATTTGGAATATGCTTTCCCATAGTTGGCTATTCTGTACTCTGGCTCAAAGAAGTTGTGATTTTCTTCTATAGCCATTCATATTGTCTCTCAGTTTTTCTCAAAGAAAAATATATTTCCCCCCTCAACTGTTTCTTGTCCAATCCCTGTTGGGACTGCTGCAGGTGAAGGCCCACATCTAACAGGATTTTGAACACTATTTTGTATTAGTTCTATATTCAGTAAGACCTTGTCTCTGCCCAACATTCCATTGATCCATTCTGAGGCACACTGCCAAGTTTTCATGTTTCATTTCTAGTCTTCATATTTCATTTCTGCTTCTCCTCCCAGCCATGATTGCAGTCTGAAATTGTGGAGTAATGCAATGCATCATTATTGGAACCTGCTATTTATCTCCATTTGTTATTATCTACTTTTTCCACCTATAATGGATGTTTTAAAAATTAGAGTGTTTAAATAGCTGGTCCATACTGTTTTAAGTTTTAAGAAAGGTAAAATTACTGGATTAAACCACTTAGCACAGCTTATATCTATATTAACTGGGAACAAAGCACCTCATTTTTAGCATATATTTTTAAAAAAAAAATTGTTAAAAGAAGGTATTTACTAAACTGGAAGGAGAGGGAGGATTAAGTATAACATAGCTAATGATAAAATCCAGGTATTGAATACTTAAAATAACATCTCCTTTAAGTCAAACTTGACTTCTGATGACTTCATGATCACATCCACATACTTTTCTTGGTAGCAATGTGGAAATAGTTGCCATTCCTTTATTCTGAGAGCTTCCCAGTCTAGTATTCAGCCCTGATGTTTTGGGGAAATTTCCCACCCAAGAATTAACTACTGTAGTCCTGATTCTATTTAGCTTCTGAGCTCAGACAAGTCAGGTAAGATATTGCTGCAGTTGAGATATTAGTATACTCAAATATGCATTAAAAACCACCTGTCTTTTGAAAAAAAAAAAAAAGGATGATGTACAAACAAGGATAAAGTAATACACAACCAAAACATAGATATGCAATAAGATATACTCAAAACGTTTGGGTACACAGAAGATGATCCATATCTCAGATAGGTTAAGTAATATTATTAGATTAGGTTAAATTGGCTTTTCTAGCTCACTCATGATTGAGTGGCATTTGGATATGCTGAACAGTGGGTTTGCTCATTTGTTGAGAAAGAATAGCAAAAACATAGGCACGGGGAACTTGTGGGTCTTCAAATTTTTTCAGATTACAACTCCAATAATTACTCCATGCTAATAATATTGACTGGGCCTGACATCCAACAACATCTGGAATACTGCTAGTTCCTGAATTCTAAATCTGAGGAATGCTATTGCACTCCATGGAAATTGTTCTGTATAATAATACTAAGTCCCAATTTGTTCTGAATTTTAACACCAAACGACATTTTTAAAAGGATTTGGCTGACATTGTTCAAATTTTTCTAGGCCATGTCTTCTTTGAGGCTGATTCCAGAAAACAGTGCAAGGGACATTTTACTAGACATCAATGGCATATAGTAGGTGAATAATCTGCAGCCAATTTTCTTTTCACCCTTGATGGGAATGAAAGGAGCCAAAACGTCTTGTTCATTTTAAAAAAAAAACCCAATATTTGCAGTTGGAGAAAATTAAAAGACAAAACAAGTGCCTTTAAGCTTCTGCAAAAAACCATCCTATAGTATAAGTAAGTTCTACTGAAGTTCTACTGAGATTACAATTTGGAACGCATTAATATTATTTTGTGAATGATACTCCCCTCAGTTATCTTTTTCATGCAATAGGAAAGAAGCAATTAGAGACCTAAATAGTAATAAGTTAGGTGAGCACCCATTATATTTGAAATTAATCCAAGCTAAGGGAGACAAATTATGGATTTGGGATTAAATCTTTTTTTTAAAGGGATGCATCCTTGCACTTGGAGTTTACCCATGCTTAGGTAACAGCAACAACCAAACATGATTCTGTTCAATTTTTACTACTGTGTCCTTCACTCCTGCTCCTGAGATTGCCAGATATATTAATCTGAATTTTTGGGCTCTCCGTACACAAGGAAAGCACTGAACCAAGTTGACTGCTGCCCTTGTGTTTTTACCTAATACTGCAGGGTTTCTCATGGGCCTACCTGCTGATCTTATTAAATTCAGAGATTAATTGGCTTGGATACTGCTCTGGAGGAGATGATGCAAAACAGCTTTTTTGGGTGAGTGGGGGCGAGATAGCGGTAACTTTGTCTTTTGACAGAAATATAGGAATTTTATCTTTTCTTCTGAAGTGAACATGCTATGATACTTTGTCATTTTTCTCTGGTTTTCTTGATCACTACGAGAAGCAGCTTTGCTATGCCTCTGCACATTGACTTTTGCTTTTTGTTAGTTTCCTTTTAATCAGAACAAGGAGGGGGATAGAATACTGGTTAGCTTCCATTTTTAGCGCTCCCCCACTAGCCAGCTAGAGAGAGCAATGATGGTTCAGGGAAAAAGAGGAGGAACTAACAGAGCAAGCCCAGCAGCACGCAAATGTTGCTAAATATTGGGTTTGTGTGTGAATCTGATGGGCATGTGGAAAGCTTTAATTACATGAAAAAGGGACCACTGTACTGAAAAAAAATGGCATACACTCTATATGGAGACATTTTACAAAAAGCTATTTCAGTAGTTACTTATTACAGTGTAACAACAAAACTGATAGTGGGCTGACTCCCATGGGGACATACTCCAGCTTTTTGCAATATCTACAAGGTCTACCATTTGCTTCTGGGCACAGTTCAGAGTGTTGGCAGTTACTATTAAAATCCTAAATATCTTTGTTCTAGGGACTTGGGAAATTACTCCTTCCTAGCAGGGCCTACAATGATAGGTCAAAATGGTAGATGGAGCACTGCAATGTAATCACTACTCCTTTTGAACATGCATGATATCTTGAAAAATGTGAAGCTTGCATCATAATGGACAATGAGCAATCTACCTAAGAGCTATAGTGGTACAGTGGTTCGAATACAGTATTGCAGGCTTACTCTGCCCACTGCCAGGAGTTTGATCCTGACCAGCTCAAGGTTGACTCAGCTTTCCATCTTTCTAAGGTTAGTAAAATGAAGACCCAGACTGATGAGGGGCATATGCTGACTCTGTAAACTGCTTAGAGAGGGCCATAGAGCACTATGAAGTGGTATATACTGTAAGTCTAAGTGTTACAGTTGCTCTGTTGCTGTTTTTAATTCCTCGAAGCAGCTGTCTATATTTTGGAACTTGACCAATGTGTGGTTTTCTGCTGCATAAAGTTTTTCAATTATTGTGTCCTCTTTGACTGGTGCAGAACTAGTACTAAAATAAAATAAAGTATACATTGTTAAATATATCATAGAATCATAAAATTAGAGAGTTGGGAAGGACTGTTTAGGACATTGAATCCAGCTTTACCCATTGCAGGAATCCAAACTAAAACATTCATTGGTTCATTAAGCCTCCACTTGAAAGCTGGAAACCCATCATCACTCACTAATTGGTTCCATTGTTGATGTGTTCTTATTGATGGGTAAATTCTCCTAATATTTGGCTGAAATCTGTTATCCTATAAGATAACAATTCCTGTATATTTCTCAATAATAAATATAATGTATCACATTATAAAAATCAGGAGAATCTCCCTTAGCTTTATAATTCAGAAGTTCTGAATGTGTTACCAGTATTCTCTGGCAACAATCAGAACTGGAAATGAGAAATTAAAGAATAAGCCATTCTGTTTCTCTTACTAAGATTCATTAGGGCAGGGCTGTCAAACTCCTAGTGTCAACTCTTGAAGCATCCCTGACCTGTCAGAGGTGGTATTTGCTGGTTCTCCAAACTACTCAAAATTTCCCCTCCCGGTTCTCCAGAACTGGTCAGAACCTGCTGAATACCATCTCTGAACTGAGGTCAGAGTTGGCTCGACCTGGACCATGCCTACATGAAGCTCCTAATAAATAATCTTTTGAAACTTGGGTTAAGGCTCCTGATTTAATTAGGGCATCGGTCGGAACCCTGACAGCCAGCCCACGGGCTGGATACATCATGTGCTGGCCATGCCCACACCGGGTTTAGTGAAGGTGGAAAAAGTTCTGATACATCATTTGATGCCACAATGACAATGTGAGTTTGACATCCCTACAATAAGGGGGAAAAGAGTAAAATTAAAGGCCCAAGAATTCTGACAATACTTTCAGATATTAACTTTATATGTAGGTAATTTAAAATAGTTAAGTTCTTAGTTGCTTTCTCCTACCTTTTCAGTTTCAATCTATTACATAGCCAGGTGAGAATTTTCTTTCACAATTAGGTAACTAGTTACCCCTTTGCTTTCTTTCCAGAATGCATAGCAGTTGCCAACAAATAATGCTTATGGAATCTGAAGTAGGACTGGGATTAAACTGTGAAGTCCCTCTGTTCAAACGGATTGGAACCTCATTCAGATTGGTATTTTTCTTAAAAAAGGACATTTCTGCTTTATTTTTACTTCTTCATTTTAGAAGCCAGAAAAAAGATTCCCAGTTTAAACTGAGGTCCTTGATTATGTGCAAAAATGCCATGTTTTACCAGGATCACGGGATTTGTTATTTGCACTGTTTCTGGCAAAAAACAAAGCACAAGCTCACACCAATGCCAAACCCAAACAAAACCAAGCAGCCTCTCCCCCCAATCCTATTAGAAAGGCCTTCTTAAGGATGGCCTGCCTTCTGTAACTAGTTTTCTTATTTACATTACCTTCGTACATTTTAATGTAAATGTATAAAGTACAAGTTGTCCTTGATTTACAAGTTTCTTTAGTGACCATGTAAAGTTACCACGGCACTGAAAAATGGGATGTATGACTGTTTTTTAAAGTTACGACCTTTGCATGATCGTGTGATCAAAACGGCTATGTTCCAAGGTCATGTGATCATCTTGTGTGACAAAGTCAATAGGGAAGCCAGATCCACTTAATAAGCGTGTTCCTAAATTATCAGCTGCAGTGATTCACTTAACAAATGTGTCAAGATAGTTTGTAAAATGGGACAACATTCATTTAACAAATGTTTCACTTAACAACATAAACTGTGGGCTCAATTGTGAGGACTACCTGTATTCTCTTAAATGTAAGTGTGATGGCCTCCTCGGATGCTTCCCCGCATGCCCCTCCACATACTAGCTTGTAGGAGGATGAGCCAGTCACAGGTATGTCAGAAGGGGGGCAGGTGGCAGAATGCCCAGAAGTGGCAGCATGCCTGGAAGCAGCCAGTGACCTTGAGCTGGGATCGGAAAGACCAAGCACGGGGGAGCAGTCACCAGAGAAGTGACCAAACAAGGAGCTGTCTGAGTGTGGGACAGTTGAGACACAGCCACAGCAGGACAGCCCCAAGGCTTCAGGTGGAGAGAATGCATAGCTGCAGGCAACCAGTGTGGATCAGGATGCTTTATTAAAGAACAGGATGTGATGAAACTGGGGAAAATAGGGATAAATATAATGAGAACCAAATACAAGATAGCAGTATTGAGTTGCTACTGAACATAACAATGAATAAATACAAGTAATCTAAATCTCACCAGCGATGCTCTTTGTGTGGGATGTGGGTTTGTTATTTGGATGAATATGTGCCACAGATTAAGCTGGATTCTTTTTTGTGCTTTTGCCTCCTCCAAATGCTACAGGAAAAAAGAATCTGGCTTCCCAGCGGGCACTTGTTTTGAGTGCAGGTTTATGGATAAAGGGGTTGGGTCAGTTTCAAAATGATATAGATTGGTATTTGTCTCTCTGGCCACTAGATGGGACTAGAGAGCAACAACAGTATATGTAAAAATTATACGCTGGGGCATGACAAGTGACTTATAATCACTTTTCACATTTACAACTGTTACACCGTTTCTGTGGTCATGTGATCAAAATTGGCAACTGGCATGTATTTATGACAGTTACAGTGTCTCCCATTTAGGTGATCATGCAAGCAGAGTCCACGGGGAAGCCAGATTTAATTAGCAATTATGTTGCAACTTAACAACTGCAGTGATTCTATTAACAACAATGGCAAGGAAGATTGTAAGATGAGGCAAAATTCAGTTGACAACTGTCTTGTTTAGCAATGGAAATTAAGGACTCAGTTGTGGTTGCAGGTTGAGAACCACCTGTATCTATGTGCAATGTCACATTATACATTTTAAAGATGTGAAGAGCTTGCATAGATAGCATTAGAGATCAGCATGATGTTGCTTTACCATTTGCCCCCCACAATTCCCTGCCCCGCAACCCTGCTTCTGATTTTAACCACATCATATAGTTTAGCTATCAACATACAGGTTAAAAGAAAAGGATTTTATGTCATAATATTATTCCTACTTGCAATCAAAGCATAAGTCTATGCAATATGTAAAAGATCAGCAAAGACTGTCACTATTTGGATAAAATATTACAAGATTTGAAAGAGAACAATATTTACAAGAAGCCTACATTTGCGGTATGATTTATGTATGAGAGTGTACGTGTGTATCTATGTACACACACACACACACACACACACACACACACACACACACACGTAGGTATGTATGTAAGTGACCACTAGATGTCAGCAGAGAACATCTCTTAATTATATGTACATTGTCAGCCTGTCAGCTTCCCTAATTTTAAGTGCCACATAGAAGCTGCTTATGGTTTTATTTAGTTTACTTTTGAATAAATGCAACAATAAATTAAAAAAGCTATACCTTTAAAAAGTTTAAAACATAAAATTAAGGATAAGTTATTTTTAATATGCTCAGGGTATTTATTTGGAAACTGGGTAGCCTGCTCCTGGTTGGATCATCATTTCTGATGTATTTCCTTACCTAAACAGAGAAAGAGAATGATTATGGGTTGGCAAAAGAGCAGTGGGAGTGGAAGCAGCTTCTGACTTCCTCACAGCTTCCCTTTTGGATTTCCTTGTGAGAAGCTGGCAGGGAGCATCAGAAATCCTCCCTCCCTCTATCAAAGAAGGTGCAAGGGATACTTGTATAGATCACTTCAGAATGAGGAGACCTCCATCATGAAAACCTTTTCAGGGCACCTGCAGAAGTAGAGCTTCTGCCCAGCAGGATCATATGTCTGCCCTGGACTGGGTGGGAGTAGATGGGCAGGTCTTTTTTGGAGGTCTTGCTCTGAGCATCCACATGTTGAGATTCTGCAGATGACTTTCAAATAGAGATATTTTCTGTGGTGATCCCCAAACTGGGAAATCACAGTTATAGAAATATGTTTTGGCACACATGTCTCAAATTCTTTCCTTTTAATGTCTCTCTCTCTCCTCCAGATAAGCTTTATGTTTTAAAATGCCATTTTGAAATTGTCAGTCACTCCTCTTCCTCATTGTGCCTCTTTTCCTTTTAAAATATTACTGTTTTTATACCCGATTGTTTGATTTTAAATGATGTTACTGCTTTATTATTAATATATTCTTTTTTTTATTATGTAGAGTGCTTTCAAAGCTTTGCAACAGGCAAACACACTATTGAAATAAAGGAAAGAACACATAAATGAATTTTGCTATTAGAACACAAATGAAGGTTGCTCTGTTATAAAAATGATTTAATTGTGCTCTCTGCCTCATGTGTCTCAATTCCTCAATCTGCCAGAGAGTACTATGACTAATCACTGACCTAGCCTTTCAGCTTAATGTGCTTAATGCCCTTGGCTTTTATCACCATTCCAGAGACCCTGTGAACTGTTTTATTTTTTACTTCTAAACCAGAGACCACAAGTTCACATAAAGTAACCTCTCCTGGTTAAAATTGCATGGTGAGCACAACTGGGGAAGGGAGGGAGTTTCTTTTCTTTGCCTTGCCTTAAGCAGGCAAGCATAAGCAACAATCCCCTTGATTAATGCACAAGACCACCCAAGTGATCAGATGTGGTGGCTTTTGCTGAAAGAGTTTTGATAGTCTTTGATTGGCTGGAGTGTTCCAGTCAAGGTGAGCCTCTCTTTAGCTTG
Source organism: Notechis scutatus (assembly GCF_049901735.1). Classification (NCBI taxonomy): domain Eukaryota; kingdom Metazoa; phylum Chordata; class Lepidosauria; order Squamata; family Elapidae; genus Notechis; species Notechis scutatus. Next base: position 285,658,944 of record NC_142009.1, on the reverse strand, counting down.
CTTTTTTTTTAAACTACATGAATGCACCCCAGAATATCTCAAGCCACTAATTTGAGTGACTTCCTCTATACACTCCTCCTGTGATACTTTAATCTTCAGAAGTGCTGTGCACCTAACTTAACTGATGATTTGATGTAGCTGTACTTGCTAGCTACTTGAACACAGCTAGGGTGGGAGATGCCCTGGGAATACCAAAGATGTAATTACTTTATATATTTTTCCAGACTTGCCATCTCAAACTCACGGCCCACAGGCTGGATGCGTCAAGCACTGGCCATGCCCACGCCCAGCTAGGTTAGTAGCAGTAAAATAGAGAAAGGATTTTAGAGGAAGGGGCATTGTTTTAACCCCTGCTGGATATAAAGATTGGCCTGACAGCCTAGATCAGGGCTGTCAAACTCACGGCCCACAGGCTGGATGCGTCAAGCACTGGCCATGCCCACGCCCAGCTTAATGAAGGGTAAAAAAGTCAAGATATATCATGTGATGCCACTGTGACAACATGAGTTTGACACCCCTGACCTAAATGGGATAGATCCCAAATCCTAAAATGAGTAGAGAAATGGGATGCAAGAAGATTCTTAATATGAAGCCAATAGTGTATGTTTTAGTCCTTCCTACCTATGAGGATTACAACCCTGAAATCAATTGCTTTTGGGTGGGGCTGGGGTGACTGAATGGAGCTGAGCATTTACTGGCTGGATGCCATTTCTGATGCCTATGTGGAGTGCACAACAGATATTTTCTCTTTGTGCCCTGATAGAGAAACACCTGTTGCTGCCTAGGATAGAACTCTCAACCTTCTGTGTGGCAGCTGAGCATCTTCACCTCTAGACCACTGTGCCTCTCACCTATGAGGATCCAGTAGGACAAAATAGATGCAAAAAGTTCAGGCTAGGCCCAGAAGGATTTAACTATTTTGGCAGGTGTGCAATTGTATGCCTACGCATGTGAATTTGAGACATATACACAAACCCAACACAACAATTTGAACAAATAAAATGACATGTGGTAGAAGAATGTAAGGTTAGTATATAAGAAGAAACATAGATGGAAATACATGCAAATATCTATGTTGATGAACTGTATAAACAATTGATACAGAAATGAATGTGAGATTTACAGAGGTGGCACCAACATCTCAAAAGAGATAAGATGTAGGAAAATACCTATGTAACTTGTGGAATTGTTGAGATGTAGAAGGAAGTGTTTGTCTCCATGGAGATGAAGATCAGAGAAGACTTAGAAAAAATTCACAGTACTTAAAAAACAGCAGTGACAGGGAAACAGAAAACACAACCTTGCATTACTGCTCAACATCTATTTAGCTATGATACCCTGGAGCCTGACGCAAAAAGTAGTTGTGTCAGGGGCATTATACTTTAGATCTCTATCTCCCAACTGGATTCTGTATACAAAATGAGTATTGCATTGTTGAGAAAATTAGTTTATGTTTTGCTCATCTTGACAAAGGTATTCATAAGACTTTCATGTCTAGTTCCCCAGTAGGCTTTAGCAGAGTGAAGAGAGAAAATAACTGTTTACATAACATTCAGTTGAATGCTCCCTAGGACTGTGTATGTAGAGGAGCAGTTTCACAGTTTCACAACATAATAATAAACGTCTATTCTGCATTCAGTGGGTATACATAAAACTCATTAAAATTAATGGATTTACACCCACCCACACCCACCCACAGAAAGACACAGAGACACAGACACAGACACAGACACAGACACAGACACACACACGTATCTGTTCAAAGCAGTTCACTACAGGATAAAGGCCTCTTCATTGAGTAGTCTTGACCTACATGGAATTGTACTCTGAAATTTCTGGAATGTGCTAATTGCTCTCTCTCTCTCTCTCTCTCTCTCTGTGTGTGTGTGTGTGTGTGCATAATGTTCATTTGTCTATCAACTATGCCCATGTTTATATAAAATCAACATTCAATTCCTAGAGAACTTGTGTAAAAGTTAATTGTGAATACAATATTTTAATTTGGACATAGGTTGCACTTAGTGCAATTATGTTTGAAACTGATTGTGTATTAAGACAGGTGGGAAAAAATCCATCCAATATTTGTCTCAAGCCAATCCCATCCACACAAAAAAATGCCACTCCTTCCACTATTATTCTGATATTACAGAAAAGAAAGGGAGAAATGTTGAATTATTTTGTGAAAGGTTCAGTTGCAAACTATCATTTTCTGGCTTGTCCTGGATGGACGACTTCTCTCCATACAGGATGGAGAGTAATGGCTTTTTGTCTCTTCCTCTATGGAGGAATTAAGGTCTATGGGAACAGAATAGGAGTCTATGTTATCATGTGTGGAGAACTTCAGCTACATTATAATTCTCGATAAGGGTCAAAGCACAAGAATCTCACTAGAAGAACATTCAATAGAGTCTCCTTGGTTATTTCATGATTTTATCAATTGAAAAATTATGTGTATGTCCGATTGGGAAAAAAAAATCAAGTGATAAATAGTACCTTGTGAGCATTCTGTTGCAATACCTTGTAAGCAAGTCTTTGTTTCATTCATCTCTTGTTTACTATGAAGAAGGAAAATTCAGCAGTGTCACAATGAAATCAATGCAATAGTAACTTAGGTTTTGTGTGAAGGAAAGGGCTACAGATAGTTTCCATACTCTATAGCCACCACATAATTTCTGCATGGGCTGGTTTTTATGACTGCTTTGAACTGCAAGACATATGAGCTAGAAACAGCACCTCTGCTTTTGGCCAATCAAGACTAGGCACACACGCCCCCAACTACCTCAATTCCAACTACTGCCGGCCTTAAATGCAAACTACTCAATGCAAGAAGCCTCGTGAATAAAATACCTGAATTTCTCTTCCTCCTAAATATGGCTAACTTCGACATTATATTTGTCTGTGAAACATGGCTTAATGCATCTCTCCCCGACTCCATTACCACAGTAAGAGACTATTATGTTTACCGATCAGATCGTGAAAATCGTCGAGGAGGTGGTGTTGCTATATTCTATAAAAAATCCTTACATCTAAAAAATATCCAAGTTACCCAGGAGCTTGCCCTTCCTGAAACCATCATCTGTGAACTATCCTTAAATATCACAATTCGATTCTTACTATGTTACAGAGCACCTGATTATGACATCGAACATGTAAACAAGCTAAATACATTACTAACATGGGCAGCATCCTGCCCATACCCTTTTATCCTTCTTGGTGATTTCAATCTACCTCATATTGACTGGACCCTAAATGATTGTACAACTGAAATCATACACACAACCTTCTACAATGCTATTACAAATCTGGGACTGGAACAACTAGTAACCAACAACACTAGACTAAACAACTGCCTCGATCTCATCTTCTGCAATAGTTTGAATTTAATTTATGGAATACAAACTAAAGAACCCTTTTCCAGTAGTGACCACAATATGATTGACTTTTGTCTCAACATACGTCCACACAAAAATCACCACAATGATGTAATCCCCAATTGTAACTTCAAAAAGGCAACTATGATCTTATAGACAACGATCTCTCATCCCTTGATTGGCAATCTCTATTCACTGGAAGCAATACCGTTGAAGACCATTACAACATATTTTTACTTGAAGTCAAAAGAGTCATCAAACTATATGTTCCAACAACTCCCAAAACAAAACAAAAAGCAGATTACCCATATCAATAAGGAAACTTCAATCCAAAAAGAGATCACTCTGGCGGAAAAACAAATCTGGTCACGTTGCCAATTTCAAAAACCAATACAAAAATTTATGCCACCAGATAAAGACCGAATGCACCAATTATCACATTAAACAAGAGGAAAACCTTCTAAGCACCAATTCCACCCGTGCTTTTTACAATTTTGTAAACAACAAACTAAAAGACTCAAGGTCCATCCCTCCCTTGATAGGACCTGATGGTAAAGACTGCAACGACGACACCATTAAAGCCAACATCTTTAACACATTCTTCGGCTCAGTATTTGTAAACAGCAATGGATCATGCCCAGTATTTCCTAGCCGTACCACAGATAACAACAATGATCTAATACATATCGATTTCACAGAAGACAATGTTGAAAAATCACTACGCAATCTAAAACCATCTCTATCTATTGGACCGGATAGAATATGTGCCTATTTCTTAAGAAAGCTATCCACTGCCATAGCCAAACCTCCAAGCATAATCTTTGAAAAATCTTTCAGGACCAGCTCCTTGCCTAACCTATGGTCACAAGCCACAGTCATTCCCATCTTCAAAAAGGGAGACCCAAGCCTAGTTGAAAATTACAGGCCAATCTCCTTATGCTGCGTCACCTGTAAAGTCATGGAATCAATTATTAACCAATCCATCATCCTCCACTTAGAGACAAACAACCTACTCTCCAATAAACAATTTGGTTTCAGAAAAAAACTATCCTGTAATCTGCAACTCTTACACTGCAAAAACATATGGACGACACAACTCGACCAGGGCAAAGCAATAGACGCAATCTACATAGACTTCTTAAAGCCTTTGATTCAGTGGTACACGACAAACTACTCCTAAAAATAAAATCCTATGGTATCTCTGGACAACTGAATAACTGGATAGAAGCATTCCTGTCAAACAGACAACAAATGGTCAAAATCGGGAGCGTCCTATCAAATCCAGTACCTGTCAATAGTGGTGTCCCCCAGGGCAGTGTTCTAGGACCAACTCTCTTCATACTCTACATAAATGACCTCTGTGATCATATTAAGAGCAATTGCGTTGTCTTTGCTGATGATGTAAAGCTGTTCAATACCACAGACAATACTGCTACCCTACAAAAAGATCTTGACTATGTATCTGAATGGTCAAACAAATGGCAACTTCAAATCTCAACAAATAAATGCTCTGTCTTACATATTGGCAAAAAAAATCAGAAAATAAAATACAAGCTGAATAGTCAAGATCTTGTTGATGACCCAAGCTCTGTAAAGGACCTTGGAATACTCACCTCTAATGATCTAAGTGCTAGAGCCCACTGCAACTACATAGCCAAAAAGGCATTAAGAGTTGTTAACCTAATCCTACGTAGCTTTTTCTCTGGTAATATCACACTACTAACCAGAGCATACAAAACATTTGCTAGACCAATACTCGAATACAGTTCATCAGTCTGGAACCCTCATTACGTATCTGATATTAGCACAATTGAGAAAGTCCAGAAATATTTCACAAGAAGAGTTCTCCACTCTTCTACTCGTTGTAGAATACCTTATGCCACCAGACTTGAAATTCTAGAACTAGAAAACCTTCAATTACGCCGTCTTCGGTCTGACTTAAGCATGGTATATAAAATCATACATTGCAATGTCCTACCTGTCAATGAATACTTCAGCTTCAACCATAACAACACAAGAGCACACAATAGATACAAACTCAAAGTAAACCGCACCAAACTTGATTGCAGGAAATACGACTTCAGCAATAGAGTGGTCAATGTCTGGAATACTCTACCCGACTCTGTAGTCTCTTCCCCAAACCCCAAAAACTTTAACCTTAGACTGTCTACTATTGACCTCACCCCTTTCCTAAGAGGTCTGTAGGGGGCGTGCATAAGCGCACCAATGTGCCTACCGTCCCTGTCCTATTGTTTCTCTTATTCTTTTATTTTTCTTATATGTACCCATTTCATGTATTCACAACTATGTATACACTTATACTTATTATCTTGTAAACAATTGGCAAATCAAATAAATAAAAAAATAAAAAAAATAAAAATCTATATTTTTGCAATTAGGGCAATTGAGTTTGTCAGTTGAAGTACACTTGCTTTGGCCAATAGTGATAAAGTTAATGGGGTTGTGAGGAATGAATGGGCAAAATTAGGGCAGATAACTGGAAGTTCCAAATCTCCGATATAAGATGACAACTGGATAATTTATATTAGATCTAAGATAGCTTTAGGAGAATACATTCTGAAGAACATTCTGAGAAAAACAATGGATGGTGATATAAGATAATACTATTTATATTTTCTACACTTCCAGAAGTTTGTATTGTTTGAATGACCATTTAAGTTGAAGTTTGTATTGTTTGAATGACCATTTAAAATTGCTAAAAGCCCCTTTAACATTTTACAATTTTCGCATGCTATAAAATCTAACAAGTCATTAAAATGTGTTCATGTTGCTCTCCAAACTGTACTGTAATCCTGATGACATTTTTTGTTCATTGCACAGATCTAGCTGTGCAGTGTTTTCATTTTCACCCATCCATAGCAGTTGGAACCGCAACCCCAATATTGCTTTAGTGGATCTTAAAAGGGCTGTATGGAGAAAGGAAGGAGGGGGGAAAAAAGCCTACTTTGAATTTTAACCAGACTACCTACAGTAGAGGCATAACATTAACAAAGATGCTTAAACAGCACTCTGCAAAGATGTTAAGAAAATATTTGTAGTGATTCACACACACCTATAGACAAAAACAGTTCTTGTTGCTGTTGAAGCAACAACACAGCACAGCCTTAATTAAAGCATCATCTGACCTGGTTTTTTTTTAATGCTACAGTTGCAGAATCCTGTTAAAAGAAAAAAAAAGATTAATTACAGACGGGCTGTGTGTCATGATAATTAACAATTGCCGCTTCTCCTATTTGTCACATTCTGAAACTTTTTTCCCCCTGCTTTAGTTAGGCAAAGGGAATCAGAATTTTTATCACATTCTTTGCCCGCAATCCCTGATGGAATTGTCACCCATAAATTTGCACAGCATATACAAAATATTGCGCCATCAGCATTATTGCACCATCAGTGTTTTTCACAGGAGAGTGTGCCCATATATTTCCCTACGTGAAGTGGTAAACACAATGATGGGGATAGTTAAATATGAATTAATAAAAATTAATACATGGCACTGAATACACCATTATTGACTATGCTGTTGAACTGCTATATAAATACCAGCTAATAGAATTAAAATTATCCATTCATCCTGCTCTTTTTTTTCATTTTTATGATTAGCAGCCTATTCCCCACCCCCCATATGTACCAACCAAAATGATACAAAGTCAAATGGTGGATTACATAATGCATATATTTGCAAAACAGCATGAATCGTGCCAATCCATTTCTAAATATTGGAAGTGAAGATTCATTGGTTCCTTCTTTCTTTGGCCAGAAAACTTACTTTATGAAGGATGTCAGGCTGACATGTTTGTTGAACATCTTCTGTATATTCCATTTTATCTTTACTTAATTTAGAACAATAGATCATACAGAAATGTGAAATAAAATGCAATGGCTTTAAGGCGAACAGCTGAAAAATCCCAGGAGCTATTGTGTATTTTGCTCAGTTGTCCGGTTCTCTAGTCTAGGTCATCAACTATGTCTGGCACTTATTGTCTCAACTGTTAAGCAGGAGCTATATTAGTGACGCTGGGGGCTACACTGCAAATTCTAAAAAGAAACAACTAATATTCCTTTGTGTACTCCTTTCATATCTGCTAAGCTTTCCCACAGATCTCTAATCATAGGAATTATATTCTTCTTGCCCATCTTCTGAATGTTATCTCTGGTGCTGTTCAGGAAGGACACAGAGAAAGCAGAACTGCTGGGAACTCTTTGACATATACTTGAGTTTGAAAGACTTAAGAGAATTCTATTCACACTGAAACAATTTGAAAACAGCTTTCAAGATACTTAGTTTGTACTGTATGCATTAGGACAGTTCCCCTGCAACTAAGCCCTCTCATCTTTCTGTTCCATGAATCCAACAGTCAACCACTTTGCTTCCTATAAGTAGGACTTTCAAGAGATAGTTTAATTTGTCTCTGTATGCACATTTCTCTCTCCCCACCCTACATGTGTAGTGATAGATGTAGCAGTGCCAAATGACAACAATCTCAAAAAGGCACATGAGAAGCAGAGCATAAAAAGAGGAACTCAAGAAGATGTTGAAATTAAAGGTCAAAGTGCCTAGTGGTGGTAGGATTCTTTGGAGTTGTGACTCCCAAACTGGGAGAGTGGCTCCCACAGATCCCAGGAACAATGTCAGAGGTCTCTATCCAGAAGGGTGCAGTGCTAGGAATACTGCAGTACCTTCAAACTCGCAGGTCTCTGGTAGATAATTTAAGATTGAGAAACCTACAACTCATAGAAGTGAGAAGGGAACACACACACACACACACACACACACACACACACACACAGAGTTTTAAAGCATCAAAATGCAGAAACATAAAGGTACAACAAGCAATTTAAAAACAACAACAATAAAATTCTTCTTTCAAAATTCTACAACTATTAAAATAGCATAGCAGTTAAGATCGTGGCTTAACTTAGAGAGAAATTTGTGGGAACTATGATTCTTTGTTCTTTGTGTACGTGCTAGGACAACGGAGCCTTCTGGTGGTTGGCTGGAACACGAAGCAAGGAGCAAGGACAAATTGTTGCCATTTCTAAACCAGGACTGTAGCAAACTTAAACTTTACAGCCTTGTATGCTTATGCGAATGATCAGTGCATTTTGTGTGATGTAATGCGTTTGTGATAGGACGCTAACAAAAATTGCTATGTTAACAAAGATTGCTTCTAATAAAAGAGGGTTTCAGAGTTTGCTCTGGGCTCTCATCCCGAGACAACCTTGCATTGTGTCTTCTTTTCATGAGAGACCACCACAACTGGTGACCCCGACGTGATCTGCTGCGAGCAGATACGGGTTCTGCTCTCCTGTACTTATCGCCTGGAAGAGGCAAAGGTGCGCACCATAATCAATAACTGTCGCAGGCGACAATTATCTTCGTAAGTATGGGAGGAAAACTGTCACAACATCAGGAGAAGCATATTACAGAGTTGTTGAAGTTAGTCAGAACCAATTTCTTTATCTTTAGTTCTTCTGATAAGGAAAAAAAATTGTCACGATCCAATGTTAAATTGTTAATGCATACTGTATGGATACAATGTCCATGGTACCCTGAACGAGGTTCCTTAAAATTGGAAACGTTGAGACAGATTGGCAATGTTCTCCATAATGAGCCTCGGGCTGATTCAGAAGTTTTAACTTATTGTAAGATGGTTATTACTGCTTTAAAAGCCCAGCAACAGCTGTTATTGAAACCATTATTGGATCCATCTCCATATCAAAATAAGGTAGTTTTGTATCTGCCTGTCTCGAGATTGGAAGATGTGGTATCTCCTCCGACAGCTCCTAAAAATCCATCAGGAGATGTCAAGGTGGAAAATCCTAAAATAAATACACCCCATGCTGGGAGAGTTCAAGCAGCTATGCAAGCAGCTTTTCAAGCAGGACAGCTGGAGGGAGAGGAGATTGACTCCATGCAATTGTTTCCCGTTCAGAGACAAGTTGATAATGCAGGAAATTACAGGCTGTCTGGAATCCACTGCCTTTATCTCTTTTACGGGAAGTAAAGAAATCTGTGAAGGAGTTTGGCATACAAAGTCCATATGTCCAGGGTTTGCTTCACAGTCTGGGGCAAGCTCAAAAGATGATTCCACAAGATTGGAAAGACTTAATGAGAATGATTCTGAACGGAACACAATACGTGGTATTTGATGCAGAATATCAAAGAGAAGCAATTAACAGAGAAAATAATTCAGGGGTTTGTATATACCTGATCAAATCTATGGGGCAGGGCAGTTTGCAACTGTGGAGCAGCAGGCAACAAATTTGCCTGATTACTGCTTCCCGGTTGTTATGACTGCTGTTATGGGAGTGCTGAGGCGAGCGGAGGAGGCAGGAGTGCCTACTAAATCTTTTTCACAAATCAAACAAGCAGCTACAGAGCCATATGCAGATTTCATTGAGAAGCTCCAAAATGCCATTCTGCGGCAAATTTCTAATCCTGAAGCTGCAAAAGAACTTTTGATGAAATTGGCAGTGGAAAATGCAAATACAGATTGTAAGCAGGTTTTGCAGCCTTTGGTCGCGCGGGGGGAGGCAACCGTGGCAGATTTGATTAAAGCTTGTGCTGTAGTAAGTTCACAATTTTATAACATGGAGACCTTGGCTGTAGCTTTGCAAAAGGGTCTTAAACCTACTGGGAATTGCTTCAACTGTGGGAAGCCTGGGCATTTCAAAGCCCAATGCCGGGCCCCAGGGGGAGGTGCTGCTCTTTTTCAGAAGAGTTGGTCTTGCCTCGTTCCTCAGCTTCTAAGAAAGGGTTTTTTGTGATTCCAGGGGTTATTGATCAGGATTATACAGATATTATAAAAATTCAATTTTATTCAGATGTACCTGCTAATCTTGCAGCTGGAGACTCCATTGCACAATTGATAGTGTTACCCTATACTCCAATTAATCCGTTGGTAGGGAAGCCTCGGATAGGGGGTTTTGGCTCTACAGAATGTTGTTCAGAGCTATTGGCCTTAGTGAAAAACATTAAGCCATCTCAGCCCAAGTTGAATTTTCTAATAGAAGGGAAATTGTTTTCCGGTGTTGTAGATTCTGGAGCAGATGTTTCAGTAATTCGGCAAGAAGAATGGCCCAAAGAATGGCCTACGGAAGATTCTCCGGCTGTAAGGGGGTAGGAGGTATGCAATTTGCTAAAAGTAGTGTTAAATGGCTTGTGGTTACCCATGAATACAGGAGGCCAGGGGCAATTCAGGCTGTTATTCAGCCACTGGTAATGTCTTTGCATGTCAATTTATGGGGCCGTGATTTGATTTCTCAATTTGGAGCTACCATAACCTTGCAGGATTGAGATGCTAAAATTAACTTTATTGTCTGAGGTTCCTATGTGGGTGGACCAATGGCCTTTAACCACTGAGAAATTGCCTGCATTCTCCACCATCAGTGATCGTAACTGTTGGATTTATTTGGTTTTCACTGTTTTGACAATGTCTCCTAATATAAATACCACATTTATGTCAGCTGATATTTTTTCAGTTGTTGCTGTACTATTGTTCAGATGCTTTCTTTTAAACATTTCTATTCCTTCTAAACTCCCAAACCAGTTGCATTTTCAGTTACATTGTTGTATTACTGGAGTCTAAAGCACTCCTGTGTCAAGCACAGCTCAAAAGCTTAACCATGGCAACCTTAACCCCATGGGAAAGTCATAGTTACTTTCATCAGAATAAAAAGGCCCTTATCAAACAGTTTTGCCTTCCTGCGGAGGAGGCTGCAGCTATTATACAACAATGTCCTACGTGCAGCTTACAAGCAGCTGCTCTCCCTCAGGGTGTCAATCCTAGAGGGATGCAATGCTGCCAGCTGTGGCAAATGGATGTCACCCAGTATCCTGGGTTTTCCCCTGGAAATATTTACATGTCTCAATTGACACTTATTCAGGTTTCATAATGGCTACCCCTCAAAGGGGCGAAGCCACAAAGCATCTTATTAATCATTGTTTGCGTACCTTTACTATTTTGGGCTCCCCTCAGGAGCTGAAGACTGATAATGGGTCTGCATACACTAGTTCGGCTTTTGCCACCTTTTGTTCCACCTGGAACATAGTGCATAAATTTGGCATTCCTTACAATTCCACAGGTCAAGCTATTGTGGAGCGCACTAATCAGACTCTCAAGCGTGCATTGGACAATCAAAAAACAAAAATAGGGGACATGGGGCACGGATTGCCAGGGTTACAAAATACCTTAAATATTGCATTATATACTTTAAATTTTCTCAACTTGACTGGTACACCAGCCACTACGGCGGCCAGCAGGCATTTTTCTTCTTTCCCTTCTGCAGGAGGCGTGAGGCCGCTGGTGTTATACAGAAAACTACCTGACCCCACTTGGAGGGGGCCAGCTTCCTTGTGGCTATGCAGCAGTTGAAGACAAGAATGAAGTCGTTTGGGTTCCTGGTTGTCATGTCCGCCCTTATCACAAGCCAGAAGTGTAAAGGGAAGAACCATGGGATGTGGGGAAAAAACTCTTATGTTAAGGATGTGTCTCGAATTGCTCAATTGGAGAACAAAACTGATTGCTGGGTATGTATGCATATGCCTACACATAAAACCGCAGGATTGCCATTGGTAGCTGTTCCTTTGAACAGTCGCAATGGAAGAACATTGATTTTTCTAGTTATCAGGTGTTACAAGCTGCGGATGAGAACATGACCATGATTCCATTGGGCAGCCATATACAAGAAACTGCTGGGGTATGTTGGACTCATAACATCAGCCATGGAAATTTAACAGATCTTGGTCGTTATCCCCATTGTAATTACACATTGACAATACAGAATACAACGCACAATAACACATTTTTAAATAACACTCTTAATGTATTTGCGCACAACTTTACTGGACATGACTGTGTTGCGCTAGTCACTGGGAATTGCCCTCGGATACAGAATGACTGTCCAACAAGTGTAACCACGGGAGGCAACCCGTTCTTTGCAATATGATTTCGGACTTGCTCAGCTTATTTTCTCCCAGGACAACAAGACTGTAAATATCATCGGTCAGGATTTGTGGCTGTTGTGCACAAGGAGGGGTTTGTGCTGTGATACATGCACACTGCTGCATGTATATTACTGATTCATCCCCTAACATAACAGCCACTATACAACACATGGAGGAATCCATTAGAGAGAATCCTTTGCTGAATTATGGGGTCCCTTCTGATTTTTGGGCATTCTTTTGGTCCTGGCTTCCTAACTCTGCTTGGCTCCGATCTATGATTATAGGCATTATAATTGTTGCTGTATATTTCATTTTCCTTTGTTGCTGTATTCTATGTCTCCCTGGACTGCTAACGACATGTAGAGACGTGACAAAGCCCTCGAGGGATCAGTTCCTATTGTCTGCAAAAACCTACCGAGGACTACGTCGGCATGAAAAAACAAAAACAGGGGAGATGTGGGAACTATGATTCTTTGTTCTTTGTGTACGTGCTAGGACAATGGAGCCTTCTGGTGGTTGGCTGGAACACGAAGCAAGGAGCAAGGACAAATTGTTGCCATTTCTAAACCAGGACTGTAGCAAACTTAAACTTTACAGCCTTGTATGCTTATGCGAATGATCAGTGCATTTTGTGTGATGTAATGCGTTTGTGATAGGACGCTAACAAAAATTGCTATGTTAACAAAGATTGCTTCTAATAAAAGAGGGTTTCAGAGTTTGCTCTGGGCTCTCATCCCGAGACAACCTTGCATTGTGTCTTCTTTTCATGAGAGACCACCACAACTGGTGACCCCGACGTGATCTGCTGCGAGCAGATACGGGTTCTGCTCTCCTGTACTTATCGCCTGGAAGAGGCAAAGGTGCGCACCATAATCAATAACTGTCGCAGGCGACAATTATCTTCGTAAGTATGGGAGGAAAACTGTCACAACATCAGGAGAAGCATATTACAGAGTTGTTGAAGTTAGTCAGAACCAATTTCTTTATCTTTAGTTCTTCTGATAAGGAAAAAAAATTGTCACGATCCAATGTTAAATTGTTAATGCATACTGTATGGATACAATGTCCATGGTACCCTGAACGAGGTTCCTTAAAATTGGAAACGTTGAGACAGATTGGCAATGTTCTCCATAATGAGCCTCGGGCTGATTCAGAAGTTTTAACTTATTGTAAGATGGTTATTACTGCTTTAAAAGCCCAGCAACAGCTGTTATTGAAACCATTATTGGATCCATCTCCATATCAAAATAAGGTAGTTTTGTATCTGCCTGTCTCGAGATTGGAAGATGTGGTATCTCCTCCGACAGCTCCTAAAAATCCATCAGGAGATGTCAAGGTGGAAAATCCTAAAATAAATACACCCCATGCTGGGAGAGTTCAAGCAGCTATGCAAGCAGCTTTTCAAGCAGGACAGCTGGAGGGAGAGGAGATTGACTCCATGCAATTGTTTCCCGTTCAGAGACAAGTTGATAATGCAGGAAATTTACAGGCTGTCTGGAATCCACTGCCTTTATCTCTTTTACGGGAAGTAAAGAAATCTGTGAAGGAGTTTGGCATACAAAGTCCATATGTCCAGGGTTTGCTTCACAGTCTGGGGCAAGCTCAAAAGATGATTCCACAAGATTGGAAAGACTTAATGAGAATGATTCTGAACGGAACACAATACGTGGTATTTGATGCAGAATATCAAAGAGAAGCAATTAACAGAGAAAATAATTCAGGGGGTTTGTATATACCTGATCAAATCTATGGGGCAGGGCAGTTTGCAACTGTGGAGCAGCAGGCAACAAATTTGCCTGATTACTGCTTCCCGGTTGTTATGACTGCTGTTATGGGAGTGCTGAGGCGAGCGGAGGAGGCAGGAGTGCCTACTAAATCTTTTTCACAAATCAAACAAGCAGCTACAGAGCCATATGCAGATTTCATTGAGAAGCTCCAAAATGCCATTCTGCGGCAAATTTCTAATCCTGAAGCTGCAAAAGAACTTTTGATGAAATTGGCAGTGGAAAATGCAAATACAGATTGTAAGCAGGTTTTGCAGCCTTTGGTCGCGCGGGGGGAGGCAACCGTGGCAGATTTGATTAAAGCTTGTGCTGTAGTAAGTTCACAATTTTATAACATGGAGACCTTGGCTGTAGCTTTGCAAAAGGGTCTTAAACCTACTGGGAATTGCTTCAACTGTGGGAAGCCTGGGCATTTCAAAGCCCAATGCCGGGCCCCAGGGGAGGTGCTGCTCTTTTTCAGAAGAGTTGGTCTTGCCTCGTTCCTCAGCTTCTAAGAAAGGGTTTTTGTGATTCCAGGGGTTATTGATCAGGATTATACAGATATTATAAAAATTCAATTTTATTCAGATGTACCTGCTAATCTTGCAGCTGGAGACTCCATTGCACAATTGATAGTGTTACCCTATACTCCAATTAATCCGTTGGTAGGGAAGCCTCGGATAGGGGGTTTTGGCTCTACAGAATGTTGTTCAGAGCTATTGGCCTTAGTGAAAAACATTAAGCCATCTCAGCCCAAGTTGAATTTTCTAATAGAAGGGAAATTGTTTTCCGGTGTTGTAGATTCTGGAGCAGATGTTTCAGTAATTCGGCAAGAAGAATGGCCCAAAGAATGGCCTACGGAAGATTCTCCGGCTGTAAGGGGGGTAGGAGGTATGCAATTTGCTAAAAGTAGTGTTAAATGGCTTGTGGTTACCCATGAATACAGGAGGCCAGGGGCAATTCAGGCTGTTATTCAGCCACTGGTAATGTCTTTGCATGTCAATTTATGGGGCCGTGATTTGATTTCTCAATTTGGAGCTACCATAACCTTGCAGGATTGAGATGCTAAAATTAACTTTATTGTCTGAGGTTCCTATGTGGGTGGACCAATGGCCTTTAACCACTGAGAAATTGCCTGCATTCTCCACCATCAGTGATCGTAACTGTTGGATTTATTTGGTTTTCACTGTTTTGACAATGTCTCCTAATATAAATACCACATTTATGTCAGCTGATATTTTTTCAGTTGTTGCTGTACTATTGTTCAGATGCTTTCTTTTAAACATTTCTATTCCTTCTAAACTCCCAAACCAGTTGCATTTTCAGTTACATTGTTGTATTACTGGAGTCTAAAGCACTCCTGTGTCAAGCACAGCTCAAAAGCTTAACCATGGCAACCTTAACCCCATGGGAAAGTCATAGTTACTTTCATCAGAATAAAAGGCCCTTATCAAATAGTTTTGCCTTCCTGCGGAGGAGGCTGCAGCTATTATACAACAATGTCCTACGTGCAGCTTACAAGCAGCTGCTCTCCTCAGGGTGTCAATCCTAGAGGGATGCAATGCTGCCAGCTGTGGCAATGGATGTCACCCAGTATCCTGGGTTTTCCCTGGAAATATTTACATGTCTCAATTGACACTTATTCAGGTTTCATAATGGCTACCCCTCAAAGGGGCGAAGCCACAAAGCATCTTATTAATCATTGTTTGCGTACCTTTACTATTTTGGGCTCCCTCAGGAGCTGAAGACTGATAATGGGTCTGCATACACTAGTTCGGCTTTTGCCACCTTTTGTTCCACCTGGAACATAGTGCATAAATTTGGCATTCCTTACAATTCCACAGGTCAAGCTATTGTGGAGCGCACTAATCAGACTCTCAAGCGTGCATTGGACAATCAAAAAACAAAAATAGGGGACATGGGGCACGGATTGCCAGGGTTACAAAATACCTTAAATATTGCATTATATACTTTAAATTTTCTCAACTTGACTGGTACACCAGCCACTACGGCGGCCAGCAGGCATTTTTCTTCTTTCCCTTCTGCAGGAGGCGTGAGGCCGCTGGTGTTATACAGAAAACTACCTGACCCCACTTGGAGGGGGCCAGCTTCCTTGTGGCTATGCAGCAGTTGAAGACAAGAATGAAGTCGTTTGGGTTCCTGGTTGTCATGTCCGCCCTTATCACAAGCCAGAAGTGTAAAGGGAAGAACCATGGGATGTGGGGAAAAAACTCTTATGTTAAGGATGTGTCTCGAATTGCTCAATTGGAGAACAAAACTGATTGCTGGGTATGTATGCATATGCCTACACATAAAACCGCAGGATTGCCATTGGTAGCTGTTCCTTTGAACGAGTCGCAATGGAAGAACATTGATTTTTCTAGTTATCAGGTGTTACAAGCTGCGGATGAGAACATGACCATGATTCCATTGGGCAGCCATATACAAGAAACTGCTGGGGTATGTTGGACTCATAACATCAGCCATGGAAATTTAACAGATCTTGGTCGTTATCCCCATTGTAATTACACATTGACAATACAGAATACAACGCACAATAACACATTTTTAAATAACACTCTTAATGTATTTGCGCACAACTTTACTGGACATGACTGTGTTGCGCTAGTCACTGGGAATTGCCCTCGGATACAGAATGACTGTCCAACAAGTGTAACCACGGGAGGCAACCCGTTTCTTTGCAATATGATTTCGGGACTTGCTCAGCTTATTTTCTCCCAGGACAACAAGACTGTAAATATCATCGGTCAGGATTTGTGGCTGTTGTGCACAAGGAGGGGTTTGTGCTGTGATACATGCACACTGCTGCATGTATATTACTGATTCATCCCCTAACATAACAGCCACTATACAACACATGGAGGAATCCATTAGAGAGAATCCTTTGCTGAATTATGGGGTCCCTTCTGATTTTTGGGCATTCTTTTGGTCCTGGCTTCCTAACTCTGCTTGGCTCCGATCTATGATTATAGGCATTATAATTGTTGCTGTATATTTCATTTTCCTTTGTTGCTGTATTCTATGTCTCCCTGGACTGCTAACGACATGTAGAGACGTGACAAAGCCCTCGAGGGATCAGTTCCTATTGTCTGCAAAAACCTACCGAGGACTACGTCGGCATGAAAAAACAAAAACAGGGGAGATGTGGGAACTATGATTCTTTGTTCTTTGTGTACGTGCTAGGACAACGGAGCCTTCTGGTGGTTGGCTGGAACACGAAGCAAGGAGCAAGGACAAATTGTTGCCATTTCTAAACCAGGACTGTAGCAAACTTAAACTTTACAGCCTTGTATGCTTATGCGAATGATCAGTGCATTTTGTGTGATGTAATGCGTTTGTGATAGGACGCTAACAAAAATTGCTACGTTAACAAAGATTGCTTCTAATAAAAGAGGGTTTCAGAGTTTGCTCTGGGCTTTCATCCCGAGACAACCTTGCATTGTGTCTTCTTTTCATGAGAGACCACCACAGAAATTACTGTTTCAAAGTCGAGAGCAACTTTTTAAATTATGATTTTTCTTAAGAGGCTAGGTTTTCCCCTCTGGTTTTTTAAAAAAATAAGTCCAGGCTTTTACTTTATCATTTTTCCAAACACTTGTTGTTAGAAGGATTTTATCCTCAGCTCCAAATAGTTAAAAACAAACTTATGGATTTTCTAGTATGGATTTGTACTGGACTTTCTAGTGCCTCCTGGACTTATTAATTTTTTCTCTGGAGAAAAATTATCTTCTCCAGAAAAGGAGCAAATAAATATCACCCCTCATTTCTGCCAGGTTTCAAACTGAGAACTTTGGCTGCACCAAGCAAAGATCTTAACCACTGTGCCATCAGTCTGGAACATGGGTAAAAGAAAGGATAGAGTGCAAGATAAACTCTGGCTCAATTGAAAAAGGCTCAAAGTAGCCAAATTTTGGCATGAACCCACAGCAAACTTAAATGATTAGGCAGTGGCACTTGCCATGTCATAACAGGATAAAATTACTTTGGAAATGGAACAGAAGGTCTGCGAGGCTGGTTTGAAGGTAAGTGGTATATTAATAGTGATGCCATCCAATTCTGCACTCTCCTTTCTGGTGATGGATCAATTGGGCAATGCAGATTAATCCTCTATGTAGCATTCTTATAATGGAATAAACTCCTAGAAGTGTCTAACAGGGTTAGGGTTTACTATTTTCTCCAGCCTCAAAGGCTTTGCTATTACAATCAATATTTTATTTTATGGGGATTTTTGGTGAGAATTTTTAACTGATATTTGTTGATGCAACTTTGGCCATGGGAGCATAACTCAGTTTCTGTCTCCCAACTGAAATCACAAATAGTCAACATAATACAGGCCACCCATCAGTTCCTGAGTGATGATATCCTCCTCCTTTTACCCCAGTTCATTGCAAATGTACTCACACCTGTGTTTTGCAGTTTTGATTTAAAAATGCTACTTTCCAAGGTGAGCTGATTTAAGTCCTTCAGGACAGTTGATCAATATTTGGGTCTCTTATAGTGCTTCTTTGAGCACCAATTGGCTGGTTATTGCCCTGGCCAGCCATTTTATCCTGGTTGCTGACCAGGGAATCTCGGCTGACCAACTGGAAGGACCTATAAGGATCATCTAGTTCAACTAATGTGCAAGAAAACCAATCGAATCACACTTGGAAGATAGTTGTCCAACCCAGGGGTTCTCAATGTTGACAACTTTAAGATGTGTAGACTTCAATTCTCAGAATTTCCCAGCCAGCAATATTTTTATGGTTTTTATCAGCAATGCTGGCTGGGGAATTCTGGAAGTAGAAGTCCACACATCTTAAAGTTACTAATATTGGTAATCCCTGGTCCAACCTCTTATTAAAACCACAACTTCCTATGGATAGACAGTTCCACTACTGTAGAGATCTTAGAGTCACAAAGAGTTTCTATATATTTATGAGGAATATAAACAATTCACAGTCATAGAATGAATTCCACTTGATAAAATGAGTCCACAAAAGAGACCTTGAATAAGATGGGTGGATTTCAACTCCCAGAATTCCCCAGACAGCCTAACTATAATAACCTTTACTGACTGGCAAATTCTGGGAGTTGAAGTCCACCCATCTTAAAGTTGCTAAGATTGAGAAAGAGTGCACTACTACATTTTGGTATTTGGCTAAAAACTAGGCATGTCTATCATATTAACAAATTAAACTGACAAGGTAAAGTCATTTAATTACACAGCTTCATTATTCTGACAGACTTACTTCAGTTTACAGTAATCTGACCATCCACTGGAGTCTCAAAACCTTGAAGATGACTTGGTTTCATCTGTTCTGGCACTTTGACTGTATATTAATTAATGATGTGACCTCTGAACAGACACTGAGGTTTTCAGCATATGCTAACAAGCAATTTAAAAAAAAAAACATGTCTCCTCATCAACACTCCTTCAGTTTTCAACTTCCGTAACTTTCCCAAGCATTTTTTGAATGACACCTTCAAGGATTCCTTTTCCTTCACCCGCTGAACTTTGCTTTCATTGGAACTTGCAGTGACAGCAAGACTGAATAATTAGCAGCCTTTTGTCATTGTTGATACCTCCTCAAAGCTTTTGTTGATGACTTCTTGGAACTTAGGGCAGAATGGCAAAGGGTTCTGGGAGGCATTACGGTCTCCAGCTGGATTGGCAGCAGGAGTGTGTGGAAGTGTTACAAGCACTAAATACAAGAGGCTCAATATTGATGAAAATTACAGACCTCAAGTTGTCACATATCAGAATGGATCAAGAGTGGGCTTTTTAATTTGATATGATTTAATGTATTGAATTATGCTATTATGCTTCTCATATGCAATCAAAGTTCTGTGGTATATATTTAAAAACAGTAAGACAATGAAAACCAAGAAAATCTTATTAATAAATAGCAAAGATTAAAATATATATATAAACATGGATTTATTTATTTATTATGTATGTATGTATGTTTATATGTATGTATGTATGTATGCATGTATGTATGTATGTATGTATGTGATATCTTGCCACAATGTTACATTCCTTTGTGCTTTATAAGATGTCCAAAAATAAAATTAAAAAGATCCAAAGAACAATTAAGACAAAAAGAAACTAAATCATTAAATCATAAAATTAACTCTCATCTATCCATCTATCATCTTTTTAGGATGACATTCAAATCAAGCAAAAAAATTTTTTGAACATGACTGGGAGAAATGGAACATATTAGCCTAGTACCTCAAAGACATAAATATTGGCATAGTTTCCATAGAAGAATGTACCATAACTGGGACAGCTGTTTCCTTCAGTCATCTGCTTCACTTCACTTAGTGTCAACACCTGGAGGATTGTCACAAAGGATGACTGGGCAAGTAGATAAGGAAACAGTTTAGCCCATGTCTGCTCAAGTTTGTAACCACCTTGTAATCAGCTAAGAAATGAAATGCTATGTGAGGACACCCTTGGATTCTATTTAAACTACAGCTTTGCTTGATTCATATGTTTTTATGATTTTCTCATGAAGTTCTAAACTCCTTTTGCATAGAAATAAAAAGGGTTCTATCTGCTCTAAATTATTGCTTCATGTGAGGTCTACATATTGACATTTTTATACTGATTACTATTATAACATTGGCTGGAGTCATTTCCTTTTGCAGCATTTGGGATAATTGCTAGGTCCTCGTAAATGAGAGCTGGGGAGGCAGTAAAACCTACCTGCCACAATGCAGTTCATAGGTGCCCCCCAACTGCAAGAGAAGCACCACTTCTCTGTCAGCCTCATTGCCTTTTCTTTTTAGTTGGTTTCTTCATGTCAACAATGAAAGATTGAACCATCCATGCCAACTTCTTTTTCTGTAATATATTAAATCCAGGTGTTAATATTTGTAATAGTGAAAGAAGAGCGAAGCAGTGAAACTTCATTAATATACTAACAACATACTCAGCTATTTATATGATTGAAATTACTTTTTTCCATTGGCAAGAGCTGAGCTATAAGCAAACATGTTTTATGCCATTAAATGTTTGATAATAGAATAGAATGGAATAAAGTAGAGTAGAGTAGAGTAGAGTAGAGTAGAGTAGAATAGAATAGAATAGAATAGAATAGAATAGAATAGAATAGAATAGAATAGAATAGAATAGAATAGAATAGAATAGAATAGAATAGAATAGAATTCTTTATTGGACAAGTGTGATCGGACACACAAGGAATTTGTTGTTGGTGCATAAGCTCTCAGTGAACATAAAAATACATTCATCAAGAATCATAAGATACAACACTTAGTGATAGTCATAGGACACTAAACAAGCAATCAAATCACACTAGAAAACTATATAAAACGATCTTGATAAACTAAATAAAAAAATCTTGATAAAACCAGTCCTTTACATGGTGGGATATAATGGGGTAGAGCTTATGTTTGCTTAGTCTTTTCCCATTCTGCCCTTTAATGTTGTTTTTGTTACTATATAGTTTTGTTATTATATACACAACTATGTGAAATCACAGCTGCCAGTTCTTTACTGGGTGTTGGCCTTCATATGCATTGAGTTCTTCCCAAGAATCTAGAATGTCATAATGTATCAGCATAATATATATGTGGATCCAAGTATGGTCTTTTCCAATTGACAGAAATTTTGTTAATGTGCAGCTAAGATTGTTTATTATGGCACCCAGAGTGCTGATAACCGTTGGGACCACTACTGTCAGTTTATGCCATAATCTTTCAACTTTGATTTTAAAATCTTGATATTTTGTGATCTTCTCCAATTCTTTGTCTTCTATTCTACTATCCCTTGGGATGCCACATCAATTTCCCTCACTTTCTTGTTCTCATATTATGTGCTTAAGAATTTATCAGTTTTTATTCAGAAATCCCGCAATATTTTAGCTTGCTGTTTTTCAACTACTTTTAAAACTCTATATCCCCACCATTTTTTCATTACTGGCACATAGGTTTTACAGATGTTCCAGTGAATTATTTTGGTGACTGGTGACCATACACCATTTAGTTTGGTGACAAATTGTTTACAATCAAATTTGTGTGATCATCTTACACAAACTGCATATGTGATCTACTGTATCAAATTTATGTGATCATCTTACACAAACTCAGTATATGATCTACTGTATCTTTGCCTCTTAGCACAATCTGCAAAATCAATCCAGGCAAAATGTAAATCGGTGTTTCAGCTTAGGCAATCCCACCCACTCTCCCCTCCGCCCCACCATATTATCAATGTTTTGTATCTCTGCTTTTCCTTTTATTTATTTTCTGTTCTACTGGATGGATGTTATTTTCTTCTAAACCAGTGGTCCCCAACTACCGGGCCCCGGACCGGTACCGGTCCGTGGATCATTTTTTTACCGGGCCACAAAGAAGTGGGCGCCGCCATCTTGTTTCGACGGCGCTTGAGAAAGTGCTTCCAGGTGAGCTTGTCGGTCGTCGGTTGGAAAGCGGTGTTTGGGTGCTGAGGGAATCCTCGCGCCTTAGTTTCATCGAGGGGGGGGCAGCTTCGAACGAAGAGCCGTCCCGATGGCGGTGGAGTCTCGTGTTAGGAGGAGATTAAGAAAGAGCCCGAAAGCCCATCAACAAAGGTACAAAGGTGGCGGGGAGAAGCGGGGGACGGCTGGCTGGCCGGTCGCTTGGCTTGCCTTGCCTTGGTCGTGCATGCTGATGCCGGTACTGGGCCGTGGATCATTTTGTGATGCTGGTACCGGGCCATGGGACAAAAAAGGTTGGGGGCCACTGTTCTAAACAATCCTATCCTGTCCACTATTATGCCTGCAAATAATTTAAACATTGTAGGTAAGCATATTGTTGAGCTATAGTTTCCTGGTGTTGTTCCTTTTATTGGTTCTTTTTGAATCAGATACATTTTGCCAGTTATTAACTAGTTCCTTATGCAATAGTTCATTAAGCTCTTTAGCTATAATTGGATGAAAGCGAGTCAGATATTTGAGCCAAAAACCATGCAATTGATCATTTCCAGGAGATATTTTCAATTGTTTTTCACTCAACTTTTAACCATTTCTTGTTTTATTATCAGTTCTTCCTTATGATTTTATTGAATTCAACTTCATTTTTTTTATCCATCTAAGCATTTTTATTGTTTTTGAATGTCTTGTAGTTCTTTCCAAATCTGGATTGTTTCATTTTTGTTTTCCTTTTGTTGTCCTTTTCCATTTTTAGAATTTCTGTTATGTTTGTGCTTTGGTAGAATCCTCTCTGGTCTGACTGAAATAGGTGGTTTGCTTGAATGATTCACATCTCACAGCATTCAATTTGTCCAACAATTGCTGTTTGTTGATTTATAATTTTCAAAGCTTCTCTAATTTTTCTTGTGTTAAGCCAATATTTTTAATTAGGCTTGTTTTGATCCTTACACTCTTCCATTTTTGCTCTTTCATGTCCTTTAAATTACTTGCATCTGATTTTAATTTTGTTATATTGGCTTCCAGTCTGATGTTCCACTTTGGGATTGAATATGATTTTGTTTTTAGTTTTCTAATTGTGATACTGACCACTGCTGTACTATAGGCAAGCTGATTGGCTTGTTTGATAGAAATTATTTTATCTTTGCAAGTGATTTATTCACATACTTCATTGCAGATATAAGGACTTTGGGGGGTATTACTTTTAGGAGAAAGTAGAATTGTGACAGGATGATAGACAAGAGAGAAAAGGCAGTTAAGACTAATGGGATGGAACTTCCAGTAGACCATACAGCATACATATAGACAAACTAGAAATACAGTACTTTAGTATCCCGCATTCCAACGGGAACCACAATGAAGAAGGAAGGAAGATAGCAACATTCAAATAACACCAAAAGATAAGAAAAGTCCTGAAGATCAAGATCTATACCATCAACATGTACACCCTGCTAATCATCAGCTACCCTGCTAATATAGTGAGCTGGTCAAAGGAAAACAAGGAGGCTGTCTTTATGAAGACCTGGAAGCTTCTCACAATGTTTTCACCCCAAGTCCAGCATCCAGAGACTGTGCACGAGGTGGAAAGAGGGAAGACAGGATCTGGTAAGTGTCAAAAGTCACTATCCTGGACAAAACCCAGAACATCTAGGAGTTCATCTGTAAAATCAGCAGACATGGGAAGAAGCTCAAGCAAAGAAGTGCTTTGGCAAGACAATAGTCTTCATTGGAGGTATTATCAATAGATAGCTGAAGTGGCTGACACTGGGAAATCCTACTAGTGGCTAGAAAGAAGTGAACTAAAAGACAGCACTGAAGCACTGATCATAGCAGACAAGAACAGTCACTAAGCACCAAATTATATCACACTAGACAAGACCCAAGGTGCAGACTTTGCAGAAGCTCCTCAGAGACAGTCCAACACATAGTGGGAGAGTGTAAGATGTAGGAGAATAACAGGGAGAAGACCTTTTGGGACTTAAAAGTTCCCTGAAGATCCGCTCCAGAACAAGTCTGAAAGCTTGGAAGACAAAACTGCTGGTCCCGGTGATCGACCCAGATTGGATCCTGGGACATGTATATTCACCTTCATTCATTTAGAAGGACAATCTGGCCAATCAACCAGACATCTTGATAGTAGACAAGGACCAGAAGGCAACATTGGTGGTAGATGTAACAGCCACACAAGAAGGAGTATGAGAAGCTGCAGAAGTACCTGGGTTTGAAGGACAGTTTCAAGGGGATTTGGAAGGTAAAGGTCAAAGTGATCCCAATAGCGGTAAGAACTCTCAGAATTCCTAAGCTGTGCTTCCTAAGCTGGGACAGTGGCTCCAACATATCCCAGGAACAATATCAGAGTTTTGCACCAAAACTCTGGTGCAATATTAGGCAACTAAAATACTGCACAGGACCCTCAAACTCTCAGGCTTCCATCCATAGGGATGAGAAAGGAATTTTTATTCAACTGTATTCATATTCATCTGAAGGCATCTGACATACTTAATACTTATGCCTCCTATTTAATCCCCAACAACAACCCTGTGAGTTGGATTGGGGTTAGAGCTGAAAAGCTGAAGCAGCTTTTCACTGCTTGAAAATCACCCATCCGGATTTTGTGCCAACCTGAGAAATCATGGTTTCCTGATTTCCAGGCCAGCACCTAACCACTACACCAAGCTGGTTCTCATTCAATGTATTTATTTATGCATTCAAATTGCCTTCATTATTATCTCTTGCCACAATATAAAGAGCACAACACCTGCACAGAAACCCACGCCAGAAAACTTAGCTTCTTCATTCCTCAAAAAATAAATAAATGTTAAAGCAATGTTTGGGTCTGAGAGTTTCATATAAACACACAACCCAGTGTAAGTTACATGGACTTAATAGATAGCTAAATGGTTTAACTTTTAGCCAAATCACCTAGTTAAATAACAACTTTAAGCACGCAAAACAGGAAATGTACAGAAACAGAAAAGAGTGATTATTTTTCTCAGCTTGACAAACTATTATGTATTAGAAGAAACAAATAAATAAATGTCAGAAGACTGTGTTGTACCACATGCCCAGTTTTCCATTCTCATCATTGCTGGAGATAGCACAGGTTTGACAAATAATAACTCTCCAAGTATTAAGTGAAGCAAAAATTGTTTTTCATCTCTCTACTCATCACACTAAAACATTTTGCTGCGTTCATTGCTAGCTATATGCTACACAGATGAACTGATTTCCCATTTTTCATAACATAAGACAACTGGCCAAAGTTAATGAACTAGAAACTCTTCTCAGAGTACCTTAATTTAATACAACCTAGCATATTTTGGACCAGAGACTTTTTCCTCCAAGCCATTTGGCAATCTGTAAATAACTTGGCAGTTTTCTGATTTATAATAAATCTAAAGAGGTTTTTTTTTTTTTGCAAGTTTACCAGATGCCTTTTTTTTCATTGGATGCAGATTAAATATACAGTAAAGTGAGACTTATGCCAAACTATGCACTATGTATGAACATAGATATTTGTTGAGAAATATCCATTTGAATGCATGCCATTCAAATCTACCTAGGACAGGGGTGTCAAGCTCAAGACCCGTGGGCTGAAACTGGCACGTGGGGTGCTTCAAACTTGCCCATGGGGCCATCCTGGAAACAGCCAAGGACCGGCCATGCCCCCTGGCCCCCAAGGTCAAACACAACCCTGACGAAGCCCTCGATGAAATTGAGTTTGACACCCCTGACTAGGACATGCAGTATCATTAGTATAGCAGGAACGATCCAACTTATGTTTGATTTATTCATTAATAGATGCATGAAAAATACTTTAGCTGCATAATATCCCACATCAGCAAAATTGGTTATTAATTAACTAGTTTCATACCTGCCTTTCCTTTAGGACTCAAGGTGGCCTACTATCATTAAGTATATTTAAAGACAAATTCAGTCCCAGTCCAAGATTTTTTGAAAGTGCCCCCGACCCATCCATTCAAGTTATGGCGGTCCTTTTACATGGCAAAATGATCACGTCATCAAAAGCAACACATTCCTAATTTGACTTTCCTAGTTGTGAAAACATTAATCCACCAAAGAGCTCAGTGTTTGCTACCCTTTCAAAATATGCCAAATGAAAGACTTGGATGGGTCGTCTCACTCTAAAGGAGAGAAAGTGATCTTTATGTGTTATCAGGTCAATACACTGAAGCTGCTGATGATTTGAGCAATGACCAAGGAGATAGAATATTGTCTAGGCAACAGATCATGCCAAGAATTTGTTTAATTGCATAAATGAATGAATGAATGAATGAATGAATGAATGAATGAATGAATGAATGAATAAACAAATCTAGTTGAAACTAAATTCAAGCTCAATACATCTTCTCTTCTACCAATAGTGAAGGCAATGGACATGGGCATGTAAGCTACCTTCCATAATTCAAGGAAAGCCCCTGGCTGTAGGTTTTGTAATTGTTTTCTATAGTGCTCACCTTTCTGGCATTTAGGCAAATATATAATTGTTGTTACTATTTTTAATTCACCTTCTCTTTCAAATGATTGCCCAATTAACTGCTTCAATATGTTTTGAAATTCCTAATTTAAGAATATCAACAGCACAACATTTGGTGTAGATATTTTGATATGAGCAGTAGCTGGTAGTGGTAATACAATAATAATTGCTGGCTCATTTACGGACTATTTAGCTCGTGCAGTGAGCCAGATGAGAACAACTAATGAGCACAGCTTCTTGCTGTAATTAGTAGAATAATCCTGGCTCACAGATAATTTACAATTTGGGGGAAAATATCTATATAGTGATTTTGAGCACCTATATACTGAAGTCCAGAGGTACATGCTTGTCCTATGTTATGTGATTCGTCTTTCTTCTTTGGAGGGCTTGCTCTAGCATTCATACTGAGGACAAAATGTAGCCAGCAGTAATGGAAATATAATGTCTTTAACAAATGATTCATTTGTTAAATCTCAGAGAAGATTACATGGTTTAAATTAAGAATTGCATACTTTGATTTCCCTCCATATAATATGGGAGTTTTGACATGTTGTTTTTGGAAAATGTAGCTAAATAGGGGCACAAGGCCTGGTAGTACTGTTAACTTGTTATTTATCTCTTCCTGCCCTCCTCTCCCTTGTTACTTTTATGGAACAGAAGTGATGCTGTACAGAGGAGAGAAACAAAAATATTTCATATATCCTGAAAGTCTTATCATCCCTGTTTTTTGGAGAAAATTATGAAGCAATCATGGGATGGAAATAGGCTCTGTCTAAGAAAATGGATGGTGGTATGCCAATACCAAAGTTGCCTGTAGTAACACACAAATTCAGTTTGTCCCATTATGATCTCTTTTCAACATCCTTGCAAGTGCAAGAGTATAGACCTCATGAACATAGACACTCATTAGTACCAACATCTTTATCTCTGATATTCACACGTTCTTCAGGAATTCTACCAATGATGGCATTGAAACATGACTTATTTTACTTTTGCTGTTTGTCTAGCTGAATACTAGATAAGTATTTGTCATGAGTCCATTTAAGACAACAAGATTGTTACTAAAGAAATAAAATAGAAACATAAGAAATATATCTTTGTTTGCATGATAGGTCAGTTACCTTAGTTACTTGAATAGATTGGGGGGGAAAATCTAGAACATGTCTAGTTCTACACTATCATGAAGGCACTATCACTTTTATTTGTTGGACAATGCTTTAATTTTAAGATACATTAGCAATAAGGTAATGATAATTTTATGTAAGTGATAAACCTCTGGGAGAAAAAGAGAGATGTTTAGTTCAGGCTATTTTTGTTAGCTATACAGATTCCCAAAATATTTCTGGAGAATAAACAAAAACCACCACATTCATGTAAATAAATGTGCAAACAGACTCAAATCAGGTGAAACTACCATGGCAACATTAATCCTTGGTGACAACTGCCCTTTCTCCAACTCTGGAGAAACATTTTCTCTCATTTCTGTCTGTGTTTTATTTTTGTATATGTCATATTGGCTAGCTGTTCTGTCCAGCAGATGAACTGAGTTGAGAGATGTCCACATGTCACTTGTAGAAAGACAAGGATGGTTAAAGATGAGCCCAGGAATTAAAAAAAAATACAAAATTTATTGAGAGAATCAACTACTGCACAAAGTCAAGGGACAGGTTGATAGTCAGAAAAGTAGGAAAATGACTGGGTATTGTTTCCAGCACTCTACTGATTTCTGAGTGAGGGTGTATCTTTTTTTAAGGAGAAATGATTAGAAATTACTCAGATATTATATGATAGTACAGGTTCCCAAGGGTACTGAGAAGCCTTTACTCCCATGGAGTTTAGCCTTGAAGTTTTCCAACCTTGTGCTGCTGTTTTGCTGCTCCTCCTTCTGGCAGTTCTTTGTCATGGAACTGAAAGCTATCAATCAGAGTCCTCAGTTGTAAGGTTTGAAAAGGCAAGGGGACTTTACTCCATCCATGACTTCACACAATAAAGTTTGGCCTACTAGGTGAGAGAGATAACTTGCTCTCTTCAAGCAGAAGGACTCGATCAGAAGTACCACAATACGAGTAGCCATGAAACCATTTCTTTTCCCTTTCCTTCCCCAATAGCAAGTTTAAACTTGAGGATGATGATGAAAGAAAAATGATGATGGGGAAAATAAAACCCTCTTGCGGTTTTCCTCAGGTTATTTCTCCTTGGATGTGAAAGTCATAAAATGGTGAGTCTACAGAGAGATGACAATTCAGTAGAAATCAGGATTCTTCATATACATTTTAATCAATTTGTAAGGCACACCTATCACATTGTTGACAATTTATCTTTTTTAATGGGGGAAAGTAATCAAATTCTTACCTATCACACTGAATGAGATTGGTAAAAATGCAGCATAGGGTTTTTTTTTGTTGTTTTTTTGCCAGAATGGTAACTACTGTCATAGAGGAAGTTGAAGATTCCTCTATAGCACTTTTGAATCTATTCCTACACATTAATAAACAATAACAATTGTTCTGCAAAAGATGAGGTTCCCTGTTTTCCTCAAGACTTCCTTTACTGACGTTACATACTGTTTTGAGATGTATTTTGATAGCTTATAGTATTCCTGTTTCAGGCACAAATCTTCCAGTGTATGAGATCCCATTAAGGAATCCTCACTTGCCACCATTGGTGTGTTGAGTAAAGTTGGGGTCCCATGTCTGTTCTTTTCAAAAGCAGCTGCAGTCATGCAGCGCCCCCCTCCTTCCCTCAGGCATTCACCCATTCCTTCAGAAGAATTGTATTCACAGGCCTGGTTTTCAACCTGGTTTTGCAGCTGCCTGACTAATTTAACCACACTGTAGTGTTTTCAAGGACATGGAGCTTCACTCCACCCAGTCTTTTGAGCTTATAAAAATGAATACTAAGAGAGTGTGAAGTGGATGGATGTGTAGCAAAAAGGTAAAAGCAAATGGCCTACAGATGAGAAGTGAAAGTGACACCTGGAGTTTGGCAGCTGTTACAACTTACAAGAGGACTGTCATTCAACTACAGGGGTGTCAAACTGGTGGCCTGCAGACCGAATGTGTCATGCACAGACCACGCCCATCCCAGCTCTGCGAATGGGAAAAACATCACAAAACGCCACGTGACAGCAATGTGACACTGCAAGTTTGACACCCATGAACTACTAGGACCACAAACTATGATGAGCAGTAGATCCTGGTGGGAGCCCAGAAGCAATTAGAAGAGGAACACCCTGCACTGAAAGCAGCTCATCCCAACTAGTGCAAGAACATTTGAAAAAGACGAAGGTTGTATGTTACTTTAAATACCTTGAGGCTTTCAACTGAGTATTAGAACAATAAGTATTAAGGACTGAGTGTTAAAGACATATTTATCTGGCAACATCACCTTGCAAACCTAGAAGGGTGGAGTTGACCCAGAGAAATATCCTTGGGGACAGTATGTGTTGCAATAAAGTAGTTTGTTCAGATATGCTATGCAGTCCAATCCTTGGAGAGCAAAGAATCCTCATATGGTGGTTTTCAGAATAAACTTCCTCAGAGACCTCGGTAAATTTATTTTTATTTACCAGAAGCAACATTTTATATCTTTCTTCCTTTTATAGCATACTACCATTACAATAACATACAACATATACCAGTCATCTGAATCAATCACCTATTTAACCCATTAGGTTTTCTTTACTATAGGTTGTTAGATGTTTGAGTAATTTATTTCTATTTTCCTCATTTTTTCACCTTTCTTTTTCAACCAGGTTTCTTTTTCTATTGGTATTAATATTTACTGGCTTATTTGGTGCCTTTTTCTTTTTACACTTGCCTGTTTATGGATCCATTTCTGTTGGGGAAAAGTTACTGAATTTGCTGTTAGAGAGAGGTAGTCATGATAGCAGAAGTCTTGCTTGGATTAAATTCTCAAAGCTTCAAAGAGCAAGTATGCTATTACTAACAGGGTTTCACAGTTTCATCATAATCATATATATTATTTACATAGAAGTAGCCACATCAGAGTAAACTTTAAACAGTCAATTAGAATGTTTGGGCCTTTGACAGTTGCATACTAAAATAAACCAAATGCAATCATGCAAAGCATTTAAAGTGCTGTGTAATTCCATGTGTGCAGAATTAAATGCAAATAGGTTGCATTTATGTTTTATTGTTTTTCCAGCCTTCGGCTTCTCTCATCATCTGCTTTGTATTTTTATTGTGGATTGGCTTAGAGTTATATTCTGAATCTGAGTGAAAACAATCAGATCAAATCAAAATTTGTCAACAACAGTGGCAGTTGAATTTGATAGTTTGAAAACTATGCCAAAGAAATTAAACCAATGGCGATCACAATAGAAATATTCCCAAACAAATAATTTTCGCAATTTTAGAATATACCATGCAAAGTTAGCTGTTCTGCGTTTGGGGATTTCCAAACTAAAAGTATGGCAACAATTTAATTTAGGGGGAGCTGAGTTTTGCAGACACACTGCTGATCAGTTGTTTTGTGGCAATGGAACACAACTAATTTTGTTTCTACTTGAAAACCACTTTTGGGCTGTGTGCTTGAGGTGGAAGAAAATGAAAGTCTGATTTTGGGTTTTGCTGATTAGATAAATTAATTGTTATAGAAATGGCTAGTATATATTATTATATAAAAGTGAAAAATTGAGGTTTATTTTACTGCACCAAAAGGAATCAGAAGTCAGTGCCTTTTCTTTCTTTTTCCCCTCTGCCCTACACTTTTTCCCCTTTCCTTTTCTGTCCCTTCTTTACCTACTACTTTGTATTTCTACTTTCTCTTGTATTTTTATATTTTATGTTATATTTGAATGAACAAATAAAATTTTGATCACCCAAAATTCTGCCTATCAGCCTTTCTTTTTTCTTTTTTTATGCTTTTTTATGTTGTTGGAAGAAAAATCCACCTAGTTCAGTTCCAAGCCAGGAGAAAGGCACTGGAAATAAAATGGAGTCTGGAGGCGATTGGAAAGAAAGGTTCCATTTATTGATGAAGCAAAACCACCAACCACATGTGATTCTGGGACAGCTGACCAAATGGCTGAATAGGTGGATGGATTTTTATAGTTTCTGTAACTTTGAAGTTTGGGATATGGACAATATGTGTTTCTAAAAGAGTGTTGGGCAATTCCTATTGTGGCTAATGGCTTTCATCCTGTGTTGGATCTTGGGTGAGGGGCTGCTTGTTCTAATCCTACCATTCTGCTTTTGTTACCTGTCAAGCTTTGCTGCAAGGAGTTTCAAAATATCCTGTCTTGAATGGATTTCTGCCTGCAGTGTTTGCTTTGCTTATGAATGGAGCTATTTAGATAGTTGGCTTCCTCTTTCAATAAGCTCTTTATCTCCTTAAGTGCTGGTATCTGCTGTGGGCTATTAAAGAAAGACTGGGGTCTGCTTTCTGCCTCTAAAAACATGTTTCTCCATTTCTCCTTTATATATTCTACTTTTTAAAATATTTCCCAAAATATTTCATTCTTCTGGGGAGGGGGATGGGACGCTTCCCACACATTGCAGCAACAGCAACAATGGATCTGGAGAGTTTTCTCCAAGCAGCAAATGTTATATTTGGAAGGTCGGGTTCATTAAGACAAGAGACTTCGGCTCAGTAACAACAGCTCTTTATTTATTGGCTAGAACAAACTCAAAGCAATAGCAGTTGCGGCGGCTGTTTTATAGAGCTCGCCACGGCTAGGCGGCCAATGACACCGCTTCAAGTCTGCCGCGCTTGGTTTTAGCCAATCGCGGCAGACTCTTAGCGAGCCAATCATAACTGTCCAGGTTGTCCAATCAGGTAGCGGGTTAAACGGACCAATGGGAATGCGGGGTTTCAAGTCTATGGATATGGAACAGCAGAGATGATAATGGCATTAAGATCTGGGTTGCAATTGGGACTTTGATCAGCAGCAGGATTGCATAAACAGCTGGAGGAGGCTTTCTCTGACATTCGGGGAACTGATTTCCAGCTTTTAATGCAATGGCAGTAGGAAGGAGGCTTTTGAATGGATTCTGCATCCTGTTGCTGCTATTGGATCACATTGAACAGTAGCTGTTTTGCTAGTCATAGCTCTTCCGCTAGTTTCCTCTATCTTGGTGGACTGCTTCAGCAAGTAGGCCTCTGAACATTTATTTTAGCCATCTCTAAAGTCATCCTCCTTTGGCATCTGGAGGAGTTGTAATTGTGGGAGTTGGACTTTAGAACTTTGAATTGAGGAGTTTTGGTGGGAATTACTTGGAGGGGGGTGTTTTTCTGGGGTGCTGCTGCTGTTTCTTCTTGATGAGAGACAAAGTAGTGGGAGCAGATCTTAGGTTCCCTGCCTGTCAGTTGCTTTTTCCGACGTAGGTGAGAGAAAAATAGGTTATAGTGTGGCACATTGGATGGAGTGGATTGCAAATTGATCTGAAGTTGTGAAAGAGAGAGGTGGAGTAATTGGTGTCTGAGCTAAAGAATGCAGAGTGAAAGACATATTGGTTTGTGCCAATCTCTGTTGGTATGGTTGATATGACGGAGCTTTTGGGCATGAGAGTAGACCAGCTAGGGTTGGGAAGGTTGTGGGGGCTGGGGAGAAAGGAACCGGTGGGGCTCTTAGGATGGTAAGAATTCCAGAATTGCTTACTCTTGTGTTTTACCCCAAGACAGTAATTAGGGTTCCAGAAATCCTCGCTTCTGGTTGCTATTGTTTAATGTATAATCAGTCTGTAATAAAGGTGATCTCATCCATAATTTAACTGTGGTATAACTATTAAATCAACTTAAACTGCATGTGTAGAGACTCAATATTTTGTAGCTTGATAAGCTAGTCCTGTACTCACATTTATGGCTGAACTTGAAGCTCAGTGGAAATGTTGATGTTGCTCTACCTCAGCATTGTCTCTCTGATTGAATTGTTGTGGTAGAACAGAGCCAGAATAACTCCATCATTAAAACAAGAAAATCCATTTAGGAGACCTGACATTTTGAACATTGTACACTGCCAACTGGTTTGCAAATTATGTTTGCCCTCTGAACTGTTTATTGATCAAGTAAAGTGTAGTAATAAACTGCAGAGAGGTATTAGGATTCTTCTTAAGTTCCCCCTCCTCCAGGCATAATAGATTAAAATGAAATTTCAAAGTTCACTTTGGAATGTAATCAGTCCTTGCTCCAACAGAAGCCACACCCACTGAATGTATTTATCATGTTACAAAACAAACCTTTTGTCATCTTTTTAATACAAAAAAGCCT
The DNA here is from genome assembly GCF_049901735.1 of Notechis scutatus. NCBI lineage: Eukaryota > Metazoa > Chordata > Lepidosauria > Squamata > Elapidae > Notechis > Notechis scutatus. Next base: position 285,624,676 of record NC_142009.1, on the reverse strand, counting down.
TAAGGATATTGGTTTTTTGATATCTATCTAGTATCCACCCTATCTACCCTATCTAACCACCCATCTACCTACCCATCTACCTATCTGTCTGTCTGTCTGTCCATCCGTCCGTCTGTCCGTCCACCCACCTACCTACTACCTACCTACCTACCTACCTACCTACCTTCTTAAAAATACAGTGGTAATATATGTAAGCCTATTTATAAATTTAATAAAGATTTAAGATTCCAGTCTTTGTTTTCACACACATCAAATTGGCTCCCTTCTTCTCTTTTTCAATATAAGCATATAAAAATCTTAATGTTAGAAAAGCTAAACTCGGTAATTGCATATTTCTTTTAAATTATCTGCTGCTCTGTGCTTCCCACTGACCTCTCGGTCCTTGTTTTCCAAAGACATAAATTTTCAAAACTCTTGTTGTGAAATTAAACAAGATGGTTTTGTTAATCATGCTCAGATTATGTGGGGGGGAAAGGTATGGGGCTTTTTATGAAGACTACAACCTGATTTCTTCCAATTTTGCTAAATCATATTCATATGGCTGTCTTTCTAAAAACACATGTCTTAAGAGCACTGTCAGAAAAAAACATAAGGGATCATTCTATCTGGTGCAATGCAAGCAGTGAACAGAAAATGCCTTTTGAGTTATATTCATTAGAACAAATTGTCCATAACTTCTACTTAACTCCACATTATATATGCCTGAAGATACTTTTTTGATTGAAGTATTTTGAAGTTATTTCATTGCTTCATAAATGTAGCTAGTTATCCTTCATTTGCTTCTCAAAATTCACAAACGTACCATTCTATTTATTTTGTATGCTAGCTTTATGGCAACAACCATAATGTTAAAATTGGCAGATATATGTCACTATTAATGCGGAGTCACCAGGGGAGTAAAACTTGCGGCATTATGGCGGTGTCATGTGACGTATCAGGACTTTCACCCCCTTCACTAAACCGTGGGGTGGAGTGGGGGGAAACACATTAATCATCCAGTCCATGGGCTGCGAGTTTGACACCCCTGATATAGACTAATGGAAAATCCCTTTATAGGTTTTTAGAGAATACTTTTTCACTTCCAGTGCCTTCCATCTTCAAGAGCTACTTGGAAACCCAATCAAACTGGGCAGCTTTGTACTATTTATTTGGTAATACTTGTTAGTAAAAAGTAATACAACTAGCAACAATGATTATTTCTACTCACTAAATAAATTGTTGTAGGGCTCTTTAGTATTTGGCTAAGAGAAAAAGTCAGGGATATGGAGTAAATTACTGATACTCAGAAACTCTTGGTTCAACTTACAAATACTCTGATTCATTTAATATTTTAATTAATGTTTCTGATTAACTAAAAGCATGTTTTCATAGCCTAACTATCTTTTTTTAAAGTAGCCATTGTTCTTTATTTAACAACTTTTGATAGTTTATGTACAAGAGGTGTTCAGAATTTCAGTTGAAACAGCTTCTTCTTACCTTAGAGCACGGCTGTCAAACTTGTGGCCCGCAGCCCAGATGTGAAGGGGCAAAAAGTCATGATATGTCATGTGATGATGCCATGATGGTGCAAGATTGACACCCCTGCCTTAGAGCAAAGAGCATGGCAAGGTGCTTTGAAGGAGAGTAGAAAATGAGGGGAGAGCCATTATAGCTACTAATTAGTTACTGTTGTTGTAATTCAGCTATATTTTGCATATTGATGAAAATTTTAAGGCAGTGGAAGAACTTTTTTCTAGAGATAAATATAATTGAGCGGTACTTGGTGCTCTCTGAGCTTAGTTGTTTTCAATGAATAGTGCATTGATGATGTTACCTAGTATGGGTAATGAAACATCTGCAAGAAAACAACCAATTTAGAGAGCAGCAAGGACCTCTCATTTCAACCCTGAGGTATAAATATATTTCTTTTAGTGATAAATAAAATTTGACACATTCACATAATTATTAAATTCACCTCTGATATAATATTCATGTTCTTGAGCAAGATATGGATAAGAGAGACAATGGCCTTATAGGATGTACATAGCAGAAAAATCCAAGATGGCAGAATGAAAATTCTTGATGCAATAATTCAAAGATATTGGATGGAATAAATTCTTTTAAACATGAAGTCCAAAATAGACATCGGGAGTGTGCTGTCAGAATCCACTTGGGATACATCAATTAGTGGTAACATTTATCACTGTCACCTATGTCCTTCTTTTGCCACCTATACTGAGGTATTAGGAAAGGATGGGACCAAAGTGATTCCTAATGTAGTAGATTCAGTCCAGACACTTCCGGTCATTGTTTGGCCCTCTAGATATAAGCAAGATTTGTTTCCATTTCCTGGAATGGGGTGAAATAAACAAGATGACTGAAACACAATATTTCTTTTTAAAAAACAAATGGCATAACTGAATGTTTAACTTTTATATTGTTGTTCCAGGACAGCAGGCCTAGCCAAGAAAATATCCTTTTTGAAGGAATTTTTAATTAAAAACATATTTAAATCTTAAATTAGTTACATCTATGAATACAATAAATGGACTGAATAAAAATCTCATTTGGCAGGTCATTCAGAACTGAGATATTTCTGGACTTCTGGAATGAGTAAAATGTACATACAATGTTTTCTCAACTGCTGTGTATTATGCTTTTAAGATTGTATGTGAATACAAATGACTTCAAGTCATAAGCAGAAGAAAACAAAGGATAAATAATAGGATACAAAATTGCATCTCTCACTGTGGTAGTAATTATTTGTATTTCTCTTTTTTGCATCAGTGAATCTTCCCTTTTAGCCTGAGACATATGAACAGACCAAACAATTAGAGAAATAATTGATGATCAGTGCCTTCAAAGCTTGCAGTGGCCTAGTATATGCTTTAAGAGTAAAATAATGAGCCAATTTTTCATTGGTGATGAATGTGTAGTGGTGGTATTCTCAGACAGAGGTTGGGCGATACATCTGGATCAGATGAATTTTTTTTTCTAAATCTCTTTTCAGATAGTTAGCCTTTAATGAACTGAACTTTTGCCCCTTGCTGGTTTAAGATTCCAATTAAACTTGTTTGTGGTGCAGGCAAAATAATTACATACACATGGTGCTTAGACAGCTTTCCAGTTGTTTCCTGATGGGACTAAATTTCAATTGAAGATTATCTATTGCAATGTTGAAAAAAAAAATAGAAATCTAGGCTAGATACTCTGTTTTTCTGTAGCTTGCACGTTAATCATCTATTTAGTTTGAAGGTATACTAAGTGTTTGAATTGCCAGTTGACTGAATTCTGAATTTAGGGGCCCACAAACTCTTGTTTCAATGGCTACAATGGTACACTCAGTACAACTCTGTCTGTGCTCATTGATTATGACTCTCTAGGGTTTCCAGCTGATGACATGTCCACTCAACATCTTACTCTCACCCGATTAATATCCAGGTGAAGAGTTTTATTGTCTTGCTGACATATTTATATTATCTTTATATAACACCAGGGATACAATATTATCTTGCCTCTTCCATTTAAATACCACACTATTTCAAAAGTAACAAATAAATAAACAAAATCAAGCCTAGATTTAGGAAAGATTAGATTTCCCACCTCTAATAGTTCTAGGGCACAGGTCACTCTGTGCCTAATTACTTAAGGTTCAGAGTGTGGTTTCAGTTCAGGGTGATTACATGAGCCATACCATCTCAAGCTGTTTCTATGAATGTTTTTATACAAAACATTTCTGCAAATATCCAGATTCCTCAGTTCACATTATCAATTGTCTTTTCCTTCCTATTAATTTAAATAATTTATGTGGTCACCCATCACACAGCAGTGACTCTGGGCACTATACATAGATCAAAAACCAAACTGTTACAACAATAGGCCATGATGTCCAATACATCCTAATCATAAAAATCACATCAACCACACAGTTTGCCTAACCTTCTGGCCCAAAATCCTGGGGAATCAGCCAGGTCTTTAGACCTTTATGAAAGGTTAATCTCAGCTTTGACAAGTATTAGAGTATTTCATCTGCATTACATGCCCAAACAGTATGAGTTCTTTTATTTGCTGTTAACTGGAGTATCCATTTTTACTTGGCCCTGCATATATTGGTTCTTCTTGCAGACTGAGAGGCATGTCACATTTTTCAACTTTCAATTTCCAAATAATTAGAGGTGATCGAAAGTTGTGACATGCCTTGGGGATTGTAAAGATATTTTGGATACGTTAATGTAATTTAGATATGCTTGGTAAGTAACTACATAAATATCACAACACGTTGTGGGTGCTTCATCACTGGAGGTGTTTAAGAAGAGATTGGACAGTCACTTGTCTGAAATGGTATAAGGATCTCCTGCTTGAGCAGGGGGCTAGACTAGAAGACCTCTAAGATCCCTTCCAGCTCTATTCTGATTCTGATTAGGTAAGTTTTTAATGTTTTGTTTGTTTCATTAACTAATTCCATATCCATGCTTCAAGAGTGTCTGTCTTCTTTCTTTTGCTTTTCTCTACATTCAGAAGTCACATATTACCATTGGAAATCTTTTGCTTTAAGTCAGGGTTCAGCAACCTTTTGGACCTCAGGGACCACCATACTCATAATTTCAAATCCCACAGACTACTAATATGAATTTTGGCTGATGGTGGCTTGCTGACGTTGGTAGGAGAGAGAGAGAGAGAGAGAGAGACAGAGACAGAGACAGAGACAGAGACAGAGAGAGAGGAAGATCCAATCTAACCTTGGAGGGCTGGTAGTGATGTGTTCTCTCTCTCTCTCTCTCTCTCTCTCTCTCTCGTCACACACACACACAGGTCACACACACACACACTCTCCAAGGCAGCCACATTCCTAACCTGCTTTTCAGCTCCATTCTCGGGGGTGGGGGGGAGAGAGAGAGAGAGAGGGAGAGGGAGAGGGAGAGGGAGAGGGAGGGAAAGAGGGAGACCCTGGGAAAATCCCCAAAAAAGTCTGCAGGAAAATTCCCCACCCCATTTTCCTACCGATCAATCATTCTTGACCATCTCCAGCTCTGTTCTCAGGGAGGGAGGGAGGAAGAGAGAGAGAGAGAGAGGGAGGGAGGGAGGGAGGGAGAGAGACTTTTGGCTTCATGCAAGGAAAGCAGCAGAAATCTTTCTTTCTTTTCCCCAAACTCCACCAGAAATGAGTCTTTGCTGATGCAGCTTCTTGGAGCAGGATGCTTTGCAGGGTCCCAAAGACTCATTTCTGGTGGAATTTGGGGGAGAGAAAGAAAGACTTTTCCTACTTTCCTTGCATGCAGCCAAAAGCAGAAGAAGAAAGAAGCAGCCCAGTGGCCAGGCCAGACGTGTGGGGTGTGTGGGGCAAGTTCCCCCTCCCCTCACTACCTAGTGTTGCTTGAAATGCAAGCAATGCAAGCCTTGGGTTCCTGCAGGCCACATGGGCGGCGCAGCCTTGTGTTCCCACACAGCCTGAATTAATTGCTTTGGGAGTGACATTTTTCTGCAGACCACCAAAATTTTCTCACGGACCACCAGTGGTCCCTGGTCCACTGGTTGGCAACCACTGCTTTAAGTAACCTAGTGTTTACCCTTTATAAAACTATATACTGTCTATGTTATAAGTGAATCACATTGCTTATTAATTATGTGGTGATTAAGTGCATCTGGTTTCCCCCATTGACCTTGCTTGTTGGAAGCTGGTTGGGAAATGATTATGACATGAATCAGGATGCTGCAACCATAGTAAATAGATGCTGGTTGCCAAGTATCCAAATTTAGATCATGTGACAGTGGGGTTGCTCATGTGAGGACTGGTGATGTCACTTTTTTCAGTGCCATTATAACTTTGAATGATTGCTAAATGAATGGTTGTAACTTTAGGACTAGCTGCAAATGATCATATCTTTTAATGACCCCATAATCCCTTCTGGGATGGAGTCTGGGCAACTGAATGGAGCTGAGTGATTACTGGCTGGATGGCCTTCCTGTTGCCAATGTGGACTTATATTCAGCAGATATATTCTCATCATGCCAAAGAGAGAAATATCTGCCTCTACTTAGGATAGATCTCACAGCCTCCTGATTGTGAGGCAAGAGCTCCACCTCTAGGCCACCATACTACTCACTACCTGTGAATGATGAAGTGCTTTAATTGTTTAATGGGATGGTAACAGGGGTGGGATTCAAATTTTTATCAACTAGTTCTGTGGGCGTGGTTTAGTTGGTGGCTTATGGTTGTAAGTGTGAAAAACAGTCATAAGTCACTTTTTTCAGTACCATTGTAACTTTGGTTACTAAATGAACTGTTGTAAATCAAGGATTACCTGTACAAAAATACAAAAAGCTTCTTTGCTTGCGAAAAGCTGCCCTAAATACCAATCATTAGATTAAAAATACCTGCAACCCAGAATTACAAATCAGGCAGGGTGCCAGAGCACCTTGAGGAATTAAAATAGTTAAAATGCAATGATAATTATCAGCAGCCAACTCTTGCTCATAAAGTGAAACCCAGAGAGGTCATTTAAGCTCTCCAGAAAGAGCACACCCAGGAGAAGCAATCCTTAGATCCATTTGCACCACTTAAAGTCACCAGCTGGTCTCACTCACCTCACAAGATATCCTAAGGAAATCATCCAGATTTAAGGAAAGGTCACATGCCCCCCAGAAAGCCAGTAAAAAATCAGTGCCAAGCTTGCATCCTGCCTCTTGGAAGTATACCCCAAAAGGACAGTGCCAGATACTACTAGTGAAGGAAGACCCCCTCCCCAGACAGAAAAAGAAACCATGAGACAGGACAAAATTCAAACACAATACAAATTAAATCACAACAGTAGCTGTTGTTTATTAAATCAATTATCAGAACAAATAGACACAGGAACTAGCCGATTTTTGAACCTTGCTTCTTTTCAGGAACAGAGATTAACCCCTTTCCTTCCAAAAAACGTGAATAGGGAAAAATATAAACACAGGATTAAACCTCACTAAGCACAGAATTAAACTTCATCAAAAACCAGTTTTAGACCAAAACTCAGAAAGGGTATGTAAACTCATGTTTGAATGTCAATCCTTCTAGCTACTCCTGCTGAATGTTACTCATCTTGGTTCCTTGTCATTAAAAGCTTCTTTCTGGCAGCTCTGCTTCATTATTCAATTATTTCTTCAAAGTGCTGATTGTCCAGGGAAGTATTTCTTCCCAACAGCAGTGTAAAAAGCTTAAAACAACCCTTCTCCTTTAAAAAAGTCAAGCCCCAGAAGCTCTGGAGTCAGGAAGTCTAGGCATACTACTGCCAAGAATGTAACAAGGGTTAAAGGAGAGGCAGCTTCTGTAAGCAACAACACCAGAATGTTTCCTTCCTGCCTTCCTTACAGGACTAAAGTGAAAAAACAAACAAACCAAAAGGAGATTTCTTCCAACAACCGGTTCTCTGAACTGCTTAGAAAGTTAACAACAGGTTCTAGTGAATAGGTGAGAACCAGTTGTTAGGAATGTAAGTCGCCTAATAGTTATTTGGGTTAGAAATATATAAACCAGGATAGACATTTTAATACTGTCTCTTTAAGAAAATGCAAAACTGTAATTAGGTGTGGTTCTCAAACGGCCATAAGATGGAGCCAGAAACCTGGGTTGTTTAGTCTGAGTCTCAGAAGAGAGCGTGAGTGTATCTCTGTTTCTTTCTGTTGGAAAGTATTGCCATTCCTCCATTTTTTCTAATTGACTGATATTACTGGATTTAATGTAAGTCTGTTACTGAACCTTTTTTTTGACACTGGACTTTGATATTTGGATTATCCCTGGATTGAAAAACTGACTGATTTACCTGTGAATGATTTTGGATTGCTTGTTTGGACTTTGCTTAACATTTCTGGAAGTAAAAACCTACATTTACTGTACAGTGTATCTGTGTGCTGTATGTGTATTATTCAAACACTACTCTCAAATACGTCTCCCTGTATGCGCTCATTCTTCTAACAGGGAATTACCTCAACACCTGTAGAATCCCACCCCTGGATGGTAGCAAGGGCAGTAAAACCAACCATTTGGAGCAGGAGTGCTATTATGAATATATTTTCTTTAAAATGACCTTACAAGATCAGCATGGCATTTTGGTATTTTGGTCACTTCCTAGAAAAGGGGGATGCTTAGGGAATTGTGTTGAATAGCCTTTCATGTGTCGCATTCATTTACGGTTATTGCAATGTACAAGTAAATTCCAAGCCACAAAATACAACTTTTAGCCAAACCATTCCGGGGTTGCTGCATGTAATGTGGTTAAAAATTTAGCAATTTCCTTTTGGAACAATCTGATCTCCATCAAATGACCATTTATAAGCAAACAGCTCAAAATAGTTATTTTCTTAATCTCTTTTGCAGTTCCTGGTCTGGACAACCCTTCCATATTTCATTTCAAACAAGAGTTAATTTGGGAACCTGGACAATGGATCTTGCAATTTGATAGCCTGTAGGAATGGGGCTAGGAGACAAATTCAATGGTGACATAACAAATCCTAATGTGGCAGACAACCCACAGTTTCGGTATTAACTATTGTTATTTCTGCTTTTAAGGCTATGATTATAAGCAACAAACAAATATTCATAGATGTATTCTAAGTTGTGGTATTTAGGATATGGAGTTGGAATTTGATATGATTCCCCAAAGGGCCTTGTGATCAGTAGGAATTCTAAAGGCATGTCCATAAAGAAAGTTGTGAAACTTCCTGATGCCTGTGATAACAGCATGGGCTTCTTTCTCCACTTGTGTATAATTCTTTCAGTAGAGGTCCTAGCCTAGAACAGTGAGCTACAGGTGTTTCTGTTCCATCTGGCAACTTCTGGCTATGCATAATTCCAGAGCTATTAGGAGAAAGATCAGTGGTATTGTTCTGGACTAGCAGGCTTGAAAGCCTGCAAAGCGGATTGGTCCGCTAACAGTGGGTCGTGATTGGTCGTTCCAGACTGATCCGATTGGCTAGTAAACGGGCTGCTGTGATTGGGCAAACCAAGCGCGGCAAGCTCAAATCACTTTCATTGGCCGTTTAGCCGCAGCCAGCTCTATAAAAGGGGCTGCTGCGGCTAGGATGCTTCGCTCAGATCGGAAGTCACTAATAAAGAGCTGTAGTTACTTTTTGAGTCTCGTCTCCGTTCTTGGACCCATCCTTCCAGACATAACACTGGCGACGAGGATGGGATCTGGAGACAGCAGAGCTGACTGAGCACTCACCGAAGATCAACAGAGCATGTGGCTGACAGCGCGCAGACGTTGGCAGAATGGCCAGCAGCGCTATACCACCCGCCCCGTTCGATCCAGCCAGCGAAGACTGGGACTCATACATGGACAGATTTCAAATGTTCCTAGAGTCCAACAATCTGAAGGATGCCACTCCCAGCAAAAAAACGAGCAGTTTTCCTGACGCATTGCGGACCCGCCGTCTTTAAAATGGCCAAAGCGCTTGCAAAACTGGCTGAAGTCAAATCAGTGGACTGGGATACCCTTGCTCCCATCCTTCGCAACCATTACGCTCTGGCAGTACCAACTCTCATCCGCAGACACGAATTTTACCAAAGGGATCAACGCGAAGGTGAGAGCATCGGGGATTTTGTAGCTGACCTAAGGAATTTAGGCAGTTTGTGTGGCTTTGCAAATCTAGAAGAAGCCATGAGGGATTGAGTTGTCCTTGGCCTACGAGACCCAACGGTCCAAAGCAAAATCATGGCTAAAGGAGACATCTCCCTCGCAGATTTCATAGCCGACGCCACTGCAGCTGAAGCCACCCGTAAATCAGCAGCACGGATGCTCCGGACAAATGGGGCCAGCCGCCAACCCACCAACGATACGGCAACGCCATCAGAGAAATACACGTCAGCCACCCATCATGAAGACATCGAATCCTCATCAGATAGTGAAGAGGAAGAAGCCCACAGACTCTGGTCAGAGTGCGAACGAGACCAGCGGGGTCGTAAATCGAATTTCCAATGCGCCGGATGTGGTGGAAACCACCCACGATCCGAATGCAGATTCCTAGACGCCATCTTTGGTTTTTGTGAGAGAAGAGGGCATATTGCTAAAGTATGCCGAAACAAAAGAGGATCCAGTCCCAAACGGAAAGAAAACAGTCTCCGACAAACAGATGGCACCCCCACCACAAATCGAGACCGCCCAAACAACCAGTGGAGCCAGTACAACAGAACCCAGAAGTTTACTGGCGCACTCAGATGGGAAGAAGCACATCAGACTATCACCATCGGCCACGCTTCATCCTTAGACACCAGAAAAATCCGTGTAGAGGTCACCATTGAAAATCGACCGTGCATCATGGAAGTGGACTCCGGGTCTTCCCTATCCATGGTCTCCTGGAAAACCCTGAAGCAGCTGATTCCCAACATCCGCCGCCAGGACCTCAGCACTCAGAGGCTTATATTAAAGTACTACCAGGGCAACCAGATTCCGGTCGCTGGTTCCAGTCATTTCCAGGTCTCCTTCAAGGACCACACCGCAATACTACCTCTCACCATCGTTGACAGAGACCGACCCAGCCTACTGGGTCTACAGTGGTTCGCGCCATTAGGAATCAAAATGGCAGGCATCAATCAGACTGTAGACGAAGACTGGGAAGCGGCCCTCATCCGGGACTTCCAAGAAGTCTTCAATGAAAATCTAGGCAAGTACAAGGGGTCCCCTATCTCTTTTAATCTCCGCCCTGATATCGCGCCCATTCGCCTAAAACCACGCCGAGTCCCTTTTGCTCTCAAACCAAAAATTGACGAGCAACTGGACAAACTAATTGCACAAGGCGTGTTAGAACCCATTGATCACGCCCGATGGGAGACCCCAATTGTAACTCCCATAAAACCTGACGGATCTTTGAGAATCTGTGGGGATTACAAGGCCACCCTCAACCACGCGTTACAGCAGAGCGCCTATCCGGTACCCGTGGTCCAGCATCTCCTTCACTCACTTGGGGGTGGCCCAAACTTATCAACAGTTGCCAGTAGATGCTGAAACCGCCGAAGCCCAAACCATAGTTATGCACAGAGGCGCGTTCAAATGTAACAGACTCCAGTTTGGAGTAAGCGTAGCACCAGGCATCTTCCAAAGTCTGATGGAAAGGTTGTTGCAGGGCATTAAAGGGGTCGTACCCTACTTCGACGACGTGTTAATAGCCGCCCCAACAAGGAGTCAGTTAGAAAAATGACTGAGAACAGTCCTACAAAAGTTCCAAGACGCTGGCCTCAAGATAAAGAAGGAAAAGTGCCAGTTATGCACTGAAAGGGTTGAATTTCTTGGTTACCTCCTTGACAAACAAGGAATTCACCCTACAGAAAAGAAATTGGCTGCCATCAAAAATGCCCCGAGACCACAAAACAAAACAGACCTTCAAGCCTTCCTGGGACTCATTAACTTTTATAACATTTTCCTACCCCAGAAGGCGACCGTCGCTGAACCCCTTCATAGGCTCCTCAATAAAAAGGCTTCCTGGTTTTGGGGACGATGGGAGGAACATGCCTTTCAACAAGTAAAGGACCTTTTAACTTCGGATGCGGTGCTCATCCAATATAATGAAACACTTCCATTAACTGTGACTTGTGACGCCTCACCTTTCGGGGTAGGAGCCATCCTGACCCACCTCCTCCCAAACGGTACAGAGGCGCCTATTGCATTTTTTTCAAAAACTTTGTCAAAAACAGAAAGGAACTATAGTCACCTAGACAAGGAAGCCCTTGCTATCGTATCTGCAATCAAAAGGTTCCACGAGTATGTGTATGGGAGATCATTTTCCATCATCACAGATCTTAAACCATTACTTGGCATCTTGGCAAACCTACTCCACATATCCTATCCCCTAGAATGACACGATGGTCAGAGTTCCTAGCCGCCTACGACTACCAATTGAGGCATCGCCCGGGGAAAACCATTCCCCACGCAGACGCTTTGAGCCGCTCTCCATTGCCAGAACTCCAAGATGACCCGGCTCCCACACTATCAACACTACAAATTGAGACACTTCCCTCACCTCCACTAACAGCTCAAGACATCGCATTGGAAACCAAAAAAGACTCATGCTTGGCACGAGTTCTTGGCTGGGTGGAGAGGGGATGGCCAGAAATCGAACCCAACAAAACCTTTAAACCCTTCAAGAACAGACAAACAGAACTCTTCTCACAAAATGGGTGTGTGTTGTGGGGAGACCGAGTGGTCATACCAGCAAAACTACAAAAAAAAGTTCTACAATTACTGCACGATGGGCACCCGGGCATCGTATGTGTGAAAGCGCTGGTGAGGAGCTACGCCTGGTGGCCAGGTATGGACAAACAAATTGAAACCTGGGTCGCCACCTGTAGCAAATGCCAAGAGACACGCTCGGCCCCACCGAAAGCCTCACCAGCCGAATGGGAAACGCCCAGGGGTCCCTGGTCGCGCATCCATATCGATTTTGCGGGACCTACAAAAGGGCATACCTTCCTAATAACAGTAGACGCATACTCTAACTGGCTCGAGGTTAACAAAATGAAGACTACCACCACAGATGCAGTCATCAAGAAATTGAACAGACTTTTTGCAATGCACGGGTTACCAGATGTCCTGGTATCCGACAATGGCCCTCAATTTACCGTCTTAGCCTTTGAACAATACTTAGCAGACCGTGGCATACGACACGCATTGACATCACCGGCTCACCTGGTGGCGAATGGTAGAGCTGAATGAATGGTTCAGTTCACAAAAAGAACTCTACAAAAAATGGAACAAGGCAACATCCACGATAAAGTTACCAGGATGCTCCTTCTCCAGCATATTACACCAAACAGTACGACCAACAAAAGCCCAGCTGAACTTCTGATGGCCAGAAAACTCAGATCGCCTCTAGACCGCCTACACCCTGCATACACCCTGGAAAAACCCCTGGGCTCCAGCAGTAAACACCGCGCCTTTAAGGTAGGAGACCCTGTATTTGCAAAGAACTTTTCAGGTGACCCATTGTGGATCCCTGCCAAAATAACTCAAATTACAGGCCCCCACTCCTACCAGCTAGAAACCACAGATGGGAGAGCATGGAAACGCCACATCGACCAGCTGCGATCCAGGCTGACCACATCTCCCATCAGTGACCCCAACCACGAAACCAGACGGGGAAGGGAAACCGGGGGTTCTGAAATTGAACCAACACCTGGCAGAGAAGAACTAACCCCACGGTCACCACACCAAAGCCTACAATACTCACCAGCTGATGAAGATCCCTGGCAATTGATCGTCTCACCTAGTAGCAGCAACCGAACAGGTTCAGCGAACCCTGAGAGCCCAAGCGGTAGCAACGAAGGAGGCGTGTCAATCATCCCGAGGTCACCTGAAGGGAGTCACAGCTACGGAACCGGCTCACTGTTCCAGGCAATTCCGGCAAGCAGCCCGTCGGAACCCGAGACCGAGCAAAGACATTTCGAACAGCGCAAGTCAGGTAGACAGGTGCGAAGACCCGCCTACCTGCGAGACTACATAACCCCACCCCTTAGACGGAACCTAGAGGGGAGGGGTATTCCGGACTAGCAGGCTTGAAAGCCTGCAAAGTGGATTGGTCCGCTAACAGCGGGTCGTGATTGGTCGCTCCAGACTGATCCGATTGGCTAGTAAACGGGCTGCCGCGATTGGGCAAACCAAGCGCGGCAAGCTCAAATCACTGTCATTGGCTGTTTAGCCGCAGCCAGCTCTATAAAAGGGGCTGCTGCGGCTAGGATGCTTCGCTCAGATCGGAAGTCACTAATAAAGAGCTGTAGTTACTTTCTGAGTCTCGTCTCCGTTCTTGGACCCATCCTTCCAGACATAACAGGTATATACTGTACAAGCACAGAGTCAGAAGTTACCTATTTCTTCTAAGAAATCTCAAATTTTGCAATTGAGAGATATTACCAGCTATATAATGTAAACAAAAATGCTTTCTTTTCAAGGTGTCCAGGAGCAACCATTTTAATACTGGATCTGTTCAAGTTTCCAATCTGGAGATTATTTGTGACTAATAACAGAACCAAATTTCCTACTGATCTTCAGCTCTCAGGAAAACCCCTTTTCTTGCCAAACACTTTTTTTTTTGCCAAACACTGATTTGATGGCCACCAGATGGATCTGTAACTGGCTTACAAACCAAACTTAACGAGTTGTCCCTAATAGTACTACATTTACATAGGGGGAAGTAAGCAGTGGGGTACCACAAGATTTGGTCTTAGGCCCAGTACTCTTCAATATTTTCATAAATGACTTAGATGAAAGAATAGAAGGGAAACTCATCAAATTTGCAGATGACACTAAGCTGGCAGGAATAGCCAATAACCCAGAAGACAAGCTCAAGATCTAAAAATATCTTGACAGACTTGAACAATAGGCCTTATCTAATAACATGAAATTTAATGTGGAGAAAAGCAAGGTTTTACACTTAGGCAGGAAAAAAATCAAAGGTACAAGCACAGATTAGGCAAAACCTAGATCAAAAACAATAACTATGAGAGATCTTGGAGTCCTAGTAGAGGATCACTTAAATATGAGCCAGCAGTGTGCGGCAACAGTCATAAAAGCTAATACAATTTTTTTTCTGTATAAACAGATGCATCCAGTTTTGGTCACTACATTACAAAAAAAGATGTTGAGACTTTACAAAAAGTGCAAAGAAGAGCAACTAAGATGATTAAAACCCTGGAGACTAAAACATATGAAGTGCAGTTGCAGGATTTGGCTTTGACTAATCTAGAGAAAAGAAGGATGGGGGTGGGATATGATAACAGTATTCCATTACTTGAGACTTGCCACAGGGGGTTGGACTAGAAAACCTCGAAGGTCCCTTCCAGCTCTATTCAGATAGATTGAGAACACTAAAATGGTGCTAGCATATCCAGGCCTAAAACAACTGATTTTTATTGTTATAACATAGGAGCAACAGAAGGCCAGCACAAGACATCAGCTGTCAACTGCATAAGCTGCAGCACACAGAAAAACAATAAGAAATAATAAAATAACACTTCAAAGGGCAGACATCTATTTTGGAGATGCACGATACAAAATACTTTCTTCTTCTGTTTTGTACACCTTTTAGTTGACTTTTGTACCAGAATGCCAGTGATTTTTTGAGAAATAACTTTCTGTATTCTGGGTTTCATTTCTGTCTAAGTCAAGTTCTCATTTAAAAGAATCAGCCTTTATTAGTTAGCACTGAATACTAATGAAAGCCGATTTTGATCTGATCTGGACTGACCTATTGTTGCAAGAAATTATGAGACTCAGACCTTGGAATCCAAAAATAAGTTGGTTTTATTTGCACAAACAGGTTCAGAGTATTTTAGTGAGAGTCACTTCTGAACAACTTTCTTATTGAACAGCACATGCCTATATACTTCTTCAGAAAGGGCAAAACACAGAAATATAGCTTGTCAGTCATTCATTGGTTACTTGAAACACAGCTTTCCCCCTCTCCTGTTGCTAGGCTAGGATGGCTGGATGTCACAAACCCATCTTGCTAAACTCCCTAGCTTGTGGTTTTGTTACAAGCGAGACAAGGTATCTTGGCAAATATGGCTTTGTGACTGATAGATGATCCTTGTGGTTTGGCATTTCACAGTTCCTTGTTTTTTTTCTTGCTAATACCACATATTTCACTATCTATAAAACTTGTATCATTATTTCTCTAAAATTAATATATTTTTATGTCCTGCCTTACTATTGCCCTATGATCTGGATGGCAACCATTTATGGAGGGCTGAAACTGACAAAGTTGTCTTCTAGCAATCCTTCTCTCATCTTTAAACGACTTCCATGTTTTTCTGCTTTAGTGCAAAAGTTTACTTTTCTTCCCTAGGAATTCAAGTGGTCCTGTCCAGTTGGGCTGGAATGCTTCAGTTTGTTGAAGATGAACCTGTAGAGAGTCATGGAGATAATCTTGAAGAAAATATTTGTAACTTAAGTTATAATCAAAACAAGAATGGCAGAAACATTCCTGGGAAAGGATGCAGAATAGGCTCAGGCTGATTCCTCCCTAACATACTGGGGTATAAGAAGGAAGGGAAGAAAAACATAATCAGATTTACCATTCACATAATCTGTCTCAACAAAGCTTACCACTGGTACCAAGTATCTGCAGTGTTGATGCCTTAACCTTGCAAATACACATTAAATTTAAGTGTCTCTGTGTGATGTGTGTGTGTGTGTGTGCATGTAGGAGAAAAAGATATATGGAAATATTACATTTGTGCTTTTTCCTACTTCTGAGGAACAACTAGATCAGTTTGGGAAATTAATCTTTTAATATTACTACTGTAGCAAGACTGAATAAATCTATATTGGTTTTTAACATAATTTAATGTGTCTTTTCTAGGGAAGTTCTGGAGAACAGAAGTCAGGGAAAACTAGTTCCTTGGATCTGTAAGGAGAGATGGTCAGAAAGAAATAGTAATAGCACTTAGACCTATATACCACGTCAAAGCGCTTTACAGCCCTCTCTAAGTGGTTTACAGAGTCAGCATATTGGCCTCAAAAATCTGGCTCCTCATTTTACCGACCTCAGAAGGATGGAAGGCTGAGTCAATCTTGAGCCGATGAGATTTGAACTGCTTGCAGCCAGTAGCCAGCAGTCAGCAGAAGTAGGCTGCAGTACTGCATTCTAACCACTGCACCACCATGGCCTCCATGTCTTGCTTCTTTATAAGGTTTTCTGAGCCTCCAGAAGACTGGCTACTTATGGAAGCAAGAGGTTTCCCCCCCAATAAAATAGGATATGAAGTTTATGGATATTGTTGTTATTTTTACAAATCAGTTACATTAAACATAAATGTCACAGAGGTGTAAACATAACTGTTTACAATCTTTCTATTAAATTGTAAGTGTAACAGGCTCTTTTTGGTGGTTTTGTTTGCAGGCTTTTGAAAATCTGTTTGTTTTCTGCAGATTTTGTCTAAAATTAAGCATTTTGGTTGACAACATGTTTAATTTACCAACTCAAACAACACACTCCTGACAAACAAAAACAAACCTGTAATATAAATCTATATTATGTAATATAAATATAAAATTATACTTATTAATTATAATTAATACAAAAATAAAATTATTTCAAACTCCGAAACTCAGTTTCCAAGGAGAATGACAGTCTTTTGGACAAACATGAGATTTACCTTCTTCTTTTAAAGCTCTTTTTTGTTTGCCAATTTGCTATCTCTTTCAATTCAAAACTCCCATGAATTTAGCCTTTGCCCTATCACATGAAGACATGATACTATTTCTATTCCTGAAAAAAAATGTGCCTTTGTTTTTCTCCTTTTCCTTAGAAAGTACAAAATAGAAGAAAAAAAAGCAAAAAAAAATGTAGCATTTTTATCGGTGACAAAAGTATAATACTAATGATGTTTGTTTATTTATTTAAATTTACTGGCCACCCAATTCCAATAGACTTACAGCAACCATACTAGTTTAGCTTTCATGGAAACAGGAAGGTCTAAATGGATGGTATCAGAGCTAATAGTAAGTAATGGCTTGGTTGAAGGGGTGGGATTTCCCCTACAACAGTGGTGTCAAACACAAGGCCAGCAGGCCAGATGACCTGCAGGGCCACCTTGGAAATAGTGAAGGACCGGCCCGCGGTGCCTCCACCAGTGAAAATGGACCTTCAGAGGGCTGTGCACTTCCCTTCCAAACTCCATTTTTGGCTGCGATGCATCTTGCAACCCTCTGCCAGCGAAAATGGAGCTTAGGAGGGCCATACGTGTTTTCACTGGTAGAGAGCTCAGGCCAGCACAAGTGACCCTGACATAATTTACATAATTTACGCCATCTTCGGTCTTTACGCCATCTTCGGCCTGACTTAAGCATGGTATATAAAATCATACATTGCAATGTCCTACCTGTCAATGAATACTTTAACTTCAACCATAACAACACAAGAGCACACAATAGATACAAACTCAAAGTAAACCGCACCAAACTTGATTGCAGGAAATACGACTTCAGTAATAGAGTGGTCAATGTCTGGAATACTCTACCCGACTCTGTAGTTTCTTCCCCAAACCCCAAAAACTTTAACCTTAGACTGTCTACTATTGACCTCACCCCTTTCCTAAGAGGTCTGTAGGGGGCGTGCATAAGCGCACCAACGTGCCTACCGTCCCTGTCCTATTGTTTCTCTTATTCTTTTATTTTTCTTATATGTACCCATTTCATGTATTCACAACTATGTATACACTTATACTTATTATCTTGTAAACAATTGGCAAATCAAATAAATAAATAAAATAAAATAAATAAATGACGTTGAGCTAACCACATCCACCCTGCCCCCCCGAGGTCAAACACAACCTGATGTGGCCCTCAATGAAATTGAATTTGACATCCCTGCCCTACAGGAGCCAACAGACTGCTGTAGTTACCTTGCAGCAAAACTGAAGTAATGTATCCCAAATGAACAGGACCCTTGAGACAACATAAAGGGAAAAGTGTATTTTTGGAAACGGAAAAATATACTGTAGTAGCATTTTATAGGACTGGATGATAAGTAGAGAGAAATTTCTTCTTCTGCCCTTCAGAAACAGTTCCAGATCTGTTTTGATGATAGTGCAGCATGCAGTGTAGGATAAGTCCTGAGGCTCTTTTGTGATTAAAGTGCAATCAAGGACAACACAGGGTGCATTATTGTACATTAAACACACTATTATCTCCCTTATAGTCTCCCCGTGAAATGGCAGTCTCCATGAAATATAGAATAACTATAGACTTCTATAGAGAGATGCATTTTTAATTAAATCCAAACAGAATTTTTGAATCAGTTATATTAGCTTCCAAAGATAGCTTGGCAACTATGTTGGAACTTTTGGAACCTTCACATTATCTTCAAAGACAGCTCTTCATAGATTAAATCATATTATTAAATCTACTTTCACCAGATCCTTCTTCTTCAAGAAGGTAATTGCTGGGGTACCAACAACAACTATGATCACACAGAAACCACAGAATGTCTAATTCTCCTTTGTGAAGTTAATGGCAATTATGCAATATTATCCTTTTGAGATCATAGTGTAAACAATGACTTGTATTACAATACAGTACTTCAAGAAACATCCTGCTCTTAAAAGCTACAGAATCACATAGAGCTGGAGATACCTTGTAGATCTCTTTTCTAATCCTGTTAGCTCTGTGATTTTTATAAACCTTGTTTTAATCTTTGCACAACTCAGAATTATTTTTATGTACTGTAATTTATGGTGGAGCTTTTACATCAGGCACATTTCTATGCTGTTCGAAGTAGACATCTTCTGTGAATGAAATAGTGTTATAATATTGGCCCAAGGCTTTCCTTTGCTTGAGTTGTTGGGTTTTCCTTTTTAAATTCTGACCAAGGAATTAAAATAAGGTTTTCATTGTCAAATGTCAAAACGATACAGTGGTATGGCAACAGTAGTAATACAACTTCATTTTAACTCCTTAGCTTAAGCAGCTTTGCTAAGAAGAGTAAATACTGTGGCAATCTTCTAAAAGAGTTATTTCCAAGTTCCCATAATGTTGAATAATAACTGTGTAGATCAAGTTTTAACAGGAAACAAACCCAGACAACTTCATCCACAAGGTGATCCAAAGTATATGAAAACAGATAGCTGTCACAGTTTAATAACTCAAAATGACCTTCGTGCTGTGAATGCGATGAATGACTTTTTCCTCTGAATCTGGATCGGCATCTGTATATTAACTTTTTTTCAAGATGTTATCCAGCTAAAATTACTGTTGCTTTTCCAATAAAATGTTTCAGTTGAGGTGAATAGCAACTCAAATAGTTCTCCATTTTTCAAAATAATTTAAACAACCATGCCAAATGCTTTGTTCTTGCTTTGTCAAGAACTGGTATTACACAATGCATTTTCAGGTAGAAATAATGATTCTCAGGTGACATGTTTTTCCTTTTTATAAAATCCAGTTTTATTATGTCATTCTTGTCAACACTGCTGAATATTCAAAGTGAACAAAGTTAATTGCTGGGGAAAATGAGGGTCACTACAGACTGAGCAAAAAGGAAGACACTTAACAGAAATCTATCATTTTATGACAAGATATAATTTATTCACACTTCATAATAGGCATTGGCAGATCTCAACCCTGTCTTTGTCTTTGTGGGAAATTGCAATTATAATAATATATAGTGACATTTGACCTTAAAGGCTGCAGCCTCATTTCATTACTCATGAAAGATTTTTTATTTCTCAGGAAATTCTTAGCAACTGCAGCTTGAAAAAAAAAAAAGACTTATGACTCTCAATTGTAT
Organism: Notechis scutatus; assembly: GCF_049901735.1. Classification (NCBI taxonomy): domain Eukaryota; kingdom Metazoa; phylum Chordata; class Lepidosauria; order Squamata; family Elapidae; genus Notechis; species Notechis scutatus. The sequence goes on along the minus strand of NC_142009.1, from coordinate 285,604,447 downwards.
TTGTTCTTCATCTCATATATCTAGATGAATTGTTAGCATACACTGTTTCCTAAGCTTATTGTTATTATTGTGAAAAGGAATGATATTATATTGCAGTCAAATGCTGATATGCACAAAACCAAATACTCAAGTATGGGGAGTACTGGAAAACCTGTATATTGGATGTTGTGCTCGTATATGTTGGATTATATCAGTAGATAAGTAATTATGAGCTGGAAAAAACATGGTAACAGATCAGCCAATGGGGATTGTTTGAATAGACATGGTAACAGGTCACCAATGGGGACTGTTTGGAAACTGAAACATAGTATTTGTTTGTATGGGGCCATAAAAGACAGTTTGAAGTCTGGACGTGGCTTAGACTTGCTGGACTGTATAAAAGCATTGGTTTGTCCTTGGATCTTTCCCCTCTGTAAATTTTTGCCTCTGTATCTCTCTACTCTATAATAGAATAGAGTAGAGTAGAGTAGAGTAGAGTAGAATAGAGTAGAGTAGAGTAGAGTAGAATAGAATAGAATTCTTTATTGGCCAAGTGTGATTGGACACACAAGGAATTTTTCTTGGTACAAATGCTCTCAGAAAAGAAAAGATACATTTGTCAAGAGTCAAGAGTCATAAGGTACAACACTTAATAATAGCCATAGGGTAAAATAAGCAATCAAATCATACTAGGAAACAGTCAATATAGATCGTAAGGATACAAGCGACAAAGTTACAGTCATACAGTCACAAATAGGAAGGGATGGGTGATAGGGAGTGATGAGAAGGTTAATAGTAATAGTAGTGCAGACTTGCTCCTGTGAATATTGCTTCTGTGTTCCTGATTTTGTATGCTGACTTCTGCTGTATGATATTGTATATAAAGAAGTTTATTATGTAGATGAATCCTGCAGAATTATTTACTTGTGTGCTGGTTGGATGTGCTGCACACTCTGATAGATTATATATTTATATTTGCACAAGTAAATATAAATAAGTTGGTGCTAAAAATGTAGACAAGTCTCTTGTCAATTATATGTGTTTGTGTATGTATGTATGCATGTGTGTGTGTGTGTGTGTGCACACACATGCACAATTAAATACATAAAACATAACATCCAGTCTCAATGACATACCTCCATGAACCCATTCATGTGGTCTGGCTAAGCCACATAAAAACAGCTTGTCTTTCTTACCTACCATTTGAATTCCTTCATGAGATTCCTGATGCTAACTTGGCTTCATCTTAGTTTCCAAGTCCAACCAAGGCAAACTAGGTTCTATTATCTGCAGAAACATATTGTCTGTTTCTTATTTAGGTACTGCTTCAGTTTATGAAACTGTTATTTATTTATATAATTTGCATCCTATTCTTTTCCCCCCTCAAAGAAGTTTGGTCAAGCAATCTTTCTTCTCTGTTAATCTTGCACTGAATCAGTTTCATCCTATGAGAAATTGATAATTGCACCAAAGTAACCTAATAAAATAAAGGTCTCCTTGATTTTTTTGGATATGTTTGTTCATATTCAACTATATGCACAATATTTAACAATATGCCTTCTTATGAACAGGGTTTAATTTTTTGAGCTGCTATATTGCCACGTGTTTAGTTTGGATTTTTAAAAATATGTTTATGTGCTTATTTTGTTTTAGATTTCTTAAATATGCATTATTTATTTTCTGGAGTATGAATTTATAGTTGTTTATGTAATAGTGATACTGTAAAATAAGAATTAAAAAGGAATTAAGGAATTCTGAAATAATTGGAAAAACCTATAATCCCATGCACTCATATTATATGCTATTACTTGCTTATTCCACAAGCCATATCCTTTATACTTTTGACATTGATTAAGTCAGTTGGGGATTTGCAATTCCTTGATCTGGGTTTATTTATTGGATACTGGATCACTTGAAATATAAAACAGAATTGTGTAAAAAGCAGCAATTGTTCAACTATTGACTAGTGTAGCTTCTATTATAAAAATGATTTCTCCCACAACTTTTAGTAATATATACTCCTGATTCACGATCTCCCATTTCTTAATTTTGTCTATTTGTATCTTTCTTCTCCATGTTGAAACGAGAAGTCAGAAAGCCTGGCATGCATCTAATTCTATCTGGTCCCAAAAATCAGTCTCCAGCCATGAATGTAACCTCATTTTTAATGTTCACATTATTTTAGATAGAATAATGATGATAGTTTAGATCACCTACATTATTGAGGAATATCAAAACAGGACAATATTATGTAGGCTTTTTCCTCTTTGAGATAATATTCTCAAGTTCAGCTGCCAATGCTCAAATTCTAATTGGCATGAAACTGATGTGGCCAGAGAACATGCAGTAAGGGATGGAAGCAAGCTGATTTCCTTAGTTCAGATGAAAAAAAAAAGTGACAATGGAATCTGACCCATTGCTACTAAACTTGTCCTCCACCACAAAACTTATTGGACTGGTATCACACCTTTTTTTTTTTTTTTTTTGCTCTTCCTAGTTGCTGCTCAGAATATCATCAAGATGTTTCCCTTTGCCAATTTCATAGTTTTCCTCTTTAAATCTTCTTTACCCTAACTAGCCTTGCTCAGCATCTTGACACCTCCCTCCCAGGAGTAGAGTACAGTTGAACAAGGAACCAGCCAACTGTTAATCATGCAACCCACTTTACTTTTCTTGATAAGCAAAAGCTGGGTTTGTTGGCATAGTAAATGTCTTTGGTTGCTTCCATAATCTTCCAACAAGGGTCCCCTCTCCTGTGACTTATCAATTTGTGAAGGTTTCTGTTTTAACAGTATCAGATATCAGATTACATTAGAAGTCCATGACTGAATTTTTCATTCAGCATCACTATATCCAATTAGTATTATAAATAAATAATGTCTTCCTTCTTTATTTATCCTTAACAGAGGAGATGCTCCTTTAGTCTCTGATCAGTTCTCAAATTTTTTACTCTTAAACCATTTTCCTTGGTAATTTTATATAGTCTTTTTTCATAGTTATAAAACTTTGTGAAATAAATTCTTTTTTTTCCATAAATGATTTTTATTGTTTTCCACCAGTACAAATCGTATTTACATTTCCAACAGCATTTTGCATTGACATACAGTTTTGTCATATATTTTCTATCATCCATTCATATATATAATCAATAATTATCTTTACTTATGTTTGCTATTAATCTCTTTGTCTATTTTATATATTTACATCTCTATATATCATTCTTTTAAGGATGTGAAATAGATTCTTAACAGGATAAGATTTATTATAAATTTGGGTGGTCTCTTTAAAAATTCACACATAATTTCTTGTTCCCAAAGTTGTTAAAGAGACCCTAGATCCCGCAAAAAATGCTATCATATTTTAATTTTTAATGTCAAAAGGATACAATTATTAACATGGATAGAGAATAATTACATTAACTGTGTTTAATTATTGGAATTTTAATTCAATGCAAGCTTAATTTTTCCCACTCCCTTTTTGAAGTGTAGTCTCAGAAGATCATTTCAACATAGGGAGGCTCTTGGCAGAAGAAAGGATACCTCACAAGTAAACTGATCACTGTGATGACTAAACAACATTTTGTGAGTGTGAAAAGACTGGATAGTGGCCATTTAATTCCAAACTTTTTAAAACTAAGTTTCCAGACATTTCTGGAATTAGTCAATGATTTCGGTTCATCATATGAATCTGTTCCATTTTCCAGTTCTGCTAAATGACATAAGCCCAAGAAGAGTTCATTTTATTTTGGTGAAGTCTGTCTAATAAAAATAGGTTCCTTTTTCCAGACTGTCTTTTCATTAGGGCAGAAAGCAAAGGCCTTGAAAGTGGTAGAAAAACATGGTGTAATCACTAAGGAACCATTATCTTGTCCCTAGTAACCATTAAGTGTAAGCTTTCCAAAGCCAGGAGAGTAAATTACTCATTTATTGTTACTTGAGCTGTCTATGAGAGATTGAAATCTGGACTATTAATGATTTTTCATTCTGTTTTGGAGAGATTCTGTGAGAGTTCGTGTGCAACTTTGGATTCTGGCTGTCTACATTTTCTTCAGATGTGCAATAAAATAGAGGTGGAGTGTCATTTCTTCAGTATGAAAAACCCTTGTCTCTTAGAGCCGCTCAATTTTTTTAAAGTGTAATTCCATAGCAACTCAGAAAAATATTAGCCTGCTTGAAGTTTTATGTTTTCTCAGAGCAAAAAGATATTACTAGAGTTTATAAATGAAGAGAACATTTAATTTATGGTTGCCTTTTATTGGCTTTACAGTGCATAGTTTGTGATGATGATAAGTTGTATCTGAAACAGTCTTTTTCTGCTACCACATGACCCATATCCTGCTGTTTAGTACCCAAGTAAATAATCTCCAACGGTGGCTAAACTAGAATATATTCAAAAACTTTGAACTTTATGATTAAACACAAAATATCCTCTTTGGACAAGGACTAGTAGTAGCAGATATATAGTGTAGCATTTTCTTTTTTAAAAAATCACTTTCCCTGTGTCTGTTAAATTGCTTCCACTGTTTTCTTTGTAGTAAACAACCCACCAACCCACCAGGCAAATTCAAACAAGCAAAAGTGAAAGAACTGCAATGTAATTTACACCACAAGGTAAAGTATAAATATGAAATAAATTTGCTAGCTAGACAATCGATTACCATCCCATCAAAATGCAAGAATCAACACACTAGATACAAAATGTTCTGGGGAAAAATAAGATAAAATTGAAAACTAAAACATATGGCAGGAAAACATTCCAGAGGCAGGGAATCACTATTTATTTTATTTATTTATTTATTTATTTATTTATTTATTTATTTATTTATTTATTTATTTATTTTTTTTTGTCAATTGCTTACAAGATAATAGGTATAAGTAAAAACATACTTATGAATACATGGATACATATAAGAAAAATAAAAGAAATAAAAGAAACAATAGGACAGGGACGGTAGGCACATTGATGCACTTATGCACGCCCCCTACAGACCTCTTAGGAAAGGGGTGAGGTCAATAAAAAAAATACTAAAAAAATAAAAAAATACTAGAGAAAAGTTTTTGTTTTTTTGTCCCTTCATAATGCATCTCTGTTGGAAAAGGGCCTTACTGTGCCAAGTGGCTCTGAGAGTCTTTAAAATTCTTTGAAATGAATGTGTATTAGCCATTGGAAATGATAGCAGAATCTTCAGAAGGCTGTTTTTAGCCTGCAGCTGCTGTTTTCTGTTTATCCGATCATTTTGACCAGTGTTTCCCAACCTCACCAAATTTAAGACATGTGGATTTCAACTCCCCCAAAACCCCCAGACAGCATCCCAGTGTATTTTGGGGGTTAAAGTTCACACATATTGCTTAGATTGAGAAACATTGACTTAGATCATAGGTTGTTTTAGACTGTTCTGCAGAAGATAATAAGCTGCAGTAGGGATGTTATTTTATTCATCCCTCCTCTCCAAAATCCCAAAATAATACCTTGTCCTGTAACCAATTCACAAACAAGACCTGCTATTAGTCACTTTTTACCCATTGTCAGACAATTGATCACAATCCTATGGTTTCTTGACCAGTCTTTACTTTTTTGAGATCTTAAAGCAACATCTTCTAGAATATTGTATCTTGTAGGATGATCATGTTACCACAGTAATAGTTAAAAGAAGTGTCTTGATTATTTATTATGGGTAGATAAGACATATGAGAACCAATTTGGTCCAATGGTTAAGACACCAGGCAACAAAACAGGTGACCGTGTGTTCTAGTTCCATGTTAGGCATGAAAAATGGCTGGGTAACTTTGAGCCAATCATTTTCTCTTAGCCCAACCCACCTCACAGGGTTGTTGTTGGAAAAACAGGAGGAAGAAATAGAACTAGATTTGCTTATTCTTTGAGTTATTTGTAAAAATAATAAAGATGGGTTGTATTTGTAATATGTTGTGGTATGATGAAGGGTCGTGGTCTGATAAAATGTGCATTCGCTTTCTGTAAACTTCCTGTATTATGTTGCATATCCTAAAGAGCTTTACATATTAAAAAGGCTACCCTAGAAACAGGTATATTTTCCACTTATGGTGTGGCATAACCCTAGGTCCCCATAGATGGTTGAATGCTGACTGTAAGATAGCACCATGAGGTTGCAATGTAGCACGGGTTTTTATAAAAAAAGGAGTTCTAACGAACTCGATACAATTCAGTGTTATGTACACATACATAGGGCTTTATAGTAAGAGATACATATGTTTTTGCTAAGATATAAGAAGCATTGTTCAGGTGGCAGTTGATAGAAGAAAATGGGATCATGCGGCAAAAAGGACAGTTTGTGACAATTTAATATAAGACTTAAGATAAATCAATGGGACTCCATTTTTGCTCGGTTAATAAACAATTGAAGCAGAATAGGAAATGTCTTTTCAATGTAATGCAGGCTCACTAGTTGTTTTGATTCTCCAGTTTTGATTTTGACTAGTTTTTCAGAGTAACCCACGTCAAGAAATTAGACAGAAGGGATTATTATTATTGGTTCTAGTGGAATTTCCATGGTTTTTAATGATGAAAGCTTGGCAAAGAAGTGCATTGCTTTTGTTGGGTGCACTTTTACTTGGGGAACAAATCACAGAGTCTTTGGAATTTTGTGATTTTTACATGATCTTATGTTGCTCCTTGTGCTGCTATTCAAGTTCTGCATGTAATGTGGGAGGATTGCCCAATGAACTTGAGCTGTTGATCCTCAGGAAGCTAGATGGCAGTATGCTAGGCAGGGACAGTTCACGGGACCACGGATGGAGATATGCCAAAGTGTCACCAAAGTCTTTTCTTGCACCTCCTTTCTCAGTAGTCTTGCCAGTTTGAGGCAAAATGTGCTGAATGCAAAGTAGTGTGATGTTCCAGAGCCCTATGTAAATTCTGAATGTTCTCTTTGTTTTTAGTACACTGCATTTGCCTTTTAAAAGAGGCAAATTCGGATTTAGAGGACACAGTCCTTCAATACAAAGCTCTGAGGATCTGAGACCCAAGACTGACTTCTGCAGAGGAATTATAATGGCAGGGAAGAGAAGAGGTCTGGGCTGGTTATCTCAATATGGCTGTGCTGGAAGAACATGTCAAAATAATTACACCTTGCTAGTATTTTAAAGCTGCAGCATTTAAAAAGACAATATAAATATAGGGAACATCCTCTGTGCTTCTTTTTTTACCTGACTTTAGTGAGTGTGGATAGCTGTGTTCAAACCAGATTTCAGGAATTCTACTAGATTGAGCAAATTCCTCCCTCCCATTATAAGCATGGATTTAAATTTTATTTTCTAATTTCCAGTTAAACATATGTATTTGATTGAAGCATAGGTTTATATTATTGCTCAATCTGATTTTGTCTCTTTTGAATGGTTAAAAATAAGCAGTATATTATTTGTTGCCTAACTCTAGCCCCAAATAAATCATTTGTTTTATTAAATTCATAACTTCATTTAACATATCATTTTAAGGAGGGGCTGGTATAGGTAGTCCTCAACTTATGACCACAACTCAGTCCAAAATTTTCCTTTCCAAACAAGACAATGGTTAAATGAGGTTGGTCCATTTTTCAAACTTTCTTGCCATTGTTGTTAAGTGAATCACTGCAGTTATAAGGTTAGTAACACACAATTGTTAAGTGGATCTGGCTTCCCTATTGACTTCGCTTGTCAGAAGATTTTTAAAAAGTGATCACATGACCCAGAGTCACTGCAGTGGTCATAGGTACAGGCCAATTGCCAAATGCCTGAATTTTGATCCCATGACCATAGGGATGCTGTGACAGTCGTAAGTGTGTAAAATCATCATACATCACTTTTTCAGTGCCATTGTAATTTTGATCACTAAATGAATGATTGTAAGTAGAAGACTAGCTGTATTGCAAAGTTTAAGAATCCTTGATTTTTATATTTTATACTTTTCTTGAAAAAGTTGATCATTTGTGAATTCAAATTACGAAAAGGGGTTTGAACCTTCAGTTGAACAAAATAACATAAGGGAAATTAGAAATGCCTCGGTGGATCTGATCAAAAACATATTGAGTCTACCTCTTTTTGTTTGCTGAAACTGACTTGTTAGTTAGTGCCTAACTCAGTTTCCAGAGCAATATATTCCCAAATGTAATTCAGTTGCTTAATTATTTAGATGTAAGTAAATTTAAACTACACAGGACTACTGACTTTCTTATATAGGAGCTTGTCTATTTGTATTTTCATTGAAACTGTTCTTTCATGCACTATTGTCACTGTTATCACACTATTGGTGTAGCAAACATAACTTTTGTTGTTGTTAAAATTACAGTGAATTATGCTTTAATTGAATCCAAGTACTTTTACTTTCTTCTGTTGTATTTCTATTATTCTTTTTTTACTTCATGATTTTTGAACTGCCCTATGAACTCATATAAAAATGAAAGCCATGTACATACATACTTCTACATTTCAATAATAATGATTAAGATCTCAATCTCTATAGACATTAAGATCTCAATAGTGATAAAGATTTTAGGCTGCATTGTAATTAAAAACAGTTGGATTGCTGGCTACAATAAATTAATTACAAATATTTAAAGAAATAAAGGAGGGGTGATTGCAGATGTTTGCTTGAATGCATTGTCCTTCTCTTTCCAGTAGATGGCAGATACAGTTCTTCCAATATTAAAAAAAGAAGAAAATATTTGATTTGTTATGAACATGTCATATACTTTTACAATGGGAAGCTGCAAATTTTATTCCCATTATATATAACAATGTATAAAATATATTAAAGGAAAAAAATAAATGTATTGCTGGAAAAATATTGAATTAAAACACTAAAAATGGAAAATAAATATTGAGAAGCAGATTCTTGATTAAAATCCGGACAAATATTACAACCTGTACTAATGTATATTTATTCAATACACAGTCTCACCAAGTAAATGTAAATTTTGGAGTTTATATTCAAATTTTACTTGGTGGAATATAGTGGGTCTACTTTTTAATTGTCTAAGGTAGTAGAGTATACCTGTGGTATCTCAAGATTAAATGCTGGTAAAACTAAATCTGTCTGCTAATATGATAGCAGCAGTGTAATAGAAAATTGGATTTTATTTTATAATCATACTCAACAGGGGAAAAGGGGGATTGCAGATCTAAACTGGTGCCTGTTGATGTAAAAATATTTAGGTGATGTAATTATTCATCATTTGCACTTTCAAATATTGGTGAACTCTAAATCCCTTTTCCCTACCACATATATACTATACTAACAATGAATGGAATTGTAATCTGTCAAGTTCAGATGAGCCATATACAAATATGTTCCCCTTCTTTTCATGTAGAACACAAACCAGGCTTTAAAAAACCAGGATGATACCCAGTGAAAAGATTGCTGATTCTTTAATGTAGTTATTATTTTTTTAATTTTAGAAGAATCAATGTGCTTTCCACTTTTGTAACTTACAGCTGGTGTGAAGAAACCAGTTGCCCATTTTAAACATATGACATGGTTGGAAACACTGACCTTTGAATATAGCAATGAATGTGTACAATCCAAAATGCTGGGGGAAAGATGATCCTGATGGAAGGAGCACCAGACCTATTGACAAATTTGATTTCTCCAAGGTCAAGGTGTAAAGAGCAACGAGCTATGATCATATTTGTATTCAAAACCATTATATTCTACCAAGTTGGTACATCAATCCAGTCAGTGCATTTATAAAACTCATGGGAGTATGATGAAGAAGTAGGAATGCTGTAATCTAGAGCAGATTTTGTTCCTTCAAGTTGCTTTGATTTTCAGAGAGAGAAACAGAGCCCAGGAAAGAGATAGACATTATAGTACTAAGGGGTTCAATTTGATACTAAGCCTTGTCAGAGAAAATTGACACTTTAAGATCTGACTTTCTTCGTTATACTTTGTGGACTTGATGTGAAATCCTGAACAAGTCACTAAGATGGAAAATTGGAGACAATCACCTGAGAAAAATGGAAAGCATTTGAGGTAGAAGAGGACCAAAACACTTGAATCAGATTATTGGCACATTTATTTTCTCAGTGACCTTATCTTATTTCATTCATATGTGTGTGTGTGTAGGTGTGTGTATGTGTAGGTGTGTGTATGTGTATATATATATATATATATATATATATATATATATATATATATATATATATATATATATATATATATATATATATATATATAATGAAATATATTATCTCTCTATCTCTCTATCTTTTTTGTTTGCTGTCAGCAACAGCCATTTTATTTCATTTTTTAAAATATTTTATTGAAGTTTAAAAACATAAAATAAAACTATATCCATTGTTATCAACATCAAGACATCTTTTACATTTTCCTTTTCAATATATGATTACTTATTCCATTACCATTACATCTTACTCTTGTTACAAATCAATATTTATTTTATTTATTTATTTATTTATTTATTTATTTATTTATTTGATTTGCCAATTGTTTACAAGATAATAAGTATAAATGTATACATAGTTGTGAATACATGAAATGGGTACATATAAGAAAAATAAAAGAATAAGAGAAACAATAGGACAGGGACGGTAGGCACGTTGGTGCGCTTATGCACGCCACCTACAGGCCTCTTAGGAAAGGGGAAATATATTTCGTCTTACACTTCAATCTTTTCTATAACATATATACATATTTACATACTTCCTCATTCTTTTCCTAATTGCCATTTTATTTTCTTTTTATTTCTAAACCACTCATACTAGGCATCCCAGGCTCTGTAATATATTGAATCCTCTTTGTCTCTTAATTTCAACATTAGCCTGTCCATCTCTATATAATCTATTATTTTCTTTATAACCATGCCCTCTGATGGTATCCTTTTCTTCTTCCAAAGTAGCGCATACAAAATCCTCGCAGCTGTTAGTATATGTAATATAATGTACCTATCTTTTTTACTACATTTTTGTGTTATTATACCTAATAAAAAAATTCTGGATTAAATTCAGTTTTTCTGATTTCTAATTTCCTCTAGCCATTGTCTGATTGTATTCCAGTATTTCTTCACTTCTGGGCATGTCCACCAGATATGAAAATAAGTGCCTGTTTCTTTCCTGCACTTCCAACAATTAGGGTTTAAATTAAACATTTTTGCCAATCTAGCGAGGAGTAGGTGCCACCTGTAGAACATTTTATACAGGTTTTCCCTTTATGCTGTGGATATGATTATTTTGTAATTTAGTCCCCACATTTTTTCCCAATTTTCCAAATCTATATTGTGGCCAACATTTTTTGCCCATACCACCACCGTTTCTTTGACCACCTCCTCTTCCATTTTAAAATCTATCTATCTATCTATCTATCTATCTATCTATCTATCTATCTATCTATCTATCATCTATGAAAAAAGAGACAGACATCCCGCTCTCAGGAACTAAAAATTTATATTGGTCATGAAGCTTTCGTTAGCCTCTGCTAACATCGTCAGATTGTAAAACTACCAGAGTTTTACACTCTGACCATGTTAGCAGATGCTAATGAAAGCTTAGTGAACAATATAAATTATTATAATGTGTGTGTGTGTGTGTGTTTGTGTGTGTGTATCCTTTTAAAGCTCTTTTCCTGTGATATTATAGCTCAAGATTAAATCAAGATCTTTAACACAGGCTTTGTATCCACATTTGATGCTGGAGAGAGGGTGTGACACTCACTATGCCCTTTTGAGATGAAATCTCTCTTCATGTCTAGCTCTTGGTTGTAGAGTTGAACAAAAGGTTGTCTGGGTTATAGCAGTGCTGTGTTACTCTTTCCCCATGAAAATTTATTGATTGTATTACTGTGTTTCTCCAACAATACGGCCTCCACCAATAGGAAGGCCCAGCATGATTTCTAGGCATGAGGTGAAATTAAGCCCCGCCCCCAAAATTTAGGCCTATTCAAACCATGCTTTTCCCCACCATTTCTCACATCGTTTGTTAGAACTACACGAGGTGAAGAGAAATGGGCGGGGGAAGGGTGGGGGGGATGGGGAGAAAACTTGCCTTAAGGAGTGCCCTGCAGGTAGCCTAGGCTAGAATACCCCGATAGCCGATAGAAGCTCCCTGAAGGCAGAGTCCCCAGCCACTTCAGGGTGTGGCATGGCTACCCGTGTCCCCTCACCTTTAGGGCAGTCTCTTTCGGGAGATGGAAGCTCCCCAAATGCAGTCACCAGCTATTTCAATCGGCCGGTAGAAGCGGCCTCGCAGCGAGGGGAGTGTGTGCGTGCCACGCCTCGCCCCGAAGCGGCTGGGGACTCTGCCTTCAAGGGAGCTTCGATTGGCCGGTAGAAGCGGCCTTGGGGCGAGCGCACATACACACTCCCATCGCCGCGAGGCCGCTTCTATCGGCAGACGAAAGCTCCCTTGAAGGCAGAGTCCCCAGCCGCTTCAGGGCGAGGCGTAGCTGCCCATGTCCCCTCGCCTTTAGGCAGTCTCTTTCGGGCAATGGAAACTCCCCAAATGCAGTCACCAGCCACTTCAATCAGCCAGTAGAAGCGGCCTCAGGGCGAGCATGCGCGCGCACACACACACGCACACACACACACTCCCCTCGCCACGAGGCCACTTCTATCGGCAGACGAAAGCTCCCTTGAAGGTAGAGTCCCCAGCTGCTTCAGGGCATGGCGTGGCTACCTGTGTCCCCTCGCCTTTAGGGCAGTCTCTTTCGGGTGATGGAAGCTTCCCAAATGCAGTCACCAGCCACTTTGATCGGCCAGTAGAAGCGGCCTCAGGGCGAGCACGCGCACACACACACACACACACACACACACACACACTCCCTTCGCCTCGAGGCTGCTTCTATCAGCAGATGAAAGCTCTCTTGAAGGCAGAGTCTTCTATCGGCAGATGAAAGGCCAGCTGCTATCAGCAGACGAAAGCCAGCTGCTTCAGGGCATGGCGTGGCTACCTGTGTCCCCTCACCTTTAGGGCAGTCTCTTTCAGGCGATGGAAGCTTCCCAAGTGCAGTCACCAGCCACTTCAATTGGCTGGTAGAAGCGGCCTCAGGGCGAGCACACACACACACACACACACACACACACACACACACCACCTTCGCCGCGAGGCTGCTTCTATCAGCAGACAAAAGGTCTCTTGAAGGCAGAGTCCCCAGCCGCTTCGGGGCGAGGTGGGACTGCCTGTGTCCCCTCGCCTTTAGGCAGTCTTTTTCGGGTGATGGAAGCTCCCCAAATGCAGTCACCAGCCACTGATCAGCCGGTAGAAGTGGCCTCGGGTCGAGCGCACACACATACACACTCCCCTCACCACGAGGCCGCTTTCATCGGCAGATGAAAGCTCCCTTGAAGGCAGATTCCCCAGCCGCTTCGGGGTGAGGCGGGGCTGCCTGTGTCCCCTCGCCTTTAGGCAGTCTTTTTTGGGTGATGGAAGCTCCCCAAATGCAGTCACCAGCCGTTTCGATCGGCTGGTAGAAGTGGTCTCGGGGCGAGCGCACACACACACACACTCCTCGCTGCGAGACCACTCCTATCAGCAGATGAAAGCTCCCTTGAAGGCAGAGTCCCCAGCCGCTTGGGCGAGGCGTGGCACACACACTCTCTCCTTGCTGCGAGGCCGCTTCTACCGGCCGATTGAAGTAGCTGGGGACTCCATTTGGGGAGCTTCCGTTGCCCAAAAAAGACTGCCTAAAGGCGAGGAGACACGGGCAGCCACGCCTCGCCCAGAAACGGCTGGGGACTCTGCCTTCGGGGAGCTTTCGTCGGCTGATAGAAGCGACCTCGCGGCGAGGTACGTGCGTACGGGCCGCTCTAGGTGGGGGAGGAAATTAAGTCACCCCCGAAAAGACGGCCTACCCATTTTTTCAGGGGTCAAAAAAAAAAAAAGGGCCGGCCTTATTTTGTGAGAAACATGGTAGTATACTTGACATGTGGTGATGATGGTTTATGTTTTGCCACTGAAGGCTCATTTAGGATTTTGAAAAACTATAATGGAGTCATTTATAAAATGGTTGCCATTTCTTAAAAGATAAGCTGATGAGCAAAGCTAAAATTAAAACCTGAACTTTAGAATGCAAACCCTTTTGTCTGAATGCAGTTTACTGTTTCAACACAATCACAATTCAAATACAGTAACTTTCCCTAGAAATCAAATTCAAGGCTAGGATAATATCTGAGTCTAAGTGTCAAACTATATATCTGGCAACATTAAATCCAGAATGACGAAAAATAAATTTTGATACTTATATTCTCAAATAATATGTTTAACTCATCCCCCCTCCCCCAAAGCAGTAAAAATGATCAGGAAGAGCAAGATTTTCAACACATACTAAAATAATTACTTTTGAGCCTATTGGTTCAAAAGTGGACTTTGTTCTGAAATTATCAAATGATATATCTTTTTCATGATAGGACTCATTTTCAACATCGTTAATTTTCCTTAATTTTCAGTGAGTTGCTTGTTCCTGTTGAACAAATAAATCTTTTTCTCCATATAATTTTTTTAACACTCACCCTTTATGATGGCCCTTACTAGAACTATTTCTACTTATAACATGTTGGTCTTTACTAGAACTGCAGTATTTCTATTTACAGTAAACTTTTGTTGATGATATGATCAGTAGTAAAGTTTACTGTAACTAGAAATACTGTAGTTCTAGTATTTCTAGTTAGGTTTTTTTAGTTTTTCTAGTAGTTTAATGATCATTCAAAGTTATGGCGGCCCAGGAAAGGCTGCCAAATGGTCCTTAAAGCACTTGTAGCCATCATAAGATGTCATGCCACCCAACCCATGGTTACATTACTGCATTTCTGGCACTTGACAACCAGCTCAGCTGGTTGCAATAAGTTCTAGTTGTCACATGACATGTGGTATTTTCTGCTGGCTTCAGACAGAAAATCCACGAAAATGAGTTTACAGGATTTGCTTAATGATTGCATAATTTGGACTTATGACTGTATAATTTGTTTAATGACCACTGTAAAATGGTGGCACAACCAGGTGCAGACATGAGGGTGTCTCAACTTACAACCATCACTACTTACAACCAAAATTCCAATGTGTAAGTCAAGGACTAAATGTATACCACAATGTTCTTGACTAGAACTATGTATCAGGGGTCATGTCTCTTCTACTTCGATCAAATCAAGACTGGTAATTAGAGTTCATTGCCAATTTCAAAAATTTCTTCAAAGTGATTAGAGTCCTGCAAATCTCTATTCCTCTTTTTGTTGGCCAGCCTATTTCTTACACTCCTTTTCATTCCTTTCTTTTGTCCAAGCTCAATGCTAAATCATTACAATATTTTTAGATATGATCAATCAATCTAAAAGATAGCTCTGAAGGAAGCTAAATCCATTAAAGATTCTGTATTGAATGAAAAAGGCCTGTCTCTCAGTGTGTTAAGGAAAGGGTTACAGAAGTGTCCTTCAATAACCTCTCAGCATTGACAAGCTAACTGCACATAAAGAAAACCTTCTTTCAGAAAAAAAAATGCATGTAAACTTCTCTTGCTGTTGATTTCTCATTTGTCCTTTTTACCCAAATTCCTCTGCTCTCAATTTTCTGGATTTATAATTGCAGATTTGGGTATAAGAAAGAAAAAGCACAAGTTTTACATCAAGTCTCTTGCTGTTCTGTAACTGTGAGTGGACTTTTTTTTTTTTTTGAAAATTTTATTTGGGTTTTCACAAAAAAAAACCATAATACAAATAAAACATCTTTTTTTGAAAATAGCATGGTCCCGGGTTATAACTTCTTCATATAGACACAAACTCAATTTCATGCTCATTTTTGTGTTCTATTCCATATCTTATTATTGTTTTACATTTTCTACATAGTTTTTCCCCTCTTTTAATTTTCTCAACTTTATTTTGATTATCCCATCTCAATTCAAATCATTATATTTATATTTTTGTCTGTCCTGTTTCAATTTCATATTATCTTTTCTCATTAAACAAATTTTCCCCTGTAGTTACTAATTGGAGTATGACACCTTTATATCTTTTAATTTTATCCATTCAACTCTTATTTAAGCTTCAATGTATACCTTTAAGATTATAACATTCAATATAATACATAACTTCCAATTGAATTCTGCTTGGTACATTCTTAAAATACACACTATATTCTTAAAAAAGATTATATATATATATATATATATATATATATATATATATATATATATATATATATATATATATGTTTTCTGAGATATATACACACACACACACACACACACACACACACACACACACACACACACACACACACACAGAGAGAAGCCTGATGATGGCAGATGAGATTCTGCCGAAACGTTGCTACAACTTTAAAAGCACAACTACAATGACGTGGGAAAATACCCGAACAAAGCTGAACGCCATACATATATACATATACATATACATATACATATACATATACATATACATATACATACATACATACATATATATTTGTTTTCTATAACCAAAGATCCATATATATATATATATATATATATATATATATATATATATATATATATATATATATATATATATATATATATATATATATATATGGTGTTCGGCTTGGTTCGGGTATTTTCCCACGTCATTGTAGTTCTTTTAAAGTTGTAGCAACGTTTCAGCAGAATCTCATCTGCCATCATCAGGCTTCTGTATTGTGTCCGTCTGTGAGTCAGACTTTTACAGTGGTTTCAGATTTGAATTTGGGGCAGCCTATTGCTGTGCCAGAATGGTTTTTCTTCATCCTGATTGGTTGGGAGTCTTGGTCTGTGTTTATTGGTCTCGGAGTTTGCTGTGTTCTGCTTGATTGGTGTCTCTAATATCTTCTGTCTGTTTTTGGCTCTTTTTGTATCTTGATTGGCTGGCAGCATTGTGTTGCTTTAATGGAGGTCTTTAGTGCAGCTTGGCTTCGGGTAAATGGACGGCTATCATTAGTTAGGAAGCTGGGTTTCATCTGGGTGCCTGGTTGGGATGTGTTTGAGCTGGAGGTATCAGGGGGATCTGTTTGTGCCCAGGTGTTTGCCTGGCTTGTGGTGTGGAGATTTTTTTGTTTGTGAGTGCAGGCTTCCAAATGATTGACAGCCTGGTGGAATCATCTCTTCTATTCATGCTTTCTGGTCTTTTTCAATCTCTATGGCTTCTCTGATGATTCTGTGATTAGGGTTTTCTATAGTGGCCAGGGTTTTGGTGCCATTGAAGTTGATGCTATGACCTGTGGCTTCCATGTGTTGGACTAGTGAGGAAGTGTGTTCCAGCTTTTTGACTGCATTTTTGTGTTCATCCAGGCGGGTGCTTATTCTTCTATTGGTCTGTCCAATGTATGTGGCCGGGCATGATGCACAGGGGACTTCGTATATGCCTTGGTTTTCCAGGTCAATTTTATCTTTGGGGTTGCTAAGGATGGCTGCTATTTTTCTGTCTGTTTTGAAGGCAGTCCTGATGTGATGTCTGTGTAGTACCTTACTAATTTTGTCTGTAGTACCTCTTATGTAGGGCAGGACAGCTGTTCCATAGGTCTGTTCATCTTCTGGGTCTCTATTATGTTTCAGTGTGTTTTTGTGGATCAAGCTGGTGATTTTGCTTTTGTGGAAGCCGTTAGCTGTCAGTACTTTAGTCAGGGTGCATAGTTCAGTCTTAATGTGTGTCTTGTCTGCCAGGCGTTTGGTTCTGGTAATTAGTGTTTTAGCCACGGAGTTTATCTGTGCTGGGTGGTGGTGGGATTGGGCGTTGAGGTAGCGGTTGGTGTGGGTTTTCTTCTGGTATATGGTGTGTCCTAGTGTGCCATCTATTTTTGTCCACATACATTGGACAGATGTATGTTCATTTGGAAGCCTGCACTCACAAACAAAAAAATCTCCACACCACAAGCCAGGCAAACACCTGGGCACAAACAGATCCCCCTGATACCTCCAGCTCAAACACATCCCAACCAGGCACCCAGATGAAACCCAGCTTCCTAACTAATGATAGCCGTCCATTTACCCGAAGCCAAGCTGCACTAAAGACCTCCATTAAAGCAACACAATGCTGCCAGCCAATCAAGATACAAAAAGAGCCAAAAAACAGACAGAAGATATTAGAGACACCAATCAAGCAGAACACAGCAAACTCCGAGACCAATAAACACAGACCAAGACTCCCAACCAATCAGGATGAAGAAAAACCATTCTGGCACAGCAATAGGCTGCCCCAAATTCAAATCTGAAACCACTGTAAAAGTCTGACTCACAGACGGACACAATACAGAAGCCTGATGATGGCAGATGAGATTCTGCTGAAACGTTGCTACAACTTTAAAAGAACTACAATGACGTGGGAAAATACCCGAACCAAGCCGAACACCATACATGTAAGTACCCGCGAAAACTTAAGAAAACAAATATCAAACCTCTACGGGAGGAAATAAACAGCCAGATCAAAACCTACGAGAAACTGGAAATTAAAAGAGCAGGAATACTATGTGACCTCCAATTCCTACGCAGCTGCAGAGACAACAATACTACACCAACCTGCTTCAAATTAACATTTCATCAAAGCACAGCAGCCACTAAACGTATCCTGAAAAGAACTGAAATGGCTTTACTAAGGAACGAGCTCCACAATAAGAGATTCCGATTAGATCAGTTAAACAAAAGATTTGCTAGCACTACACCTGGAACTGAGCAGCAAAATCCACCCTCTACTTTGGGACAAGATAAAACAACTTACAACTTGGAGAGCTGATTCTGAAGGCATTTACAAACAAGAAAAATTATTGAAAAAACTAAAGAAATTAGAACATGACAAGAAAACCCCAACAACTCACAACAACACCTGAAACAATTAGTGCACAACGTTTCCAACAGAGAACTCACCAAAACAGAAACAGATGTCCTAACCAAAGGATTCAATTATGCTATAGCACCCCAAAAAATCCCCACAGAATCCATCATATGTGCAGTAGAATCCAGCCTAACTAAATTAAATACAGATGAAGCTGATAAAATAAGACACCAAGTTACCAACATCTTATGCACAAGCAAACCACCAAAAAGCAACTTACAGAAAAATGAAATCAAAGCACTACAAACCCTGAAAAGAGATAGCAGCATAATCATCCTCCCAGCAGACAAAGGGAATGCCACTGTAGTAATGGACAGAAAAGACTACGAAACAAAATTGACAGACCTACTCCAAGACTCCACATACAAACCCATAAACACAGACCCAACCACATATCTGGAAAAATTAACCAAGAAGAAAATTATAACCAGCCACATAAGCAAAGAGATCCAACACGCGATCATACCCAGAGAGAAATCTTCCAGATGCCCCAAACTATACGGCCTCCCAAAAATACACAAAGAAGGCATACCTCTCAGACCCATAGTCAGCTCCAGAGGAGCACCACTACAAAACCTAGCTAAACACCTAGCAAAAGAGCTACAGCCCCATGCTGAAACAGCAGCTTCTCATGTAAAAACTCATACCACTTCTTGGAAATGATCAAAGATCTACACGTGGAGCAAGAAGATCTGCTTGTAAGTTTTGACGTGGTTTCACTATTCACTCAAGTCCCAATAAAAGAGACCCTTGAAATCATCAAAAATAAATACCAACCAGCTAAACACCTCATGGAACTAACAGAACACTGCTTAACCAACACATATTTCATATACAAAGGACAAAGATACAAACAAATAGAAGGAGCTCCCATGGGATCACCACTGTCACCTGTCATTGCAAACCTGTTCATGGAAGAATTCGAATCCAGAGCCCTGGCCAATGCCATCCTCAAACCCAAACTATGGTTAAGATACATCGATGACACATTCGTGATTTGGCCCCATGGACAAGAAAACCTAAACAATTTCCTAACACACCTAAACAGCGCACACCCCAAAATCAAGTTCACCATGGAAACAGAAACAAACAAACAACTACCATTCCTAGATGTACTAATCTACAAAAAAACAGATGGCACACTAGGACACACCATATACCAGAAGAAAACCCACACCAACCGCTACCTCAACGCCCAATCCCACCACCACCCAGCACAGATAAACTCCGTGGCTAAAACACTAATTACCAGAACCAAACGCCTGGCAGACAAGACACACATTAAGACTGAACTATGCACCCTGACTAAAGTACTGACAGCTAACGGCTTCCACAAAAGCAAAATCACCAGCTTGATCCACAAAAACACACTGAAACATAATAGAGACCCAGAAGATGAACAGACCTATGGAACAGCTGTCCTGCCCTACATAAGAGGTACTACAGACAAAATTAGTAAGGTACTACACAGACATCACATCAGGACTGCCTTCAAAACAGACAGAAAAATAGCAGCCATCCTTAGCAACCCCAAAGATAAAATTGACCTGGAAAACCAAGGCATATACGAAGTCCCCTGTGCATCATGCCCGGCCACATACATTGGACAGACCAATAGAAGAATAAGCACCCGCCTGGATGAACACAAAAATGCAGTCAAAAAGCTGGAACACACTTCCTCACTAGTCCAACACATGGAAGCCACAGGTCATAGCATCAACTTCAATGGCACCAAAACCCTGGCCACTATAGAAAACCCTAATCACAGAATCATCAGAGAAGCCATAGAGATTGAAAAAAGACCAGAAAGCATGAATAGAAGAGATGATTCCACCAGGCTGTCAATCATTTGGAAGCCTGCACTCACAAACAAAAAAATCTCCACACCACAAGCCAGGCAAACACCTGGGCACAAACAGATCCCCTGATACCTCCAGCTCAAACACATCCCAACCAGGCACCCAGATGAAACCCAGCTTCCTAACTAATGATAGCCGTCCATTTACCCGAAGCCAAGCTGCACTAAAGACCTCCATTAAAGCAACACAATGCTGCCAGCCAATCAAGATACAAAAAGAGCCAAAAACAGACAGAAGATATTAGAGACACCAATCAAGCAGAACACAGCAAACTCCGAGACCAATAAACACAGACCAAGACTCCCAACCAATCAGGATGAAGAAAAACCATTCTGGCACAGCAATAGGCTGCCCCAAATTCAAATCTGAAACCACTGTAAAAGTCTGACTCACAGACGGACACAATACAGAAGCCTGATGATGGCAGATGAGATTCTGCTGAAACGTTGCTACAACTTTAAAAGAACTACAATGACGTGGAAAATACCCAACCAAGCCGAACACCATACATGTAAGTACCCGAAAACTTAAGAAAACAAATATATATATATATATATATATATATATATATATATATATATATATATATATATATATATATATATATATATATATATATATATATATATATATCACTCATTCCATTCCAATTCAATTCTATCATTAATATTCATTAAAATCTTAACATGTATAACATTTCTTTTCAATTAAATATCATACTTCCTTGGGAACACTTATAAACTTTCCATAATTAATTCTCCCCCCCACCATATTTCTCTTCACTTATATTTTATAAATCATTAATAGTTAAAATGTTCCCAT
Organism: Notechis scutatus; assembly: GCF_049901735.1. Taxonomy (NCBI): domain Eukaryota; kingdom Metazoa; phylum Chordata; class Lepidosauria; order Squamata; family Elapidae; genus Notechis; species Notechis scutatus. Next base: position 285,582,997 of record NC_142009.1, on the reverse strand, counting down.
CCTTTCCTAATTTAATTCTCTCATTCACTTTATTTCATTTATTTATTAACAAACATTCCACTAGATTACGATAAATATTTTATCCATCATTTTAATCATATTTTCTAAAATTATTTCTATTTGTAATATAACAATACTATCTTATGTACCTCTGCAGAATCCCTTTTACAATTAAGTTTTCACCCATTATCTCTAAACAGGCTTATACTTTCAATTCTTATACCTTTTCCCTGTTTCTCTATATCTTGTTTCTGTCCTTTATAACTTCTTTTCTTTTCCTCCCCCCCCTCTTCTTCTCCCTCCCCTTTTTACCCTCTTGTCTCTCTACTTCTAATTGTCTCTTCTGTAATCCCCTCTTCTGTTGCTTTCTAATATTATACTTATTTTTCAAACTATTCTTTTTTTTTGGTTGTTTTTTCAAATCTTAAACTTTTCATTCTCTTTCCCCCCTTTCCTTTTTCCCCCCACATAAAATTACTTGATCATTAAAGATGGCTCCTTCCTTGTCCCAGTGTTCTTGTTCTGCAAGGGTTTCTTGTTGTTTCTAGTAGTTCCAGATCTTCATTTCTAAGAGTTGAAATATGAAGCCAAAAGAACCTCTCCCTTCTTGTGCATCTTCTTTGTACTTTTTAAGTTCCATTTTCAGTTCTTCTAAAAGTGGTGCCATTTTAGATACTTTTAAACAACCACCCAATTGATTTTAGTCCTTTAAATGCAATAACCAAAAATCCAAAGATCACCAAATAATCCAAAGTTATTTCTTCTTGCTTCTTTTTTCCACTTTCTCTTCCTGGGGTTCTATTATTTTGTTGCCAAGTTTCAGTTAAAATGTATCTTTTAGGAATCTTGTTGAGGTTTCACTGTAAATTCCTTTTAATTCCAGGCAGTCTCCTCCATTTTTCCAGATCCTGCCCTTTTATTCTTTTCCTTTCCTTTCCTGCTTTTAAAAGCGTTTAAGTATCCAGAAATCTTTATTATCCCTTTGAAATTTTATTTTCAGCTTAAATGCCTATTGATGTCAAAGTGGATTTTTTTTTCAATTTTTTGCTTAAGTTTCTTAGCTGTCAGTATAGGGAAAGGAAGAAAAAAAAAAACCAAATCCTTTCCCTTTCCTCTCTCCTTCGCTGCTTCAAAATCTTCTTTGGGAACAATGTTATTGTTGTGTCCATTGAATTATCTGAAGTTCCCAATCTGGTCCGTGGGTCTGGCGGGAGCGCCGAACGCTCCCATTGGCTGATGCCGTTTGACAGCCGGCTATAAAAGGAGCTGTCAAACGGCATCAGCTGTTGCCACCAGCTGATCTGCCTTGTTAGCCTAGGCAAGCCGCGGCAACCCTTTATTCACCGAATAAAGCCTTTTGAACGAACGCTCGAGTCTGCCTCGTATCTCCGCCGCTCTACAACACTGGCGACAAGGGCGGGATACTATAAGAGGCTACCTGACGTTCTAATCGCTGAGCTGGTCACTAAAAAAGAGCGGAGCCACCGAGAGCCGACAGCCGCAGCCGCTGACGAGCGCGAAATTTAAAAGCCTCCTCAACTGAGGAGACAGACTCCGCCTGACAGGCGCAGCCGCAAAACGCTCTTCTAAGAGCGCATTTTTCGAAACCTCCAACAGCTGAGGCGATTGACACTGCCACCTCAAGATGAGCACCAGCCCAGCATTCCCACCTTTCAAACCAGCCGAAGAGACGTGGGAGTCCTACAAGAATCGTTTCATCTACTTCCTAGATGCCATCGACCTCGCAGAGGCTACAGACCACAGGAAAAAAATCTTACTTTCTTAGCTATTGTGGAGCTGCGGTTTTTGACACCGCTACAGCGCTAGTAGCCCCTCTGTCAGAACCATCCCTTGGGAAGAGCTCCAGGAGATTCTTTCCAACCACTACTCCCCTAAGCCTTCCCAGATAGCTAGAAGACATGCCTTCAGAATTAGAAGACAGGCTGAGGGGGAGTCAGTTAGCGAATATATGGCAGCTTTGCGATCAGCTGCCTTACAGTGTGGGTTCAGAGACTACTTAGAAGACATGCTTTTGGATCAGATTGTCTGTGGGGTCAGGGATCTTAGACTTCAAAGATGCTTGCTAGCCCAAAAAAAAACCTTAACATTAGCCTTAGCAATAGAAGAAGCCCAAGCTGCTGAACTATCTGCTTAGTCAGCAGCTGAAATCCAAGGAACTCCTATCAGGCAAGAAAGCTCCACTATCCACTCTGAGGAAGTTTCCCTAGAGGAAGACCCTGTAGGCTCAATGGATGTTAACCGCCTTAGACAGCAAAAGCCCCCCCAAGCAGGAGCTGGGCAAAGGACCAACCTCACCCCCAGGCAACCACCCATCTGCCTGAGCTGTGGAGGTTCCCACCTTAGGGCATCCTGCAGGTTCAGGAATGCTATTTGCCTGAACTGTCAAAGGAAAGGCCACCTAGCTAGAGTCTGCCAAGCAGGGAGAACTTTTCCTCAGAGGCCTCAGTCTACTTCCAATTTTCAAAGGCAAGTGGAAGATTGCTACACCTGCTACCACTCAGACCACATTTCTAAAAACTCTAACAAAATAAGTATTTTTGTTTTTTTTAGAAGGTAAACCTTGCAGAATGGAGGTGGACACAGGATCAACACTCTCAATCATCTCCTGGGAGACCCTGAAGAAGATTCACCCCAGAATATCCAAAAAGAAGCTCCAGAAATGCCACCTGACCCTACGGGACTACCAGGGCAAGAACATCCCTGTCCTCGGGAAAGGCAAGTTTTTAATTCAATTCCAAAGCTTTAAAGGCCATTTGCCTTTAGTGGTAGTTGATGGTGCCCTCCCCAGTTTGTTGGGACTAGATTGGTTCCCTTCCCTTGGCCTTAGTATAACTGGTATCCATGCTGTTTCAACCTCTGAAGTAGACACCCTATTCAGGAACTATTCTGATGTTTTTAACAACGAATTGGGTTGCTATTCTGGTACCCCTATCTCGTTCACTTTAGACCCCCAGGCAACTCCAATTCGCCTCAAGCCACGCAGAGTGCCCTTTGCTATCCGCCCCAAATTGGACATAGAATTAGACAAATTGTTAAAGCAAGGGGTATTAGAACCAGTGGATTTTGCTAAGTGGGAGACCCCCATAGTTACCCCACTCAAAAAGGATGGCAGCGTGAGAATCTGCGCTGATTACAAGACGTCCCTCAACCGTTTTTTGCAAGTCAGCGCATACCCTGTCCCTGTAATCCAACACCTTTTACATACTTTTGAACCTGGCACTATTTTTGCCAAGCTTGATATGTCCCAAGCCTACCAACAGTTTCCTGTTGATAAACAGACAGCTGAATTGCAAACCATAGTCACCCATAGAGGTGCATTCAAATGCAATAACCTACAATTTGGCGTTAGTGTGGCCCCAGGCATTTTTCAGTCTCTCATGGAGAGACTTCTTCAAGGGCTCCCAGGTGTAGTCCCTTATTTTGATGACATTTTGGTTTCAGCAACGTCTAAAATTCAACTTATGCAAAGGGTTAGAGCAGTCCTAGACAGGTTTAGGCAGCATGGCCTCAAACTTAAAAGGGAGAAATGCACCATTGCCACTAAGCAAGTGGATTTTCTTGGTTACAGAATTGATGCCTCTGGTATTCACCCAATTGAGTCCAAAGTCAGGGCTATCCACGAGGCACCCACACCATCCAACAAGATGGAACTCCAAGCCTTTTTAGGGCTCTTGAACTTTTATGCTTCATTCCTTCCACATAAGGCATCTATTGCAGAACCTTTGCATAGACTTTTAGATAAACAATCCCCCTGGCACTGGGGACCTAGGGAAGCCCACGCTTTCAAATCAGTCAAGTCCTTACTAACATCTGATGCAGTTTTAGTCCAATTTAATCAACAACTTCCCCTAGTCCTGGCAGCTGATGCTTCCCCCTTTGGTATAGGGGCAGTTCTTAGCCACAGGCTCCCAAATGGCTCTGAGGCACCAATTGCCTTCTTCTCAAGAACTTTCTCTGCTGCAGAAAGAAACTACAGCCAGATTGATAAAGAGGCTTTGGCTGCAGTAGCCGCTGTTAAAAAGTTTCACGAATTCCTTTTTGGTCACTGTTTTGAACTTTTCACTGACCATAAACCACTTCTGGGTCTTTTGTCAGGGGATAAGCAAACTCCACAAGTCCTGTCGCCTAGGATGACCAGGTGGACCCTGTTCCTGGCCGCCTATTCATACAAATTAGTGCATCGCCCAGGCAAAAACTTGTGTCACGCAGATGCCCTTAGTCGCTGCCCCCTGCCTATACCAGTTGAAGACCCCGCACCCATCCATGCCATTTTTGAAGTCAATGAACTCAATTTACCCATCACTGCTGAAGACATTGCAATGCACTCCAAAAAAGACAGGGTAATTGCCCAAGTTCTGGACTGGGTGGGGAGGGGGTGGCCTGAAACACAATACACTCCTGATTTCATGCCATTCAAGATTCGCAGGCAAGAGTTGTCATCCCTGCAGGGATGTTTGTTATGGGGAACTAGGGTGGTCATCCTAACCACTCTGCAGAAACCAATTTTAAAGGTCCTTCACGAGGGCCATCCTGGCATCGTAAGGATGAAGGCCCTGGCCCGCAGCTACGTGTGGTGGCCAGGCATGGATGCCCAAATCTCCAGCTGGGTAAGCTCGTGCCAACCATGCCAATCTACCAGGCCAGCCCCATCAGCCGCCACCCCTGCCAGATGGGAAAGTGCTGGGGGGCCTTGGTCTTGCTTGCACATTGACCTGGCTGGACCAATACATGGGCGGACCTTTCTAGTCTTAGTAGATTCTTATTCTAAATGGGTTGACCTGGCCCTACTTCCTTCCACAACCACCCAGACCATCGTTAAAGACCTGACCCGAATTTTTGTCACCCATGGCCTCCCTGACACATTGGTGACTGACAATGGCCCCCAGTTCACGTCTGGTGAGTTCGGAGTATTCGCTGCCAACTTGGGTATCAGGCACATTCTCACAGCCCCATTTCACCCAGCTAGTAACGGGATGGCTGAAAGGGCAGTCAGGTCAGTAAAAGAAGCATTAGAAAGGTTTGGCCAGATAGACTGGCACTCCAAATTATCCAGATATCTTCTAAGCCAGCATACAACCCCCAGCACCACAACAAACAAATCACCAGCTGAATTATTAATGGGCAGGCGTCTTAGGACCACCTTGGACAGACTGCACCCCCACTACAGCCCAGACACCCCCTTGGGGTCTGACAGTTTTGTCAGAGACTTTGCCCTGCATGACCTGGTCTATGCCAGGAATTATACAGGGGACCCGTTGTGGGTACCTGGACAGGTTATATCAGTTGCAGGGCCAAGATCCTACAGGATCCTCCTGGACGACGGTCGTATGTGGCGCAGACACGTGGACCAGCTGAGGAAAAGGCGGAAAGGGGCAACCAACGACTCCCACATCCAGCCGAGTGGCCCGGTCTACCCAACCATCAACAACGGTTCCCAGCCAAGCGATCCAGCCAGCACCGAGAGCTCCCAGCCGGACCCAGTCTACCTCCCCAGCCGAACAACGCGCCCAAAGAGAACCGAACAAGGGGACTTACCTGATCCACCGCAGGCTTCCACTGACCGGACTGGCACTCCTGCAGCCCCTTGGGCACCCCCAGGGGCAACAGACTTTGCTCCAGCCGGAGATGTCCCCGGGCTCAGGCGATCCTGCCGGCAGGAAGGCGGCCGGCCTATTTACAAGACTACGCATGCTCCTTGCTGGGGGAAAGGAGTGTTGTGTCCACTGAACTATCTGAAGTTCCCAATCTGGTCCGCGGGTCTGGCGGGAGCGCCAAACGCTCCCATTGGCTGATGCTGTTTGACAGCCGGCTATAAAAGGAGCTGTCAAACGGCATCAGCTGTTGCCGCCAGCTGATCTGCTTTGTTAGCCTAGGCAAGCCGCGGCAACCCTTTATTCACCAAATAAAGCCTTTTGAACGAACGCTCGAGTCTGCCTCGTATCTCCGCCGCTCTACAACAGTTATTTTTTTTTATAGTTTAAATTCCAGGGTTGCCTTATGTTGTTGCTTTTGCAGTTTAACCCAGTCAACCAAAACTTTCTCTTCTTATCTTCCTCCTGCACATTGTTTCCGGTCGAGTTCTTCTTTGAGGTGGCCATTTCTGACCACTGCTGCAACCGCCTTCGGGAAAGGGAGTAATGGCCAGCTGAGGAGGAGAGATGTGGCTCTCCTCAACCCTGCTGGTAGTCTGAAGAAAAAGCATTGGGAGAAATGTGAAAGTGTTTTAGAACAACCACATCTCTAGTTCTTTTGATTGAAGGGGACAATAAGTTCAATTGTCTTCTGGTAGCTTTTCTTTTATCCGACCCCCAAAGGATTTATTCCCAGTTTTAGGAACTGTTCTTGATGTGTCCTTTTGGAGGTAGTTCATGCTGATTGGGGCTTATAGAGATTGCAAAAACAGATTATCAACTCTATATTATGAGAACTGTAGGTGAATGGGAGGCAGAAGAATATTTATGGAATAATAATGACTATCAAATGTCCTAAATTCAGCTAAGCTGATGAAAACATATTCTAAGTACAATATAATACAACATATCCTAAGCTGTGCGTCCATATCCTCTCATGTGGGGAAACATTACTTATTTGTTAGCCACATGTTGCATCAATTTTACTGGGGAATTGCTTAACAGAAAAAAACTAACAGGAACTTCTGAATTTTAGACATGTGTATTAGACTATCCTTTCAATCATCTGTCACTTGGTATTTAGGGAATGCAAATGAAAGTCTTATTATTTTGCCTAAGCTTGAGCAGGGAAAGAACAATTCTCAAAATTGAAAAGTGGGAACTTCAAGCTGTTCTGACACTAGTTTGGTGTATTTTCATTCTGTAAGTCACCTAAAGATGTCTGAAGTAACCATTGGTGATTAGATACTGATAATGATCAAGAGAAATCAACTACCCAAGTCCTTGTGGAATGGAAGTGTATACATTTTATACAGTCTTGTATAAAGTCATTTGCCTGATATCAGAATTGTTTCAAATTAGATCTTAAACAGTGACATATCTTTTAATAAAGAGCACTAGCTATCAATCAGATTTGCAAGTGGCATGACTAGCACAACTATAAATACTGTGATCTAACCCAATCAATATTTTTGATCCAGCATTTGGTGTGAAGCCTCCTTTATAGGACAGGAAAAGATAATCTAAATTTCATTTTTAAAAGAAAAATGACTTGCTTTCACGAAGTCTACATAAGTTGATGAGAAGAGATGCCATATATGGGCTTGGATGTTTCTTCCTAATCATACTCAAGAGTTCTTCAAAGGGAAGTAGAGGGAAAGTTGTCTGTCATTGTTGCTTTAGTGGATCCTGCATGGAACAGGTAGCTAGAATTGATGACTCTAAGGTCTCTCCAACTCTGTGATTCTACAAAGATCCTATGAATAAATTGTGCAACAGATGTACTGTATCATTCTCAACCTTTTGCATAATATATATAGCCATCTGTTATGTTGTCTAGAAAAGACTAGATATTAAGAACTGGGAAGCAAAAAAACAACAAAAAACAACCCATAACTCTGAAAAGTTGTAATTTACTCTTGCTACATAGCTTTTTAATATCACTACAGTTCAATTGTTCCTGTAATTGCAGTTAAAATGGGAAAAAAATGACTTTTTACCAATAAATTAACAAATAACCATGAAAACTCTCCAAGCATTATTGTGTCAATGGAATTGAAAGAGATAAAAAAGAACAATGATCAGAATTCCACATTTGTGGTAAAAATGTTCTTCATATATCCCTACTATCTCATTTGTGTCATCACTTTTGTATGTCATACTTTGAATATGATTTCAGAGGAATCTACTTTCTGAATTGTTTTTGTGTGTTGTTTAAGAGTTCACTTGAATGACAGTGCGTAGCCCACACTTGTGCATGAGAAAAATGGTCTGTCATTCCATTCTTCTATGATTCCCCCCTCACCTGAGATGCCTCATTCCCAAATTCTATATCTAACCTACAGTTCTGACATTTTCTACTGAAATACTTATAAGTCTGATCTTCCTTAGATTTTTTTGCCCCCTGGTTTTTAGTTTATGTAAAGGAGGGAGGCTGCATTTACTTCTTATAAATGTTTCTTATATGTTTCTTAAGCTGCCTTAAGAAAGTTCAAAACATTGTTAAAGATCCATATCATCCTGGGCACCCTTTTTTTTTTGAACTATTACCATCTGGGAGATGGTACAGAATAATAAAAACAAGGACAAATAGGCTGAAAAACAGCTTCCACCCCAGGGCAGTAGCTCTGTTGAATTCTACTGTATAGTGCAGTGTTTTTATTTATTTATTTATTTGATTTGATTTGTCAATCGTTACAAGATAATAGATATAAGGATAAACATAGTTATGAATACATGAAATGAATACATATAAGAAAAATAAACAATAGGACAGGGACGGTAGGCACGTTGGTGCACTTATGTACAGACCTCTTAGGAAAGGGGTGAGGTCAATAGTAGAAAGTCTAAGGTTAAAGTTTTTGAGGTTTGGGGAAGAAACCACAGAGTCAGGTAGAGTATTCCAGACATTGACCACTCTATTTGGTGTGGTTAACCTTGAGTTTTTATCTATTGTGTGCTCTTGTATTGTTATGGTTGAAGCTGAAGTATTCATTGATCAGTAGGACATTGCAATGTATGATTCTATATACTATACTTAGATCGGACAGAAGACAGTGAAGTTCTAGGTTTTCTAGATCTAGAATTTCAAGTCTGGTGGCATAATGTATTCTGCAACGAGTAGTGGGGTGTAGAACTCTTCTTGTGAAATATTTCTGGACTTTCCCAACTGTATTAATATCAGATATGTGATGTGGGTTCCAGACTGATGAGCTGTATTTGAATATTGGTCTAACAAATGTTTTGTATGCCCTAGTTAGTAGTTATGCCCTCACAACATTAAAACACTGAAAAGTATTGTAAACATTAAAATGATCTACAGTTACAAACTTCCCACCAAAATGTACACAACTCCTCCAGATATTTTAAATCTATAGAAAATATTTTGGTATCCACATTTTTAATCTAATATTTGCAGGAGCAATTTGAAATGTCAGATGGGCTGGATGAAGCACATCCTGTTTTCCCCCTTGCTTTCTCTTAAAATACTTCTCACAAATAACTATCAGCACAGCTCAGATTGACACTACCTGTGTGACCGGATTGACACGCACCGTGTGACCAGATAGGTTCTTGAAATAAGTTTGAAAGCCTGTTTAGTTCAAATGATTGCCTAATCTTTTCTCCCATAACATATTCCTCAGAGGCTTTCCAACAATCTTTAGAGAAAGCCTGGGATGTAAGCGTGCTAAACAAATGACAGTGTTTTATCCTCCCTTTATTGTTTGAAAGATGGAGGCAGAAGGAGGCTTGCATTTGTTCCAGTGATGGAAAGACAAACTCCTCCTCCTCCTTGAGATTAAGGGCTTCTGCTCAGAAAATGACAATCACTAGAGAGGATGTTCCCCTCACCTCATGTTTGGTAAATAGAAAAATGACAGGTGGTGGGTAGGATTCTTGCTAGTTTTTTCTTTCCTGTCACAAATCAAGGGGGAGGTGGAGCAGCAGCAGCAGCTGAAATAAGGGACAGCCTAGAGCCTCAACTCTGTAGTGACAGCACACTTTCTTTCTTCTCTGCATGGGGCTGCCTCTTGGTGGGGGTAATGGCACTACTCACTGCTGTTCTGCTGGATGGGAGACAACTCGAAGGAATTAGCTGACAGGTTTACACTCCTGCTTACAAGAAAATTGTAACCCGGCTCAGAAGCAGCCACAAAGCAGGAGGATTCAGAGATTCTTCCGGCCTTCCCGGCTAGTAAGAACTGTTGTTACCTTTCACTAATACAAGAGCATCAGCTGTGGAAGAACCATTAGCAGCCGGGATGAAGGCGGCTTTGAAGGTACTGACCGAATCAAAGGGAACTTGGAGGATGTAACATTCTCTCTCTGGATCAGACCTTTTCAACTTGGTAGCCTCTGCAAATGTGCCATGTACGTTGGGGATGATGGAAGTTGTAGCTCCCCTCCCCTTTGGAAGGCACCTGGGTGAGGAAAACTATTACTAGAAAAACCAGAGTTAAGTTGGAGTTTTCTGAAAACAGGAAGACTGTGATAGATGGATAGCAAAAAGCTAGAGAAGGCAGGGCAGGACATAGAGGTGTTTGGCAGAGGAGTTAGGGGAGTTTAACAAAGTTAAAGTTGGAAGAAAGAGTTGCCAACTTGCTTTTTTCAGGCTTGTGTTATTTTTCATAGCTATCAAATAAGCAGAAGTACCCAGGTGACTCTTTCTCTCCAGCCAGAGTTGGACTAAAACTTCACCTGCTGTTCAGCGCACAAGAACCTCACCACTACACAGGCGACGGCAACCGGCCCTGGCCCACAAGTTAGGCCAGGGTCGCGTCCAGGAGCGTTTGTCAGGGACAAAGCGTCGGGGCCAGCTTGGAAGTCAATTCGGCGGCCAGCGGAGCGCAGCCGGGGCGGGGCGAGAGCCAAGGGAAAGGCGCGCCAAAGGGAATTGTTCGGTGCTACCCGAAGGGGAGGTCCGTCTCTTTGGGTTTGGGTCAGTGCCCCGCCACTCGGGCGCCTCGGAGCGGCTGTTGCTGCTCAAGGCCGCCGGGTGGTGGCTCAGGCGCCTACGCCTGCTTTCCCGCCCTTCCTCTTTCTCTCGCAAAGCGCGCTTGACCGCCCAGTCGCCGCCGCCGCCTCCTCCTCTGCTACTGGGCGCTGGGAGACGCGGCGGTGGTGGCAGCAGCAGCCAGAGAGGCGCTCTCCCCTCGAGGCTCGCCTCTTCTCCAAGGGTGGCTTGAGCTCCGCTCGGCGTCCTTAAGGAAGTTTGCCAAAGCCTCCCCCCGCTTCTTTATCGACGGCACTTATCCTGGCAAACTCTTCCTAAACCGCACTTCTCTCTCTCTCTCTCTCTCTCTCTCTCTTCTCTGTCTTTCCGCCACATCTCTCGCGCTGCGGGAAGTTGTCGATGAGTGCTCCGCCGGTCATCCGACCGCCCAGTCCTTCGCAGCCCGGAGGCGGCGGGGGCAGCGGCATCTCCTTCCACCTTCAGATCGGCCTCAGCCGGGAGCCGGTGCTCTTGCTGCAAGACTCCTCGGGGGAGTTTAGCCTGACCCATGTCCGGGAAATGGCTTGTTCCATCGTCGACCAAAAGGTAAGGAGCCTCCGTCCCCGGCTTGAATTTTGGGGAGCGGAAGACGTCAGACTTGTACAGGAGACAGCATCTGGCCTTCCCAAGCTAGGTAGCTTACTGCTCCCTCTTCTGCCATCCCAGCCCCCGCGGCCCACGCTTGCTCGCCTCGTTTGGGAAAAGTCTCCCAAGATAGCTGGGGGAAAGTCACCGCTTCAGGAAGGCTTGGGATTCGTTTTAGGGAATAAAACGCGAATTCATTTTGACTCTAACGTCCCCGAACTAGCATATAATGTAAAGTTGTGATGCGTCTTTTCTTTGCTCCTTCCAACTGAACTCCCTGCTTTCTTCCCTCGGTCGGGTTACACTTTCCGTAGTGGCTACTTGTATTTGTTGACTCTCGGCAGAGTTTGATTGCCACGCGCGAAAAAAAACACAAAAAAAACAAAACTTTACTGCTCCGCCGCGCCTCCCCCTCTCCCTCCCTCCCTCTCTCTCTCTTCCTCCCTCCCTCCCTCCCCTTCTCCTGTGTCCAAGAATGAGAGTTTAGTAGGAGGGGCTGGAAACAAAACGAGAGATAGGGGCGCACTGGCAGCTGTCAAAATAATCCCTCGACCCTGCATTATACCCGCTGGGGAAATAAAAGTTTCCACTTTGCAAGCCAGAAAGCAAAACAAGCCGGCACGCTTGGCAGCCTGAGCTCAGGAAAGCAATCCGATGCCTGCAAGCCGGTATGACCTGGGATATGTGGAATGCCGGCTGTGACCTTACAAATGGAATCCGGCTGCCAATTCCGGAAAAAAAGACTCCTGGGCTGAAATAAGAGAATTCCATAAATCCATTTTTTTAAAAAAAATGTGTGATTTCCCAGAAGTATGCAGAGGTATTGCTCCTACAAAAGTGAATCTTGCAAAGCAACCCAACAGCTAAACTCTGCTAAGTCAAATCCTGGAAATTTCCCCAAAGTTGTAATCTTTGGATATGTCCAGAACTCTCATAACATCCAGGCATCTTCTCCTGCAACAGAGGTGACAAATTTGGGGAGCACCACATGGTGAATAAAAGTGCAGCCTCAAGCACGATGCCTGTAATGTTGAAAAGATGTACAGCATGGTATTTTATGGATAGATGTGCATTTTGCTGCAGCTTTGCTTGCTCATCTAAGGAATGTCAACAATTATACCACATTTTTAAAGTTATTTTGACCTCCTTTCTCACACTTTCCCTATCATCTGCTTTAGCCCCATTCCTTCACTTTGAGAGTGGTATTATCTTTTTCCCTTCTTTGGTACATCAACACATGTATTGATTTGGTGAACCTGGGAATGAATGAATGCATGTGACTGAGGAAAATAGGGTAATTCAAACCTCAGAACTGCTGACTTATTATTTGTGCCATATTTGTGCCACTTATTATCTGCCTCCTGTGGTTCCCAGGAGTTTCCATGCTAATTTGGAAGGTGGTAAAATTGCAGAGGCTATAATTTGGGGAGAGATTGCACCTTCCTCTTTGAATATGGTAAAGTTCAGTTCCAAAAATCTGGTGGTTTTACAGAAAGTCTTTTAAGATATGAAAAAGTATTTTATAATACTTTATAGACAAACTGGCTTGTTATGGAATGGGCTGTTCAAGAAACAGCCAATTTTCACAGATGCATAAAATGGATTCAGAAAGTAGCACCTGATGACAGTTGATTATTTCCTAGATTTCTATTTATCCATAGGCAGCTACCATTTGTTTCTCACGAGATTCAACTTCCTGTTCACTGAATTTTTTGTTGTTGTCTTTCTTTTATGTATTTGTGTGTGAAAAGATAATGATGCCATATTAATGAGAAATTAAAGCTTGATAAAAATACAGTGTCCAGAAGGAATTTTTAAAATACCTCTAATGAGAAAGTAAAGGGATTTGCAAAGAAATGAACTCTTTCCCAATCAATACCCTATTCCACTTTCATAATCAAGTAACCTTGGATTTGCAACTGAGGGTCCAAAAAAGTTTTGCCTAATACTTTCTTACATGTGTGCGTTCTACCTGTTTAAGAAGGAATGCTATTGTTGACAAAATCAACAGGTAGATATAGCCTGTGACAGATTCCTGTCCTGTCAATACTGTAGAAAAAAATATATGTAGCTCAGGGTTGAACTATGGAGGCCTTAGTGATCTCTGACCTTGGTTGTTTGCTTGCAGACATTTCATTACCAGACTAGGTAACATCATCAGCAGTAACAGAAAGGTGTAAGTACTTAGAAACAAAAAGGGGCTGGTAATTAAATTATAATGTGGAAATCGGGTAAGGTACTAAAGCACTTCATATTAGGAAATAATGAATAGTGCAAAAAAGCTGTTAGAAATCAATGGCATGCCCTAAAAATATCAAATCTTATGGGCATAAGGACAGAAATCTCAAACTGTTGCAACCAAAAATCTGATAATGGAAGCCAAAAATACTTTTGGATTTTACCCTTTTATATTGGAGACTTCCCTAACTACACTACAGATACTTTTGACTCCTTGTTAAGGGAAATACCATAGCAGAGGCTTAAACGTCTTTGGCACTGAAGGAAAAATGACAGGTATACATATCTGAAATAAGAAAGTCTTATTTTCTAACACCTGTATTGTGCTCAGTGAACTTTTAGGTGCTTAGGAAACGTTTATGTTTGGTACCAAATTAAATTTAATGCAAATGATTAGGATAAGTATGTCAGGGTTTTTTGTTCAGGACAAAAATATGATGTCAGAGTGGATAGGAACCTTTTAGAAATGTTGGTGCTGAATTTCAATTGGGGGAATTTTCAGGTGACCTCTTTGCATAATAAACTTTGAGAGGAGAACTTGATCAGTGGACTATGGCTGTAAAGAGTTAGTACTTTCTGCAAAAAAAAAAGAAAGAAAAGAAAAAAAGAAAGAAATAAAAAACCAAAGAGATGCAGAAACCACTAACTTTTTGTAGCCATCCAGTGATGGTTCAGATTTTTTCATCCTAGAACTTTGAGATGAAAATATATGCTTCTCTTACAGTCCTTCCATCTCCTTATTGATGACTCATTATTGATGAGGAAGGTTTGCCATAAAATTGGGTTCAGATCCAGTTAAATGCATCTTACGGAGTGATGGGATCAACTGTCCTTCAACTTTAGGGTTTTCTTTTACATCTAGATAGGCTTTTTAGTATCTGACTTTATCTGGTTTAAGTAGTGATGAGTTGCCCATAACCTGCCTCTAATGTCAGTTTTGCTCCATTACTTAGATTGTGAATTTTTCCACACTTACTTAGGAGTCCACATAAAGATGGAAATGATTGGGCTTTAAAGTTTATTTATTAATTCAAATGGTTCATGGACAAAAACCAATGTCTCCTTTTTAAAAACAAACAAGCATGCTTCATTTTTTTCTACTGCAGCTTGTGTAGAAATAGAAGGAAACTGGCATAGGGTAGGAAATATCAGGTTCACAGCTTAAACAAGAAAAAAAAGTCATCCCATCCTAGGTGCAATTGTTCCCTTTTATACATTGGTGGTCCATTAAGGTGATTATATTTTCTGGGGAAGAAGATGTCAGGGATTTTTGTGTTGTGGGAATAGTGGTAATGAGTGCAGGATGATGGGCCTTGGGTAAATCTGGATCCTTTCTATCAAACAGTGACATATTGATGAGTGTTGGAGCCATGCCTTATCAATTGCAATGCCTGCCTTGTGGAACAGCAGCCTTCTGGAGATTCAGATGACCCCAGCCCTGTTAGCATCTCACAAAGCATCCTGTGGCTATTTCCCCAGGCATTAGGGCTAGGAAGGTAGATGAACTCTGTTGTGGCTGATGTGGTTTTTTTGGTGAGTGGTGTTATTGTTTATCCTTGGTTGCCAGGTGTTATATGTTGGGATTTTTATATGTTCAATCTTTGTAAGTCACCCAGAGTCACTTGTGTTAGATGGGCAGCTTTATAAATTATATGAAATAAATACATTTTTACTGATGATTTAGATCAGGGGTGTCAAACTCGATTTCATTGAGGGCTGCATAAGGGTTGTCTTTGACCTCACAGGGTTGCAGGGGGCATGGGCATGGTTGGTGTGGCCAACTTGACGTCCCTTGTATCCGGGAGACCTGTGCTGGCCAAGTGCTAAGGCAGAACTTCCCTGAGACCCTCACTTACTGTCATTATAATCTCCTTCCTTCCTTCCTTCCTTCCTTCCTTCCTTCCTTCCTTCCTTCCTTCCTTCCTTCCTTCCTTCCTTCCTTCCTTCCTTCCTTCCTTCCTTCCTTTCTTCCTTCCTTTTCTTCTTTTTCCTTTCCTCTTCATTGTCTTTTCTTCTTCTTTTCTCTCCTTATTTTTTCATCTTTGCTCTCTTTCCATCTTCCCTTCTTTTTCTTTCCTCTTTCCCTTTCTTCTTTCCTGTCCCTTCTTGTATGCTCAAATGCAAAAGGGGAAACATTTCTCCTTTTGTTTTGTTTTTAGTTTGTTTTGCTAGCCCTCGGCCAGCAAAAATGGAGCTCAGATATAAAGATATACTGAATGAGAAGGGGGAACTCAAAAAATTGTCCTGCTGCACGTTTTAAACTTTCCTCTCTTCCTGTATCCAGGTGGATTCTACACTTGTAAAGGAAAAAGCATCAAACTATATGTATTGAGTTTCCTATGATTCTGTTACTGAAGTATTAATCACTTCTACACACATGCTAAGAAATTATTGGTAGCTTTTATATGAAAGAAACATGATTTCTTCATTCATCTCTTAGAACAGGGGTGTCAAACTCAAGGCTTGGAGATCCGATCTGGCCCACAGAGTGCTTAGATCTGGCCCGTGGGGCCACCCTGGAAACAGCAAAGGAGCAGCCCGCAGTGTCTCTGCCAGCAAAACAGAGCTAGGGAGGGCTGCATGCTGGCAGAGGGTTGCAGGAGATCATTGCAGCTGAAATGGAGCTTGGGAGCCTGTTTTCTCTGGCAGAGTGCTTGGGCCATCACAGGTACCCCTGAAACAAGTGATGCTGAGCTGGCCATGCCTACCCTGGGCATGTCTACCTTGCCCCCCGAGGTCAAACCCAACCCTGATGCGGCCCTCAATGAAATTGAGTTTGACACCCTGTCTTGGAAACTATGTTAAGTGAGCCCAACATTTTATTTAAAAAAAGAATGGACACTGAAGAGTAAACAAAGTAAACCACTCCATTAATTATTTTCAAACTTTAGAAACATGTAATCCTTTCTGCCATAATCCAAGTCATTACCTATCCCTACTGTCTATAAAACTGAAACAACTAATTAATTTAAATAGCATATAAATAGTTGAAAGTTAATTTGACCTAGAGATTTCTTATAAAGCTGGAGTTGTGGTGGTACAATGGTTAGAATGCAGAATTGCAGGCTGACTTTGCCCACTGCCAGGAGTTTGATCCTGACTGGCTCAAAGTTGATTCAGCCTTCCATCCTTCCAAGGTCAGTAAAATGAGGACCCAAATTGATGGGGGCAATATGTTGACTTCTAAAATATCCAGAGAGTGCTGTAAAGTATTATGGGGTAGTATATAAATCTTAAGTGCTAAGTACTATTGCTATTATATTTATTATGACTGCATTCAAAATATGTATTATAATAATTTCTGCCATATGCATCAAATAATCACAGCGAAATTCTGTTTATGCCTGGAGGTAAAATATCTTTCCACTCTGCAAAGGAAAGTGGGGTCATTGTCATTAACTAGAAAAGGTGAAGTTCATGTCTTCATTCTGTTTAGAAATGTATTAAAAAGCAAAAAGCTACCATAGCAAATATTTTTGTTTAGCTTCACCTAGAACCTATACAGAAAATTGGGTATTGTTTAGATTTTTACATTCTACATGATTATATTATTTTTCCTTTAAAACTTCTGGAAAGCTGGCAAAGGATACTGTTAAATTATCCTTCTACTTTGTGCTCTGCTGTATCAGTTTAGGTAACCAAGTCAAATTTATTGAATTACAGTGAAGAAATTAACTTTGACATCTGTTAGATAAGAAGTAAAATCTCTAAAACTTCCAAGTATGCTTTAATGTCTAATTTATTATATAGGGAAAAGGTTGTTTTTTCTTAGCTCCAGAGGCAACAGTCTTGTCTGCCTTTTCAGGAAAAAGGATGACTAAGTAGGAAGTCCTGTGAAGTTTGTACTAAGAAATGAAGAGACTTTTCCCTTTGTATTGGAGTTGTTGTGTGGGAAGGAGAGAATGGGAGGGGGGAGGGGGGGAAGAAAGAGTGGGTGCTATCTGGCTGCATCCCAACTAGAGTCTTTATCTAACTTGCTCTGCAGGCTTTCCTCCTGCTTCCTGAATTCGATGAACCAAAACAAACATGGTGATGCAATTATCCATAGTTGTATGCCACTTCTTTATGCTTCATTTAATCAAGGAGTGTAAACCCTTTAACCTTAATGCCTAAGTTGTTGGCAAGGAGCAGAAAACAGATATGAATGAGAAGAAAAAGGAAACTTTTGGGGTATGTATATAATATATGTACATCATGTGTAAGCCACAGGAGACGCGAGTTTGTGATTACACACCTACACTTTGGTTGTTCATGTGGACAAGGTGTTACTAGTTGGCTTCCTGGTACACTCCACTGATTTTGCATTTGGATATTTAGTGACAGGCTACTGATTCTATTTTCAGTTCCCCAGTGCTTGAGAATTTGAGTGCTTGACAGCAGGGTGCATTTGGCACTTTTATTGGAGCCATATGGAGCCATTTGCTCTGCCTACCCTGACTGTGATGCCCATTATTATATACTTACAATGTAAAATTCTTTATTATACATATAAGTGAGTATGAGGAAAAGTATATGGTTTTTACTGAAGATAAAGGTGAAATCTGTTTGAATTTTTTACAGGATTTTTGTTGTGGGGTACACATCAGGGAAAAGTCACCAAATGAATCTGGAAGTTCTTAGAAGTGTCAGGGCATTAATATTTATACTGAGAGTTGCTGTACATGCATAAAAGAGAGTCACTAATAGCCATGGAACTGGCACATTTTTTTGAGGGTCTATGACAATTCGCTGCAGCCAACTCGCCATGGCCAACTCACAATGGCCAATTCCCTGCAGGACAACTTGCCATGGCCAACTTGCTGTGGGACAACTCGCTAAGGGAAAAGAGTTACACTAATATCAAAGAAATGCTGGAATAGAATCTTTAAAAAAAGGATGCAAAATGAGGGACAGAATCAGGGGTGGGATTCTACCAGTTCGCACCTATTCGCTAGAACAGGTTGTTAACATTCTAAGAACCAGTTGTTAGAAGAAATTACATTCGGAGAACCAGTTGTTAGAAGAAATTACTGATCTAATCCTGTAAGGAAGGCAGGAAAGAAACATTCTTGTGTTGCTTACAGAAACTGCCTCTCCGTTAACCCTTATTACATTCTTGGCAGGACTTGACTTCCTGTCTCAGGAGCTTCTCTGGAGTTTTTTCCCCTCCTTTGCTGGTACTTTGCTTGTGTGGAGTGACCATTTAAAGTTACAATGGCACTGAAAAAAGTGACTTATGACCATTTTTCACGCTTATGACTGTTGCAGCATCCCCACAGTCATGAGAGGCCAGGCGAGGAGATGCGTGCCTCGATGTGAGTGATATTGAGTTGGCCACACCCAGCCAATAACCACCAAGCCATGTCCACCCAGTCACATGACCACCAAGCCATGCCCACTACCTAAGCCATGCCCACAGACCCGGTTGTTAAAAATTTTGAATCCCACCCCTGAACAGAATGAAAAGTCAATGTCAAAAATTAAAATAATTTTTATTTGTTTTAAACAATTAAATTGAATTATTAAATTATCCAGTGATGAGTTGTGCTGTGACGAGTTGTCCTGCAGCAAGTTGGCCATGATGAGTTGGCCACAGGGAGTTGGCCATGGTGATTTGTCCCATTCTGTTTATTGAGGTACTGTATGTATGTGTGCAGTGTACAATGTAATGACACTTAAGTTGATAAAAAACTTTGCATCACTTTTTCTATAATATTTTCATTCAGTGCTAAAAATATCTCCTTAATTTTTTCAGATAGACACTTTCTAGTACTACCAAGGAATTGCATAGCTTTTCTTTCTTCTATATCTCTTTGTTTTGTTTTTTTCTGGTTACAAGTATGACAGAGCATAGGAAGGCTCCAAGGAAGGTGGTGTCTCTGGGGATGGGGTTGATCAGGAAAGCCAAAGTGTCCTTTATGTTTTTGTGATTGAAGCTCCACCCTGTTTTACATGTATCAACATGATCCAGATTCCTTCTAAAATTTAGTTGATGAGATGGGAAATTCTATCTTCCGTTCAGATGATACATTAGATAATATTTTTAGAATACAAATTTTCTCCTTTCTTGTTTAAATCCTTAGCCTTTCAATGCATAATTCACCAGGATGTTTAATCTGTTATATTATGTAACTTTGTGTGTGTGTGTCAGTGGTGGTATGCTATCGGTTCGGACCAGTTTGGACTGGTTTGGCTGAATCGGTAGTAAAAAAAAAAAAGCCTCAGATCAGCTGATAGGAGGAAAACAAGCCTCCAATCAGCTGAGAGGATAAAAGACCAAAAAGCTCATGGGAGGGTTGCTCCTAGTTTTTCAGTTCTTCAACCTTTCAGCTGATTAGCTTATTAGGGGTGCGCAATTACCCACTGAACCAGTAGCGACTAAGGTAGGATCCCACTACTGGTGTGTGTACATATGTATATTTGTGAAAGAGAGATAGAAGAGGAACCGACAAGAAGATTTTACTTGCCTTCCTTGAGATCAGGTAGTTTCATCTTCCATCAAATATCCTGGAAGAGCAAGGATTAGTATGTAGCACCCACCAGTATCATGTCACTCATAATTCTTTCAGATAGCATCCATGGGATTCCCCAAAAGTGTGAATATGCATATTTCAGAGCAATTCTGCCCTAATATTTCAAGAGAAGGTCCTATGAGTTTTGATAGTGTTCATGTATTGCAATATTTTGTTTGGTGCTAACAAAACCCTAGATGAGAAAACATTGAATTTGTAACAGGCTATTTGACCATTCTACAAATAGAAGTGGCTAAAATGACTCACTTTACACTTTTCAAATTTGAATAACTTTATCCATCTCTAACGCAAAGCATTATGCAAAATTAGGTGATAGTGCCTGACAACCGAAAAGCTTGGTTCTTAATGGTTCTTGCCTACGATGCCTCTTATATGAGGAAAAGAGGGAAGAATTTCTAGCTACTGAAAAGTTTATTTCACTTAGCAGATCCCAATTCACCAACTTGAATCATAATTAAATCTCAGATTGCCTAGCTCATGGGAATACTTATGGCTTTAGACAGAAGCAAACTACAGAAAGAGGAGTGCACATTTGTGGGAAGAGGCATGTAGCAGGAATAGCTCTGCTTGTAAGTAGCATATGGGCTTGAAGTGCCAGGCCTTGTAATTAGGTCTGATAGGCACCAACTGTGCTTGGCAGAAGCTGAGAGAGTGTGTATTTAAGGCTTTACTCAAGCACTGTTAAGTGTTGAAATAGTTTTCTGTTATAGCTCAGACTGTGTTGATTGACTTCTGGGTTCTTGGGTTCTGCTTTTACATAACGACTGTACATTTCTGCTTGTCTAGTGAGCCTTGATATCGAAGTTGTTACAGTACACCTGGTCTCTCTCTCTCTCTCTCTCCCTTTCCCTCTCCCCCCCTTTCTCTCTGTGTGTGTGTTTTTCACCCTGACAATGAATCTACTTTTCTGAATCTGGTTTGCTGTTAGAAATTCTGTGTTTTGAAGTAGACTTGCACTGCAAATTTACATGGCTTAAATAATTTATAACTTGCTAAAAGATCTATGTAAGCCAGGGCAATTGTTTGAATCTTACCCCAATCTAAAGATAGAAAAAGGGAATCTACCTGTTATGTGAAATGTGCCTAAGAAAAATCAAGAGTGATCCAGAGTGTTTACTTCTATTTAGCAGCATGGAACTACTTAGAAGATCCTATTTCATACAAAGTTGTTTCATGACTGAAGTTGCTTCTTCAGTGATTGCTTTTAATGGGAATTTGGGTGTGCCAACCAAACTGCAGTGAGACTTGAATCCATTATTATAGGTAGAATCCAATAGTTGATCATAGCTTATGGCAGTGCATAGTTGACTGTGACTGATCTTAGATAGGGTCTATTCTGGTTAAATGAGAGATGACCAGGAAATCTCTAGATTATAGATTGTAGGCCAGGATGCTATCCAGATTAAAAGCTATGAATCAATGAACGACAAAAGCATGTTATGATTCTGATAACTATTAGAGCATATGGGTAGATATAAAACTCAAGAGCTTAACAGTAGGAATAAATGCTTGATATACTTAAAATACTACAGTAGTGATTAATAACAATTCTTTTATGTTTTCCAGAAGTTATTTTTGAAAAATGTTTTAAAAGTTTGAAGTGTCTGCATATGTAGGTATTCATTTTCTTTCATCACATTAAATGTTGCAAATCATCTAAATGTAGCTAAAAAGGATTTAAAAGTCAACCAGTGACTTTTTTAACACTGGAAAAAATCTCTTCAAGTAGAGTGATGATCATACAACTATGTAAATGTTATACACAGCAGACTATTAGCTTGAAATATTATAGCTTTTTACTGTGTCATTGTAAGCACCAGAATGACTACTTCAAGTTAAAGATTAACAAAGAGTAAAACATGACAAGCCTTGTTGGCCAGATTAGGGGGAAAAATGAATTTTCACATTTTCAACTCATTTGTTTTCAGTAATCATTGCCCTGTTTCTTTAGTGATATCATCATAATGCAGTGAAAGAGATGTTCAGTTTAGGCAAGCTTACTGGTTCTCTCCATCTGGTACCCTTCTAGTGGCAAATTCCCAAGAAAAACTAATGCTGGACTACATGCTGGTAATTACTGGTTTTGAAAAGCTTTTTACTGGCAGTTATTGGGGAATGGAAAAATGAAATAAATAATAGGTTCATCAACATTATGTGAAAATTAGCAATCTTGCTTTTATTTGCCCTTCAGTACAGCTTCTGTTAATGCCAACATTCTGCTACTCCCACAAATCCACACATTGATTAATTCAGCTGGAAACAGATAAACTGGTGGATGAATGTCTTAACCTCTCTGCTTGTTTCTATATTGTGATTTCTAGACAAGCCTGCTGTACTGTAGATAGTTTCTAATCTTTGCAGATTTCCTGGACTAAAGTGTGCAGGATTCCTCCACTTATCCTTTCATTGCTGCTATATTCACTTACTGTTTGTACAATTTCCCTAAATATAACCTGTGCTGAAAAGGCTACTGAACTATTTTGGCAATGACAACTTTGCATGGCATCTCTCTGAATAGAAATTGTGCATTCTTTCTAATAGACAAGGACTTTGGTATTCAGAAGGCCTAGTCTCCTCTTCTGAGGACTAGGAGAAAAATTAAGGACAATGCTTTATAAGAAAGAATGTGGAAACAACAGATAATAGTTGTCATTAATTTATACTGTTGCTAGCAGTAGCGATTCCTTAAAAATAGAATTCTGAGTCAGTTTTCATTACTTCTCATCTATATGATGTTTATACTCAAAGTTATATGGATAAGTGCATGGAGCTCTATGCTCTTAATTTATTGCTGTGAGCTTGCAGGAAGCAAAACATTCAAACTAGTGTTGATGGCAGTTCCATTTTGGGCTAGGAAGTGTTTTTGAAGAGCCTTTGTTTTGGAGAAAGAGAAAGGAGCCAACTCCTTATAAACTTCGGTGTTTCCATTACAGCAAATAATATATAAGGACTGGATATCTTGTGGGTTTTTCCCCCCTCGATTACCAATGAGCAGATTTGTGCAAGTGTTAAGAACTCATAGACTAAATCGTAAATTGTTGCAAGGCTAGGGTTGTTTTTTTTAAACTAAAATAGGGATATACAGAAATGCCATACAAACAATTCCTATTTTAAATGTACTGTAGCATCGATTAGTTTTCTGTCTAGTTTCAGCTATTTGTTTTTTGCTGCTTGAGAGCTATAGGGCATTTGAGTTTTCTTTCTTAATATCTACCAGGAGTGATAATGGCTAGATAGATAGTACTCATATTTATGTGAAGATATTCCAACTTCATGGTCTCAAGAGAATGGCTTGAGATTGTGCAGATCTGAAGCTTTCCCCAAATCCAGAAACCCCACTGTAAGGCAGCTTCTTTTGTTCTATATCCAACGATGATTAGTAAATTCCTCTATCTGAATGATTTGTAAATTGCTGTGCTTTTCCTGAATATGTATCCAGATGGGCAGTTTTTCCACGAAAACCTGTCAACTCCTTACCAATACTAATAGCACTATTTGAAGGTTTTAAAAATAGTATTTTTTATTTCAATGAATAACGTAATGCATAATCATACAGAAAATTATCTGAAAACATCTTTCTTCCTTTCTAATATCCCATAATTCTTGGTGCTATATCTATACTGCTGCTGATATCAAAGTTTGAAAAAGCTACTGACAAATTCAGCAGAATGAATAAAGTTTGTATTGTGGAAGAAGTAGTATATTTGATGGTTATTCCTCTTGGTTGGTTAACCTTACCTGTCATCTAGTAGTGTTGTTGATTGCCCTGAAGTGCCTATGTTTTATTCATTTATTTAAAAGATTTCTATAACTGCCCATCAAAACAGAGTTGTGGGTGACTCACAACAGTAATATGTCCTGTGATTCTTGCAAAAGCAAGTGGTTTTATGAAAGTTTTAGTAATACAAGCAATAGAAGAATTATCCCCCTTTGAAGTGACTTTGATCAGTAGACAAGTCAGAACATCAGGTAGTCCTCAACTTACAACCATTTGTTTAGTGACCATTCAGAGTTACAACGGCACTGAAAAAAGTGACTTATGACCACTTTTCACAGTTCTGACCTTTCCAGCATCCCCATTATCATGTGATCAAAATTCAGATGCTTGGCAACTGGTTCATATTTATGACCGTTGTGGTGTCCCAAGATCATGTAATCATCTTTGTCAACCTTCTGACAAGCAAAGTCAACAGGGAAGCCAGATTCACTTAGCAACAGGGTTACTAACTTAGCATCTGCATTGATTCACTTAACAACAGAGGCAAGAAAGGTTGTAAAATGGGGCAAAATTCACTTAACAAATGACCCAGTTAACAATAGAAATTTTGGACTCAATTGTGGCCATATGTTGAGTACTTCCTGTATGAAATTAATGCTCTTCATTTTCAGGATGAGATGATTCACATTAAAATATTATATCTTTGGATAAATATATCAAACTTTGTAGTTGATGTCTTGCAAACAGCAGAGCTTTTTGTGTTTTTGATTATTTTATTTCAAGATGAACTGATAGCGCGCCTATTGAAGTTTTCAAAAATAGCCCAATCTGAGACATACTGTGCATATTGTCTTGCCCTCCCCACTCCATTTTCCCCCCTGACATCTGCAGCTCATGTGACTAAATATTTGATTTGCTGAAGTGAACATTTTGGATCTGACTGTCATGGTGTTTGCTCTGATATTACTGACATCTTACAAATGCCTTGCAGCGTAGAAGTAATTGTCTCCAATTCCCAGCATCACATTTTAAGATATTAGTATGCATGGATGCATGTGAAAGAGAACTGCAGCTGAAGGGTGTGTGTGTGTGCACTCATCATACTCTGCAAACTAATCTTGGTTTTTATTTGTTTCATAGATTGAATGGAATGTGGAAAGAATTCAAACTAGGGTTATTATCAGTTTTGATTGTACCCATTTTCTATTTCAGTTTTGGAAAAAAATGAGCATCCATTTTTTAAGGCAAAATAGTACAATGACAGGAGTGGGGAATGAATCCTGTAAAACAGCAAGTAGTAGTAACTTATGGAATAAGCAAGAATACATACTTTTTATACTGTGAAAGCAAAATATTTTTAGCGTAGAGAAATAGATTTTTTTTTTTGTAAATTTTATTTGAGTTTTCACAAAAAGAAAAGAAATACAATTAAAACATCTTTTTTGAAAGCAGCATAGTCCCGGGTTACATTTCTTCGTACAGACACAAATTCAAGTTCATGCTCATTTTTATATTCTATTCCATATCTTATTACTATTTTACATTTTCTACATGGCTTCTCCCCTCTTTTAATCTTCTCGATTTTATTTTATTTATTTCATCTCAATTCAAATCATTATATTTATATTTTTTGTCTGTCCTATTTCAATTGTCTATTATCTTTTCTCATTAAACAAAATTTCTCCTGTAGTTACTGATTGGAGTATGACGCCTTTATATCTTTCCCCTAAAGTTATAATACATAACTTCCATTTGGATTCTGCTTGGTACATTCTTAAACTACACACAGTATTCTTTAAAAAAAAAGCAAAAGAAAAAATTATAAATGTATATAATTAAAACAACATTCCATTCCAATGCAATTTTATCATTAATATTAATATTCATTAAAGTCTTAACATTTTTCACGTTACTTTTCAATTAAATATCATACTTCTATGGGAACAATTATAAACTTTCCATAATTAATTCCCTCCCTCTTCACTTATATTTTATAAAACTTTCTAATTAAAATGTTCCCATTCCTTCCTAATTCAATTTTCTCATTTATTTTATTTCATTTACTTTATTCACAAACATTTCACTAAATTACACTAACTATTTTGTCCCTCATTCTAATCATATGTTGTTTCCAATTTTCTAAAGTTATTTCTATTACAAATATAACAATACAATCTTATGTACCTTTACAGAATCCTTTTTTTCAGTTAGATTTTCACCCATTATCTCTAAATAGGTCCTGTTTCTTTATATCTTGCTCCGGACCTTTGTAACTTCTTTTCCTTTCCTTCTTCCCTCTCTTCTTCTCTCTCCCCTTTTTACCCCTTTGTCTCTCTACCTCTGTTTCCCTCTTCTGTATTCCCCTTTTCTGTTTCTTTCCAGTATTATACTTATTTTTCAAATTATTTTTCTTTTCTTTGGTTGTTTTTTTAACTCTCAAATTCTCCATCCTCTTTCCCCCCTTTCCTTTTTCTTCCCCACATAGAGTTACTTGTTCATTAAAGATGGCTTCTTCTTTGTCCCAGTCTTCTTGTTTTGCAGTCTTTTCTTGTTGTTTCTCAAAGTTCCAAATCTCCATTTCTAAGAATTGAAAAATGAGGCCAAAAGAACCCTTCCCTTCTTGTGCATCTTCTTTGTACTTTTTAAGTTCCATTTTCAATTCATCCCAAAGTGATGCCATTGTAGAAATTTTTAAACAACCACCCGATTGATTTTAGTCATTCAAATATAATAACCAAAAATCCAAAAGTCACCAAGTAATCCAAATACACGCAAGCTGTTTCTTTTTGCTCTTTCTTTTTTTCCCCACTTTCTCTTCCTGGGGTTACTATTTAGTTGCAAAGTTTCAGTTAAAATGTATCTTTTAGAAGTCTTATTGAAATTTTACTTTAGATTCTTTTAAAATCTAGGCAGTCTCCTCCCTTCCAGATCCTGCCCTTATTCTTTTTCTCTCCCTTCCTGCTTATAGAAGAAAAAAATTTTAATGTCCAGAAATCTTTATTGTCCCTTTGGCATTTAGTTATATTTTCAGCTTAATTGCCTATTGATGCCAAAGCGGATTTTTCCAATTTCTTATTTAGGTCTCTTAGTTGTCAATATAAGGAAGGAGAGAGAAAGCCAAACTTTTCCCTTTTCCCTTTCTTTCGCTGCTTCCGACTCTTCTTTGGGAGCGATGTTATTTCTTGTGAAATTTAAATTCCAGGGTACCTTAGTTGTTGCTTTTTCAACTTAGCCCGGTCAGCCAAAACTTTCACTTCTTATCTTCCTACTGCACGTTCTTTTCCGGTTGAGTTCTTCTTTGAGGTGGCCATTTCTGACCACCGCTCCTACCGCCTTCGGGAAAGGGAGTAATGGCCAGCTGAGGAGGAGAGATGCGGCTCTCCTCGACCCTGCTGGCGGTCTCCCCCCTCTTCACCACCTCTACGGGGTGGCTTAGCCCCGAAACCAGCCGGCTCAGGGTGCTCCAGCGGTGAGCCCAGGCAGAAACTGCGCACGATCGTGGATTCCTGTCTGTCGCCGAAGCCCTTCAAACCGGAAGTCCCCGCGTAGAGAAATAGATTTGATTCCCTAAAGATTTTATTACAGATAGATGGGAAAAAATAAAAGCAGATGGAAAATGAAAGCAAAAGCTGGCAGTTTCAGGATTGAACTTAATATCTCCCTCAAATTGCTATGGACTAATAGAACTGAAGGGAACAACAATGATATCCTTTTTTTTAAAAAAAATGTATTTTTGGATAGGATCTACCATTAGATAGAGTGAGGTAATTCTCTGACTTTGCAGAATCAAGTCTGGTTAGTAGATGGATGTGAAACTACTAGGAAATCCCAGGCTGTAGGAGACACCACAAATTGCAAAAATATGCTGGAACAAAGCAGTTTTGTATCCAGGAAGTTACATTAAAGTCAACTTGAGGGAGTATTTACTTTGATAACTAAATTAGATATGCAGTTGGTAGGTTCAGAACTATTCAGAGCAGGATGAGCGTATCTTGCTCTATACCAGGGGTCCCCAGGTACCGGTCCGCGGAACAAGTCCTACCGGGCCGCTGGTTGCTGGGCGCCACCATCTTTTTTGATGAAAAAGTGCTTCCGGTGAGTATTTCCGGGTAGAAAGCTCACCGGAAGCACTTTTTCATCAAAAGATGGCGGCGCTCAGCTCGTGAGCTTTTCCAGGTAGAAAGCCATTTCTACCGGAAAAGCTCACGAGCGCTAGCGCCGCCATCTTTGATGAAAAAGTGCTTCCGGTGATGTCACCGGAAGCACTTTTTCATCAAAAAGATGGCGGCGCCCAGCTGATGCCGTACCGGGCATGGCGCCCAGCTGTGCCGTACCGGGCCGCAGCATAAAAAAGGTTGGGGATCACTGCTCTATACAAAGCAGTTCTGGTACTCCATAATATGAACTGCTTGTTACAGAGAGACTATTTGGAAGAAATACCTTTTGTATTAGTGTTTTGCAGTCACATTATTATTTACTAAAAGTAAGGATAATCAGATGATGGAATGAAGCTGCCAAATTTTTTTTAGGGGAATTATCAGGGGTGGGATTCTACCAGTTCGCACCTATTCACTAGAATTGGTTGTTAACATTCTAAGCAGTACAGAGAACTGGTTGTTAGAAGAAATTACTGGCCTAATCCTGTAAGGAAGGCAGGAAGGAAACATTCTGGTGTTGTTTACAGAAACTGCCTTACATTCTTGGCAGGACTTGACTTCCTGTCTCAGGAACTTCTCTGGAGTTATTTTCTCCTCCTTTGCTGGTGCTTTGCTTGTGTGGAGTGACCATTCAAAGTTACAATGGCACTGAAAAAAGTGACTTATGACCATTTTTCACACTTACGACTGTTGCAGCATCCCCACAGTCATGAGAGGCCAGGCGAGGAGATGTGTGCCTTGATGTGAGTGATATTGAGTTGGCCACATCCAGCCAATAACATGACCACCAAGCCACGTCCACCCAGTCACATGACCACCAAGCCATGCCCACCACCTAAGCCACGCCCACAGAACTGGTTGTTAAAAAAATTGAATCCCACCCCTGGGCATTATAAAAGCATTTTTTGAATTCAGAAAACATTTGTGAATCCATTTCAGAGTTGCCCATTGAAAAGACAGATGATTTTTTCTGAGCTTCATATTATGTTCTTCTTATTATTTTTAAAAATTTTTTTATTGCTTTTTAAAACAAACAAACAAACAAAACATAAAAACATCAAGTCATCTTCCATATATGTACATACAGTGTGCCGGTTGGTTTACAAATTGTTTTGTGCTTCCATTTCATAGTCTTCAATTATAATTACATTGTATATAATCTCGTATTTTCAATCATTAATATGATTAATCATTAATATAATTAATCAATCATTTGACTATCCTTTTATTCATTCATGTTTTACAAAATGATCATATTTTATTTAATTTGTTTTATGTCAATTCATATTATCATCCCAGATCTATCCTAGAATCATTTTGTAGATATAATAAGAAAAGAATACATCTTTATATATTTATTATTTTCTAAAAGTCTACATATTTCATTACTATATTTTATTGTCTAACCATTGATAGAATAGATCCCAAATTTTATAAAATTATTTATCATCTTGTTCTCTAATTTCAAATGTCAATCTACTCATTTCAGCACATTCCAATATTTTCTTAATGATTTCCTCCTGTGATGGTATTTTCTCATTTTTCCAGTTTTTAGCAAATACAATCCTAGCCGCTGTTAATACATTTACAATCAGGTATTTCAAGTCTTTACTATATATTTCAGGTAAAATTCCCAATAAAAATATCTCTGGTTTCAAATCTATATGTTTTTTTTGTCATTTTTTCCAACCACGTGTGGATTTTAGTCTAGTATTTTTTAGCATCCGCACAAGTCCACCACATATGGTAATATGAGCCAGGTGTCTGATGACATTTCCAACATTTTTCGGATTTATTCTTGAACATTCTTGCTATTCTTGTTGGGGGAAAATGCCACCTGTAAAACATCTTATACAAATTTTCTTTATATGCTGTTGACATTGTCATTTTATAATTTTGAGACCACAATTTTTGCCATTTCTCTAAATCAATCCCATATCCAAAATTCTTCCCCCAAGCAATCATAGTTTCTTTAACTTGTTCTTCTTCTAATTTAATTTATAATAAATATCCATACAATTTTTTAATCACCTTTTCATCAGTACCTGTCAAAATCTTATCTAAGTCAGTCAGTTTATCATAGAAACCTTCTGTTTTAAAATCTTTATTATACCTTGAATGTATTTGCGCATATGAAAACCAATTCATCTTTATACCTTGTTCCTCTAGTTTTTGTATAGATTTAAGTTCACCCTTTTCATTCAATATTTCACCATATCTGTTTGTTCCTTTTTGTATATTATAGGATAAGAAAATGCTTCAATAGTCGATAGCCAGACTGGAATTTTCAAATAACATTGTCTTTTAATCTTCTCCCAGTTTAACCACAGAGACTCCCGTATATAATGTCTTCTAAAGTACCCCTGTGTTTTAGTTCCTTTATACCATAGAAAAGCATGCCACCCCAACAACAGATTATGTCCTTCTAATGTCAACAATCTAGTATTTCTTAATATTATCCATTCCTTAACCCACATCAAATTTGTAGCTTGGTAATACAACTCCCAGTTAGGCAAACCAAATCCTCCTCTTATTCTAGCATCTTGCAAAAGTTTTAACTTTATTCTCGCTTTCTTACCTTGCCATATATATTTCAACACAATTTTATTTAAATCTTCAAAGTAGTCTTTCCCAAGCCTAATTGGAATTGTTTGAAACAAACATAAAATTCTTGGTGATATATTCATCTTGATTGTTGATATTCTCCCTATTAATGACAGTTGTAAATTTTCCCATTTCGCCAAATCTAGTGCTATCTGCTGTTTAAGTTTGATATAATTATTCTCTTTTAGTGTACTGCATCTTGCTGTCAAGTATGTCCCCAAGTACTTGATCTTATTCGTGACCTGAATTTTCAATAGGTCTGCCAGTTCTTCCTTTTGTCTTGATAGCATATTCTTTGTCAAGATCTTTGTCTTATCTTTATTTATTTTCATTAAATTTCTTCATATACCTTAATCCAATCGGTTGGTTAGATGACAGTAAAAATTCAAAAATGAAGGAAAAGACCATAAACACACCATAAACACACACAAAAAGAAAAAGTTGTAAAATCCTAAAAAAGGCAAAAAAGTGAAGAAAAAGGCTAAAAAAAGAAAGGAAAAATTCTTCAGGTTCTTCAACACTTTAATCCAATTAAGAGGTCTCAGATATAAAAGGATGCATAAAAATAAACCAAAAAACAAACAAACCAATATGGAAGGTAGATGGAAAGATAAAAATACCAGGAAGGGAGAGAGAGAAAAAAATGCTATTCCCTTAAAAAGAAAAGAGAAGGAAGGGAAACATTAATACTAAAGCTTTTCCTTTAAAATAAAAAGCAGGCGTAGAAATTTAACTTCCAAAGACAAGAAAAAAGAACAAAGACAAGTTGCAAAGAGACAAAAATCCAAATAGCTATTATAAAAAAAAGTAAACTGATGAGGAGGGGTAGCACAGCTTAGAAAGAATAAAAAGAGCACACTGCACTTTGTTTAATTATCCAAGGCTCTTGTTATAATTCTCTTCTCCAAAGACTTCCTTTTCTTTTCCTAAACTTCAACACCAGACTCCAGCTGTTGATAGAGACCCAGAAGAGCACCTGCAATAATACTCTCCCATGCTCTTCCCCTCTATCTTATCAAACAGGCAATGTCCTTGAAAAAAAGTCTCAGTTCTTTCTCAGCTTTGTCTGGTCAAAAGAGAAATAGAATATTTCCAAGCCTCTAGTTGGCAGTGTTACAAAGTTTCTTTAGCTTTCACTTTCCCCCTCCTTTTCCAAGGAAAATATAATAAGAATTAATTAAAAAAAGAAAAAGATATTTTAAAAAAATAACTAAAAGGGAGTCTCTGGCTTAGAATATTATAAAGTCAAAAAGGAGTAAAGAATAGAGAAAAAGAAGAGAAAAAAACCAGTCTAGTTTGAAAATATAAGATCATGTGTAGAAAATCCAGCAATGAGAAAAAAAAAATATTACTTTGACATTCCTGTTTAAAATCGCCGCTTAATCACTTCTGTCAAAACTTTTACAGATTCTTTCTTTCCCTTAGGGTGTCCTTTCAAGTCTTAAAATAAAGAAAAAGTTCTCACCAAACCGGCACACTCTCTCTTTCCATTCTCTTTCATTTCGGAGCTGTCCCAACTTCAGCAGCTTTAATGGCTGCCTCTTTGCCACTGGCAAAAAGAGCTTCTCCTGGATCTACCAGGGACTTTGCGATATCCCTGGGATCAACAGGATGCGCTCTTTACATTCACCATCTCTTCGGGACGGTTTAGATCCACTTGGACTGTCCAGGAGCAAAGATATTGGCAGCGATCTCAGACCTCCGGAATCGCATGCCGTATCGTCGCGACGCCAGCTCCACCCTCCTGACCCATATTATGTTCTTATTATTGAAGCTTTATCATGCATATATGCTTGAGCTTGTTGTAATTTCTCTTTGTCACCCTTCAATAGCATTGGATACAATTAGTCCAACATAAGTCGAAAGTTCCAAGTTAAGCAAAGATATTTTTCTTTGTATATGAAGAAAAATGCCTAGTTGGCATAGTGGCATAATATATAATAATATGGTTTATTTTATTTGACTTTTGTTAGTTCCTCAGATCTACTTTGAACCCTTGCTTGCTTTTCTCCTATTCCTTCTTTCCTCCCATGTCAAGGCTGTTTGATTTGAATGTTATAGATACTATGGTGGTAGTATTTTTTTTTGCAGTACTTGAAAGTACTAAGGTTCCAATTTCAATATGGATTTTTTGATATGATCATGGATTTTCAATACAGTTATTTTTACTTTATATACTTAAAACAATTTCAAATGTACTACTTAGACTTCTGGTTTTTTTAAACATCATTTTGGGCTTTTAAAAATTGGTTTTCAAATGTTGCTTTATAATGCTCATTATGGAAATAAAAATACTGAAGATAAGTTGGTACAACAGAGTTTTATAACACAGAAATTATATTTATTTAGTAAGTAAGTCTATGTTGGGGTCACGACGAACTATCAGGAGATTCAAATAAGCACAAAAGCTCTTGAACCAGACATTATTCTTTTCAGTTCATCATAATAAAAACACAGATCTGTATGCAATTCTGTAATGAGATGGCATTATTTGTATGATGCCTATTGATTTTAGTTTTGTACGAACAATCAGAATTATATATTGTTGGCTGATGTTCTGCAATTACAGCAGAACAAAGTTAACATAATTGAAACAATATACTAGCTGATTTTAGTAAATTGTATAACCTTGTCATGTCAACAATTTTACAACATTTGTTTTAATATCAACAACTGTAACATCATTTGTTTTTATTTTATTGCATTTGTTTATCTTTCCAGCTATTCAAAACAACATACACTTAAAACTGTAAAATTCAAAATTCACTATAAAAATCATACGGTCAAGGATAAACAAAAACCCATGGTAGTTAAAACCTCTTTCAGCTAAAAAAGGCTTAGAAGAAAACTTTTTATCTGTTGCCTAAAGGAGAACAAAGTAAACCTCCATAGAAAGTGTTTAATGAAATAGCTCTTCATTTTTGTATTGAGTTAGGAAGCAGTGACTTACATCTACATGTTGAACTTCCATCATAACTATAAAGTCTTTCTAGACCAGAGGTGTCAAACTCATGGCCTGTGGGCTGGATCCGTCACATGCTGGTCCCTCCCCTGCATAGTTTAGCAAAGGGGGAAAAAGTCCTGATACATGACGACATGAGTTTAACACCCCTGTTCTAGACTATGTACTATTTATGCGTCATCACAGTGTTCTGTTGCTGCTGTGATTTTATTCTGGATTTTTATTTTGGCATGGTTGCGATGCTATACAGCAGTGATCCCCAACCTTTTTTACGCCGCGGCCCGGTACCGGCATCAGCTGGGTGCCGCGGCCCGGTACCGGCATCAGCTGGGCGCCGCGATCTTTTTTTGATGAAAAAGTGCTTCCAGTGACCTCACCGGAAGCACTTTTTCATCAAAAAGATGGCGGCGCTGCGCTCGATGAGCTTTTCCAGGTAGAAATGGCTTTCTACCCGGAAAAGCTCACGAAGCGCTGGCCGCTTATCTTTTTGATGAAACGTGCTTCCGGTGAGCTTTCTACCCGAAAAGCTCACCGAAGCACTTTTTCATCAAAAAGATGGCGGCGCCAGCAAGCCAGCGGCCCGGTAGGACTTGTTCCACGGACCGGTACCGGTCCGTGGACCGGTGGTTGGGGACCCCTGCTATACAGTGCAATTACTTTTAAACTATACCATTGCTGACTTCTACTGTTTATTCCCTGAATGTAAGAACTATATAAGAAAAGTTTAATTTACAAATATTCTAAGAAGAAGCCTGTGTCAATAGCTTGCTTCTTCTATCACTATCTTAGCTACCAGGCCTTTTTCTAGATGCTATATTTTTATTACCGGTATGCATTCAAAGTCTGTGTTTGCTGTATTTGAGTCCCTTTGTTCCCCTTTATTAGGAAATTTCATGTGGCTGCTCCCAAATATTTATAAGTAATTAAAAATCCTGTAATGACTTTTAACACGAAGGCAGAAATTTTAGATATTTAGTTAAGTAACTGTACAAGAATCTAACATTATTGGATAAGTTAAACTTGAATTAGTAAGAGAATTGTAACCATAAAATTGTGGGCATTACTTAATGTATCTTTCTTTAATACCTCAGATTGATGAAGAAATAATTGTTGTATTCCTTTGTTCACAAAGGAGATAAAACATGATTATGTAGCAAAATTAAAGAGGATTAAGTATGAGCAACCTAAAGTGTAACAAAGCGTTTCAGCTGAGGCAACTTTTAAGCCTCTTGAAAAATAATGGCTCATAATATACTAACTGATAATGGCTTTGTAGAGATCCATTTGTTGAAATGTCCCTTATAAAGAGCATTGTCTTTTAGTCTTGCAAGTTAGTAAAGGCTTCATGAGGTTGGTAATACATTCCTCAGACAAATTATTAGTTTAGAAAAATGAATAAGAAAATTGTTCTCACTGGGAGACCTCAGCTAATCCTGATTTTTGGCGCCCCTGCTGTTCTGTGAACTATATGCCACTAGCATAGATAAAATACATTTATTCTTTTGCAAGAATCAGACCCAAATATTCTGGGATTCTTCATTGTAAAATGTTACTTCTGAAACTGAAGGAACTAAACCATTTTATTGTAACTTTTATTTGTAGGGGAAATTTGAATCCTGAGTTTTTCAAAGAATGACCATCAATCTCTCTAAGCTCCAATAGGAATTAGAAAGGTTGAAAATGATATGATAAGTAGATTTGGGAGTAAGACTTTTACTATGAAATTTATTATTTAAATTGTGAGGAAGATTTGTCATCAATTCTAAAACAGTGACAAGTTCTAAAAATTCATATTTTTAAATAAAGTTTGTTAAAAAAAGGGTTTTCATGTGTGAGATTGTTATTTGTAACTGCATTTTTATTGTCATCCCCCTGAAAGCATATATTTGCTAAATTAATAAAATTATAATGGTTTTCAACTTACAACTACATTAATATCGAGTGTTAAACAGTATATTTTTGTTCTTGCTGGCAGTAAGTCTTGAAATCATATGCCAGCAGAAGAAAGAGAATTTCTGCACAATGCTCTTTTATAAGCCATCTAGATCTTGTTGAACTACAATCAAGCCAGCATTGCCAATGATGCATTGGCATTAATTAATCAACAGCAACCATCTAGATCAGGGGTGGGCAAACTTTTTGGCTCGGGGGCCACATTGACTTTTAAAATTTGACAGACGGGCCGGGTCAGCACAGACAAAGTTTGCAGGCGGGAGTGTCTTCCCGCCGAGGAGCGGAAGGGTTCCGCCCGGCAGGCGGGCTGCTTGGAGGAGGCGACCGGCGGCGCTCCGGGTTTCCCCTCCGCCGCGCGGCTCGGGGCCAGGCGTGAGCGCCCGTGAGGAAAAAGGAAGCCGAAAGTTGCTGGGAAGTTGCTCGGGTGCTGGGAGCAGGCTTTTAAAGTGCCGCCCGAGCAAAGTTTAAGTAGCCCGCCCACCCACTCCTTGGCAGGAAGACGCTCCAGCCTGCAAACTTTGCCTTTGCAAAGTTTAAGCCTGGAAGCCCCAGAAAAAAAGGGGGGATCGGCGGGGACTCACCTTCGGAGAGGTCGCACTTGAAGGTGATTTCGAACTCCCAGCCGAGGCCTTTGCAAAGTTCTTTTCTTTCCTACCCCGAGAGCGCTCCGCACTGTTTTGCAGCTTTGGGGGCCACGCGGCACAGGGCAATACACCACGCCCAGCGATTGTTTTTCAGGGGCGGGCCGGATTGGACAGACCAACGGGCCGGATGTGGCCCGCGGGCCGTAGTTTGCCCACCCCTGATCTAGATCCATGATGGCGAACCTATGGCATGCGTGCCGGAAGTGGCACGCAGAGCCATCTCTGCTGGCACATGAGCTGTTGGCCTAGCTCAGTTCCATTGCACATGCACGCACGCCTCCCACCAGCCAGCTGATTTTCGAGTATCTATCATGCATGCACAGGGAACGAGGAGTATGCAGAAGATGCATGCACATGCGCAGGGAAGCAGGGGGTTGGGGGAGCATGGGGGGGGTCATGTGTGCATGCGCAGGAGAGCATGGGAGGGTCATATGCCCATGCGCAGGGGGCAGGGGGAGCGTGGGGGGTCATGCATGGATTGCATTATGGGTGCAGGCATGCATACGCACGCACTTTTGACACATGACAACAAAAAGGTTAGCCATCATTGATCTAGATCCCCATCACTGCTCTAGACAGAGGTCCCTTGATCTCAATGGATAAACTTGTAGATATATACTCATGTCTCTAATGTTGGTACAAAATGCTACCTTTTTAATTAAAATTATTTATTTATTTATTCATTATTTGTTTATGATAAATTCAGTTTGAGGTGCTATGTCACTGGGTTTAAAACATTTTGGGGGATTAAAGGGAATGTAGAATCATAAACTAAACATAGGCATCCATATTGGAAAGTACATCAAATAATTGAACATGTAAGCACAATATATTATTGGGTGCATAGGGCATGAAATTTAGTTCAGATCTCCATTCTGAATCATTCTGCTCCGT
This sequence comes from Notechis scutatus, assembly GCF_049901735.1. NCBI lineage: Eukaryota > Metazoa > Chordata > Lepidosauria > Squamata > Elapidae > Notechis > Notechis scutatus. The sequence continues at coordinate 285,546,086 of NC_142009.1, read as the reverse complement.
CTCTATTCAGCAATTTGGAAAAAGACTTCATTTCTTGTTGGACTGCATCTTAAGGGATTTATTCAGAATCCTCTTGGAACAGGCAGGAAAGAAGAAAGAAAGAAAAGAAATTAAAATGAAGTTGATTATAACACATCTTTTTTAGAAAGTGAAAAGACTGTTGAACATATCTTTGGGGCATTTCAGCAGCAATGCAGTTATGGTGAAATTTTTTTTAAATTCTTTGCATGGATGAGTTTATATGCTCAGGAAGTCTTGAATTTCCCATGAAAATATGATCATTTGTATGCTATACTCTTATTTCTGTAAATAGGTATAAAATTCTTCATCGCATGAAAACTTTCAACATTGATTACTACAGTGGTATTCAATGGCACTGCCAACAGGAATCATTCCCAGAGGTGTTACAAGTTTTCTCTAATATTGATATGATGGAAGGAAGGAAACTGCAGCTCTCAATATATGAGATTATAATATCTACAAGCCTGTTTAATATATGGAGGAAGACAGATGATGAAGAGGAGAAAGAGTAGAATAATGGTGCTGGAAAGCCATTTACTTCCAAATATTTTAACAGAATTCCCAATGTGGCATTTTAAGATTTCCAAAGTACCTTGTAATATTTTGATTACCACCAGTCAGGTTCTATGCTTCCTCTGTATATGTTTGTGAATGATCAGCCCACATCAATCCACTGCAGGATGAATCTCTCACCACTGAAGATTATACAGGTCCTCAATTTACGACCACAATTGAACCCAAAAGTTATATTGCCAGAATGTGGCAAAACATGGATATATGATCCCGGGACACTACAACCGTCATAAATGTGAGTCAGTTGACAAGCATCTGAATGTAAATCATGTGACCACAGAGATGCTGCTAAGGTCATAAGTCTGAAAAATAGTCATAAGTCACTTTTTTCAATGCCATTGTAACCTTGAATGGACACTAAGTGAACTATTGTAAGTTGAGGACTACCTGTACCGTGTTCTGTACATTTGTATACTTTTCATGAAGCCAGGCAAGGCACTCATACTTCCTCTCTCTAGGAAGAAGGCAGTGGTGAAGCATTTTTGAAAATGTTGCCAAGAAAACTGCAGGAATGTGTCCACTCACCAGAAGTTGAATGCACAAAAGAAAGGCACATAATTCAGATACTTGGTGAGAAAGTTTCATGAAGAAAAATTGCATTAATTGGCATTCAGAAAACTTGCATAAGTTAGAGCAGCATAACTGACATATTATAGGACCTAATTATTAATTATTACTTTATTGTCACAAAGAGATTGGCTGAGCCTCCCTTCGTGCACCCCCCCCAACACAACTGTAGAGTCTCCCGCTTGGGAGGGAGGGTTGGACTAGATGACCTACAAGGTCCCTTCCAACTCTGATTATCTGTTATCTGTTATCTGTTAACTCACAGTGAGGACAGAAGTCCCTAACTCAGTCCCAATCTTATTACACTTATTACACCTTGTTGCACAACGCGCCGGTCCTGCAAGTCTAACATACTATGTTGACATGAAGTTATTTTCCATTCAGAAGTCTGACAGCCCACAGGTAGAAATTGTTCTTCAGCCTGTTGGTGCAGCTGGCTATGCTTCTATATCTCCTACTCAATAGTAGGAGAGTGAAGAAATGCTGACCAGGATGTGAGTCGTCCCTGAGAATTTTCCTCACTCTTCTAAGGCAACGAGCCCTAGCTATGTCATCTAGTGGTATCAGGGAACAGCTCATGATGTTTTGTGCGGTGCTCACCACTCTCTTAATGTCTTTCTATCTGCGGCTGTCAAGCCAACATACCACACCATAATGCAATATGTGAGGACACTTTCTATTGTGGACCGGTAAAAGGAGGTCATCAGTCGTTGTTCCACTTTATTCTTTTGCAAGACCCTAAGGAAGTGGAGACTCTGTTGGACCTTTCTGGCCACCTGGGTTGGGTTGATTTTCCAGGTAAGATCTTCACTGAGGTAGACTTTCAGGAATTTAAAGGAGGAAACTCTCTCCACACAGCCCCCCTTGATGTAAAATGGGGCGGGTTCCTCTCTTCTTCTGGAAGTCTAACACCATCTCCTTTGTCTTGCCGATGTTTAGGTGCAGGTTGCTTTCTAGGCACCATGAGGATAATTTTTGAATCTCTCCCTGTACGCTGTTTCTAAACATAGGATATGTAAACAAGACAATGTATACAAATGTCCTGAGGTCTTAACAGGATCTCTAAAAAGTTTGTAGGTGAAATAACAAAACTCTTAAGTGATTACTGTCTAACACTAATCAGAATGTTACTTTTACAATGATAAAGTCAAATGAATCATGCAAGATGATTCAATAGTTTTAGCCATTTTTCTTTTAAATAAAAGATTTTTAGATTGACAGCTAATGTTTGCAGGTTGCTAAATAATACAAGCAAATATACAAGTTTCTACATGCAGCTCACTACCATGACTTTAAATAAATTTGAGATTACCCTTATTATCTAATGATATGTTTAGAAAGAAGAGGTCTTTGAGATTTTAGTTTTCCAGATGCTTAGACAATGTGCTTTAACTACTGCATTCACAGGCCAGTCTTGTAACACATAAGAACTGCTATTTTAAGATTTGTATAGTGCATAATATGTACAGGATTCAAATACCACCACATCATTAATACTTGCAAATGTGGATAGCCTGAATTAGCAGTACTGTCTTCAGTTCTATGTTCTGTTGAAAATTTGGGATTTTTAGGTATATAAATTTAAATTTTTAATTTTGTAATATTGCTGAATTAATATCTGATTAATCATTCAACAGACATATCAAATATGTATGTATATCACATTTTACCATAATTGAAATGAAGATAATTACTGTAAACAATAATATAAACTTCAGACAGTTTGGTCTTCTTAAGAGATAAAAATCATTAATTGATTTGTAAGCTAAATGTATGTATTTTTTATTTTGCCAAAACTGTTGCTTTCATTTGTATATTGTATAAATTTGATTTAGCTTCTTTAATAAGTCATTGAAGATCTGACTATGGAATAAACTAAGAATCAAAATCTTTAATATGTACGTTGGTTCACATTTTATATCTAAAAATAATAGAGGACTTATATCTCATAGGTAGAATTCTAGAAATCAAGTTTCAGTAAACTTCAAGTGACCAAAGTAAGAAATGGAATGAAGATAAAATTATTTAAATCTTCTAATTTATATATGCATCGCAAGTGGTATTTTTCAAGCTGTCTGAAACATTCTCAAAGACCTGTAATAATCAGGATTCCATTGATTATTCTGATTACGATGAATTGTTGAATGGGTGAATATATCTTGGATTTCAGAGAACTTTGTTTAATCATTGGCTTGACATACCTGATCCTTGCTATACTAGTCTATCTGCCTGAAAGAACTGCATATTTTCTGTCTTACACCTACCTGAACATTAATCCACCAAGTTCTTTGTGCTGCTTAAATTTAGAAACCAGAAATAATGCAATCATTTATATGGTACTAGCAAATTCATCCATATATTTGTACCACAGCTCCTAAAACATGGATTCATGAAGAGATTCCTTCCTTTCAGTTTATACATCCTTACCTCCTTAATTTGCCTCTCAGAAATGTGGTATGAACATTTCCTACCATAGTCAATTATCAAGTTGAAAAATTAATGTACTTCCTGTGAAATTTTATTTGTATCATACTCTTGTAAAGCTGTATTTCTGTTGAATTAATGCCAATAAAATTAATGCCAATAAAAATCACACCCATTTATATTCCCATGATAGAGAATTGGGCATTTCTGAAGCTCTTGATTGGTTCTCTGAACCAAATGAATACTCTCTGCACTGTTTTAATGAACACCACTTTCTTTCCAGATATGTTTTTATTTTGGTTAATTAAACATAAGTACTCATTTTATATTTGTTTGTTTAAAGCCATAATGGGAATCTATGGTTCTTCAGATGTTACTGAACTATATAGCTCCTAGCAGTTCTTGCTTACATGAATAATGGAGAAGAAATATGAAAACTGCAATTTAGCAAAAATTGGAAAGTCACATGTTCACCACCACTGCTTTAAGATGATTGCATTCCAGGTTTATTTGTTCATCTGTTGCTTCCTGAAGAGTTGTTTTCAAAAGATACGACACACATTTTGTTTCTTACTTGATTTACACATTGTTTAAAACCCACCATTTTCCTATAGTCAGATTTTATTTTTGGATACACAGTTTCTCTAATATGAAATCAAGGAATAGTTTTGACAGCTGCAGTCAATGGTTTTAACCTGACCTGAAGCATTTTTCAAGGCTGATTTTGTTGGTGGTGAAATAAAAGGTGACACAGACCTTGCTTTGATTTGACATTTTCTTGGAAAATTGATGCTGTAAAATATGGAGTGCAGAAAAAGCAAGCTCAGCTTTGAAACCAGTACAGTTTAATGGCTAATATGAAATGAACCCTGCTGGATTGGATTCAGAGTAAATGAGTCAAACTGGAATCCTATTGATTTTACCTGGAGAAAAACGTATTATAACTGTTACCATTATATTCTTTGATGTACACCCTTTCAGTGTGGAACATATGGAACTTTCCTGGAAGAACACAATGGCAAGTCTTTTCTATATTTTTGCCAAGAAAACAATATAGCTGTGTCTATGAAGCCATCAGGGCTTCAATTATAAATTACCATTGCTTGAATATGTTGCAGTAGCAGAATGCTCTCCAAGATTATAGGTCTAGCTGTATTATACTGGATGATCACACATAACATTTTATTAGTGTTTGGATAAATACAAGTCATCCAATTTTTGAAACTGGAGAATATAAAAGCAAGATTATAATATAATATATAGAATATAAAAGTAAGACTTTGTTCTACAGTTGTTGGAGCTCTTGCACAAGTGGGTAAATTTCTGAGTAGGATTTTAGTTTCCACCCAGTTCACAGTTTGTTGGGTCCTTCCTGCTCTCTGAGCTTGGTGGTTTTCTTGTACTGATGATGTTACCTGGTTTGGAAATAAAACATCTGCAAGAAAATCATCAAGCTCAGAGATAAACCATCAAGCTCAGAAATAAACCCCAGAGATAAACTCTGAACTACAGATATTCTCTCCTATCAGTTCACAGTGTCTCCTACTTAGAGTATCTACAAAAAGGCTTGTGGAATGAACTTGAATAAGCAGTTAAAGGGGCATCATATTAATATACAACCTATTTTTTTATAATTGAATTTGGTCACATGATTAATTCTCTATCTACTAAAACATAGCAGATTGAAGATATGCTATAAGTTTGGGCTAAAAGCTAGATGATTTCAGTTATAGATTTCAACTGCCAAATGTCCAGCTAGCATTGCCAAGGATCAAGATATATGTGTCATCTAAAACCCTGGTAGCTCTCTGTAAATAGGAAAATAATCTGGGAGACTTCAGGTTACACCTTGCCGGAACTTAATTTGTCTATCCAGTGTGTTCAGGTGAAAGTTAACTTCCTTTGTGAGATTTACAAGGTGTGGGTGAGATGGCAGTTTTCACAGCTCCATCATATTGAATTCTCTCTACAAATTCCACCTTCCCACAATACAGGTGCATTCCAATGTGTTTTAGTCCCAGTTGCTGGGAACAGCTGAATTATTGTTGCTAAACTTTTTTTGTTACTGGAGGTTTTTATTCTTTGTGATACTGTTCTGGGTTCAGTATTTTATATGGCTTCTTTTTTTGATGTTTTGTTTGATGTTGCATGCCACTCACACTTATTTGAAATTGGGATGGATTACACATATTGCAAAATAATAAATATTAACCAAGTAGATAAATGTGTTGTGCAGAATATTGGAATTTGTTTTTTTTAAAACCTGGAACAAATAATAAGCACAAAATTTCAATATAGTTTAAAGTTAAGAATTTACATAGTAATAGGAAAATATCTAAAGTAAAACAGGCTCTTAATATTAGTGAATTTATTTTCAAAACTTAGTAATATCACTTATAATTGGCAACTAGGATTGAATACATTGATTAAATCAAAAGTAAAGTATCTTAATTTAATTAATAACTGGGTGTGTTTTTTTTAGGGTCAGGGGAATTAGACAAAAACCCTGAAGGATGACTGTAGCGTTTCCATATTGTTCCCAAGAAAATGATTTGGGCATATCCATTGAATTATCTGGGTCAAATTTTATCTTAGGATAAAAAGTTTAACTCCAGATCATAATTATAGGATTAGAATGTGTGTATATGTATTAGTTTAGTTTACTTTATTGTCATTGCACCTCGTACAATGAAATCAAACACCATCTTCAGTGCACATCATGACCATGACCATGACCATGAAAATAAACACAAACACACATCCATCACCCTTTACACATTGAACCGGAAACCCCAATACCACACCAACACTGCGCTATACAGCAGAATTCAAAAAAGCTACTCCCCTGGGATAGAAGCTGTTTTTCAGCCTATTTGTCCTTGTTTTTATTATTCTGTACCATCTGCCGGATGGTAATAGTTCAAAAAAGGGTTCCCAGGATGAGATGGATCTTTGAGAATGTTTTGAGCTTTCTTAAGGCAGCGGGAGCTATAAAGCTCTTCCAAAGAGGGGACAGGGCAACTAATGATCATCTGGGCAATGACATTAACCCTCTGGAGTGCTTTCCTATCTGCCATTGTGCAATTGGCAAACCATACAGAGGTGCAGTATGTTAAAACGCTCTCTATGGTGCAGCGGTAGAAGGTCACGAGCAGTTTTTCATTTAGTTGTTGTTTTCTGAGAAGTCTCAGGTAGTGTAATTTCTGCTGGGCCCTTTTGACCAGGGCTGCAATGTGGGCATCCCAGGTCAGGTCCTCTTTTAGGTTAATACCCAGAAACTTAAAACTGGCCACTTGGTCCACTTGGTCTCTATTGATAAGCAAGGGCTGGATGTCTGATCTGTTCCTTCTATAATCCACCATAAGCTCTTGGGTCTTATTGGTGTTGAGGACCAAGTTATTGTCTCCACACCACGGAAGCAACCGGTCCACCTCATCTCAATAGGCAGACTCATCCCCACCCCTGGAGATAAGTCCCACCACTGTTGTATCATCTGCAAATTATATGTGTGTGTGTGTGCTTATTTCTGATTTGGTAATATTAATCTTGTAACCAGAAATGCTCCAAAACTGGAAGTTTTTAAGAAGAGATTGGACAACCATTTGGCTGAAATAGTAAAGGGGTTTCCTGCCTGATCAGGGGGTTGGACTAGAACAGGGTCTCCAACCTTGGCAACTTTAAGCCAAGCGGACTTCAACTCCCAGAATTCTGGGGGTTGAAGTCCGCTAGGCTTAAAGTTGCCAAGGTTGGAGACCCCTGGACTAGAAGACCTCCAAAGTCTCTTCCAACTTTGTTGTTCTGTTTTCTTCTGTTCTGTTCCGTTCTGCTCTGAATTACCACTTAACATTTAACATTTAGCACAGTGGTCCCCAACCTTTTTTGTACCAGGGACCAGTTTCAAGCACAAACACTTTTTCAAGGACCGGGGGAGGGGGGGGGAAAGAATCCGAGTTTGGTGATTTGCTTGCAGACATTTCATTACCTGACTAGGTAACATCTGATGTTGTTACCTAGTTGGGTAATAAAACGTCTGCCAGCAAACCACCAAGTTCAGGGAGCGCCTCGGCCCTGCCTCCCTCAGCCCCATCCCTCAGGTGTCTCCCTCCCTCCCTCAGGTGTCTGCCTCGTTCCTCTCTCAGTCGCTCTCTCGCTGCTCCACCAGCCCAGGAAGAAACTGCTTCAAAGAAGCCGGGGGGGGTGGCTTTTCCTGTCGCCACAGCTCCTCCGAAGCGCCCGTTTACCCCCACCCTGCCCACCCGCGCGCGGTTCAACCCAGTGCTCCGTTCTGCCTGCCTGCCTGCCTGCCTTCATTTCGGAGCAGCTTCGGCTGATAAAAAGAGGCGAATAGTTATTATTCTCAGCCGAAGCTGCTCCCAAACAACCAGACAGGCAGGCAGGCAGAACGGAGCACTGAATTGAAGTGCACGCGGGCGGGTGGGGTGGGGGTAAACGGGCACTTCGGAGGAGCTGCGGCGACAGGAAAAGCCACCCCGCCCCGGCTTCTTTGAAGCAGTTTTTTCCTGGGCTGGTGGAGCAGCGAGAGAGCGACTGAGGGAGGAACGAGGCGGGAGGAAACCGAAGCTGCTGAGCCAGAGAGCAGGACAGGCTTCGGTTGCTTCCTCCCTCCCCTTCTTTCATTTGTGTCCTTGATCCCCGATCCCAGCAGCATTCACCGAAGGCGAAGAAAGCCACCATTTTTTAATTTTTTTTTCTTTGCGGCCCGGTACAGAGTGCTCCACGGACTGGTACCGGTCCACGGCCCGGTGGTTGAGGACCCCTGATTTAGCAGATACAGTCTTGGAACTATTTTTGTGGCTTGGAAAAACTACATTTATGTTATGTGTCTCATTGGACTGCTTTTAGTTTTTTTTCAATGTAAGTCTAGATCCAACTGTTTCATGCAACTAGTGAAAACTGGGGGAAGTTAATCATATTAATATTAATCTCTTAATAATTTGGGTAAATTCTAATTGGTTACTATTTCTGAACATGATATGTACATATGGATAAGAGTCTAATATTTGTAATTCAATTTAATTTTATATTATGCAAACTTAAAATGAGATGTTAAGTGTATTATGTTGTCATCTTTTTCAAATTTATAAAATCTGCCTATTGACTTGTTTCCTTTTTTAATGTAGCTATTTTAGAAGTGTAACAGCACCATCCATGCAATCCTTATTTAAATCAATATTAACATAATTGCTACTTTAAGGCTTCAAAGTTCTCACCTTCATTTTTAAAATTATTATTTGCATATTGTTTCAACTAAAATTATATTTTCTTTTCCAAAGAAAGTTGGAATATAAACTTATTTAAATTTATCAAAATAAATGTTGCTTTTTCATTAGTAATTTCGGAAGTTGCTGGCAAAGATTTGATTTTTATGGTTGTTTGCTTCAATACATACATGGAACAAGTATTCATAAAGTGAAAATGTGAAAGAAGTTTTGTAGGTGTTAACTGATAGTTATTAAAGCTAAAGTTCAAGATAACTTTTGTTTTTGATCAAACATGTTTTTGTTTTGTCTGCCGAGCTCTTGAACCATGTACTTTTTATGTAAAGAATGTAAACAATAATTTTGTACTTCAGCCTTCCACACTGCAAATAAGTATCATTCAGACAACCTCATGTTTTCTTTCCCTTGTATATATTTTTTCTGTTGTGATTGTATTGTATATACAGATATTCAAAAGATACAATAGTAACTCAGGTATTTTCAAAGCAGCAGCTGTATAGTGAAGCTGTCTTGCAAATTTAACAGAATTTACAAGAAATTATGAGAGCTTGGAACACATTTAATAATGTTGAGGTTGCATTGTGGATATGTCATTTTCTTTTTCAATAGCAAGTTCAAGTTCCTATTGATTTTTTTAAAAAAGGGACTGTCATACTGATTGCTTCATCTACAATCTGCCACTCTAAACTGTCACCAAAATTAATTGAGCAGTAATCTGAGTAATTCACCAACAATGCAGTTTATTTAATCTTTAGTGTTAATTTGAAAAAAAGAGTAACTGTATAAAAAAGTGAGAATTGCATAATTTGCATTCAGAGAAATTTATATCTTATTTTTTAATTTAATGCTTAGAAAGATATTGAGATTCTTCACAAGAAAATAATCCCTTGCCATTTCCTAGTTTATATATAATGATTAAAAAAATAAGCCTTCATTTCTTAATTTCCCTCACATACTTTTTTCATCTTGTTTTTCCTTTATGGACAACAAATACATTGTTTAATGCAGGCATGTCCAAAGTCTGGCCCAGGCGCCAATTGTGGCCCGTTTTCAAATTTCGAGTGGACTGCAGCCTCACCTCCCCACCAGCTCAGCCTGTCACTCATCCCTGCCAGCTGGCGTTTGCCTCTTCACTGCACAGCAGTTCCCGTGAATGTCAGGCTGAATGGTAGGCCCCCACACATTTTCACCTCACCAAATCTGGCCCTCCTTGCAAAAAGTTTGGACACCCCTGGTTTAATGCATGCATATGCAACAGGTTTTAACTTCTGCTATTCTGTAGTTTACTCAAAATTATTTAGAGTAGCAAAAAAGTAAATATGACATCTAGCACTGATATTATGATAACCATTATGCAAGATTCTGAATAATACAGTATGTTAATATGTTATTGGAAATCCATACATGTCCTATTTTCTGTGTAGCTGAAAGTATTTTGTCAAAAATCTGATTTTTGTGTGTGTGTTCTATGTTTTCAAGATTAAAAACCATTGTAATAGAATTGTTTTGTCTAATATCTAAAATCAAATATAATAAATGGATAATTAAAAAAAGAAGATTGAATGAACAATAAAGCCCTATTATCAGATCTGTCATTACACTGCTATGGCCATACTTTGTTTTGATGGCAGTCTTCCATAAATTATGTGGGGGGGGGAGGAGGATACGGAGAACGGGATGATTGGAACCAAAAATTGCAACCAGAGACTATGGCTGAATGATCAAGGACACACCCACCAAAGGACACACCCACTAACATCCACCAAAGAGGCACCAACTCTAAGACTGTTACCAAAACAACTAATTTGAACTCTATTGGACACTAGCTAAATGGTCAAAGGGTCTAGGAGAAGGGAAAACTATTGGCTTTACATAGGAATATTCAGATCTGGCTTTTCTTATACTGTAACCACTTGGCTTTAGTAGACTTTCTTGGAGTCAAGGGTCTTTCTTTCTAAATTCCCAAGCTGTGATAGGCCTGATGCCTATGATTACAGTAAAGTCCTATAGTTACAGATACAGTAAGACTATTTAAGATGATAACTATGGCTCCCTATATATGCAGTTATGTCATTTCAAATCACAGCGATGGGGAAAATTAGGAACATTTATCTGTGGTAACTGTAGTTAAAGGAGGATAAGATTCAGCACAATTTAAATTTTCTCTCTCTTTTTCATTCAAGATTAAATTGAGAAAAGCCCAGAATATCTATGAGAACATCTGTTATTTTGCATGCATTACAGTCCCTGTTTTTAATATGTAACAGTTTTTTTATGCAAAATATGTTGTCTTCTTTGATAGTCTTACCTAATTAAAGATCCATTTAATTGTTTAATAATGGCACTGTGTACACAATCATTGGATAGCCCCAAATGCAGGTCTTTTGGAGAATGAATGAAGTTTTGTATAATATGAAGATGAGGAGACCTAAATGAAAGGTGTACACAGAGTGTACAGTATCTATATATCTAGGTAAGAATCAAAAGGTGATTTGACTGCTTCAGAGCATAGTACCAAAATATGGAGGAGGTATTAGATATAAAAAGATGTTTAGCACAAAATACTGCTAAAGTATCATTAGCCATGTATACACTAAGATAGAAGCAATGGATGGAAACTAATCAAAGATAGAACAAATGTCAAACCAAGGAGATATTTCCTGACAGTGAAAACAATCAGTGGAATGACTTGCCTCAAGAAGTTATGGGTGCTCCAACATTGGAGATTTTAACAAAGAAATTGGGCAACCTTCATCTGAAAATGGTATAGGGCTTCCTGCTTGAGCAGAAGGGTGGACTAGAAGACTTCCAAGATCCCTTTCAACTTTGTTTTTCTATTATAGTTGTCATCAAATTTATTCCCCACTGCTGATAACCATGATACTTAAAACTTGGAAGGTTAGTATGAACTTAATTATCCTTTATTAAATCATGTTTAGCAATTAGGTAATTTTTAGCTATGCCAGTAATTGGTTTTGAATACCAGTATTCTGTGTTCTATGCTGGTCCAAAACTATTCATTAGAATACATTCCTGGTTAAAGCCAATGAGTGCTTTGCAATCACAGAAGTAAATTTAGGGGTGGTATTTTATAATTATAATAATATACTGGTAATTGTTACGATACTGAAGGTTAACATATGAATGCAAACAACTGATACTAACAGTTAATGAACAACTGGGAATCACTAATACTTCTCTGAATGTAAGGTAACATGAGTTGAGAAATCTGTGGATCTCTGTAGGTTTCAAATATAGACTTTGTATATAAGATGAGAGAAGGAGAATTAAAATTATATAACTACAAGTAATGGGTGATAATTTCACATAATATTGGCATTTATAAATCTGCCTAACATAATACTACCATAAATAAGATAATACCATGTAGTTTTGTTAAGTATAATATGATTACAGATATTTTAGGATTCTATTATGCACTTAAACCCATTTCATAAGTTCATAGTACTTTGATAATATAATGGAAATTTAAATTTGGTATTTATAAAGAGTATGAACTAGAACTTCACTTCATTCAAACAGTGGATGATCCTGCTGGGAGCTTACAGTTCTGAAAATTCCCCTAATAGAGTAGATCAGAATTCTATGAAATTTTATAAGTTTAGGTTTTTCACTTCTTCTCATTCCATCCCTTTCTCTTTGTCTTTGTGACACCACAATAGTAAAATTCAGAGTAGAATCTCTTTCTTTAAAGCAACATGCTTTCCATTGTATGAGTTGATCATTATAGGTAGTCCGTGATTAATAGTGGCAATTAGGACTGGAATTTCTACTGCTAAGCAACATGACAATATAATGCAACATCATGTGACCATGTTGCTTAGTAGCAGAAATTCTGATATTCTGATTTTCACTGTTAAGTGAATCATACCAGATTTAGCAAGGACATCAGAAGGTTGCAAATAAATGGCAGTCACATGACCACAGGGACACACATCAAATCCATATATGTATGAAGATTGGTTGTAACTACCACCTGTTCAGCACTGTTGATGTTTGAATGGTCACTGAATGAGTGGTCATTATATTTAAAAACAACAATTTAATGTAGGCATATGAACTAGAAGGTTACTGCCTATATATAGTTGTTGCCATTCAAATACAGTATTTTATAATATGTGTTGTTCAGGTAATATCAAATCACAATTTTATGAAATTCCAGATTACCTCCCAACCAAAACGTAAATCATTGAACCGGTAGTTATACCGGTCGGCTCCCACCCCTGTTCCCAACTCCCATAAATGTTTGCTACAGTTATAACAATATTACACAAAATATTCAGATTGAAATGCATCCTGAAAACCCATAGCTACTCATTGCTTTGCTGAAATCGCTTAAGGAAGATTGTGTGTCCATGAGCTGTGGAAGATATGCTATAACTCCAATGTAAAGTATATTGTTCAGTATTAATCCTTATTTTTGTTCCGCTACTTTATTCTATTGTGTGTATTGTGTTGTGCTGTATATGTACTGTATTGCACTGTATTGTACAGGTAGCCTTTGTTAACTGACTCCTTGTTCAGCTACTGTTCAAAGTTACAACAGTGCTGAATGAGGACACTTATAAGCAATTGTCATAACTTCAGCACAGTGCCCCCATGTGACATGATTGTGATTCAGATGCTTGGCAAATAGCTTGCAGTTATGATGTAAGAGAATCCCTCGGTCATATGATCATCATCACTACCAACTTCCAACAAGCAAAGTCAATGGGGAGCTAGCAGAATGTCACAGATGGTGATCATGTGATGGCATACCTAATGACCATAAGGAATTCACCTAATGATGGCAACTGGAACTGTCATAATTTGGCATGGTCACATAATACAAATGTGTCACTTAGGTAACCTGGTCCCAATTATCATGATTAACTTTCTATATTATGTTTCAATTTAAAATGGGATTGTTTATCCAAGACTGTTCATTCATTTAGCTTTCTTGGCTCTATTATTATGTATATAAAAAGGAATGTCGATTGCTCTTTATATGACATACAGATGGACCTTGCAATATCAAAGATCCATTTTGGGATATCACATTAAAGAATTCAAGGTTGGGATATAAAGAGCAGCTTAGGAGATTTATGCTATTCCGGTAGAATGTTTTAATTTTTCTCTTCTTCAGATGGATGACTTTCTTGCAGTGTTTGAAAATATTTTTGAAAACTGCCATATGTTTCAAAATCAATCTGTGCCACTACTGTGGCTACAGTGCAAGAAAAAACAACTTTATGGTTCTTTTTGGATACTAAAAATTTGGCAGCTGCATTCTCATACCTACCTACTATAAGAACATAAATACAATTATTTAGAGATTAATAATTACTACTCTAGTAATATCCTTTAGCAAGTTATTTCAAAAAGAACAGATTAAAAAAAGTAATTTTATTATTTGGCACATTTCTTGTTTTCAGGTTTTTTTTTTTTATTCTTTCTCCTTCATACGCAATACAATTATCTAGAATTCTACTGTGACATAATTGTTCACAAAATATTTCACATTAAAATGTTCAGAATTATCACTGAAATGTACATTATGTACAAGTGGTCCCCATTTAATGACCCCTTCAACCAGTGACCTTTAAAGCTTATAAAGGCATTAACCAAGTGGTAGTTATGACTGGTCTGCATCTGTTTGGCTGGTGCAGCATCCTGAAATCATGTGATCATTGCAATCTTCCTTGCTGGCTTCTGAGAAACAAAATCAACGGGGAAACAAGCAGGAATTTGGAAATTGCAGTTACATGAGGTCCTCACTTAATGATCTGCTCTGTCCTCGCTTAACAGTGGCAGCAAGGTCTGCTGGAATTGCCTTCTCTAAGTTGCATGGTCAGGTGGTTTTTCTGACAATGAAAGAGTTTGGTCCCAGTTAGTATCATTAACTATGGACCACCTGTATATAAATATATATCCACTTCACGCATTGTATTTGACAACCATATAAAAGATAAATATTGTTAAACTATACAGGCATATTTTGAGAAAGTAGCTTTAAGTGGCTTTTGAACACCTGTTGAATGCACATTTCGTGGATTACAAAGTTTGCATCTCCAAATGTATAAAATATTTATTTAACCAATTCATGCATGTTAAAACTTAATTAAAATATACCGAGAGAAGTATAGTATAGAACTGATCTTTCTTTAGAATCAAATTATTTTATTTGCCTGTGTACCTTATCTTGCCTAAATAGTGTTTGGTTTGATATATTTAATGCAAATCCAACAGCATTTTAATATTAAAACTATCACATCTAAATGATATTTTCTTTTGCTGTGATATTATGCTAACTTTGATGGGTTATTATCAAGACAATAACCTTCTTTTATTTCTAGGGATTAGACACTAAGGATTATGACAAATAATTTCTCAAGGACCAACTTTAAGAAATATTTTCTAAACATTTTATTAAACCCAACTATGGCTTTGAAACTGTTGACTGGCACTGGGCAAACTGAATATGTGACATAGATTCTTATACAATTTCACTAGTTGATCCTTTTTTCTGAGCATACTTCATGCAACTTTAATCTTCTGAGCTACATATTACCTGGGATTTAAGCATCTTTTTATGCTTGAATATGGCAAAAGTCTGAGATCTTTAAATAGCTTGATTTTAGATTGTCTATGGAAATTTTCAGTCATCCAGATCATGGTTGTTCCAACGGTGCTTTTTTCAAGAGGCAACTGGACTTTCTAATTTTTCTTTGAAGATGTTTCATTTCTCATCCAAGAAGCTCTCTCATCCAAGAGATGAAGAAGCTTCTTGGATGAGAAGCTAAACATCTTCAAATAAAAACCAGAAAGTCCAGTTGCCTCTTGAAAAAAATCACCTTTGGACATTGATATTAGACTGTCTTGAAGATATTTACAGTCTTCAAAATGCTGACAATTAGACAGTGCAATTCCCCCAAGTTTGATTTACAACTTTCTTATTTGATATAATAGAATGAAATGAAATTCAGTCTAAAGCAGGGGTGTCAAACTCATGGCCCACGGGCCGGATGCGTCACTGGCTGGCTATGTCCACCCCCAGTTTAGTGAAGGGAAAAAAGTTGTGATATGTCATGTGGCGACAACGTGTAGGCACAGGTTTGACACCCCTGGTCTAAAGGAAGATTGATTCCAACCATTGACCTAGATTTTGGGTATGCAGGGAGAGCTTACCAATATTGCAGGAGTTTATTCTTTAACAAAGAAAGAATTTTGATTAACATATTAAGAACAATTGCTTGGTAAAACAAAGTCATCCATTTTTTTAAAGTTCCATTAGATGAGTTTCATCAAAGGCCTCTTTGACTTACTCAGGCAGATGGGGTCAGACTGGGGTTGCAGGACCATGGATAGCTCCAAGCAGAAATATGCTGAAAATATCCTCTTCAGTCATAAAATATGTAACCTCTATTAGGTTTTGGCAGGTGCCAACACTTACTGTAACTGACTTTGTTTGGCTTGAAGCTAAGCAATATCCACTCCACTGAATACTTAGATCGGAGGTCACCATGGAAGGCTTGGGGAATAGGCTTGAGTAGGAAGTTGAAAAACATTTTGGAAGAAGTATTAAACATTTTTTCATGATTGTACACTGCACTGCAATCACTGCACTGCATGATTGTGTTGATATGATTATCAGAGGTTGAGTTTCATTGGAAGGAGTCAATACTTTTAAAGCAGGAGAAATAGGATTTATATACAGAATGCATATAGACTATACAAAGCTTTAATGCAATTTTAAAACATTGAAGCATAAATTGTACTAAGACTTTTGGGACACCCTATATTCTGTCTTTGTTGCCATTTTTTGATCAGCAGAAACTGATGGTCTTATCATACATGTAGAGTTAAGTCTTATCATACATGTAGAGTTAATATTCTACTGCATCATATCTTTTCTATTTTTTAATGTTGCTTATATAGACATCAGGCAATACATAGTTTAACTGCCTTACCACAAAGATAGAGGTTGTTTGTAAAACTTTGGAATGATCTCTCATCAAGAAGTACCAATTTGTATTTTTACCAGCATAGGTGATAACATGACACTTCTATCATATTCAGGAAAAATCAGTTCGAATTACCATTTTTAATGAAACTATTTCATCATTTCTAATGAAACTAGTAGAGGTATACCTCATTACAATTCACTGTATCCAGAGGTCAGTTCACTTTTTGTGCAAAACTATGGATAATATAAAAAGGAACTTATGACTTGCCAAGAATATCATGTAATGACTTTGGACATTCTAAATAAAGCAAAATATTTTGGTCTTGCCTCTGAAATTACTAGTTTAAGTTATTTTCTGGAGCTCTTACAGTATTGGAAAAATGATGCACTACATTCTGAAAAGATATGCCTTGGCTCTACTTGTGTAGAATGATTAATATAGGCTAATTGTGGTAGTATATACTTGGGCATTTATATGTATATACTATATGTATCTTATAAATGCATATTTCTTTAGAACTTTGAATCATAAAATTGAAAATATGTTAAAATTAAAGCTTAGTACAGATTTTATAATTTGACTAATTTTTAAAATATATGATTTTCCTTTTATTTGCATGAGTCGTTATGCAAATTTCTGAAAGCTTTAAAAAGAGCTTGATATTCTGAAGCCTTCTTGAAAAATGACTGTTATATTTATAGCAGAGAAATGTATGGCTTTATCAGCTCTATTTTGTTCAAAAGTAACACCTACTAGTTGGCTAAAATTATAGTGCTCTCACAATGGAGAAAAAAACCCTATGTTCTTTTGTTAAGTTTACATATTTCTCCATGTTTTATATTATCTCAAATGAACTTTTCTCATTCTTGGCAGAACATTTTATTTTTTAATATTTCAGGATTGAAAATGTATTGCTTTAAAAAAAAGATATGTGTGAATTTAACTCATTGTATACTCTTCCTATAAGCATAGCTTTTGTTCTTTTTTGCCAGTCATGAATTGTTGGTTCTCTTGTATAAATATAAATAAGGCTGATTCAAAATTCATAGTGCATTTAGACTTTCATGGTTTTGATTTGGGCACTAAAACTGCATTGCCTAGTTTGTGACTGACCTTTTCTGACCAAGGAAATAATATAACAGTGGGACTATATCATGTTGAATCTTTTAAACATATTTTGGGAAATGTTATGTGTGTTGAATATTGGCTATGTAACAGTTCTATTATATTCCCTTGAATTTGCATGAGTAATGCAGATGGAGTTCTGTTCAATCTTGTTATATCTTTGAGATCATTAACATTCTATTTAACCAGTTTAACCTCTCACATTAATTAATATTTGTGGAATTTAGGGCTGAATTCACATTTCATGTTAAATCATAGTCCCTTAAGTAAGGCATAATAAATGGATTGACAAATAATGCCTAAATAGAACTCAATAATCTTTTAGCATCAGGTTTATTATTATGCAATCTTAAGTCATGGTATAGTTACCAGGCTTTTTTTGTTAAAATATCCTGAAATGGAATACATCACCAAAGATTTCAGTGATCTCAACCTTGATATCTCATGAGAACAATGAACTCTCATAAGATTTTCTGATGTTGCAAAACTTTGTTCTTAAAGTAATTAAAAACATAATGAACATCATGGTTCCCATAGATGTTATAATTGTTAACTAAACACTTGACTATAAATTACACTTTTTAAATTACAGCGGCTAGGTTCATTGTAAGAACCTCAGTTCTTACCAACCAAAACAAAACAAAATAAGAAAAAACTTCCACATTATGATGAATGCAGTTGTGAATGTCATTATGATGGGCTCAGACTCTGTAGAAATGAGATTTACATAAGAGATGGATGCAGAGATCTCCTGGCTCCATTTTGTATTCAGACAATCATGAAGTGAAGTTGAAAGTAAGAACATTATAAGATGATATGACTTTATTTGATACAATTATTTCAAAATACTTGCTCTGGACTGACATGTGTGCTGGATAAATTAAGGTGAGTTAAAGCCTAGGACCATGCGTGGAGCATTTTAAGCTGGCATAATGATTAACAAGCACACATCCTCCTGAAAAGGCATTAGCTTAAAAAAAAATGCAATGTAACATATGAGGTTACATATTTCCTGCCTGCTACATTATGATAATGTACAGCAGAAAGCTTTTGTGGTCAAAAATTAACTCAATTGCAAGGCAAGTAGCTACTCATAAGAAAAGAAACTGTTTCGACAAAGTAATGGAGCATAATGATGGACTGATGCTGAGGCAACAACTGCACTGGAAAGAAGATCTGGTGAATGGATAATGAAGGTGATAAGGTTCTTTGAAGGTTGGCAAGAGGGAACCAGAAAGAAATAAAGTGCATAATTAAAGAAGTAGAGACCTATTAATACAGAATAGAGCAACATTATTTTGGTGTGAAAGAATTCCAAGGATATTTGGGAACAGTGCATTCAGAAATTAATCTTAAAATTGTCTGCTATTATAAAAAATGGATCCAAATGAAGTTATGGGAGAAAAACCAATTTTACTGGATTAAACAGAGTGAGGCTGATTTGAATATGGATTTGAATATAATTTTAAATATGTTAGAAAAGAATAATTTGGTAAAAGATGACATGCTGGATTTAAACCAGTTGATGTCTTGAAAATTAAAGGAGATACAGAAATAACAAATCAGAAGAACGACTTGGATTGCTTTCTTCTCTTAGATTTACAAAGGAGAAGAGTTTTGTAACTAGTGAAGGAGTTTCTGAGTGGTGATAAAGAGAAAATGATAAGAAATCAACTTGTGAGAAATTCTGTAGGGAGCAAAATTCAAAATTCTTAAAAGTAATGGAATGAATACAAAGTGAGTTTATTTCATCAAGGTTAAAATATATATGTTGTTTCGGTAGTTCCTAATGGATTCTTCTTGACTAGGCTGAATGGCAAGGCTTACATATGTATAAGATATAGGATATAATCAGAGTTGCTGTTGTATTCATTTATTTTATGGATGTTTTCATTGTTTTAATTATAATTTAATTTTATTAAATTTTATAATTAGGGTCACTTAGGGTCACATACTTAAGTTGGCTGGGTATAAAAATTGAATTTTGCAAAATTCAAACAAAAAGTTGAATGCTTGCCTCCAAGCATTTCTGTTTCAGGCTGATCATACAAAATAATGACTATGTATGTAAAATTTTAAAAAGCAATGTTTCCAAAGCTTGCTAGAGCAAAATGAGTGCAGTTCAAGATGCTAATTATTAGTTAGACAATGTTATTTGGGAGAACATTTTAAAATTTGTTTATAATCAACTAATTATCAGACTAATATTTGTTTTGAGGTGGGCACTGGGCAGCAATACAAAATGAATAAATGAGTGAATGAAATTATTGTATTGGTATGAGATACCCGTATGTTGCAATAAATACATTGATTCCATAATTAAGGTAATTACTTATACAAGGTTGCTATTTTGTGTCTACATGTATATGTGCTATAGTCTTGCCTCCTTTCATCCTGATTTGATGGAACTGGTTTTTTTGTATCCAAATTGAACATAAATGGATCATTTTAAGATGTCAAAAGTCCTGCTAAGAAAGCATGTACCTGACTCATTTTGATATAAATTACTAACCTCTTGCCTTAATCATATTAACATTTATGTTCAGATTAATGAACCATACAAGAAATATAGAGTGGGATTTTTCTCTGTTACAGAGTTTTGTTAACTCCAATCCCAATTTTATTTAAGAAAGAATAAGACATAACAAGCATGAATTACAATTAAATAAAGTGCATAAATTATTATGTAAAATATCAGCAGAATGAAGCTATTTGGGTGTTAGGCTGAAGTATGTATTAGTGAATACTAAAATACAGCCATTCATTTGAGATTAACTGTCTGAATTTACTTATTACAAATAATTTTAAAGATTCATAGCATGATTCACAAACAGGACAAATGGTATTTTGTTGTCAACTATTCTGAAGTCAGTGACATTTGACTAGGGGTGGCTGTGTTTCCACCCACCATCAAACTGAATATATAATATGTCAACAGTTTTATTGTATGAATAGTCCTGGGAAGAAAAGGAACACAAATTTTAAATATTTGTGAGCCCCAAGGAAACACTGAAGGGCAGAAAAGAATGTGGCATAAATGTCCTGTTTTTGTAAAAAAAAAAAAAGAGAGAGAGAGAATTACATTGTACCAAAAGAATGTGCTTCTATTCTTTTTGGTAATCAACTAAGAATAATAGTTTCAGCTGAATGCAGATGTGTAGGCTTAAGTCTGTTCATTTCAGAATATTTACTACAAAGCTGTTCATTAAAGGACTTTTAAATGTAATCTAAAGTTTAAAAAGAAAACAAAAACTCCTCTAACGTTTTAATACAAACATGGTGACTAACATAATATACATTTTGCTTTACATGCCTGTATGAACCCTTATATGGTGCCACCTCTCCGTTCTTCAAGACTTTCCCGAATTGATTTCTCCTGTGTAATTTTGGTCTTTTCCTCTTAAACTCTATTTTCTACTGTTTCAAGCTTGAAATAGAGAGATCTATAAATAGAGATATAGATGGCCACATTATTTCCTTTTTCTCAGGGTTGCTTTCTCATAGGTAGATTGTATCCTCTCAGGAAGCAAGGATTTGTCTGTTCAGATTGAATGCACCAGTAATGACATGATTAGAGGAGTTCAAAAATCAAATAAACAACTTCTTCCTTCTCTCTTCTTCAATCTCTTCTATATAATATATTGGCTTTGTTGAATTCAGGAGCGAGTAATCTCTTTTCCCTGGGTACTATGTGATTGGGTACCTCTTACAGTTCCTTTCCCAACATTTTCTACAGCTCCTAAAGTTTCCTCTGCAGTTGTCCTAGGATTTGGCCTGATATTTGGTAGCCAAACTGTGATTTAATGATTATTAGTGCTTTGAAACCCTTACATTTTATTGCAATTGGGTCTTTTTCTAGTGCAGATACTCCTCGAACCCTCATGATGCAAATTAATGACAGCATCTGTTCAAATCTATATTTGAACTTATGATCATCTCCCCACCCCCATGGTCACAAGATTGAAATTCAGGTGCTTGGCAACCAGCTCACATTTAGGACTGTTGCAGCATCCTGTGGACATTGTGATTGCAAACCTGCCATTGGTTAATCTGGATTCACACTTACAACTGCATGACTCAACTTATGACAATTGTAAAAATTGGTTTCAAAATTTGATCTGGTCACCTGATGACTGCAATGACTTATGAGGGAAGTCTTCCTATGCTTTATTTGGAGGGAGAGCATGGCTTTGTTTTGTGTATGGTCCCGATCTTAATGTTGTGGGCCCTTAGCTATGTAAATCACCTGTGGCCTAGCTCTAAAAAGCATGTGAAACAAAAACTGGCTTTGATTTTTTAGAACCAATCTTCTGTGTTACTTCATCTCTGTTCAGCCAAGCACTACCATATGGGGTGTCTTTATTAGTCCAACCCATGTTATTTATGGGAGAAAATTTATGACTAAAGTATAATTATTATCATAAAATATGATATTTTTTAGGAATGTGGGATCGCCTTCTTTCTCAAATAAATTTTAATTGGTACTTGGAGCCACTTTTTATTTATTTATTTTGGTATGATAAATTTTGTCTGTATCCTTAAGTTACAGCGCCTGAAATTTATTTCATGGTCTGGGATCAGACACTACTCTGGACTCATACAAAGTGCTCCAGCTATAATATAAAGGTGTTGTTAATTTATCTCAAAAACTTGCAACCCTCTCATTTGCTAACAATTTCTCACTTCTTGCACTGTTGTTTTCCCAATCTTGTCCTGTTAAATAATCAGCACTTTACTGATTGCTTTAATCCTCTATTCACAACATTATTTTACTCTTGTTCATTGCACTTCTGCTAACCTTACATTTATGTAAATCATACGGTTGATAATTTTCCATGTGGATAATATTGAGAAATATGGATAGGTATCATATAATGTATGATTTTCACATGACCTTATTGTTCATTTAGTTTAATTCAGAGAACCATTCCTGATAGAGAGTCCTCTAGTCCCTGTTTGAAAACTTCATGTGAGGAGGTAATCCACCACTACTAGGCAGATTGTTCCACTACCTAATAGATCTTACTATGAGGTGATTTCTTCCCGGTTATAGATCCTTTCTGCATGTGAAACCTTTATAGATAGTTGCAGATCTTCTCTCAGTCTTCCCCTTTACAAGATACACATTACTATTCTCCATAAAGCTTGTTTCCCAGACATTGTACCAAACTTGCAGTTCTCTGAAATCATTATAAATTATCTGTGCTCAGAGGTGGTATTCAGTAGGTTCTGACCAGTTATGAAGAACCGGTAGCGAAAATTTTGAGTAGTTCGGAGAACCAGAAAATACCACCTCTGACTGGAGATTTTACAATATCCTTCCCCTGCCACGTCCACCAAGCCACGCACATAGAACCAGTCGTAAAATTTTTTGAATCCCACCACTGTCTGTGCTCCTTTTAAAGCTTATTGTACTTATTTTTTTCTAATATGAGCCTTTTTCTTTTAATACTTTGCTTAATAGATATATGTTCTAAGCAATTTACCGAACAAAGGTATTTGTATATATCAGTTTCACTAACATACATTTGTATGACAATTCTCTTTAATATCAACATTTTTGAAGGTACTTTTTGTCAGAAAATTGCATTGCAAAGTTCAGAAGAATGTATAAATACTAAAGAATTATTTAATTTACTATTGGAAAGAGTGTACTCTTTCTCCCTAAGAATGAGTTTGCTATTAGCATCAGATGATATAATTATGTCTTGTTTTCTGTACTGTTTTATTACATTATTTATAATATCTTATTCTATTAATTGAAATTCTTTAAAAGGAAAACACACACACACATACCTTTTCTATTGAGTCTTTTCAAGTGACGTGTTTGTTCTGCTTTCAAGTGATGTGTTTGTTTGTTCTGCTTATAAATGTTTAATATTTTACAAAGCTTGTGCTTTGGCTTCCATGGAAACTAAAGGATGACTGGAAATCCACTGTCAGAATGACTTGTCAACCTTCCAATTTATTACTTTGAAACTTCTGAAAATTAAGGCAGACTAAATGGAATTGGAATTGTTGTGAATGAATAGAGAACCAGCTTTATGTGAAAACTTACGTAAAGAGATCAGCATACAAATGTTTTCCCATGGTTATCCTTGCCTTCTATTTTCCAGACACAGGGGCAGAAATAGTTATAATTTAGACAATACTTGCTGACCATTAGTAGCATCAGGGACATCAAGGTTGTTTCTCAGGCGGCATTGCTAATGAGGATATTGGATTGGCAAGACATTCTGCAGAGGAACAGCAAGTTCCTTACAGCACATAATTAATTTAAGAGTGTGTTGTTGGCCTTTAGTTTAGTTGGCTTGAAAAGAAACAGAATCATGGTGAATGGGTTTTTACTCAGTGGAAATGTATCATAGAATATTAATTGGGCCCAAATAGCAGGGAAACCTTTTATTTTTGAGCTTCTATATTTTCTACAAGGTTTTCCTGAAAGGTATGTCACAGAGCACTGTTGCAACAGGATCTAGAGGTGGATATCAATAGCACTTAGACTTATATACTGCTTCATGGTGCTTTATAGTGCTCTCTAAGTGAGTGCTGTAGAGTCAGCATATTGCCCTCAACAATCTGGGTGCTCATTTTACCAACCTCAGAAGGATGGAAGGCTGAGTAAACTCCTAGCTATGGGCAAAGTTTGCCTGCAATGCTGCATTTTAACCATTGTGCCATGACAGATGGTCTATTGATTCAATCAGATACGGCCACAATCATATTTTCTGAATCAAAGGTTTTGTTTAATTTGTGTGGGTGTTAGGTATCTGGATAAGTGATAATATTTTATCAAAACATGGATATTGAATACTGTATGTATAGTATTGAACTTGCCAGCACTTTAGAATTTCATTTGGATAACTGAATGGAGATGCAACTGCAAAACAATTTATGATTCCTAGCATCACAGAATTAGAAATAACATATCAAGGAGTTTTTTAAAACTGAAAGGAAGAAAATATTAAATCCTTGAATTGTTTTGGTGCCAAAGATTAAAAATGGAGTAAGAAAATTACATTTAAAATTAAACAAATAAAAACAAGTTACTCATACACAGGATGCTTATTTCCCATCTCTATTAGCTTGTCATCATTGTTTTTATACCCAAATTATGAGGCATGTAGAAGCCCCAGCCTGTAATCCTACAATTAATATTTTAAAACTTGAGAAAAAAAGAGATGGATTTCACATTTATGTAATGCTAAAAACAAAATAAATGATTAATAGGGGATGATAAATCTAATAAAGAACAAAATGCAAGGGAAAAAGTTGTAATATTTGTATTTAAAAAAGGCTAAAAAGGGATTTTCTGAATTTCTCAGGGGAATGACTTTTCCAGGTAGAAAGGGATAGACAGAATGAAAGCATACATACAAAATAGCATAAGGGGCACAGGTTAATATTTAAGGGACAGAGTGTCAGATCCGTGTATCTGTCATTTCTTCAGTGGAAGAAGAAAAGGGGAGGGGGAGGCTGATAAAGAAATCCTTTCTTAATGTAACCTGAATATATTTAATCTTATATCGAATTTGTATAACCCACACATGATACAATGGAGGGAGAAAAGCCAGATGGCCAGAACTATCACCTTTGAGAGGCACAACCAGGAAATGAGAAGATCATAAAAATTCCACAGTGGGATGTGTCTTGGAAATCTCTTGAATAGTTCGTTCTAAAAAAAAAGTGTGTGGGGGGGAAACTAGGTATGCCCTGGGAAACTGTGAAAAAGATCGTTCCTTAAAAAAAAGGGGGTGGGGAGGAATTAACATAGTGGCTTTTGTTTCACTAAATACACATCGAGATAAGGGGAGGGGTTCTAAACTCCCTTATGTATCTGTTAGGAATAACCATAGTTACCTAACGTTGTTTGGGTAAATAATAACCATGATAGCAAAGTTTAAATGTGTTGTTCACTTTAAACTCTAAATGATATAATTTGGGTGCGGTTGAGAAACTGCCATAAGAGGGAGCTAGAGAACCTGGACTGCTACTGGATTGATGGTTGATTGTTCTGCGTGTTCCCTGTTGCTGACGTCAAAGGAGGAAAGAGTTTTGAATGCTGCATATCTAATCTACTGTGAGAAGATATTTACTGGACTGATTTATGGATTGACATTGTAAGTTAACTGACCTTTTTTTTTCGACACTGGATTTTTGCAATTGAACAATCTCCGGACTGAACTGACTGAACACTAGTGAATGATATTTGGACTGTTTGACCCTGCTAAACTCTTAATGGAATAAACTATTCAACTAAGACAGTGTATCCGTTTTTACTGAGTGTGTAAACTAAAAAACACTTTCTCTCATATTCGCCTGAATGCCTGACTCCTGTGCACATTCTGCTAGGGTATATCCCTAACACTCCCTGTATGCCTGAGAGACCTCAGATGCTGCTTTGAACTCCTACAGGAATTCTCTCATCTCAATAAAGGATTCCTTTTTGATACGTTTTGATACGTTTTCAGAAGTTCATTCTAGTTGAGTGAATGGGAAAAGTTCTGTAGCCTGACACAGAGGGAATAAAGGGCACAATTTAAAGAAAAGTTTACAGGTAGATAAATAGATACATTAAAAGCACAAATTAAAATTAAGCAAGTAGATACATAGAAGAGACAGTTGAGTTGAAATAAAGTTATGTGAAAAATAACTTTCATTAAATTCACAGAAGCTTGCATCAAAGTAAAATAGGGACAGAGTTGCAGCCTTTAGCAAATAAAAGAAAAGACTAGGAAGCATAAGGTTTTAATAGGTCAATAGATGAGAATAATTTCTGAAAAGACGGGCTGAATTGGCATATTTCATTAACTTAGGTACGTGGAGCAAAAAAGTGAAAGGATAAAAGTTAACATTCAAATCCTAGACCTTCTGAGAATTCCTAGGAACTGGGAATAACTATTTGTAACAACTAATAGACAGAAAAAAGGAATACAGTAAGATATTTGCATATTAAATATTTATTTATTTAATTTATTCGTCACCCATCTTGTAATGAAACAACTCTTACATAATCTTACACAATGCTAGGCTGCTGGAATAAACAACATTTTAAATATACAATGCCACAGTGAAAGGGGAAAATTGAACTGGGAGCTTTAGGTAATTTGCAATATTTGGATTATTCACTCAAAGCATAAAGGGAAGTGAAAACAGAATAATTTATTTAGAAATGTCCAATGGAAATGGAGAGGTGTACTGTACTTCAGTGATTGGATATCTTTTTTTTATATTAAAGCTGCTTCTTGTGTTTTACTGGTGGTAAGAACTTCTGTTAATATTTTCTGCACTCGCCAGTTCATGACACAACATGAAATCACAAGATCATTGCAAGATATTAAAGAATGGGAGCCAAGTATGAAGATTCAATGTTGATATTCAGGTTCAATTCTCTTTATGTGATTGCTCTGAGAAGTATTATTCTGACTTAAAAAGTTGTAGGAGTGAAGTGTTGTTGTTCTTTAAACACACTTGAGCCATTTTTAGTGTTAAAGTGAGAGAGGAAAGGCTTCTTTGCCACCTTGTGCATTTAACAGTGCAAAAATAACCTTTCTTGCCACCTCTGCAATGTTTTAAAAAGAAATTTTTCCCTGTCTACAAAAAAGCCAGTAGAAAACAATGTATTTTAAAGGACCAAAGATTTGCCTGAAAGTAGGTGGCAAAAATTTGCCACAGCACTATAAAGAACAAAAGCTTTTCACTTTTACAAGCCAAATTCATCCTTGTCCTACCAAAAGAAAGAATTTAGAGGCTGAAAGAAAAGAGGTTGCAGGTTTTTGCCCTGCTAAGAGTGAAAGGAAAGCCTTTGGCTCTGAAAGACGCCAAGGGAAGAAGGAAATTGAGAGGAAAAGAACCAATCAACAGATAATTTAAAACTTACAGGGGGAAAACACCTTAAAACAAAGAAAGTACTATATCACCAAAGCATGAAGAATGAAGAGAATTATGAAGCTTTCATGAAAACAGGGCAACAGCAGAACTCAATGAGAGTAATTAACTTTAGAAAACTGAATGAAATCAGCAGGGAACTAATAAGCTAAGGTAGGTGGAAAAATGAGAGGTAGAGAAAAATTGAAAGGCCAGCTGAACAATAAAAATGAGTGGTGGAATGCAGTATAGAATACCATCACTAAAATCCCAGCAATGCTATATAAAATTATAATGGTGGAAAATCCTGATGTTCTTCTACATGAAAAGAATTGACCACTTATCTTAAAAGAGAGAACACATTTTGTAAAGCCTCCCTGCCTTCTTAGAAAAGGGAGATGTGTTTTCTATGTGCATGCAAACCGAGGGGTCATTTACACTCCAAGTAATACACAGTGGATAAGAAAATGAAAACTATGAATTCATGTCACATTTTGACTTTGTAGGTTCTCAGTTGCATTTTAAAAGACCTTCATTGTGTATTCAGTGCTAAAATATACTCTCTTGAAAGTTGAAAGTTAGTATTTTTAGAAATCAAATCTATGTATAGCATATCATGAATGGAGTCAACACAGACAGTATTTCAGTTTTGAAGACCAGAGATTCACAAAATGCATTTTATATATTTAAGCCTCTGTAAATATAGTTATGTCTACTGATCTATACATTTTTGTTTGGTTTTTTTTATACCTGGGCCTAATTACTTGGAAATTAATCTTAAATTCTTAATGGAATCTGCTTCAGTGTTGTTACTTTTACTGTTTTTTCAAGACCTTTTTCCAAAAGGTAACTGGATTTTCTCCCCACCCCCACTTTGAAAATGTTTTGTTTCTCAACCAAGAAGCTTGTTTAATTCAGAACCATGACCTGGATGATTGAAATCGCCATAGATTGTTTTTTCAGGAGTGTTGTATGTTGCCCAGAGTCAATTTCTGCCACAAGGGCAGCCATATAAATTTGATAGAGATAGATGTACAGCAGGGACCTTCAAACTTGACAGCTTTAAGACTTGTGGACTTCAACTCTCAGAATCCCTCTTCCAGTCATGTTAGCTCAGGAATTCTGGGAGGTGAAGTCCACAAGTCTTAAACTTGCCAAGTTTGAAGACCCTTGATGTACAGTATCAAATGTAAATGGAGTTTATTATCTTCTGTCACTTACTAATTAGCTTTTACAGTGTTTAATTTATCATTAGACCAATTACAAGCCCCTTGAAGTCTCTTTTTGGTCGTGATCCTAAAACATTTCCTGTAGGACTGGGCTTATAGACTCCATTCATTGACTCCAAAGTAGATTGTTTTCATGACTAAGGTTTTGAGAAACCATTTTTGAGATTAAAGGTTAGCAAAATAGTAACTAGAGTCCCAAAAATTAAATTATATGTTTTAAAGAATTAAATGACAAAAATCACACTGTCATATTTTTGATATTCAGACTTTTCACATGGTTTACACAATTTTATAAATGGCAAAATAATTGATTTATTTTCTAATATTGTACTATGTAGAGCAATTTGAAATTGTGAGAGAATTAGACACTTGGGGCTAGAATGTTACCAGATTCTTGATGTAGAATAATTGGAAGATTTTTTTATTTTTATTTTTATTTGTTACAAAAACATTAAACAAATGTTTTGATGCAAAGGTTTCTTGACAGATATCTTTTGGGATAAATTCAAGATCATATGTTATTCTATGAATATTGAAATATCTGTTTTTGCATGGGAAGGTGATTTACCACTTTCTGGATTTAGGATGAAGACTCATAGATAACTGGGAAGAAAAAAATTACAAGGGAAAGCTCTTCCCTTTGCATCTGTTCACTCTGTTTCTGCCAGAGGACAGTTATTACCATAGTAGAACTGGCTCTGAACTAGTTGCCAGCTTACCACGTTATGCTTTTGGTCTGTATAGGGAAGTATCCCAAATAATCTTTAAGACCTATCATTTATTTTTTGAAAAATTATGGAAGAAAAGCAAAACAGCTCTTAGATGGAAGTTTATTTGGTATGAAAGTATGAGCATCAGCACAACTTTATTCAGCTGAAATAAAGATAGTAGAATAATAGGGGATGAAATTAACAAATAACTGTCTTTACTCAACAAACATATTTCCCTCCCTAATTGGCACCCCTTATTCATGATTAACTATTTTACATTACAAATTCTTAAGTTGGCAAGAAACATAGTTCTATATGATTGAACAACATTTTTCAAGGACTGTATTATTTTCCATCAATTTGTACCTGCCAAAATCAGGTGGACTCTGCAGATGTGATTGTACATGGAAGGGAAACATGGTTCAGTGCTACCATAGGAATGATCCAGAATATTACCACAGCAGATTTGAATCATATTGGAAAATACAGGGTGGAGAAGAGGAAAGAGCAAGTTGTACTATGCAAGTAAAATTTATATGACTTTTGATGCATTCCATCATATTAAAGATAAATAATTGAGAAGGGCCTGGAACCACTGAAATCATGAAGAGCTGTCAAGAAACAGGTGGATCTATTGTCTTACAAAATACTACAGCTTATATGTTTTACTATACATCAAAATGACTTGATAATCTACTGAGATTGAAAGTTCTACTGTATAAGAGAACAAATATATATCTGAGATAGTCCCAGAAAATACTTTTGGATTTTATGAGTAATATATGTGGTTGGAAAAGTGCTTTCACTTAAAAAAAAATTAAGAGTATGTTTTCATGATGAATATATATGAACTGTGCTATCTAAAATATCTCTATATCTGAAACTGTAGAAGTTATATCTGCAGCTTTATGGAAAGAGATACAGTTCATTATGAGCATCTCAACTAATGACTGCATTACTTTTGATTTTTCTGGGTTAAAATAATAATTTTAGGGGGTTTATTAATAAAAAGTAATATTTAATATTGTGTATAATTAAGTCTCAATACTACCCATTTACAGTTTCCTGAGTGTGGCTTCTATGGGATGTATGATAAAATCCTGCTTTTTCGTCATGACTCAACTACTGAAAATATACTCCAGCTGGTGAAGTCGGCTGCTGATATTCAAGAGGGTGATCTGGTTGAAGTTGTCTTATCAGGTAAAATACTTATTTGTATTCCTTTTTCCTGAAAACTTTAAATATATTTTAAATATATTCAAGGTCCACTAATTATGGGGGGGAGTAAAAGAGAGAAAGAAGGTGGCACTCTGTCCTTTCCCGCAGTGCAAAAACAAGTAAAAATACAAATCCTAAGTTGGAAAGATTTATTTGTAATGTACTGTAACAAATGCACAATCATATTAAAAAGAAAAGAACAGTTCAGAAAGAGGTGACTGCATGTAGCAACTAACATATATAACAAATACAGCTCATCTTTCTGGAATCCACACTGTATATCGGACATTAATACAATTGAGCGAGTCCAGAAGTATTTCACGAGATGAGTACTACATTCCTCTGCTCGCAACAGAATACCCTACATCACCAGACTTGAAATTTTGGGCTTGGACAAGCTTGAACTACGCCGCCTACGGTTGGACTTAAGCATAGTACACAAAATTATCTGCTTCAGTGTCCTACCAGTCAATTACTATTTCAGCTTCAACCGCAACAATACAAGAGCACACAACAGATACAAACTCAATGTTAACCACTTCAAACTTGGTTACAGAAAATACGACTTCAGCAACAGAGTGGTCAATGCTTGGAGTAGACTACCTGACTCTGTTGTTACATCTTCAAACCCCCACTCCTTTGATCTCAAACTATCCATTATTGATCTTACCCCATTCCTAAGAGGTCTGTAAGGGGCATGCATAAGTGCACCATCGTGTCTCCCATCTCTGTTCTATTGTCCCCATTTATTCATACCTATTTCCTGTATTCTTATTCATGTTTATACTTATACCTATTATCTTGTAAGTGATTGACAAATCAAATAAATAAATAAATAAAATTCTAACAAGGGAGAACATTTAGCCAACTAGAAGTCAATTCTTCTGTGAGAGAAGATCATTTCTTTTAAAATTAGAATTAGAAGCTAAATATCCAGAAACAACCTTTCCATATAAATGTCTACTGCAACATGCTCTATATGGGCTGCATGTGAAGCTTCAATTGATTCAGAATGCAGTGGCATGAGCAGCAATGGATATGCCCCAGTATGCCTATGTCATACCTTTCTTTGCAAGCTGTATTAGTTGCCAGTTTGTTTCCAAGTACAATTCACATTGGTGTTTGTTGACGTGGCTTAGCCCTGGTTTCTTGAAGGACTGCTTATCTTCCATACTATATGCCTGGCCAATTCAGTCTTACAGGGTTGGTGTAACTTGGGTTTCTGATTAAACAATGTCACCTATCAAGACCTTGAAAGTGCACATTCGATGTAGCAACCCCTGCCCTCTGGAAGAAGATTCTCCCAGGATTTAGATGTCTCTGATTCTGATGTTGTTTAGAAGAGTTACAAAGACCTGGCTCTTCACCTAGACATTTGGCAAAGGCATATGAGACCACTTGCTTTATTCCATCTGTTCTGCCATGCTTGTCATCTTTTATCTTTGGTAGATTTTATTGCAAATTCTTTAATAGTTGTAAGCTACCAAGAGTCATTGGGAGTTGGGTGTCATGCAGGTTTAATAAATTATTAGGTGAGTCATATGAAGATGGTTAATTAATGAGTACTGCTGCAATGAGGAAAATTCACCAACAATCATGGCTAAAATGCTAAACCTAACAGGGACACATTGAGGGCTTTATATTGGGAAAGAGAGTTGGCTGAAGAGGGTTGCTTAATTGTTCTTCAACCAAATGATGTGGTAAGTATTGTCACATGATTAAATGTTTGGATACCAGGGACAATGTCTTGCTGCAGAACCACATGAGAAAAAAAAATCCTAATTACCTTTCTTTCACAATTTGCACAAGTCAAGAGTTTAATTGGTACATAATATGTGATTGTACTATAACCAGTCCTACAGTTTCTCCGTAGAGCTGCTGCGAGCATCCAGACAGTGGGAGGTGCTCCAGTCTTCACTCTAACAGGCTGAGCTATAATTGAGGAACACTCCTCCTCCTCCACGTGACTCCTCCACGCGTTCCCCAGTTTTAGCTCAGCCTCGCTAGAGACAGGCAGCTTGTTCGTTTACTCCTTGGCTGATCCAGGTTTTTTTCTCTTCTCTAAAAATCAGGTTTGATCTCTCCTTTCTCCTTGTCCCCTGCGCATTTAGTTTTCGTCCCAAATTTAATTTAGGAGCGTTTTTTCACCCCTCAAGGGGGGAAATAGGGGGATTTGGAGCCCTTTGCCCCCCCCCACCCCTCCCTTTCCTCTGCCGCTTTTCTAGCCGCGCTACAGCTGAGCAGCGGCTTGAGATCGCGCTGTAGATAGCGCTGCATTGCGCCTTCCCCCCACGAACGCCTAGAAGAAGGAGAGCTTCTTCTTACAGCCCTTGTGTCATTTTCCAGCCGTTTGTGTGCTTTAGAGGGTTTGTGCGTCTCTGTGGTAGTCGCGCCGGGGCCGGTGGCCATTTTGGGTGCGCCTCGTGGCCGGCCGCCATTTTGAATTTTTTTGCTATCATTCCGATCGGGCTGCGAGGTTTCTAAAGGCCCATAGCAGGACCGACAGGCCGTGTGGAGCCGTGATTTTAAGGGTAGTGTGGTTCAGTGCCCGGTTGCCCTTTAATTTTACTTCTAGTTGGCTTTTTGTCTTCTCCGCAGCTCGCCCAGAGACGCAGGCACTTACTTCCCATTTTTGTTGGGAGGCTGCCTCAGGAGGCCCACCTTTTTTCCCTTGTTGGTTATTCTTTTCCTTTTTCTGGCCTCTGCGTTCATTTGGTATATTGGATGTTTAGGATTTAGCTCTAAATTTATTTCCTTTCTTCTTGGTAACAATAAGTTGAAAGCACATTATTATTAAGCTTCCTTTTTTGTTTGTACTTGATTGGCACCTTTTGGGCTCTGCCCACAAAAAAAATAAAAAAATAATAAATAAATAAATAAATAAATAAATAAATAAATAAATAAATAAATAAATAAATAAATAAATAAATAAATAAATAAATAAAATAAAATAAAATAAAATAAAATAAAATAAAATAAAATAATAAAATAAATTATAATAAAAAAATTTTATCCAAAAGGGGGACGTGGCCCAACTATAGGAAAGCCGGCCTACGTTGTAGGTCGAACTCTCAGGCGTGCCAACCGCCCTTTTTTTCTTGTCTATTATCCTTTTTGTGTCATGGCAGAAGGCAATCCCAGCGGTCCTTCTTTGAAGGCGAAGTCAAAGACGCACTATTTGCGCAAAAGGGACAAGGACTCCTCCAGGGCCTCTCAAATGGATGCCTTAAGGTGTCATAAGGCCTTGGAGAAGGAGTTCGACAAACGATCTAAAGACTCGCATTCTGTAAATCCTGCCCCGCCCTCTACCTCTACTCAACCCTTTCAGGTCAACCCTCTCCTTCCAGGTGCTCACCCGCCCGAAGTCACCAGGCCTCTCGCATGCCTGAGGCGACCTTCAAACCGACTGCAGCGGGCCTACGTCCAGAAGACCCGTCCTCAACCATTATTCCGGACAGCATTAGAGAGTGGATGCAACTGGCCATCAGGCAAGGAATAGGAGAGGGCATCCAGCAGCTATCCAGACCAGGTTCCCAAATGATGGCGCCCGAGGTCGAATCTATGTCCGGAAGATCCCTCTCCAGACCGGCATCACATCACGGTCAGGTACCTTCCCAAGTGGAAGCCCCTTTCCCGGAAGGGGAGGAGGCCCAGGAAGAGGAAGAAATGGGGTTTGAACCCTTCAGGGAAGAGGAAGGTTCAGATAGGGGATCTCTACAATATTCAGAACCCTTTTTCGAAGTAGACCCCATGGAAGGGGAGATGTCAGAGGACGAGGGCATTTCCCCTGACCAACCTGCATTTGTAGGCCTGTTTAAGCCTCATTTGTTTAAGTCCTTGCTATTCAAGGCAAAGAATGTTTCGGGCCTGACTTCCCAGTCTTCCTCTGAACCATCTCCAGCGACCCCGGGGGGGACCGGAAGATTCGATATACAGACAACCGGTCGAAACTGAGGTTATTCCAACCCCCCCAATTTTTTCCGATTTGGTCGCAAGGCAATTGGCCTCTGCGGGTCCCCCTTCTGCTCCTTCCAGCCAAGACAAGAGATTGTTTAATCTCGACCCGGAATTTTCTACCATGCTAAACACGCCTGAGGTAGACGACCCCATAGTGAGGCTAGCATCATCATCCAATCCCACTGACACTCTGGAAGCGCTGAAGCCAGAGGATAAGCGAGCAGAGATGGCGCTGCGGCGAGCACACCAGTCGGATGCTTGGGCCATCCGGTCAGCCACAGCCGCGTCATTTTTCATTTGATCTTCCATCAGGTGGCTCAGACAGTTGAAACAGCATGTTCCCCCGTCAAACACTAGGGCCCATCAGGACATTGCCAAACTCACGGCCGCAGCGGAGTTCGCGGCTGATGCCACTTTCCATTCTGTAAAGTTTTCATCTAGGGCCATCTCATCGCACGTTACTACCGGAAGGCTGTTTTGGCTTAGACACTGGCAGGCCGATGTTAAGAATAAAACTAAGTTGGCCTCAGCCCTTTCGGAGGGGCTCTTTTCGCACCTCCTTCCAACCTTCCTTCACCCCTAGGTATCAGAGCTCCCCGACGTTCCGGTCGGCCTATCAGGACCGGGCCAATTTGGGAGACAGAAATAGAAGGGGAGGCACCTACAGGAGACCCTTCCGGGGTGCAGGGAATAAGGCGCCCCACCGTCCCAGGTAGTCTTTCAGCCTCTTATCCCATTGGCGGTCGCCTTAAGTATTTTGCCGACCAATGGGACTCATCCACTTCAGATTCCTGGGTTAGGGACACTGTAAGGTTTGGTCTCCCTCTTCAGTTTCAGTCTGTTCCTCCGGAGCACTTCATGGTTTCTCCCCTTTCCAGAGACCCGACTAAGCGGGCTCTCATGGCGGCCGCTATCACTCATCTTTCTGATATCAAGGCCATCCAGCCTGTACCGTTTTCACAGCGGGGAGGGGGGTTCTATTCCCTCCTCTTCTTGGTCCCTAAGCATTCCGGGGGTTGGAGGCCCATTTTATCATCCGTCACAAGTTCAAAATGCATACACTTCAGTCGATCTTACAGGGTACCAGGAAGGGAGACTGGCTTACATCCATTGACCTCTCCGAGGCATATCTCCATGTACCCATTCACCCCTCGTATTCCAAATATTTGAGATTTTGCTACAACAATCAGCATTTCCAATACATAGCCCTTCCCTTTGGTCTCATCTCGGCCCCGAGGACCTTCACCAAGGTGTTGGCAGCCCTGGCGGCTCACCTCAGGCACTTCCCTATCCGCATTCACTGCTACCTTGACGATATTCTTATTCTGTCCCCTACCCGACACCAGACTGAGAGTGACACTAAGACCACCCTCTCAGTGCTTCAGGCTCACGGATTCCTCGTTAACTGGGAGAAGAGCCAGCTTAACCCTTCCAGCCGTATAGCTCACTTAGGAGCTGTGATTGATTCGGTTGAAGGGAGGGTCTTCCTCTCCCAAGAGAGGTTCAGCAGTATCCAAAAAGCTATCAGGACAATTAGACGGACTAGAAAGGCCTCGTTGCTGGACTTGTCCAAGTTGCTTGGAAAGTTAGTCTCATGTATATCAATTATTCCCTGGGCACGCTTACATTCCAGATCCTTGCAGTGGTTCCTCCTGCCTTACCAACGTTCCGGAAGGAGCAACTCAGGTCTCGTGGTGAAGGCTCCTCCAAGGGTTCTCGCCTCCCTCCTCTGGTGGACAAGACCCTCTACCAACAGAGGTCATCTCTTCAAGGAGCCCCAAAGGGTCACTCTCACAACAAATGCCAGCCTTTCTGGATGGGGAGCCCACATGCAGTCGCTTTCAGCCCAGGGAACCTGGTCAGCAACCGAGCGGCGCTACAGCATCAACTGGCTGGAGCTTCACGCAGTATATCTAGCTCTGCACGCCTTCCTCCCTCAGGTACGAGGCCGTCACATTCTGGTCTTAACAGACAACACTACTACCAAAGCCCACATCAACCGTCAAGGGGGCACTCATTCCATTCGCCTCATGAGGGAGGCCGAGCGGCTTTGTCGATGGGCAGAGGTGCATCTCTTATCCATCAGGGCGGAACACATCTCGGGGGTCTCGAATGTCCAAGCAGACTGGCTGAGCAGGGCCACGCTGGACCAATCGGAATGGCGCCTGCACCCCTCCTTGTTCAGGGAGGCAGCAGCGATATTCGGTCAGCCCTTGGTGGACCTGTTCGCATCTCCACTCAATGCCCAGACACCGAGATTCTTCTCTCGTTACCCTGCCGACGGCGCAGAGAACCACGATGCCCTGCGCTGCCCCTGGCCCACCGGGCTTCTGTACGCCTTTCCCCCCCTACCGTTGATACCCAAGGTGATTCAGAAGTTGATACTCGAAAGGGTGGAGGTCCTCCTGATAGCCCCGTATTGGCCCAGGAGACCGTGGTTTGCGGATCTTCGCAATCTGTCAGTGGCCCCACCGTGGAGGATCCCCCTCGACAGGATCTCTCTGTCCCAGGGACCTCTTCAACATCCAGACCCACAGTGGCTTCAGTTAGCCGTCTGGAGGTTGAGCGGGAAAGGCTAAAAAATGAGGGCCTGTCGGTCCAGGTCATCAATACCATCCTGGCAGCAAGGCGGCCTTCGACTACCCGCATTTATAACGCAACCTGGAACATCTTTTGTAAGTGGTGCCATAAGTCGGCCGTCGATCTGCTCTCTCCTTCAATTGCACAAATCCTGGCCTTCCTACAGGTCGGGGTAGATAGGGGCCTCTCCCCCAACACTCTGAGAAGGCAGGTCACAGCCCTGTCCACGGTGGTCGCTGGCAGCTCTTCTGACTCACTTTCCCACCATCATCGCATAAGGGCTTTCCTTAGAGGGGCTTCTAATCTGCACCCCCTGGTGATCCACAGATATCCTACCTGGGATCTTAATAAAGTTCTTATGAAATTAACTAAACCTCCTTTCGAGCCTCTCAGGGAGGCGCCACTTCAGTTTCTCACATTCAAAGTGGTGTTCCTTGTGGCGATAACATCGGCAAGAAGGATATCTGAAATAGCAGCTCTATCCGTGAGAAAGGACGTATGTGTCTTCCACACTGATCGGGTGGTTCTGAGACCAGATCCCGCCTTTATGCCTAAAGTCAACTCGGCATTTCACAGAGCTCAGGAATTGGTTCTGCCTAATTTTTGTCCCAAGCCTTCTCGAGAAAGAGAAAGGCAGTGGCACACTCTCGATGTGCGAAGGGCACTTCGTATCTACATCTATCGTACACAGTCAATCAGAAAGTCAGAGTCTTTATTCCTGTCTTTTCAGCCAAAGACGCTGGGCTGCAAGGTATCCCCGTCTACCGTTGGCCGCTGGATTAGGGCTACTACATCCAAGGCCTATATGACACAGGCTCTTCCTGTCCCTAGTGGCATTACCGCTCACTCTACAAGGAGTGCGGCCACCTCGGCTGCCTGGGCTACTCAGGCATCAATTCAGGACATATGTTGAGCAGCTACCTGGGCGTCTCCATCTCCATTCATACGCCACTATAAAATCGATGTTTACGCCTCAGCTGAGGCATCTTTTGGCAGGTGAGTCCTTCAACAGGTGGCAAGAGAACCAGAGGTGATTCCGGACCAGACGGAGTCCCTCCCGTAGGACAGGCCATGCTTTGGTATGTCCCACTGTCTGGATGCTTGCAGCAGCTCTACGGAGAATGGGCGTTGGTACCTACCTGATACGCCCTTTCTCGTCGAGCTGCGTAGAGCATCCAGCCCCACCCTAATTGGTCCATCTGGTAGGGAATCCTGTTTCGGCCAATGATGTATATAGTTCGCAGTTGAGACTTGTATTATAGTTGACATGAGAGAATAGTTTTTGTCTTCTCGTCTTCGTAAAACTGGGGAATGCGTGGAGGAGTCACGTGGAGGAGGAGGAGCATTCCTCAATTATAGCTCAGCCTGTTAGAGTGAAGACTGGAGCACCTCCCACTGTCTGGATGCTCTACGCAGCTCGATGAGAACGGGTGTATCAGGTAGGTACCAACGCCCAATCCACTCCATAAGTTCTTTTGAGTTCATTTGAGTTATTTCCAGATAAATCTATCTATTATTGTATTTTGAGTAAAATTGTTTGCAATATAATGAAATGTAGTCAAAATCTAGATTAGTCATTTTTGAGCATATCGTCCAGTGAAATTTAAGCAATAAATGTAGGAAAATTGGTTCTATTTATGTTTATGATACATAATGGGATGCAAGACATTAAGGCATTCAAATAATATGAAAAATATGTTATTTTAAAAGATCCATATTTTGTTGTAGAGGTTATCTTTTCTTTTCCTACCAAACATTGTACTATGTGAAAGATTTTTATATCCTGAATTTGACAGATCCCACAGGGATAAGCATCTTCTTTTTTTGAAGAGACAAAGAATAGTGTGCTCTATAGTTAGTAGCACATTTTAGTAAAGTTGGATGAGAACTCATGTGTTTCTTCATACATCTGATTATTTTTTGTTCAGAAAGGAAAAGTACATTTAAAATGATGTTCTATAAAATTTGAATAGGCATTCAATTTGAGATG
This sequence comes from Notechis scutatus, assembly GCF_049901735.1. Taxonomy (NCBI): domain Eukaryota; kingdom Metazoa; phylum Chordata; class Lepidosauria; order Squamata; family Elapidae; genus Notechis; species Notechis scutatus. Next base: position 285,506,618 of record NC_142009.1, on the reverse strand, counting down.
ATGTCTTCCCTGGCGTGTAAAATTACAGGTTTCTTATATAATGTAAAAAAGTAGAACACCAGAGATATTTTCACAGGTTTGTTCCATCAGGCATTAATAGATTAAAACTTCTTTAAAAAGTCAGATTGATCCCACCTGCCAGTGAAATTCACAGCATCACATAATTGAAAGAAATGAAAACTATTATATAATAGTTTTACCCGAAATCTTAAATTTTATACCAGCACTGATTCAATATAAAATTACATTTTAGAGATGTATTCTTGAAGGCACATGGGAATCATTGCATATCAACTTAATATAATCAGAGAGAAAATGAGACATTTCATACCAGCATTTTTCTTTAGAGGTAAACTGGTTATTGAGCTTTTGCACACAATTCCAATAAGAGCTCTTTTTTTTGTACCCAATGATGGAAACTGATTTTTTAGTCCTTTTCTGCATCTGAGTACTAGATTGGACCATGTGAAATGACATTGCACCAATAACTGTCTAGAAGTAAGCTGAAAATTCTAAATTGTTCAAGGTGTAGACCTCTAATGAATAAATCTTATCCCAGATTAGTCTGAGATGATGAAATGAAAAATAGTAGTTTTTTAGGATTAGTAAGTTTACCATTTAGGGCTAGTAAGCATATCATTTACAACCTATATGTAGTCATGGTACAACAAATCATATATGGGATTACTTTTGATAAGTTTCCTATGGTGTTATTCTGTGGTGTCTAAAAATATGGTTATTTTTCTGTACATTTCTTTTTTAAAAAACCCATTCTTCCTTATACTTCCAAGAATATAGTAATTATTCTTATATGGAGAAAATTTAGCAATGATTATTGTATAGAAGAAGAAATAAGAAATTATTCACCCAAATTCACATTTTGACTGAATATAAGGGTATGCGTATGGTGACAGTTAATTTTTTTAAAATTATTCTACCTGTGTGTCAGTTTGTGATTCATACTTATGTCAAACCTCTATGAATCAAACTAAAAGCAAACTGGCAGTTAATTAGATGATATTTATGAGATTCTCATGAACAGAGAAGAGAGAGTTGAAATTGAAGGAACCTTGGGTGAGAGTGACCCTGTCATATTGGAATTCAATATAATGCAAACACAAGTAATAGAACATAATGATATCGGGTCTTAGATTTTAAAAGAACTAATTTTAACAAACTCAGAGAAAGCTTGGGAAAGATTCCTTGGATGAAAATCCTAAAAGGAAAACAACTCAAGAAGCTTGGGAAACTCTGAAATATATGATCATAAAATCCCAGTCCAGCACAATATCACTGAAAAAGAAAAACAAGAAATCCAAGAAGAAACCAGCATGGTTGCACAAAGATCTCTCTGATAAAAAGGATAAGTACAAAAAAATGGAAAGAGGGACACATAAGAAAGGTAGAATTTCAGCAGATAGTCCAGGGCTGTCAAACTCGTGTCCTGCAGGTCAGATGTGTAACGTACTGGCCTTGCCCATGCCTAGTTTAGCAAAGGGGGGAAAGTCGTGATACGTCATGTGACGGCACCTTGATGACGCGAGTTTGACACCCCTGAGATAGCCAAAATTTGCAAAGATGAAGTCAGCAAAGCCAAGGCTCAGAATGAACAAAGACTTGCAAGAAAAGTCAAAGATAATTTTAAAAAGTTTCTTTCAACATACAAATAACAAGAAAAAAAATCAAGGAAATAGTCAGTCCACTAAAGAGAGAAGATGGCAAGGAAGTAACAGGCAGTAGATAGAAAGCAGAGCTTTCAGTCTTCACATGAAAAGAAACTATCAAAACTATCAACCTATCAAAAACATAATTGTAAAAGATAGACTAGAAATAAAACACATGTCTGAAGTTGATTAATAGAAATCACTGGGATCTGACGGATTACACCCTAGAGTCCTAAGGAGTTGTACCATTGTACCATATCTTTCAAATATCCTGGAGCACCGGGGAAACTCCCTGAGGACTGTAAAAGAGCTGATGTGGTTCCTTCTTCAAAAAAGGAAAACAAAAACAACAAACCCAGAAACTATAGACCAATCAGCCTGACATCAATACCCGGGAAAATACTAGAAAGGATAATAAAAAAAAATAGATCTCTGAACATCTAGAAACAAATAAAGTAACAACTAGAAGTCAGTGTGAGTTTGTTAAAAACAGATAATGAAAACCAATCTTATTTCATTCTTTGACAAGGTGACTAAATTAGTAGAATATAGGTTGTTGTACCTTAATTTAAAAAAAAAAAACATTATTCCAAAGTGGAAACATATTTATTGTAGAATATATTAAAAAAATCAAATTGAATGTGATGTAACCAGTCTTTTTCTGATATCTATGTTTATATAGCGTGCTTATTGATAATGCACTTAAATATGGTCTCTTCAATTTACCATATTTGTCTAGGTTACATGTTCTGAGCCATAAGCTGTAGGTAAATAACTTTATAGCTACAAACTATATTTTGTTGATTTGTAGTTCATTGTGTCATGGGAAAACAATTGATGTGCAACAAGTTGAAAGCTCTTTGTATATCTTGGATTCTGACATAGCAGCTTAATCCTTTTTAATAGATTGTGGAAGGATGACAAGCCAGGAATCTTACTTCAAGTCTGACAGCCAGTTGTGGTGAACTTCATTTATTCTTGATTATTCATTGTCAATTGATATTTCTGAACTTAACCATAGTGGTTGATGGCTGTGACTAATTAGGATGTACATTCCAATGAGAGTGACTGAAATGGATTGTTAGTGTAATGTGAGCATGGAGTTAGCACATGTGAGCATGGAGTTAGCACATACAGAGGATATTGCCAGCAAGAGAAAACAAGAGAAGATACTTTTGTTGACAAGGTGTGCTTATATCTCCAGAAGTATTTCACATGCAAGAATACTTGCAACTTCTTTATTTATAATTTTTTTCTTTAAAATGCCCTGTCCCTCTCATATTTTGTGATGACAGGTTGCTTTAAGAATTTTATAGAGCTCCTGATTTACTTATGAGTACCTAGATCTTACATCTCTAGCAACAATATGTCTTGCCATTTACTTGGTCATGCCCTTTCGAACAGAACAAAAGATTATGACTCAACCAAGCCACAGAGAAACAAGAAGAAACAGGGTGGGGCAGTTACATTTGGCAAGTTTTCGTTGAAAATGATCTTAATTCAAGGCTGATTTCAGTTTACCTCTTTTCAGACAGGGAAATTGATAGAGGAAAATGGTATAAGAAATACAATGGTTTGCAGTCAATATAATAGTAAAATTATTTCTCAAATAAGGATACATGATATATTCTAATCCTCTTTAGATAAAACTAGACAGACCGTGATTTGTTGGGTCATCATTTCATAGATATTTCTCTACCTAAAGAATGAAACAGAATTTGATGTCCTGGCTTTCTTTGCTTCTTTTCTTCAGGAACCAGATCCAGTTGCTAAGCCCACATAATGTTAGAAGGAAGAATTGCTTATGACAGCAAGGAAGCAGAAAAAAGCAGTCAGATGTAGATAAGGACTTAGGTGAGAATTCCAAGTCAACAGTACAAAGTCAAGCAGATGATTTACAATGCAAGGCAGGGTGTAAATAACTGGATATACTGAGTCATGGTATGGTATGGTATGCAAGCCAGATGCTGCAGTTGCTTCTAGCAAGGGAATAATGTTTCAGTGAAGCTTAGATTCTTTACCTGCTTAATATGCACAGCTGTTGTCATATACTTCGCTGATGAGTGCAGTGTTTTGCTGCTTGTTCCTGAGTTGTACACTTTAGAGAGGTGCAGAGATCCTAGAAGGGTTTGCTTGGGAAGGGGGAAAGTAAGTGCCTGGAGTAGCCCATGTTGCAGCTAACTCACACTCCTAGAGCATGACACTTAATGACCATAGGTGGGCAAAATGCATTGGGAGTGAGAATGATTTCTGACTTCATGCTGGCTTCCCCATAGACTTTGCCTGTGGGAAGCTGGATGGGAGTGTTGGAAATGTTCCTCCCTTCCTCCTTCTGTTTTCCCTTTCCAGCTGGCAAGTAAGTGGCTGCTGTCAGTTGGGGGAGGGAGGGAGGGAATGTGCAAGTAGTTGATGCAGTGCAAGCACAGAAGGTCTGCCAGATGGTACACAAATGGTGGAGACTTACCCAAGTAACTTGTGACCTTCCCTGCCAGGTTCCCCATTGACTTACTCCCCCAAGCACTGAATTTGCTAGTGGGAAGGTGGCAAGAAGCATCACATAAGTTCCTTTTGGCTTCCCTATCTACTTATGGAAAGCTGTCAGGGAATGTTGAAAATGAGAATCATCTGACCATAGTTGACCACTGTAGTTCTGACAGCAAACAGCATTAGCACAGTGGCATTGAAGAGGCAGCAAGTGTCCCAAATTTCATTCCCTTGGGACTCATGTTCCAGCATTCTGTAAGTTAACTTATTTGGATTTCCTTAGTTCAATAATTATTGTCCTGCATCTTCCAATTTCACCCAATTTAAGGTTACAAACAACTAAATATGAAACCTTTAGTAGTATATAGGTTCAGTGACATAAACCCTTCCAAAGGAATTATTCAATAAAACATTACAAGTGTATTAGTTTTATAGTGGAGTATTGGTTAGATTTTTAAAGTTTAATGTTTTATCCACAGGCTTAAGGTAAAATAACTAAAAATGTTCAAAGAAAAGAAATCATAAAATAAATTGGGGACTACAGTAAAACACAGTGTATGATTCGGCAGAAAAGTCTTCTAAATTACTCATAAATAAGGCACAAAAGTGATTTACTGCAGTTTACCATTCAAATGAATGGGAAGAAACAATTGCACTGCAATCCTAAATATATTTCTAGTCAAAAGTGGGTTCTAAGAGCTTAATGGTGCTTAATCCTTGGTAAAGAGGATAGATTTATGGAATTAGCATTTTGCTGATGTGAATTACACTGATAGGATTTAAACTAGAGATCAGAGATTTAAGAAGGACTTTATTTAAATTTATAATTCAGGATTAAAATGCTGTGTTTTTTTTTTTTAAAAAATCCATAGGTTGTGATAAGGAAGCCTCAAAGCACCTACAACTGCATAACCTTTTGATATAGAAGGATGAGAATAGCTAGGACAGTGAATTTGTTAGTTGAAATTGGCCCTGTAATGTGGCACTGGATGTCTTCCTGTTTTCCTCTTTAGTTTTTTTTAAATATTCTGACTGCACCTCTTTTCAGGCAGGGATATGAAGGATAGTACAACAGCCTCTGAATTGCCCAGCAAAGAATCTAAATTATCCTGAACTAATGTAATGAGTTCTATCCCAACTTAACACTAAACCCTTTCAAAAGTTGTTTAAAAGGTATGCTGTAATTTTCCCATTTTCTTTTCTAGGATACCTGACTTTACCTTGTGTGGTAGTGTAGCTGAATATTGACTTTTCTAGGCATGGCTTTGTTACCTGGTAAAGTTGAGCCCTCTGAGAGGGACCCTTCATCAGTGGTAGGATCAGGTTTGTGCCTTACTGATGTTACTGTATACATATGTCCACATTTCTGTTTATGAATGTGCTTCTCTGAAGTAATTTGATGGAAGCTTTATGGAATCAAAGCAGTCCACTTAAAGCTTTGCACATCCCTTGAAAGGGATATATTCAAGTATGGACAACTATTTTTTAAATTTTCACCCTGGAATATTGCTGAGGAACTTTAGAACTACATTTTTGTTAAATTAAGTTAGGTTAAAATGTCAAATGCATAGGTTGTATTAGAAAAATATGTAGGACTAGTTAACATAAGAAATTAATCTTTGTGTGATTCTCAGTGCTCTTGGATTATGTTGAATAATATTTCATGGATATGTTTCCACTGGAATTTCTTTGATTGTGATACTACTTTTTTTTTTTATTCCTGTAACAAGTAAAATTGCATTACAGGTACATTTATGGATTAGTGGTTTGCACTGTTAACCTAAATGATTTTTTGTATTCATCATTTGTGCTCAAATTATTTTAAATGTAACAAAAGCTGATTTATAGATGTCAAAAGCATTCTTCTTTGGTCTTCATCCTGTTTTAATGCTGGTGTGTATTACTCATTTATGAGAAAGAAGCACTCTGCATGCCTTCCAATGCACTGTAATTATTATTTTTTACATGTTGCAGCTGAAAAAAACCTAGATTCTGCTAATTAAACAATGGGATTGTGCAGAAAGGGATAAAGTAATAGGAAACATGTTTGATTAATTTAACTTTTTTTTAGAGTTGCCACTTTTGTTTGGGTTTAGCCCTCAAGTCTGTTTACTCATTCTGAATTTATGTCAAGGATAGCAGTTGTGATAATCCCATAATTAATGTGCAGAGTGCCTTGTTGGACAAACAGTGGCTTTAATAAAATATATGTTAGTTATTTCCCCTTCAACTGACTTGGAATAATAGGATGAAGGCTGTATAATAATAAAATAGTTACAGTAATGGAGGCTGCAGTATTTGGAGTTATTCCTATTATGTTTATTTATGAGTCAGCATAAATGGGATTGTGTGCCTATCATGAACAGAACAGTTTAATTTGAATGCCTGTTAAAAACACATAGGTGCATAAAACTAAACTAATATGTTCGTATATTATCTGAAAAATGATCCCGTGTGTTGAAATGAACACAGTTGTACATCAAGAGAAGAAACTAAACATTCATATTTTAGTTGTTTATGGCTTATTGTTTAATAACAAAAACATGTTTTAAAACAAAACTTAAACAAGTCCTTGATAGCTTAACTCAAATATGCTATCTCTAATATCAGGAGTAGAAATTACTGTTGGAATTGGTGAAGGCCACAATAGTCACAGAACCAAAGTTGAAACCCTTGAAAAAACCCAAGCTATTGTTTGATTAGAAGTGATGTTCTCTTCACAGGAGAAAGAAACTCCTTAATCTCCTATGCCTGATCATATTTGGAGTATACAGGTAGTTTTCACTTATTGACCACAATTGGGGCAGGCAACTCTGTTGGTAAGCAATGTGCTCAGAAAGTGAAATATCATGTACACACCCAACTCATGTTATTTCCAGTCATTAGGTGAATCACTTTGAGTCATTAAGTGTAGCACCATGTGACTGCAGCTTGCAACTTCCTGCTAGTTTCCCCCATTGACTTTGCTGGTTGGAAGTCAGCAGTGAGGATTGCAAATGGTAATTATGTGATGATGGATATGCTGTAATGGTTGCACCTGTGAGAACCATTGTAGGTCTCCTTTTTCAGTGTCATTGTGACTTCAAATGGTTGTTCAACAAATGATAGGTGAGGGCCACCTGCATTCCCTACATGGTACATTTGATACATCATGGTAGCACACAAATATATAAACCAAACCAAACCCAATACTTTAATCATGGAATTATCACACTCCCACCTATATTGGCAGGGCAGCCTAGTGTACATCGGTACAAGATAGATAGAATTCTTTATTGGCCAAGTATGATTGGACACACAAGTAATTTGTCTTGGTGCAAATGTTCTCAGTGTACATAAAAGAAAAGATACGTTCGTCAAGAATCAGGAATCATAAGGTACTTAATAATAGTCATAGGGTACAATAAGCAATCAAATCATACTAGGAAACTGTCACTATAGATTGTAAGGATACAAGCGACAAAGTTACAATCATACAGTCACAAGTGGGAGGAGATGGGTGATAAGGAGTGATGAGAAGATAGTAATAGTAATAGAGTGCAGACTTTGTAAATAGTTGGACAGTGTTGAGGGAATTATTTGTTTAGCAGGGTGATGGCGTTTGGGAAAAATTGTCCTTGTGTCTAGTTGTTCTGGTGTGCAGTGCTCTATAGCATCGTTTTGAGGGAAGGAGTTGAAACAGTTTATGTCCAGGATGTGATGGATCTGTAAATATTTTCATAGCCCTCTTTTTGACTCGTGCAGGATACAGGTCCTCGATTGAAGGCAGGTAGGTAGTAACTGTTTTTTCTGCAGTCCTAATTATCCTCTGAAATCTGTGTCTGTCATAAATAGGGAACAAACCTGATACTAACATCAATGACATTGTCTTAGTTAGTAACTAGTTTGAATTTGTTTTCTGAGGAGATGTCTAACTTACACAAAGTTAGATGTCTTCTTAGAAAACAAATGCAAATGATGCAAAACAAATGTACTCCCCTCAAAGTGATGTCCCCTCAAATGTACTCCCCTCAAAGTATTGCAGTTGTCCTAGAAATATTTTTTTCTGAGCCCTTCAATTTATTCACACTATCCTCCATTTAGTTGTTGACCTAAACATTATTTATTCCATTAGGCCAGCAAGTTTATGTTGTGTGAATCGATTTGCCTCATATAGATCAGGGATAAAATGCTGCTTTTTCAGCCTTTTTGGATAAAATGATTTAATCCTTCCATCTTCATTGGGACATATATTTCTCGATTATTCCTTAATTTCTAGAACTAAGTAGGATGAGAAGAAGCCATACCTTTGTTGTTGGAGTGGGAAAAGACCTCCCTGTTAAATATGAGCTTTGGATTTCTTAAGTCTTTCTCTTCCGTTTTCCTTTGGTGTTGTATCTTTTAGATTATACATTTGAGGGCAGTATTAATATTTACAATATTGTTTAGGAGCATCTTTAGCTAAAATAACCCAAAAAAAGATTTCTATAGAACGATTTGACAACTACTTTGGAAACTCTAAGTAAACTGTTCTACATGCTCCACTCATTATTATTATCCTCCTGAAATGGTAAATCTTTGTTTTGTATTTCAGTTTTTTAAAAAAAGTCTTCAAATGTATACTCCTTTGCCAGAATGACTCAAGTATTCAGTTGTTTAGAGGAGCAATAAACAGTAATAATATAAATGTAGCTCTTAAATCACCATCTTTTAAAATCTTCAATAATCTTTTATTTCATAAACCAGCTTCTGCAACCTTTGAAGACTTTCAGATTCGGCCACATGCTTTATTTGTCCATTCCTACAGAGCACCAGCCTTCTGTGACCATTGTGGAGAAATGCTGTGGGGACTGGTACGTCAAGGACTAAAATGTGAAGGCAAGTGAAAGATCTACCTTTACATATTTGGCATGCTTCAAAATGTAGTGCAAATTACACACACACACACACACACACACACACACACACACACCCACCAGGAAAAGAAAATCTAACAGTGAAATTTTGAAGTGTACAATAGGATACACGACCTGGGCACGACCTAAGTATTGGATCCTTTAACTTGCTATACTTGTTCTATATGCAATTTAGCTCAATCAGTACAAGCAATTAAGTTTATTCTCAATTCAGTCTAGTTCTACTTCCAATCTATCTTTGCCATTCTATTCAGGCTTTGCCTGCCATAGAGAAACCATAAGAATATAGAAAGCTACCTTGTATTTCATCAAATTATACAACAGCTGTCCAAGATTTTATTTCAAACAATAGTCTTTCCTGGCTTCTCTGATGATAAACAAAAGAGAGGGTGAGGAATTCCAAGTTCCAATCATTTTTATTTTATTTGGCCCAACATGTTTTGAAAAGTGTAGTCCTTTTTACTAGAATGACTTGCAACTTATATATAACAACATTTCTAAAAATGGTCACTGTTCTTTGTGTATATTCAAAATAAGTCAGTAAAGGTCTAAAACAGAATAGTCTTATGTTACAAATTCAAATCATTTATATAAAAAAGGTATAATGTATCTGTTTGCTGAACTTAGCTATTAAAGATAGGAATGTTGCTGTAACAAGTACAAAAACAGTTATCTACAAATGTCATAGACATTTTTAGAATATGTAGCAAGCATTTATTTCTAAATAAAAAATAAAATTTACTTCATTTAAATTCTGAATAAAAAAGAGTCCCAGAAACACAGAATTAAGCATAGGATTGTTTTAACTTCTGGAATGTCCATGATCCTAATTGACTGGTGTACTCTATAAAACTGACCAATGTTGATAGCAGTTCTGGCAATTTGTAGTGAAAAGGAGAGCAATGAGCTGCAAGGGCAAACTTTTAAAGAGGAATACGTTTAAATAAAAAAAGTTACTGAATGTTTTCCTTCTGTAGTTAGGATTGTTCAGTACTAAAATCTATTTGTTATTTTTTAAAAATAACTCTGTCATATAAGCTCAGTGGGGTTTCATTGAAATATGAGTGCATTTTTCTCCAGAAGGGTTCCCATTTTGTATTTTTTATGATGCCCAAACCATCTCTAATTTTGGTCATGAAAACTCCAGTTGTTTTATCCACACAAGGTTCAGGACAAGGGCACTGAATGGCATACACTGTGGAACCTGTAGCAAACATAAGTCAAATAATAAAATACATTGAAAAGGTTGTTTTCTGTGTGCTTGCAAAGTATGGAGAATTCTTGTTTACACAACATGGTTATTGCAGAATTTTTCTGCTTCTTGGGAATATTTTCCTGTGGTCAGTGCTTTTATTTCAAGGACATCCCTCCCCATCTTTTTCATCAATCTTTTCAATGGACAAAGATACTCTCTGTAAGAGATATGCTAACCTTGCCTGTTAGCTGGTTTCCCATAAACAATATTTTTCATGCTGGTTCACAGAAGTTCATAGAAACAGGTTGAAGATTAGATTTTGATGGCGATCAGTAAGTTAGCCAGATTTTGGTTTGGCATAGAAACTAAAGCTCTATGATAGTAAAAACAATTTTATAACCACAGCTACTACAGAACATTTTTTTTACTACACTGATAAAGCACCAAGAAAGACTAAAGAAAAAAAAAGGATATTAGGAGCTGTGATGGTGCAGTAGTTAGAATACTGTCTCTTCCAACTGCCAGCAGTTTGATCCTGACAGGACTCAAAATTGACACAGCCTTCTATCCATCTGAGATTGGTAAAATGAGGACCCCGATTGTTGGCAGCAATATGCTGATTCTATAAACCACTTAGAGAGAGATGTAAAACACTGTGAAATGGTATTGTGATGACTCGGGGCATGGCGCAAAAGCAACAAACTCACAAAAATAGGTAAAGTCCCTTTAATGCTTCCAACTTGGCTCCCAATGTCCAGTTATCCTCGGCTGGAGATCAAACTCTTCCAAAAACAGTCTACAAAGGGAAGAAATGCAGTTTGGACCCAAAGTACAGATAAATTAAAAATAAAAAAACCAACACAAACCATGCTGAAGTAATTAACATGACAGGCCAGGATAATAAATTGCAGACTTCCAAAAGATAATGAAGCACACACATTTGGGAGGACGCCAAAACCCAGATAAGCCTTGACAAAGATAATGCACGCTTTGCTTCCAGCAAGGTGCTGTGTGCAAACGTCTTTCTTATATCCTATTCTCCCAGCTGCAACTAATGAAAGGGATCAGGGCCCTTTTCTCTCCCACAAGCCACGTTGTTCCCTTCTCCATTCCTCCCTGCGTGCCCTAGGATGAAGAGGGGGTGGCCCTGGGTCTTCCTCTGAATGCCCAGCTGGACTGTGCCCTTCCCCCGTTTCTTCCACAGCCACCAGAGCCACACTCCCACTCCCTGTCAGCTGCTCAATCTCTGCCTCAGAATTAGACTCCAACAAGGGCGTGACAGGTATATAAGTCTAAGTGCTATTGCTGTTGTTGAAAAGCTGCATATTTATTTTACTTACTAACTATAGTTTTGAATTTGGATTACTTCAGAAAGAAAAATATCTGCGCTCAAGGGAAACTAATTAATATAAGGTGTGTTAGATCGTCCCTAAGTGAAGAATCTTTTTCAAATCTAATTGCTGTTTAATGCATGCTCTTGACAGCATAAATGGACTCCACATATTAGAGATTCATTAGCATATTCCAGAGTATAAAAATTTGCTTTGATGAGAAGGACTGTGTTACAGAAACAAACCATGGAATATTGGTGAACGTGTACATTTTACTTTTCCTGCTTATTTAAAAATGCAAACTTAAAAAAGATAGTAGTCTTTTTATCAAATTCTAGTATTCATTGCACTCATATTGTAATACATTATATTATATTGTAATATGGAGAAATAGATTTTTATGTTCTTTTCAGGATGCGGCTTAAACTATCACAAGAGATGTGCATTTAAAATCCCTAACAACTGTAGTTGTGTCCGGAAGAGGCGATTATCAAATGTTTCATTAACAGGACTTGGTAATATCAGAACAATGTCTGCTGAACTTTCGTCTACACTTGTAGATGAAGGACTCCAGGTACAGAATGTCTAAATGTTGAGAATAATAGGCTGAGTAAACGAATATATTTGAATGTGTGTTTTTTAGTGTAGATGGGCTTTTCACATGTGTGTCCCAGCATAAATGCTTTTGGGATCCCATAACAAAACTCATTGTAGAAACAGCACAATAATTTCTACAAATGTAGGTGAGGGATCTTAGTTGCTTCTTATTTCTTCAGTGTGGGAGAATTCTCCAAACTTTTGTATCAAACTGTTCTAGCAAGGTAAACATGTTTGGGATCAAAAACATTCCTTAGGGTTTTTTTTAGGCACGTGGAACCTTCTGCTCTAATCTGCTTCCATTCTTTTCTTTTGAACTTTGAAAAGTTACAGTAGTTCATTTTTGGTATTAAAGTTCAAACTTTAAATTACCCAACTATAATTTCCTAGCTTTTTAAAAATAGCAAATCTAACTTTGTATGAGCAGAATTTAATTTTTACAAAACAATTCTCTCTCTCTTTTCTTGTTGATTATAAGGGGCAGCAAGGAAAAGGAGGAAATCTATGTGTTTACTTTGTTGGCAGATGAGTGCAATTGGGGGCAATTCTGAACTTGTTGATCAATTAATTTATAGAATCTGTACATATTTTATAAATGAACAATTGTGTCATGAAAATGCACATATTAAATAATTTCAGGCATGTTTCAGTTTGTTACTTTTTGTTCTAAACTTTATATTTACTTTCTAAATAATATTGCTCTACATTTTCTTTTTCCCTTGTTCTGAATGTGGTCTTCATTTTCTAGATTCCTGCAAGCCCCAGTTTTGAGGTGGGTTTTTGTTTTTTTCCTCTCCTTCTCTCTTTAAAGTGTCAAATCAGAACATATCAGGAATTTGGCCTTTCTAGTTTTGCTGTAAATTTCATGTAAGACTTCAGATAGATCATGATTCCTTAGTTCTGTACAACTGTAAGTTGTAATAATGATAATGGTATGATTAAAACATATATTCTCAGTGCAGAAATGAAACATTGAGAAACTTTCCTATAATTCCAGATGCATTATGCTGCGCTATTTTAAGAACACAATGGAAAAGGTATATTTTTACCATGTATCAGCCAGAAAGAGGGATATGGATAATGTGTTAAGGTTTCATTATGCTGTATCATAACATAGCTAATGCCCAGGAGACAAGGCTTATAATGGAAAATATTGATATTTTAAGAGGTGGTACATTGCAGCCTAATTCATCAAAAACTTTCATTTTCATTGTCAAATATTATTTTATGTACGCATTTATCAAATTGAAACAAAACTTGTTTCAATATAGAAAAGTGGCTTATACCTCTAGTGCTTGGAGAAAGGGGTTTAAAATATTATGCCCTTTTAGCTGAAAGGAGAGAAAAATGATTTTGTGATTAATGGGTTTGGAGACTGGGATAGTTTATGGAAAGAAGGAAATTATGATGTAACTTTAGAGAGAGAGAACAAAATTTAAATGTATCTATAACTGTTCTCAAGAAAATTGGAAGCCGCTATTATATAATATTTTTCTTTCTTTTTCTATTTTCTTTTTTAACCTTTTATTGTTTTCTTTATTTTCCTTTATTTTTTTACTTTGTTAAAAAATTCTTTAATAAAAATTAGTTTTAAAAAGTTTAAAGGAAGAAAACGCAATGCAAGCAAAAAAAAAAAAAAAGAGAGAGAGAGAGAGAGAAAGAGAGAGAGAGATGAAGCCCCGTGCTAAAAAGGTTAAAATGCTTTGGGCATTAGAGGTTTTGCAAACAAATAGGATCAGTGGCAGTGAACAGAAAGCATCTAAATTTGAAAGCAGATGTATTGACAGAGATAGAAATTTGGAGAAAACTGTTTGGGAAGTTTTGGGGTTTCAAATGATACTTCAACTTTGATATCTTGAAACAAAACAAAAATATACTATACTATACGTAGTGTATATAAATATACTATGTAAAACTTTCTCTCATACATAGAATCACGTCTCTCTCTCTCTCTCTCTCTTTCTGTGTGTGTATTTACTGAAATCCTTTGTATACCTTCATGAAATGTGGTCACTCACTCACTAACAAAACGAAAATTCCAAGGAACAAAACCACATAATTCAAATAGTTAGCAAATAAAAGAGGACTCTATAAGGTATTATTTTAAAACATTACTTTGAAACCCCAAGGAACAAGAAGAGTTTGTTATGGCTCCAAAAAGAACACTCTGTTTATGCCAAGCATGTTTTCTCAGAGGTGGGTGAAGCTGCCATGACCCAAAAGGTTGCTTGTTTAGCTCTCTATTGTTTCATTTTAAACAAGAAGACAACAGAAAAGAACAGAGTTCAGAGCCAATGGTGTGTATATGGTGATAAGACAGTTTCAAACATTTAGGTTTCAAGACATTAGGTCAAGGATGGATCTACAGCTTAACAATACTTTTTTAAAGGTTTTATTTCTGAGGGGGAAAAGGAGCAAAATTAAAAATTGCCAGTTTGTATTATGGCATTGATCTGAGTGCTTTGGGAGCCAAAAAGTGGGGATGAGAAGGTCACAGGTGGCTCAGAGGCCTAAGGCTGCCTATTTGGATTTAGTAGCTTCCACCAACTTTATTCCTTTTGTGGCAGACAATCCTGTATTTGGAAGTGGAAGATCTATGGATATTTTTGTTTTCAACTTTGGTTATAGTTTGCCAAAGCTGAACTGCTGCATAGTGAAGTTTTGCTGCTGAAAGGGTATTTTAGATTTAATCATTTTTTTTCTGAAACATTTGGCAATGTGGCACTTGTAATGCCTCCTCCATAGTATTTGCAAAAGGTTCTTGTAGTATTTCAAGGATATTATTGCCCAGACTCAGTCTACTTGCTGCAAATTAATTGGAGCATTTTTCTTATTGCCTGACAAACAGCTGGCTTCTGTATTTTCCATAGTGTAATCTGAGCAATTGTTTCCTGGTCAGAATCCAAGCTTCCCGAGTCAGGAATTCTGGCTAGCTATTCGGGGAGGCGGGGCCAAAGAAAACTGTAGCTAACTAAAACATACTGGATAAAAGAAATCCCCTATGCTTTTGATACAAGAAACCTGAGCTTTAGCAGATATGTCTGCAATATAATATAATTTTGTGTTGAAAACTTCAGACCTAGTGCTACCTTTCATGCTAATGAAACATTCCTAGCTCACTAATTGTATTTCATTTTTGGGAAATTGTGCTTGTTCCCTGCAGAAAAAGAAGATTGATTTATAACAATAGGGATGTATATATAACATTTGGGCTCTGTGCTGATTTGGGTTCAACTGCAAAATGTATTATATTGAATGCATGAATCGTATCACCTGTTTGCAGCTCCTTATGAACATAAGGACTCCTGCATGCCCCGAATCACCTTTTTACTTTACACTGTTCTTTGTTTATTATTTCTGACTGTAGATTCCTAGAGTTTCAGGGGATGAAAGAATGCTGGCAGTCTTTGACTTATGACAATTGAGCTCAAATGTTTTGTTTGCCCCATGTTGAGAACTTTCTTAAGACCACAGTTGTTTAGTGAATCTTGCTCTTCCATTGACTTTGCTTGTCAGAAGGTCACAAAAGGTGATCACAGGACCCTGGGACATTGTAGTCATCATAAATATGAACCAGTTGTCAAGCATCTGGATATTGATCACATGACTATGAGGATGCTGCAATAGTCATAAGTATGAAAAATGGTCAAAAGTCACTTTTTTCAGTGCTGCCGTAACTTTGAAAGGTCATTAAACGAATGGTTGTAAGTCAAGGACTACCTGTAGAAAGAATTAAGGCATCTATTTACTTTCTTATGGGACACAATGCTTTAACCTTTAGTTCCAGTTTTAGGGCTTCTATTGTCTGCTTTTCATTAATAGAAAACATTGCCAGGGAATATTCTAGAACTGCCTCATATATGTTTCTCAGTCACTTGAATGTGAATCTTCTTAAATGACATAGGAAGCAGTGCATATTACACATTAACTACATTGGACTGAACTGTCCCAATATATAAGGATACATTCAGAAACTATTCTAAATATTTCTTATTGATTAAGCAAACTGATTAATTAAATACAATGCAGAAATGTTACATATATATATATGTGTGTGTGTGTGTGTGTGTGTGTGTGTGTTTTCTTAAGTTTTCGCGGGTACTTACATGTATATATATTATATATATATATATATTCTGAGGTTTTCACGGGTATTTGTATGTGGATCTTTGGTTATTTGGGTTTTCTCCCGCGTAAAATTGGAAGTATTTTGGTGACGTTTCGACGAAATCTCATTCGTCATCTTCAGGCTTGTGTCTTCGGCTTTGTGCTTCTTGGAGTAATGTGAGCTTGCAGCTGTTTTTTCTTTAGTTTCTTTCTGGCAGTTAAAAGAAAAAACAGCTGCAAGCTCACATTACTCCAAGAAGCACAAAGCCGAAGATTAAGTCTGTTTTTGTTTTCAACTTATCTGGTCAATTCCAAGCAATGACTTAAGAATATAATTGTTCCGTATTTAAAAGTATGCAGTGTTCTTATGGATGTATTCTACAGTATTATAAACACACACACACACACACACACACTCATATTTACTATATAATATGCTGGAGAACTAATAGGATTTAACATTAATTGTATTGCTAAAATTGAACATAGGTTCATTTGGTCAAGTGTAGAATTTTTCATGTCCAGAAGTCTCAATTGACAATCCATTTCTGATGTTTTTCGGGGCTGCTTCACTATAAATGCTTTATTTACCCATAAAGCATTTAGGAGAAAATACAAAAAGGAATTCCTGTAAGGAGCCTGAGAGACTAGAGTATTGGTTTAAGCTCTTTTTTTAAAAAGACACACACACACACACACACACACACACACACACACACACACACACACACACACCTTCCATACTAAAATGACTTTATGTATCTTATTGACCTATTGTAGCAGAAATCACCACCTGATTTTTCACTTGGAAGAGAGAAGAGGTTGAATTCACAATCACACATTGGGCGACCTATTCAGCTTGACAAGATTTTACTTTCCAAGGTTAAAGTGCCTCATACTTTTGTCATTCACTCATATACAAGGCCAACAGTTTGTCAGTACTGCAAGAAGTTACTTAAAGGACTTTTTAGACAAGGCTTACAGTGCAAAGGTAAGCAATTTAGAACTGAAAGCATGATAATAATGCATCTGTTTTAAAGATTTTTAAAACATTTTAATATTTTATTTGTTGCTACTGAGTCCTGAGTTATATGCTGATATTTTTCTGAACTGATAGGATACAGACAACAGTATGTCAGCTTGAAAGATAGTATGTATTTTGGAGAACAAAATCTTAATTAATTTGTTTGCAGCTATGCTAAACTATACAACTGTTCTTATCATTAGCTTGGAATACCAGAGCTTACATTAAATATCTCCAATGTCTCTCCCAATTATTATACTCTAATGCAGTGTTTCTCAACTTTGGTGGCATGGTATGAGATATGACAATGGGCAAATTTTGCCCATGAGCTGTGCCATGGCACAGTGGTTCAAATGCAGTGTTGCAGGCTGACTCTGCTGACTGCTAATAGTTTGATTCTGACAGGGCTCAAAGTTGACTCAGCCTTCCATCCTTCTGAAGTTGGTAAAATGAGGACCCGGATTGTTGGGGCAATATGCTGACTCTGTAAACCACTCAGAGAGTGCTGTAAAGCTCTATGATGTGCTATATAAATCTAAGTGCTATTGCTATTTGGAAGTACAGTATAGTTTAATGTTGGGCACTACACGTGCAAACCAGATTTAGCCTTTCAGGCAACTCATTACGAAATGTGTGATTATGGCATTATTTTTCTACAATTGATGATTTAGTGTATCATATAGTGAATAGGTGTGAATTTTTGAACAAGTTTTCAGAAATATGTTACTGAAAGATAGTTAGCTATTTTAACTTTCATGCTTGAATGTGTCCCTGAATGTATGTCTGTTGCTTATGAAACTTTCATATGCTGTAGAGGAGTCACGAATAAGATTTCTCGTAATTAGACTGAAATTCTACTGTGTCCGTCATAGCAACTTTCTGTAACAGTGTAGAAAAATTGAAATAAAGGATACAAAATATTAAAGGATTATGACTATATGATGCAAAAGTATGCTACAAATATACAAATAGAATTCAGATGTTCTTAGTGCAGGATTCTTGCTGGGATTCAAATATAGCAAAGCTTTCTTAGGAGGTAAAATGTCATACATCATTTGGATCTACTTTATCACTGCCTTCTAAAAATAGGCTTACAGTGTATTTTATATGATCCTATACTGTGGAACAGTCACTTGATTGAACTGCATGGAATAGCTGGCAGGGAAGTAATTCCAGGAAGAGGAGAAAATAACTGGAATTCATTTGCAGCTTTTTCACATAGCATCAAACCTTGGTTTGCTTGAATTGAGATCTGCTGTCTAAGTCAAGAACCACTGTCTCATATCCAACTTTAACAAGGTTCTTTGTATCTGGAACTGTCACATTATAATCAAGCAATTTGTGCAAATTGTGCATCTTTTCTTTAAAAAGATTGTAGATTCAACTGTCACAAACGTTGTGCACCAAAAGTACCGAATAATTGCCTTGGAGAAGTGGCCATTAATGGAGGTAAGTTGCATCAAATATATTAGTATTCTGTACCCTAAAAACTATTTAAAAAACAGCAGTTATTTATTAGTGAGATGAAGAAAAAAAAACAGATGGAAAAAGATGTTGAGACTCTAGAAAGAGTGCAGAGAAGAGCAACAAAGATGATTAGGGGACTGGAGGCTAAAACATATAAAGAACAGTTGTTGGAATTGGGTATGTCTAGTTTAATGAAAAGAAGGACTAGTGACATCATAGCAGTGTCCCAATACTTTAGGGGTCACCACAAAGAAGAGGGAGTCAACCCATTTTCCAAAGCACCTGAAGACAGAACAAGAAGCAAAGAAAGGAAACTAGTCAAGGACAGAAGCAACCTAGAACTAAGGAGACATTTCCTGACAGTTAGAACAATTAATCAATGGAACAACTTGCCTCCAGAAGTTGTGAATGCTCCAACACTGGAAGTTTTTAAGAAGAGATTGGAGAACCATTTGTCTGAAATGGTATAGGCAGTGATGGCTAACCTTTTTGGCACCAAGTGTCCAAAACACATGCACACGCACCCCCAAAATGCAATGCATGCCCATACCCCGTGCATGCCCCCATGCCCCTGCACATGCACATGTGACCCCCTGCACCCCCGCACATGCGTGTCTGACCTCCATAACCCCCACGCATGCACACCTTATCCCACACATGTACCCCACCCCTTCACATGCGGCCCACCCTTGTGCATGCACCTTATCCCCACTCAACTGATCAATGTTGTCTTTATAACATACTTTTTTCAGTAGTGCAGACTTTCAGTATTTAGAAGCAACCTTTTCTGTGAAGAATCTCCCCCAAATGAATCAATTTGTAGGCAAACCTTATTTGCCTCTGTAATTGTTAGGAGAATGACTTTCAGGAAATTGCATGAGGGTGTTTGCCATCCTTAAGCAATCAGCCAAGGATTAGAAAAAAGTTTATTGAAAATTCATTCCAGAGAGAGGCAAGATTACAGTATTGGTACTTACAGTATTATTATAATACTGTATTATAAAGATAATTAAGGGAACAATTTCTTTCTGGCACAAAACATGTAAACTTACAGAAAAAGATACTAGAGGAATGGCCAAATCCCCCTAGTGTGTTTTCAATATTGAATAAAGCGAAAAAGAAAATGCTTAGAAAATGAATATATAAGACACTATATGATAAAGATTTGAGTTTTATAGGTTGCCATTGATTTGATAAAATATTTGTTGTAATCTGTGGATATTTTTATATATTTACAGGCTTAGCTCTATTTTATTCATTGTGGGCTACAGCAAAATG